>NC_137097.1:31491727-32190060 GCF_949357685.1 Gobio gobio | reverse complement strand
TATGACTGAGTATGAGCAATATACTATTCACTTTTTTTGATTGTGATTCTAGAAAAGATCCAACACGGTTTTAATCAGAGAAGTTTTGAAATAGATTGTACACTACTCACTTCTAACTCCTGTGATATAAACTCACACACAGACATCAAGAATCTGCCTATGAATCTCAACAATGCATTCTGGGAGCCATAGATGAGTTTTGCGTGATGCACCCAGAATGCATTGCGGCATGTCACCATTGTTGAGATTCATAGGCTGATTCTTGATGTCTATGTGTGAGTAAAACTCGCAGGAGTTAGAAGTGCTTATTGTGTGTAGTGATGTGTCATTCATGAACGATTCGTTCATTTTGAACGAATCTTTAATATGACTCGGGACTACCGAGTTGTCTCAGAGAGTGATTCGTTCATTTTGTGTTGACCGCGCATGCGCATTATGCTGAATCTGTACTGGAAAGAACAAAAATGATTAGTTCATCTTTCGAGTCTCGAGTTCGGGTTTGAGTCTTTCGTTCTTCCTGTCAGTCCCATAGAGTCTATGCTGTCAGTAGCGGAAACAGAAAAGATTTGTTCTTTCGAGTTCGGGTTTGAGTCTTTCGTTCTTCCTGTCAGTCCCATAGAGTCTATGCTGTCAGTAACGGAAACAGAAAAGATTAGTTCTTACGAGTCTTTCGGGTTCGACGTTTGAGTCATTCCACGTGACTTGTCACTGTATTGAACACTAGTTCACAACCTTTTTACTAACAAGCACGTAATTTTTTTTATATATAATTCTCAGTTAATATCAGACATATACAAATATGGGAAATATATTGACTATTCAAGTCTAACATCACAAATTCAAGTCAATTAGACTGTTACTCGTTTTGAATCAACTGTATTTTATTTTTCTCTATTGAGTTATGTTATTTTTTTTTGTTCTTGTGTTATTAATGAATAAAAATCAGTTTAAAAATGTTACCTAAACCTTTGTAACATAGCTTATAGGCCTATAGCACCTATACAAAAACATATTACACACACATCTATCTATCTATCTATCTATCTATCTATCTATCTATCTATCTATCTATCTATCTATCTATCTATCTATCTATCTATCTATCTATCTATCTATCTATCTATCTATCTATCTATCTATCTATCTATCTATCTATCTATCTATCTATCTATCTATCTATCTATCTATCTATCTATCTATCTATCTATCTATATATATATATATATATATATATATATATATATATATATATATATATATATATATGTGTGTGTGTTTGTGCTATATGATTCAAAATGAGTAATAGTCTAATTGACTTGAATTTGTGATGTTAGACTTGAATAGTCAATATATTTCCCATATTTTTTTATGTCTGATATTAACTGAGAATTATATATATATAAAAAATAAAAATAAAATAAAAAAATAACTACGTGCTTGTTTGTAAAAAGGTTGTGAACTAGTGTTCAAGACGAGAAGTCACACGTGACAAAAGAACGAATGGCTCAAACGTCAAACCCGAAAGACTCGAAAGAACTAATCTTTTCTGTTTCCGTTACTGACAGCATAGACTCTATGGGACTGACAGGAAGAACGAAAGACTCAAACCCGAACTCGAAAGAACGAATCTTTTCTGTTTCCGTTACTGACAGCATAGACTCTATGGGACTGACAGGAAGAACGAAAGACTCAAACCCGAACTCGAAAGAACAAATCTTTTCTGTTTCCGTTACTGACAGCATAGACTCTATGGGACTGACAGGAAGAACGAAAAGACTCAAACCCGAACTCGAGACTCGAGACTCGAAAGATGAACTAATCATTCTGTTCCCGGACCTGTGTCACATGGCCCAGCCCCAGATCAGAGTCAGACACAGACGAGTCAACATCTAACGTCTCGAGGAGTTCGAAAACACGAGAGGCGGAGAACAAACTTGATAAATATGAAGTTGCAAAAGAAAGAATGTCTTGGATCAGGAGGTGAGGTGAACTAACAGAGTTAGACTGCAATAGCCTGACCCAACAACTAATCAATTAATGAAACGTTTCAGTTTCTTATCATTTGGCTTTGGTTGCAGTACCCTATAGTTAATTTTTTTAATTTAGTTTTACAAATGTAATCAACATTTTCATAAGTACTAGATGGGTTGGGCTATTTAACATGTCATTTTAATTATATTTTTCTGAAATGAACGAAATGACTCGAAATGACTCGAAAAAAGATTCGTTCATTTTGCTGAACGAGACTCAAAGACCAAGTCAGTAAAATGATCCGAACTTCCCACTACTAATTGTGTGATGTGTTCTTAAACCGCAGCACAAAACTTATGTAGACATTTTTTGATAATAGTTTAGTTTATCTGATGAAAACATTGCTGGATCTTCTGCCCTAGACTCACAAGACTACTATAATCAATGACTCTCCGGAGATCAGCAAATAACGTCATTATATGATGATAACAAATGTATCATAAAAAACAAGCATCAAGATTATCTTGCCGTTCTCACCTTTACGAACAGTTACAGCAGCCAGAGAAAAACTTATGTTAACAAGTCAAGGATCAAGAGCCCAACTAAAGCAAACACTAATCACCATAATGGTAACTTCAAACAACTTTTATTTTCAATAAAACATCAACATCTAAACCTCAATAAGAGCTTCTGTAGACGTCTGACAGAAATCAAGTAAATCTGGTTAGTAATGTGTGAAGCTGGTAATGCTGTTTGTGGAGTTGTTTAATCCTCCTCTGCTGAGATCTTCAGAGATTTAATGTATTTTTAATAGTCAGTTGTAGTTCTTGTGTTTTTCTTTTTTCTCTTTTCTTCAGTGATTTTGCTCATTATCATCAGGTGTCATCACTAATGGTCAATCATTACTTAATTTCTTAATTATCTCATTAACTTTAACACTGATTCAGTGTTACTTTAACACTCTGTAGAGTAGGACCATATGTGCTCTGAGCAGTGTTAATTTAACACTGGGGATTTTACTGTGCAGTGTCTGTTGGACCTGTACTGTTTTTGTTGTTTTCTGTGTCTACTTTTTCCACAGTTCCATACTTTTCTGACACCTCTGTATTGTCTGTATCTATTCTCTCCATTTTTCCATCTAGGACCTTGTTTTCTGTTTTCCTCACTTTGTGGGGGATCGCCACTGTTCTCACTATCCTGTGTCCTGTCTCTGTACACTCTAAAAAGAGATGTGTTAAAAATGACACATGTTGTGTTAGTTTTAACACATGTAGTGAGTGTGCTCAGGGACAACACATGTTGTGTCAAATTTAACATGATTAATGTGTAAGTCATTTTAACACACTAATTGTGTCAGGTAATCACATACTCAGATGTAATTTTAAAAATAAAGTGAAACTAAATTATTAAGCATTTAATCAATAGTCGAGTACAGAACGCATGTGCACACAAAGTACAATGTTTCAAACTCTATGACTCTATAAACTCAATTATTCACACTTCAACACCACATCGATGCTGCTTTTGAGAAAAGATCATGAAGAGATAACAGTTGACAGAGTTTGCGCTTTGAATTAAATTAAATTGTAGCAACTGATAAAACATTCTATATAAATAACTTTTATTAACTCAGGCCTGTTTGTTTGAGAACATAAACACTGCATACAATGCACAATGATGGTGTGTGTCGGTGCTTTATAACATGATGTGTTGAGAACAACACAACCAGGTGTGTTAAAAATTGACACATGTTTTGTCAGTTTTAACACATGTAGTGTGTGTGCTCAGGGACAACACATGTTGTGTAGATTTTAACACATGTAGTTTGTGTGCTCAGGGACAACACATGTTGTGTAGATTTTAACACATGTTGTGTAGATTTTAACACATGTAGTGTGTGTGCTCAGGGACAACACATGTTGTGTAGATTTTAACACATGTAGTGTGTGTGCTCAGGGACAACACATATTGTGTAGATTTTAACACATGTTGTGTAGATTTTAACACATGTAGTGTGTGTGCTCAGGGACAACACATATTGTGTAGATTTTAACACATGTTGTGTAGATTTTAACACATGTAGTGTGTGTGCTCAGGGACAACACATGTTGTGAAGATGTTAACACATGTAGTGTGTGTGCTCAGGGACAACACATGTTGCGTATAATTTAACACACAACCTGTGTCGTTTTCTTTAACACATCTCCGTGTTACCTGTAACTCAACTAATGTGTTATTCCTCTTACACAGAAGTGTGTTGAAACCTTTTACACAATAATGTGTTATAGTTACACAACATGTGTCAGATGTGTGTTACATGTGACTGTATGTGTGTATTTGCCAGAGTTACTTCGTGTTTGGATGAACACTGACACGTATTGTTAACTTGTGTTTAGTCCATTGACGTTTAATAAAGTGTGTTTGACTGTTTATTGTATTACCTGGATGTTTTAGACATCATGAATCTACACACACCAGCTCTTATTGAGATGAACAGAGGTTTAGATGTTGATGGTTCATTGAATGTTTCATCTGAAGTCACCAGAATCGTGATCAGTGGCTCCTTTATTTGAGCTCTTGACCCTTTACTTGTCTTTTAATTATCCTCTTTCTGCTGTAACTGCAATTTAATCAAATATGTTTGTTATGGCATGAAAGAAAGCACGATCAGAAGTTTCTTGATCAAGTCATAATCTCAAGATCTGATCCAGTTTATGATTAAATGGATGGTATACATTTCCTTTATTTGTGTGCTGTTAGCTATAAAAGTTTTGTGAAGTTAGTCCATGATGTCCAGCAGTGCAGAATGAATTCTTAAAAAAATATAAATTCAATGTTTTCAGAAAGTTTAGAGCCGCAGCAGATACTCGTCAAACACACACACATCAAGAATCAGCTCATGAATCACAACAATGGTAACAAACGCTTCATCCTGCAGTGCATGCTGGGAGTCATGGATGAGTTTTGTACTATGGTGACTCCCAGAATGCATTGCGGGATGAAGCTTTTGGTTTGTCACCATTACTGAGATTCATGAGCTGATTCTTGATATGTGTGTGTGCCTGTGTGACACCATAGACTAGAACATCCTATGTGCACTGTGTATCTAAAATCAAATGTGCAGATGATGACATCAATATTATAACATAATTATTAACAGCACAAAATATTCATTATCATCTGATCATCATATTCTCATGGTTAGCTCTGCTGCTTCAAGTGTGTTTAATAAACACTCAGTCACAGCAAACAGAAAAACTGATGTGAAAGAGTCAAGGGTCAAGAGGTCAAATAAAGGAGCCACTAATCACGATTCTGGTGACTTCAGATGAAACATTCACTGAATCATCAACACCAAAATCCGTTTCGTCTCAATAAGAGCTTCTGTCTGACAGAAATAAAGTCAGTCTGGTCAGTGATAACAAGTGAAAAGCGGTGAAAGCATTTGAAAAAGACATTAAAAAAGAGGCATGATGTGATTGGCTGCCAAAACACCCACTGCTGTTCATCCAGAGTAACATTTAACACACATTGTGTGTTATATCTACACAACATGTGTCAAAATACCATCAACACACTGAGTGTGTTGTTTTTTAACACATCTCTTTTTAGAGTGTAGCTTTGGATTTCCAAGTAATCTTCATCGGTTTGTGTCTGTTGTTCAACACTGCTCTTCCTAATTTCACCAATCTATGTTTTGACACATTTCCTGTCTGTGGAATGTATACCAGATAAGCTGGGCTATTTTTACCATACCCCACAAATATTGACTTCTCACATCTAGGGTCCAATTTCTTTTTGATTGTGTTTGTACGCATAGCGTTCTGATCCAAAAACCCACATTTTAGAAAGGTCTGGCTTTCTTCCTGTCAACATGAAATGTGGAGTATTCTTAATTCTGTCATTATAGCATCTGTTTCGGATATGAGTTGCAGTTTGGACAGCATAAGGCCACAGAACCTTTGGTAATCCCTTTTCTATTAGTAGACACCTTCCCATTTCAAAAATGGTTTACCATTGTCTCTCAGCTGTACCATTTTGATGAGGGGAGTATGGGGATGATGTATCATGTTTTATACCCTTTTCTCGTAAAAGTGACTGAAATGCATTGCCTGTGTATTCTGTACACTCTAAAAAGAGATGTGTTAAAAAACAACACACTGAGTGTGTTGATGGTATTTTGACACATGTTGTGTAGATATAACACACAATGTGTGTTAAATGTTACTCTGGATGAACAGCAGTGGGTGTTTTGGCAGCCAATCACATCATGCCTCTTTTTCAATGTCTTTTTCAAATGTTTTCTCCGCTTTTCACTTGTTATCACTGACCAGACTGACTTTATTTCTGTCAGACAGAAGCTCTTATTGAGATGAACAGGATTTGTGTTGATGAGTCAGTGAATGTTTCATCTGAAGTCACCAGAATCGTGATTAGTGGCTCCTTTATTTGAGGTCTTGACCCTTGACTCTTTCACATCAGTTATTCTCTGTTTGCTGTGACTGTGTGTTCATTATGCACACTTGAAGCAGCAGAACTAACCATGAGAAAACGATGATCAGAAGATAATGTTATCATCGCATATATTTGCTGAGCTCAGGCAAGTGTTTGATTTCTGAAACTTTACTGTAAAAAATGTTTTGCTTTGTAATAATTATTTTATAATATTTTTGTCATTATCTGCACATTTGTTTTTCCATACACTGTGCACATAGGATGTTCTAGTCTATGGTTTCAATCAGGCACACACACATATCAAGAATCAGCTCATGAATCTCAATAATGGTAACAAACCAAAAGCTTCATCCCGCAATGCATTCTGGGAGTCACCATAGTACAAAACTCATCCATGACTCCCAGCATGCACTGCAGGATGAAGTTTTGTCACCATTGTTGCAATTCATGAGCTGATTCTTGATGTGTGTGTTTGACGAGTATCTGCTGCAGCTCTAAACTTTCTGAAAACATTGAATTTGTATTTTTTAAAGAATTCATTCTGCACTGCTGGACATCATGGACTAAATTCACAAAACTTTTATAGCTAACAGCACATAAATAAAGTAAATGTATACCATCCATTTAATCATAAACCATGGATCAGATCTTGAGATTATGACTTGATCAAGAAACTTCTGATCGTGTTTTCTTTCATGCCATAACAAACATATTTGATTAAAAGGCAGTTACAGTAGAAAGAGGAGAATTAAAAGACAAGTAAAGGGTCAAGAGCTCAAATAAAGGAGCCACTGATCACGATTCTGGTGACTTCAGATGAAACATTCAATGAACCATCAACATCTAAACCTCTGTTCATCTCAATAAGAGCTGGTGTGTGTAGATTCATGATGTCTAAAACATCCAGGTAATACAATAAACAGTCAAACACTCTTTATTAAACGTCAATGGACTAAACACAAGTTAACAATACGTGTCAGTGTTCATCCAAACACGAAGTAACATGTAACAAACATCTGACACACGTTGTGTAACTATAACACATTATTGTGTAAAAAGTTTCAACACACTTCTGTGTAAGAGGAATAACACATTAGTTGAGTTACAGGTAACACGGAGATGTGTTAAAGAAAACGACACAGGTTGTGTGTTAAATTTTACGCAACATGTGTTGTCCCTGAGCACACACACTACATGTGTTAACATCTACACATGTGTTGTCCCTGAGCACACACACTACATGTGTTAAAATCTACACAACATGTGTTAAAATCTACACAACATGTGTTGTCCCTGAGCGCACACACACTACATGTGTTAAAATCTACACAACATGTGTTGTCCCTGAGAACACACACACACAATATGTGTTAAAATCTACACAACTTGTGTTGTCCCTGAGCACACACACTACATGTGTTAAAATCTACACGAAATGTGTTGTCCCTGAGCACACACACTACTTGTGTTAAAACTGACACAACATGTGTCAATTTTTAACACATCTGGTTGTGTTGTTCTCAACACATCATTTTATAAAGCACCGAAACACACCATCATTGTGCATTGTATGCAGTGTTTATGTTCTCAAACAAACAGGCCTGAGTAAATAAAAGTTATTTATTTAGAATGTTTTATCAGTTGCTACATTTTAATTTAATTTAAAGCGCAAACTCTGTCAACTGTTATCTCTTCATGATCTTTTCTCAAAAGCGGCATCGATGTGGTCCTTCCTGGAAGATCACCTTGGCACCATCTGCTGTAGCAGCTTGAACGGAGATGATGCTCTGTGGATATGATGGTATGAACAAGGCCTTCTTTAGAGTGATCCTGACGCATTTCCCTTCCACATCCAGCAGTAACACCTCTGCGTCGCCCCGCTTTAATGCCACGTTGTTCATCCTGGCTCCATCCGCCAGTTCCATGCAGTGTGACTTAGGGTCGAAACTCTCATCAAATCTCGTGAAATCGTTCTTCTCTGTTAAGATGTGGGATGTTGCTCCACAGTCTACCATTGGTCATTTTTTCGTAATATTGTCTGGAAGAAATGTTTGACTGACTTTGAAAACAAATGTTTGTTCTTTCTCATGCTCCTCTTGTTTTTCTGCAGCCTGTTTCGCTTCGTCTTTGTGCCCGTCTTTTTTCCGGTGACATGTCTCATCACTGTGTGTTGAACTTCTATGGTAGCTGCACACGGGTACACCTTTTTGGCGGCAATCACGTGCAACATGACCGCGGTTTCCACATCCATAGCAGGTCACGGATGCTATGTTTATTTTCATTACATTGTCAGTTTTGGATTTATCATCAAATTTATCTGTCTCTTTATAGCTTCTCAGTTTGCTTTTGAACTGGCTGAAAGTCAATTCTTCACTACTCTGTGTAGTATGGATAGCGAAAGGTTTGTAGGAATCTGGCAGGCCCTTTAGGATCATAGCTATTATCAGTCCGTCACTTATTACTTCTTTTGCGTTTCTTAGGGAAGTCACCGCTTTCTCAGCTTGGATAATGTCTGTTATCGTCGTAGTGACTTCGAAGTATTTGCAGAGCTTTCCTGCCGTCATCAGTCGCCTCTCGCATCACCAGTGACAAGCTTTTATCGTTGAGAAACTGGATTAGTTCAGCGTTGCACTCCTCATTCTTTTCCTCATTTATATCACCGGTAGACAGTATTGTTTCTTTTAAACCCATTAATCTCAGATGACCAAGAAATTTTACTTCCCATAGTTCGTAATTATTTTCGTCTCCGTCAAAGACTAGCCTCTGCCATTTTCCTCCTGTAATGTTAGCATTGGTGCGCCTGGGCCCATAACCTGTTGAGGTTTCATTTCTCTCCGCCATGACTGTGTGTAGTATGTCGTTGTCATCCATCCATTAAAGATTACTACAAAAATAACTTCTTACACAGTAAAATCCCCAGAGTTAAATTAACACTGCTCAGAGAACATTTGGTCCCACTCTACAGAGTGTTAAAGTAACACTGAATCAGTGTTAAAGTTAATGAGATAATTGAGAGATTAATTAAGTGATAATTGACCATTAGTGGTGAACACCTGATGATAATGAGTAGAATCACTGAAGGAAAGAGAAAAAGAAAAACACAAGAACTACGACTGACTATTAAAAAGACATTAAATCTCTGAAGATCTCAGCAGAGGAGGATTAAACAACTCCACAAACAGCATTACCAGCTTCACACATTACTAACCAGACAGACTTTATTTCTATCAGACGACTACAGAAGCTCTTATTGAGGTTTAGATGTTGATGTTTTATTGAAAATTAAAGTTGTTTGAAGTTACCATTATTGTGATTAGTGTTTGCTTTAATTGGGCTCTTGACCCTTGACTTACTAACATAAGATTTTCTCTGGCAGCTGTAACTGTTCGTTACGGTGAAAATGGCAAGAAAATCTTGACGCTTGTTGTTTATGATACAGTTGTTGTCATCATATAGTGCCTTATTTGCTGATCCCCTGAAAGTCATTGATTATAGGAGACTTGTGATTCTAGGGCAGAAGATCCAGCAATGTTATCATCAGAGAAACTAAACAATTATCAAAAAATGTTTACATAAGATTTGTACTGCGGTTTACTAACACATCACACAATAAGTACTTCTAACTCCTGCGAGTTTTACTCACACATAGACATCAAGAATCAGCCTATGAATCTTAACAATGGTGACATGCCACAATGCATTCTGGGTGCATCACGCAAAACTCATCTATGGCTCCCAGAATGCATTGTGACATGAAGCATGTCACCATTGTTGAGATTCATAGGCAGATTCTTGATGTCTGTGTGTGAGTTCATCTGGCAAGAGTTAGAAACGATTAGTGTACAATTGGTTGCATAACTTATTCAGCTTTTCTGATTAAAACAGTGTTGGATCTTCTCTAAAATCACAATAAAAAAAGTGAATAGTATATTGCTCATACTCAGTCATAAAATCAATGAATTAAATCATTATACAATGGTCATATTCTCATCATCGAGCAGCCGACAGCATCTGATTGTGTTTACTCTTGCTTTTCTTGCTATAGCAAACTCAGTTACAGCAGCCAGAGAAACACTAATGTTAAAAAGTCATCAAACTGCCCAACTAAAGAAAACACTGATCACCATGATGGTCACATTAAAAACTAACAATTTTCACAACAAAATCAAACAAAACATTTGTTAATTCTCAATAAGAGACGTCTGACAGAAATAAAGTCAGTCTGGTTAGTAATGTGTGAAGCTGGTAATGCTGTTTGTGGAGTTGTTTAATCCTCCTCTGCTGAGATCTTCAGAGAGTTAATGTCTTTTTTATAGTCAGTCGTAGTTCTTGTGTTTTTCTTTTTCTCTTTCCTTCAGTGATTCTACTCATTATCATCAGGTTTTCATCACTAATGGCCAATCATCACTTAATTAATCTCTCAATTATCTCATTAACTTTAACACTGATTCAGTGTTACTTTAACACTCTGTAGAGTGGGACCAAATGTTCTCTGAGCAGTGTTAATTTAACTCTGGGGATTTTACTGTGTAGTATTGTTTTATTTTACCGTTCACATCTCAATGCACTGGCACAACATCAGTGCTCAAGGGAGCAGCCACAAGTGAAGTGAAGAAAGTAACTTGACTCAAGTCAAAATAAAAGTCCCGTCTTTTCACGCATGCGCACAATGAACTCTTGCACATTTTGGGTATACAACAGTCAGTATCATAATCAAACATAAAAGGAAAATAATAATAATAATAGTAAGCAACATAATATAACATAAATGATGAGGACATAACTCAACAATTTTCCTATGAAGCCTGGACACATTGGGTTGGTCAGAATGTATAGGCATAACAAATGTTTATTGCACATATCTGCTGATGATTTTATAATAATAAATATATTACAACATGCAGTCAATAATACGACTGTAATGTTGTATATGTTGTGAGACACTGAACAGAGAACACATGAGAGGTGAACTAAACTTTCCAGGGAACAGATGTGATTAAATGTGAAGTGACAAAGGAAAGAACGATTTGGATCGGGAGGTGAGGTGAACTAACAGACTGCATACATAGCCTGAAGACCCAGCTTAAGCAATTAATTAATCTTTTCTTTTCTCAAACTTTTCTCAAAAGTTTGGCCATGGCTTCATTAGCTTATAGTTTATTTTTTATTCCAAAAGTACTAAATGTGTTGAAAAATGTAGCATGTAACATTTTAATTAGATTCTGCTTAAATTGACGAAATGATTTGTTCATTTTGCTGAACAAGATTCAAAGATCTGAGTCAGTAAAATGATCCGAACTTCCCACTACAGTGGGGAGAAGTATTTGATACACTGCCGATTTTCCTACTTACAAAGCATGCAGAGGTCTGTAATTTTAGGTACACTTTAACTGTGAGAGACGGAGTCTAAAACAAAAGTCCAGAAAATCACATTGTATGATTTTTAAGTAATTAATTAGCATTGTATTGCATGACATAAGTATTTAATCACCTACCAACCATGAGAATTACGGCTCTCATAGACCTGTTAGTTTTTCTTTAAGAAGCCCTCCTGTTCTCCACTCATTACCTGTATTAACTGCACCTGTTTGAACTCGTTACTTGTATAAAAGACACCTGTCCACACACTCAATCAAAGAGACTCCAACCTCTCCACAATGGCCAAGACCAGAGAGCTGTGTAAGGACATCAGGGATAAAATTGTAGACCTGCATCTAAGCAATAACTGGTACGCCGGGCAGGGGTTTGGTGAGTGGGGGCCCATGGCGGGGACTGCCTCTGATGGAGGCGTGCTGTTCTACCCCTGGGGATGTGCGCTGATAGACATACAATATAAAAGGGGGTAATCATATTAACATCGATATTGTTGTTGTGTGAGGGATGAGAGGTGAGAAAGGGGTGGGGTGGGGATTAAAATTGATAAATTACTAAATACCCTTTAAAATAACATCTAACTACTCCCTAATGACATATTCAAAATACAAGATCTTGCTTTTCACTATACCTTTTTGTCTGTTTTTTTTTTCTTTATTTTTTTCTTCAATCTCCCATTATATAACTGTTTGTCTATTGTGTTTTTTTATTTCTCAATATATGCATGTATTTCATAAATTAATAATACAAAATAAAAATAAAAAATATATATATATATATATATATTATTTTTTTTATTTTTTTTTTATTATTAATTAATGAAATACATACACTCTAAAAAAAAAGGCTCGTAATCATAGGGGAACCTTTTTTAGTGCTATATAGCACCAATTTTGGTGCTTCAGTGGTTCTTCAGCGGTTCTTCAGAGGTGCTATATAGCACCTTAGTCAAAGAACCGGTGAAGAACCGGTGAAGAACCTCTGAAGAACCGCTGAAGAACCTCTGAAGAACCGCTGAAGAACCACTGAAGCACCAAAATTGGTGCTATATAGCACTAAAAAAGGTTCCCCTATGATTACGAGCCAAGAACCATTTTTGGTGCAATATAGAACCTTTTTTTTTTTAGAGTGTATATATATTGAGAAATAAAAAAAACACAATAGACAAACAGTTATATAATGGGAGATGAAGAAATATATATATATATATATATATATATATATATATATATATATATATATATATATACAGTTTGAAAATGTTTTGTCTATGTGTTTTAAAACATTCCATTTGAAGTCATTCCAGTTTATCAGATTAAAAAATGTATAAGGTGCTGTGAACATTTAAAAATGGCTAAAGACTGAGTACTGAGGAAATAGAGCTTAAATTTAAAATGAATGACTTGCATTTGAAAGCGTAGCTGTCGCCATTTTTCAAATAAATGTATTTTGTTCATGGCTTGGCAAAGAATTGTGGGATATCTTTAGCAACGGAGGATGCATCCTCCGAAAACCTGCTGTCTCCAATCATCATGTCTTTAATAATCATTGTTAATTTATATTTTATCCATTTAGCATCAAGACAGAGTTTGGAACAAAGGAGTCTCCAAATGTGCTGTTGTTCAGTGACGGCTATATGGTCTCATTTGAAATTTTATCTCTGACCACGACCTGTAAGATGGATCTCCACAGGTTTCCCTTCGACAATCAAACCTGCAATATAACACTTCAGTCTTCAGTGTATCCAGGTAAATCTGAAACATGAATTCGATTTGACAAACAAACACATATGTGTTACATTGATGCCCTGTCTTGTGTGTTTTGATTAAAGGTCCTGTTCTTCGTGATCCCATTGTTCAAACTTTAGTTAGTGTGTAATGTTGCTGCTAGAGCATAAATAATACCTGTAAAATGATAAAGCTCAAAGTTCAATGCCAAGCGAGATATTTTACTTAACAGAAGTTCCCTTTCAAAGCCTACAGCGAACGGCTGGTTAGGACTACATCCTGGTATTTCCTGCTTTAATTACGTCAGTAGAGCAGTAGAACAGATTAACCTCCGCCCACAAGAAAACGCGAAAAAAGGGGGCGTGGTCTTGTTGCTGTCCCACGTGGAGAAGAAGAGGACGTCGCGTGGAGAAAAGGAAGTGCTGCGTTTCAGTGTGTTTGTCGCCATGTCGTCGAGACGCTGTTATTTTCATCCCGGAGTCAAATCACCTTTGTTTGGCTTTCCAAGGGACGCTGTAGAGATTATTAAGCGCGTATATATCTCCCGTTAAGAGACGTGACCTTTCCACGTGCGCTAAGCTGCTGTCGAATCACAACACAGGACCGTGCTACGTTCGCTAAGCTGCTGTCAAATCGCAACACGGGAACCGCTGACACAATCAGAACTCGTTACGTGTTTCTGAAGGAGGGACTTCATAGAATAAAGGAAGTCTTCAGTCGTTTGTAGGACAGTGAAAACAGCGGTGTACAGATAAGTAAATTGTGTTAAAAATACAGGTTTTTTTTACACGCGAAACATGAACACATGTTATATTGCACACTGTAAACACAATCAAAGCTTCAAAAAAACACGAAGAACGGGACCTTTAAGATTCTGTTTCTCCCCAGTTTGGTTAATGAGTTATGTCTTTCACCTCTGCCTCGTCCATCACATGCTCCTCGTTGTCCTCATTTGCTCTGTGTATTTAAATCCTCAGTTTGCCCTCAGTGTTTGTCAGTTCTCGTTTCATGTTGGACGTGTTAAGTGTGTTGAGTTTGATATTAAAGTTCCTGTCTCCTGTTTATCCTCGTCTCCGTGAGCTCATTGCCTGCCTTCATGTATGTTTGTAACAATATGAAGGGTAACATGGTTTATTCTTCTCAAACTATTTGACTTCAATATAAAATAAAATTAAAAATTCTGTCAGGACACTATCATCAAAGATGATTGATTGACTTAACTGAGTTCACACCAAACGCGACTAGAGCGTCAAAATCGCATCTACCGAGTCTAGAACATTTTGAATCCATTCGCGCGTCCACAGCGAATTGGACGCGTGTACCCACTGAGCAAAGGCGTACGTTGAAAAGACGTCCACTGAGGAGCCAGAATGAAAGTTTTTATGACGTCTGTTTTTGACGTGTTCTGCACGTCCGATATAGACCTTCATGGAACCTCAAGGTTAAAAACTAGTAATGTGCTCATTGTGGACATATTTCCCATTTGTAATTGCAAACCAACTCACAGACAGTGTGTGTTTGTCCAGAAATCATGAAAATAAAAGAAACTTAGCTCACACCTTTAGACACTTTAGACAACTTACCATCTGTAATTCACACATCTTTGGATCGTGAGAGAATCGTGGGATTCAATCCAGGATCTTCTTGCTGTGAGGAGACAGTGTTTCCCACTGAGACACTGGTGCTGCCCTTAATCACAGACATAAGACACACTTTTACTATTTCTGTCAGACGTCTACAGAAGCTCTTACTGAGAATTAACAGAGGTTTAGATGTTGATGTTTATGTTTCATTTGAAGTCACCATTGTGGTGGGAAGCGTTTGCTTTATTTGGGCTCTTGGTCCCCTTATTTGTGTTAGCTTTTCTTTGGCAGCTGTAACTGTGTGTGTGAGAAACACAATAGTTATGGCTGAGAAAGCATAGATGAAGTGACTTCAGGTGTTGTCAGCTCCTAGTTCATGACTAAATCATCAGAAGTTTAGAATCTGATGTTGTGCTTTTGTGTTCTTGTTTGGTAAATAATCATTAGTTTATATACCATAACCTTGTGAGTCCACTGTATCGGGACTAATAGCAATAAAATAATGACTTATCCTGAAAGATGATAAAAAAAACCATGTGCACATTGTTTTCGGAAAAAATTTCACATAGTCACACGCAGACATCAAGATTTTGCATATGATTCACAACAACGGTGACAATCATAACAAAAAAAACCCGTCATGCTGCAATGCATGATGGGTAGCTTCAAAGTACAAAACTCATGCTTGATTGTCACCGTTGTTGTGAATCATATGAAAAATCTTGATGTCTGTGTGTGACTATGAGACATATTTTCTCAAAACAATGTGCACCTGCTGTTTTTTCATCTTTCAGGATGAGTGATTTGTGTACAGAGGTGGGTAGTAACGAATTACATTTACTTCGTTACATTTACTTGAGTACATTTTTTGGGTAACTTGTACTTTTAGAGTAGATTTAAAGATGGGTACTTTTACTCTTACTCAAGTAAATTTCTTGTGAAAAAACTGTACTTTTACTTAGTTACATTCGGTGGCGTTCCTCCGTTACTGTCAAATGGTAATAATTATATCATATATATTTGTTATATATTCACGAGGCCAGCCACCAAATTGCTATCAAACATACTTTACTGGTGTTCAGATCACATATTGATTACATCACATTCCACACGTGCAAACCACATCACGTGACTTAAATACCCTCTTTCCGGGCATCCCAACCAATGACTGCACATCATACATATATACACATTATCCCAAATACACCACATTTCCTCCCCCATCAAAAATCATACCCCACATTATCAGTCCAAAAGCACCACATTTGATCAAAGTCTCAATTCCTAAAACGCTGTGGTAATTTAATAGTCCGTTTAGAGCGACGTAGACCCCCTGGACTCGGAATCAGAGGTTCCGTTGGTTCAAAAGGCACCTCAGAGTCAAATGTACCTGGAATTCCAGCAAATCCAGAATCTTGATCATTGAGTTCAGCATTTTGAGCTTGATCCGTAGATTCAGCAGATTGAGCAGTCTTCTTTTCATTCGGTGGCATTGGAATCTCTGAGGACGAAGTGCGTGGTCTCAATTGATCACCATGCCGTCTATACACAGTATCCGATGCTGGATCACGTACCTTGTACGAAACAGGTCCTGTCTGTTGTGTAACCACTCCAGATAACCACTTCGGATCTCCTCCCACTGTACTTCGCAGGAACACAGAATCATCCACAGCAAAGGATCTCTCTCTAGCCCGATAGTCATGTTGATTTTTCTGCAAATACTGTTTTCTGCGAACCGTCTCATGAATGTTTGGTTTCAGGAAGTCCAGCCTGGTGCGGATGTGTCTCTTTAAAAATAAATCAGATGGTGACTGACCTGTGGTACAATTAGGAGTTGTGCGATAGCGCAATAAAAATAAAGATAGTCTATCATCAATGCACATTTGCTCATTAGTCAATTTCTTCATACCCCTCTTGAATGTCTGGACATATCTTTCTGCCAATCCATTGGTTGCTGGGTGGTTTGGTGCACTTCTGGTATGCATAATACCATTCTGCTTCACAAATCTTTGGAATTCATCAGAAGTAAAAGTAGTTGCATTATCAGTCACGATTTGCTCAGGTAATCCATATGCAGAAAACAATCTTTTCAATCTGGTAATAGTAGCTTGAGAAGTAATCTGTGTCATACGAAAAACTTCCAACCACTTAGAATGAGCATCAACAATGATCATAAACATGTTGTTCAAGAACGGCCCAGCAAAATCCACATGCAACCTTTTCCAACACTCACCCGGGAATTCCCAAGGATGAAGAGGGACGTGACTTGGCATTCTTTGCTCTTGCTGACAGATTTGACACTCCTTGCAAACTCTCTCTATATCCGTATCAATTTTAGGCCACCACACATATTTACGAGTCAGAGCTTTCATTTTAACAATGCCAGGGTGTCCTGAGTGAATTTCCTGTAACACTGATTTTCGAAATTTGAATGGTACAATCACTCGTGTGCCCCATAGCAGACATCCCTGCTCAACTGACAGTTCATCTCTTTTCGCATAGAATACTTTCAAATCATCTGACACTTCAATTGGCCAACCTTCCATGACATAACGAAAAACTTTAGAAAGTTCTTGATCTGTTCTTGTCACTTTGGCAATCTGTGCTGCATTTAGAGGAGCTTCTTGAAGATGGTTTGTCAAAAGTGTGTTGATCTTTGCTGAAATGGCTTCTGTTCCTACATCTGTAATTTCAGGTAATGGAATTCGTGACAAGCCATCTGCATTTCCATGATCTTCTGCCTTGCGATACATGATATGATAATCATATGCAGACAAGATTATCGCCCACCGCTGGATGCGAGCGGCAGCCATCATTGGGAAATGCTTATGTTCACCAAACAGAGTCACTAATGGTCTATGATCAGTTATCAAATTAAAGGATCTTCCCCAAAGATACTGATGGAATTTTTTTACTCCATAGATCACACTCAACGCTTCCTTCTCAATCTGTGAATATTTCTTTTCAGCAGGGGACAACGTACGTGAAGCATATGCAATGGGATGTTCGTCACCATTTGGCATGATGTGCTGAAGCACCGCTCCAATTCCATAAGCGGAAGCATCACATGCTAAAGTCAAAGGCAGTTGTGGATCATAATATACTAACACTTGGTCACTGGTGAGCAATTCTTTACACCTACTGAAAGCGCCTTGTTCCTTTTTCCCCCAGCACCAAACAGTTTGCTCTTTCAACAGTCTATACAGTGGTGCCAACACTGTGCTCTGCTGGGGTACAAAGCGTCCATAATAATTTACCAGACCTAAAAAGGCTCGTAGTTCCTTCACATTTGATGGTGCTGGCGCATCTTGAATAGCTTTTACTTTGTCTTTTGTTGGATACACCCCTTTTTCATCGATCACATGGCCCAGGTACTCAATTCGTGTTTGTCCCCACTCACATTTACATTTCTTTACTCTTAAGCCTGATTCTTGAAGACGCTGTAAGACTTTGCAAATGTTTGTTAGATGTTCTTGCTCATCTTTACCCGTGATCAACAAATCGTCCAAATACACAATCACTTTCAGATCTTTCATCAAATTTTCCATTATTCGTTGAAAAATGGAAGGGGCTGAACTGATGCCAAAAGCAAGACGATTATACACATATAATCCCTTGTGAGTGTTGATTGTCGTATACTTCTTAGAATCATTATCCAGTACGACTTGTTGATATGCCTGCGCCAAGTCAATCTTGGAAAACAACTTCCCTCCACTCAAGGTGGCTAACACTTCCTCGATCCGTGGCAAGGGATACACTTCAGTATTGGCAGCTTGATTAACAGTGACTTTGTAGTCTCCGCATAAGCGAATTGTGGAATCTTTTTTTATAACAGGAACCACTGGAGCAGCCCACTCGCTGTATTTTACTGGGGATATAACATTAGCTTTTTCCAGTCTATCAATTTCCTTCTCCACACGTTCTTTCATAGCAAAAGGAAGAGGACGACTTTTAAAAAACTTGGGTGGCACATCTGGTTTCACTGAAATAGTGGCTTTAATGTCCTTTAGAGTGCCCAGCTCATCCTTAAAGACTTCACTATATTTGTCCAGCACTTCTTGGATAGACCCAGGCTGCTTACTCACATATCGAATTATCTTCCAATTCAGTTTTACTTTCTGAAGCCAGTTTCTCCCACACAGGTTTGGACCATTCCCTTTTACTACAATCAATGGTAACTCATTCACTTGATCCTCATATTGTACAGTAGCTGTGAATTGACCCAATACTGGAATGCATTCACCGGTGTAAGTCTTTAACTTGACCCTAGCTCCCTCCAGTGGCCAATGAGCAAACGATCGTCTATACTCTTGTTGTGAAATTATGCTTACAGCCGCTCCTGTATCAATTTCCATCAATAAATCCTGCTGATTCACAGTAAAATTTACTCGGAAAGGCTGTTTCTCAGTATCACTTAACATGGAAAACATTTCCAGCTCCGGCTCTTCAGCATACATATAAGCTGTCACTTTGTGCTTGTTCTGTTGTTCAGCATATCTGTTGGGATGTGACTTCATTTTAACTTTGCAAGCTCTCTTTATATGCCCAATCACTCCACAATTGTGACATTTAGAGTTTTTAAAATAACACTCCTGTGCATTATGGTTTTTTCCTTTACAACGATAGCATTGTCTCTGGTTATAAACAGTCTTTGCATTTACCTTATGCACTGTTGTCGCTGAATCCTCTGTCTTCCTCAGTTGCTGCGTATCTCGATCTGCGGTTTCCATACTGTGAGCAACTTCAAGTGCCCGTGCAAAAGTGAGTGTGTCTTCCGAAAGCAATCTTCGTTGACATGCTTCACTTCGGATTCCGCTAACAAAACGATCCCGTAGAGACTCATCCAAACTTGCCCCAAAGTCACATTTAGATGCACATTGTTTCAGTTCAGCAACATACTGGGACACAGTTTCATGGGGCTTTTGAACACAACGCTGAAATCGGAAACGCTCAGCTATTATCAACGGCTTTGGTTCAAAATGTGCCTTCAGAATATTCACAACTTCTTCAAACGTTTTATCCTTTGGCTTCGCAGGCTGAACCAGATTCCGTAGTAATCCATATGTGGACGCTCCCACAGCACTAAGCAAAGTCGCTACTTGCTTCGCATCATCCACATCATTTGCAATCATGAACAATTCCGCTCGTTCAATATATGCAGACCAGGACTCATTTTCCGGTTTATACTCATCCAATCTTCCGATTTGCGCCATGTCTTCTCATACTTTATCCTCGTCGCCAATTTATGTTATATATTCACGAGGCCAGCCACCAAATTGCTATCAAACATACTTTACTGGTGTTCAGATCACATATTGATTACATCACATTCCACACGTGCAAACCACATCACGTGACTTAAATACCCTCTTTCCGGGCATCCCAACCAATGACTGCACATCATACATATATACACATTATCCCAAATACACCACAATATTAAAATAAGTGAATATGACTTTCGCAAGTCTCGCGAAACGTTGGAGAGGCTGCTTCGCGAGAGGTTGCTACGCATCACCCGCTTATAATTAGCGCGCGTTTAGTCGGAAGATGTGTGTGAGCTACGGGAGGCAGATTGCCCGTGGCCTCAAGTTCAGTCTATGTTTTCACTCCAAGATGTCAAAAATAATAGTTTCATAATGCGATGCATGTTGTGTGCACCAAAACGAACTGACATCTCTCAGCATACAAGAATTCCACCCTGAAAAGAACATGTAGCGGTAAGTGTCACGATGCCTATATTTGAACACTATTAACGGTCATTTTGGTAACTATGGGAAATTTTCCCTTATTATAATACTATTTCACACACTGTCCGAGTGTTTTCCACATATGCGCTCTTGTGCAAGCAATGAATCGTTTGAATCCTCCAAACAACACACGTCCACGAACAAACGTTCTCATCTTCACATTTACATATCCTTTTCTTCACAAAACGAAACAAATTGAATAGCCTAATGTGACGTCTTGCATTTATACACAAATCCGGACAGACACCTGTCTGAAGTGTAGAAAATACATACAAATAAAAACGGTATTGTATTTTATTCCTACCTAAAGAATAGCCTATATACTTATACAAATATAAGAACAAAGTATGTTTTAAGAAGAGCTCTAGTTAGCCCAGCACACCATTAATTTACACTGTTTAACCATTAATCACACACACACACACACACACACACACACACACACACACACACACACACACACACACACACACACACACACACACACACACACACACACACACACACACACATATATATATATACATATATATATAAGGTTCATTAGCTTACATTAGTTAACATGAACTAATAATGAACTGCACTTATAAAGCACTTATTTATCTTTATGTAAATTTAAACATTTACTAATGCATTATTCAAATATTGTTAACATTAGTCAATGCACTGTGAACTAACATGAATAAACCATGAACAGCTGGATTTTTATGAACTAACGTTGACAAAGATTAACTAATGCTGAACAGAGGTGTTGTTCATGGTTAGTTCATGTTAACTAATACATTAACTAATGTTAACTAATACAACCTTATTGTAAAGTGTTACAGAGAGGTGTGTGAAAGCTCTCCAAGTAGCCTGAAATTCAGGGTTTTCGCTTATCAATCAGATCGAAAGTAACTAGTAACTAACTACTTGAGTAGTTTTCTCATCGATTACTTTTTTACTCTTACTCAAGTAAATATTACGATTGTTACTTTTACTTTTACTTGAGTAAATATTTCAGTAAGTACTTGTACTTTTACTTGAGTACAGATTTTGGCTACTCTACCCACCTCTGTTTGTGTATTGCTATTGGTGTCAATACAGCAGATTCACAAGGTTATAGTATATAAACAAATTATTATTTGCCAAACAAGAACATAAAACTCAAAAGCACAACATCAGATTCTAGACTTCTGATGATTTAGTCATCAACTAGGAGCTGACAACACCTGATATCACTTTATCTTTGCTTTCTCAGCCATAATTATTGTGTTTCACACACACACAGTTACAGCCGCCAAAGAAAAGCTAACACAAATACGGGGACCAAGAGTCCATCTAAAGCAAACGCTTCCCACCACAATGGTGACTGAAATGAAACATAAACATTAACATCTAAACCTCTGTTAATTCTCAGTAAGAGCTTCTGTAGACGTCTGACAGAAATAGTCAAAGTGTGTCTTATGTCTGTGATTAAGGGCAGCTCCAGTGTCTCAGTGGGAAACACTGTCTCCTCACAGCAAGAAGATCCTGGATTGAATCCCACGATTCTCTCACGATCCAAAGATGTGTGAATTACAGATGCTAAGTTGTCTAAAGTGTCTAAAGGTGTGAGCTAAGTTTCTTTTATTTTCATGATTTCTGGACAAACACACACTGTCTGTGAGTTGCTTTGCAATTACAAATGGAAAATATGTCCACAATTTGAACTAGTTTTTAACCTTTGGAGGTTCCATGAACGTCTATATCGGACGTGCAGAACACGTCAAAAACAGACGTAATTAAAACTTTCATTCTGGCTCCTCAGTGGACGTCTTTTCAACGTACGCCTCTAGGGGCAAAGACATTGAAAAGACGTTTTTTGGACATAACTTTGCTCAGTGGATATATAAATAATCTCTTTGCCCTCAGTCAAAACGATTTGACAGACAACAAATTATAGATTCATGACACCAAAGATCGCCCATTAGATCCACACAAGACAAACCACTACATGACATCAGAGCCAGTGGCAAACGTCAGATGGACTAGCCGAGAAAAGGCTGCTCTCGCCGGGGTGAGTGCCCGGTGATCGCCTGGATCTCACAACTCCAAAAACGCAAGATTTTTTTTTTTTTTAAATAGGCACTCTCTTTATAAATAAACCACAGATTTGAGCTTTAAACAACTAAATTCTCACATGAAAAAGTCTTAAAACTGCATTTTTTGACACAATAGTAGTATTTTTAAATTCAATGTCACTTTACCACGTGACAGCAGCAAGCAGGCTCCTGATTGGTTAACGTGGCGCGAATTGATGCCAAAGTGAAAATTTTTCAACTCAGGCGTCAGGCGTGAATTCGCGCAAGACTTTCAATTCGCGCCAAATCCGCGCAAACTGGAAGTGCGAATGAGACGGAATCGCATCCATCACGCCGCGCAAAACACGTCTATCGTGCCGCAGGACTTCCAGACGAGCGTCAGCGCACCTTTCCATTGACTTTACATTGAAATTACTCGCTCCTGCCGCTCTATTCGCGTTTGGTGTGAATGCAGCATTAGGGTAAACAGAACAGAACATAATGTATTACAGATATCATTGATGTCGATATTTAAATGTACAAATTAATTTGGGAATTTAGTCTGATTCAAGTGGAATCAGAATACCAAATCCTGACTGGACAAGAGGAGGAGCTGGAGATGGAAGGTGCTTATATATGTATGCTGTGATAGATGTCGTATTCCTATAGGTAGACATGATCAGCTGACAGACAGATGATGTGAGCTTGACTAACGAGACCTGCCGGAACTGACACTAAGCTTGATTTCTGTTCCCACAGTTGAGGAAATTGATATACAGGCATTTAAAAATGCAGATTGGATTACCATTAAGTCAAAGGATAATAATCTGGTCCAGGGAGAGTGGGATCTCCTCAATATAAAAGAACATAATTCTACCACTCGTGATTTGTCTGAGTCGCATGAAATGGATCAACTGATATATCAGGTACAGTACATAAATTGAATGTAATCCAATATTTATAGAAATAAAATTACAATTAGTTCATGAGTTTATAAAATTATGTGCCAAAATTAAATTAAATTGTAAAATTTTTAAACTGTAAAAAGGCAGGGGTATCAAATATATTACAAATTAATAATAATCTAATAATACAATTATTATTTTGTTTTTATATCAAAGTGTGGAATTGTACTATATTGTACTATAATTGTACAATACATTATTAGTGGTGCTTGCCTGTAAAGAAGGTGTGCTATGACTTTTATAAGCAATCGGGTGTATGATGTTCATTCCAGGGGCGAAAAAGTAGCCGAAAAAATTGCAACCAACTTTGAAGACTCATAACTCCGATTTCATAGAAACGTGTGGGTTTCCACACTTGAAGAGGCTGACAGGCTCTGTCAGAACATAATGGGGTGTGAGTTTTACCCCTGGGGTGCAGGAGCTGCCCAAATTTTCCCCATAGACTTATAATGGGGAGGGACGGCCCATTAGGCATGTCGCGATTGGTTGATACAATCGACTACGTCGACGCTGATAATTAGTCCACGTCTGTATTTTTAGTCGACTGGATAAGTTGGGTATGATAGGAAATTGTATTAGTACCGGTACTTTAAAAATGACAGCACTCTAATAAGAGCAGTATTTCTTATTTTGCGTCGATGTGTGACAGCAGGAGTGAGGACGTGTGTGTGAGCTCTGCTTCCACCGTTAACTAAACAATGGAAGCAGAACAGTCAATATATACACACAGCTCATGAAAAAGAAAGCAACAGAAAAGAGCGGTGGGGCCGGAGCGTGCTCGCGCGCGCTGCCGGACTCTGACCTGAAGTGCACACAGCTGAGCACACGCCTTTCACTCAGACAGATTGCGATGCCAGTTTCGCAGATTATTGGGTTTGAATGGTTAAAAATATGTTTTAGGGTTTTTTAAAAACAAACCTAAAACAATGATAGTAAATTACTTTTACAGTTTTTGCCATGGTATCGATTCTGTATTTTACATTTTGTCAAGGGCTTGTTTACATTAATAATTTTTTATAGTACACTACTGAAGGCCAAAGTTGCAAGTTAAATAAATTTTTTTTTAGTAAAATTGTTGAAAATTATTGCGATAAATTAGTTGATAGATTACCATATTTTCAGGACTATAAGTCGTCCGGAGTATAAGTCGCATCAGTCAAAAAAATGCATCATGAAGATGAAAAAAAACATAAGTCGCACTGGACTATAAGTCGCATTATACTGGACTATAACGCCAGCTTCACACAGCACGCGCAAGTGTTGGCAGGGCAGAAGCAGTGTGGAGAGCGGGAGCATTCACACTGGCAGCGTTTGTATCGCGCAGCTGAGCCTCTCCCGTCAGAGCATTGTTCACCCATCTGTGAACTCGTTCCTCCAGGTCGGGCCATCTTGCTTTCAGTCCGCGATTTACTTTCTTTGTTTTCTTCAATACAGTTAAAGTAACCTCTGCTTTTCGCCAGTCCCTCACAAGTTTCTCACTCACTCCAAACTTTCTTTCTGCAGCTCGATTTTATTTTACTACCTGCAGTTTGTAATCTGCAGAATAAGATTTTCTTTTTGGGGGCATTTTGTTCAGTCTTTCTCAGTTGTCTTTAATTTAATATTTCAGTTAAATGTTTTTCCGTTTTCAGTTGTTTTCAGTTAATTTTTTTCAGGGGTATGCTACATCAGACCATGGACTCAGTCTAAAATAGTCTAACAATGTCAAAGTCCCAGTGCAACTGATTTTATTTTAGTGCTATGATGTTGTGATTGACAGTGTCATTTTAAAGGAAAACCTTTGAAGTTTCATAAATCACTGCTAAAAGTGATAAACTTGTAAGTATATGTTGTCTAAGCTGTAATACCTCATAAAGGAAAACGTTATTTGAAAACATAAATAAAATTGGTTTCTTGATGTTAGTAGATTCTCACCAGCAATCCTTCTTGCCAGAGATCTAATATTCAGAATTTTGTTGTTTAAATACCAGTGAAGAAAAAGCTTTAGACACACCCGCACAAACATCAAGAATCAGCATATTAATATCAATAATGGTAACATGCTTCATGCTGGGAGTCACCATAGTATAACACTCATGAAGCATGTCACCAGTGTTGAGATTAGCTGTAAATTAGCACAATTATTGTTGATCATAGCCCATCTAAAGCAAGCACTGATTAGCATAGTGATGACTTAATAAATGGTGACTCTTTCCTTCAGTGATTTGCTTGTTATCATCAGGTGTCTTCACTAACAGTCAATCATCATTCAATTTCCAAGAGTGTGCACTTACTTATAATTTATAGAGAGTAATTAAATGTGTATTTGGCGTGCTGTCCAGAGGGAGGGCTTCGAACTCGGAATTAGGCCCGAACCCAGAGTACCCCCCGGATATGTAAGTGGTTTTAGAGTTAAAAGGTGTGGCGAAGGGGTGGTGGAAGGATTGCTGATAACTGTCAACAAACAGAGGTAGAACTGCTGAATGTATATATCTCTATTGTTGATTAGCTGAGTGCTCTCCTCCTGTGTCAATTATCTGAACGTGCTTCTCCCGAACTTTGTTCATAAAACTTAATTTCACGAGTTTGCACTTACATATAATTTATAGAGAGTAATTCAATGTGTATTTGGCGTGCTGTCCGGGGGGAGGGCTTCGAGCTCGGAATTAGGCCCGAACACAGAGTACCCCCCAAAAGCTAAAGAGCATAGGACAGCCGCCTGCTAAATACCCCGCCAAGAAGTGCCAAGCTTGGCGGCTGGCATTAGAGAGGGGGCCTGGTTGTTTTAACAGGAGGGCCCGTGAGCGGTTTGTGTCGCCAGTGGGCGGCCCCTGTTAGTTCACGAATCACACGGTTCATGATGGGAGCAGGGTGTGGTCTTGTCCGTGGGAGACCGCCTGGAAGAAAAAATGGGAAAAAGAAATATGAGATTTTGATTTAGAGATTTTGTGGGACTTACCCCTTCCTTGCTGCATGGATACTTTCCACTTTCTTGCTGCAATGAATCGATCCACTTCCTTACTAAGTGGAAACTTTCCACTAGTGGAACCTATCAATCTAGAGGGTTTTATCCGCTTCCTTACTGTGTGGAAAACTGTCAACTTCTCGCTGCGCAAGTTTTTTAAACCGCTTTCTTGCTGTGGGAAAAAACCATCCGTTTCCTTGCTGTGTTTAACAACTTCTATTTCTTGCTGTGTGAAAACGATCCACTTCCTTGCTGGAATCTTCGACTTTCTCGCTGTGTCGAAACTTATTCACTTGAGGAGACTATTCACCATCTTACACAGCAAAATCCCCAGTGTTAAATTAACACTCCTAAGTGTACATATGTGTCCACACTACAGGGTGTTAAAAGTAACACTTAAGAAGTGTTAAAGTTAATGAGATAATTAAGTGATTAATTAAGTGATGATTGACCATTAGTGATGAGAAACACAAGAACTACAACTGACTTCAGCCACAGCTTTAGATGAAATCAACTGAAGATAAAAGAAGACATGAAATCTCTGAAGATCTCAGCAGAGGAGGATTAAACAACTCCACAAACAGCATTAACAGCTTCACACATTACTAACCAGACTGACTTTATTTCTGTCAGACGTCTACAGAAGCTCTTATTGAGAATTACTTTTTTGTTTATTTAGTGTTGAAACTTTTGTAATGTCACCATCATGGTGATCAGTGTTTTCTTTAGTTGGGCAGTTTGATGACATTTGAATGTTAGTGTTTCTCTGGCTGCTGTAACTGAGTTTGCAATGGCAAGAAAAGCAAGAGTAAACACAATCAGATGCTCTCGGCTGCTCAGTGATAAGAATATGATCATTGTATAGTGATTCAAATCACTGATTAACTTTGATTTTACTGTGATTCCAGGAAAGATCCAGATCGGTTTTAATCAATAAAGCTGAATATGTTTTAAAGCAGATTCTAATTGATTCAGATTCACTAATCACTTCTAACTCCTGCGAGAGTAACTCACACACAGACATCAAGAATCAGCCTATGAATCTCAACAATGGTGACATGCTTCATGCCTCAATGCATTCTGGGAGCCATGGATGAGTTTTGCATGATGCATCCAGAATGCATTGCGGCATGAAACTTGTCACCATTGTTGAGATTCATAGGCTGATTCTTGATGTCTGTGTGTGAGAAAGTCTCGCAGGAGGTTGAAATGCTTATTGTGTGATTTTTTATTAAACCGTAAAACAAGATTTATGTACATGTTTTAAACATTGATCGGTTTATCTGATGAAAACACTGTTGGATCTCCTGCTGTAGAGTCACAAGGCTACTATAATCCATGACTCTCAGGAGATCAGCAAATAAGGCACTATATGATGATAACAACTATCACCAACAACAAGCCAACATCATCTGTCATCAACTTGTCATCATCAAGTTTCTCTTGCTGTTCTCACTGTAACAAACAGTTACAGAAGCCAGAGAGAAAAAATAATGAAAAGTCAAGGGTCAAGAGTCCAACTAAAGTAAACACTGATCACCATAATGGTGGCGTCAAACAAAACTATTATTTTCAATAAATCATCAACATCTAAACCTCAGTAAGAGCTTCTGTAGACGTCTGACAGAAATAAAGTCAGTCTGGTTAGTAATGTGTGAAGCTGGTAATGCTGTTTGTGGAGTTGTTTAATCCTCCTCTGCTGAGATCTTCAGAGATTTAATGTCTTCTTTTATCTTCAGTTGATTTAATCTAAAGCTGTGGCTGAAGTCAGTTGTAGTTCTTGTGTTTCTCATCACTAATGGTCAATCATCACTTAATTATCTCATTAACTTTAACACTTCTTAAGTGTTACTTTTAACACTCTGTAGTGTGGACACATATGTACACTGAGTAGTGTTAATTTAACACTGGGGATTTTGCTGTGTACTGTGTGTGCTACTATCCAGTATCTTACTGCGTGGGCAACTATCTCGTATCTTACTGCGTGGACAACTATCCACCATCGTACTGCATGGGCAACTATCCGCCATCTTACCGCATGGGCAACTATCCGCCATCTTACTGCGTGGGCAACTATCCACTATCCTGCGGTGTGGACGGCTATCCACTGTCTTACTGCGTGGGCGACTATCCACTGTCTTACTGCGTGGACGACTATCCACTGATTTACTGCTTGGAACTATCTGCTTTTCTTGGAGCTCTGAACTTTCCGCTTCCTCACTGCGTAGAAACTTTCCACTTCCTCGCTGCGTGGAAACTTTCCACTTTCTTGCTGCTTGGAAAAATGATCTGCTTTCTCACTGCGTAGAAAACTATACACTTCTCACTGCATGAAAAAACTATCCACTTTCTCACTGCATGAAAAAACTATCCACTTTCTCACTGCATGGAAAATTGTCCACTTCTCGCTGTGTACGTTTTTTAAACCGCTTTCTTGCTGTGGGAAAAAAAACTATCAGTTTCCTTGCTGTGTTTAACAACTTCTATTTCTTGCTGTGTGAAAACGATCCACTTCCTTGCTGGAATCTTCAACTTTCTCGCGGTGTCGAAACATATTCACTTGAGGAGACTATTCACCATCTTACTGTGTGTGCTACTATCCAGTATCTTACTGCGTGGACAACTATCCAGTATCTTACTGCATGGACAACTATCCACTATCTTACTGCGTGGGCAACTATCCGCCATCTTACTGCGTGGGCAACTATCCACTATCTTGCAGTGTGGACAACTATCCACTTTCTTACTGCGTGGGCGACTATCCACTGTCTTACTGCGTGGACGACTATCCACTGATTTACTGCTTGGAACTATCTGCTTTTCTTGTTGCTCTGAACTTTCCACTTCCTCGCTGCGTGGAAACTTTCCACTTCCCCGCTGCGTGGAAACTTTCCACTTCCTCGCTGCGTGGAACTTTCCACTTCTTCGCTTCGGGAGGGGGAGGGGAGGGGTTAATCGGAGGGTTTGGAGGGCTTGATGATGTGGTACTAGTTGGTCCTGTTATATAGCTTTGAGAAAGCATCTGAGGACCATCTCCCGAGAGCTTGGATCTGCTGTTGCAAGAGGCCTTTTTTAGCTGCTGAAGTTAACTCCCCGATTCGGAAAGGGTAGCTTGAGATGTCTTTTACACTTATACACTTTTTCGTGTATTTCACAAAACATGAATGAATTTGCTTGATTTAAATCTGACAGATCCGATTCTCTGAGGCGCAAACTAACATTGCGCCGCCCATCGCGCAGTATAGATCATTTAATACACATTCACTCACACATATTTGAAAATCAGAATATCAGATAATTCATGACATAGTTAGCAATTTTGTGAATATTTTCAATAAAAAAGAAAAAACTAAATTAACCCGACACAGCTGAGCTGTCATACAGCGCTATTGTGGCAGCTTTGTGTCATGTGAGAAGCACGACGCGTCGCCATGGAACAATAAGGCGATGCGTTCTAAAATATTTTGAGGCCTGACAGCAGATAATTAGTAAATTCGGCATCCGGGTGATGAGCTAGTTCAAAGTCCATGTGTGAAATATTTAAATACACTGGACATTAAATGCGGGCACGGGCGCAGCCACGGAAAATACAAATGTGCATAAACTGGCATCGCTCTTTGGTACATTTAACAGAATTAAAATGTTTGCAGGGCTGCCAGCTTTCTTCGAAGGAGGAGACTCTCCTTTTGAATCCCTGATTTGCGCTGGTGGTTGCTGCACTTAGCACGTAATTGGTGGATCTAGTGGTGTTTCCCAGACGGCAACATTGTGTCGGCCCAGATCTGGCCCACATCTGGCACTTGTGGCATACTGATCTGGCCCACATGCTGCGTGGAATGACGGCCCGTGGGTGGCCCACTCCTGTTTGCCAGATCTGAGCCACAAGCAGACCAGAGCAATGCCACATGTCAGCCAAGAGCAAAGAAATAAACCGGAACTGGACCTAATCTGAGCCACAAAATCTGTGTATATTAGATATGGAGTCAGCTCAGCCTTAATAAACCTGTTAACAAGCAGAATCACTGAAGAGAGAAGAGAACAGTAAAAGAGATGAGCAGAAAGAGAACTACAAATGACTTCAGCCACAGCCTTACCCAATGAGCAAAGTTATGTCCAAAAGACGTCTTTTCAATGTCTTTGACGTACGCCTTTGCTCAGTGGGTAGATGAAATCAACTGAAGATAAAAGAAGACATTAAATATCTGAAGATCTCAGCAGAGGAGGATTAAACAACTCCACAAACAGCTTTACCAGCTTCCCGCATTACTAACCAGACTGACTTTATTTCTGTCAGACGACTACAGAAGCTCTTATTGAGAATTAACAGAAGTTTAACTCTAATGTGTTTCATCTGAACAGTGATCAGTGTTTCCATTAGTTGGGCTCTTTACTCTTATTAAGTGTCTTCCTCTTTTGGCTTCTGCGATTGTGTGTTGGTAAAACACATTTGAAATAGCAAAGGAAGTTAAAGAGAAGTGACATCCGGTGATTATGATTACCAGGTAATGGTTTTATAATGACATTTTATATATGTGACCCTGTCTGTGAAAACCCGGCTAAAGTCATTTTTTTTGTCATTCACTGTTTTATGCATATAATAATCCTACATAATGTAAAGAACATTCTGTGAAAATATAACCTTGATATCTTTAATAATGACTGAGTAAGACCATGTCAAAAATTAGCTGAATTTCGGCCTAAGAAAATCATGATTTTGAGAAATTCCTATTTTAAAATTGAGCTTATTTTTAAAATTGTAAAAATGTGTAACCATTATTATTATGACTATGTGCCATATACCACATTAAAGCTAAGATTCTCCCATTTTCAGTGATATAGGACACATTTATGGGAAAATTCTTAGAGTTTTGTAAAACAAGTCTATTTATTATGATGTGCATGTCCAAAAAGCGTGAAACATTGAAACGAATGGGGGTACCACAAGAGCGTGATTCACCAAAGCTGAAGCATAGCCTATATTTAAGATTATGGAAAAAAATGCCCTTTATAAAAATATCACAAATATGCATATAAATATGCATATTTGTGATATCTTTATAAAGGGGATTTTTATAGGTAAAAGCTGATTGAACACTGGTGAGAATATCGCTTCAGAATAGATTATACAGGGAGTGCAGAATTATTAGGCACGTTGATTTTCTGATCATATTTTTTTTCCAGGCACATTTGACCAATTCCAAACCACAGTAATCCTAATAACTACTATTGATTTAGTATTTAATAATGTATAAGTGATATATAATTGTTCATGAAGGCTGGAAATGAAAAACACCTTATATTCAGGTGTGCAGAATTATTAGGCATGTTTTCTTTTACAGATAAATTGAGCCAAAAAAGAGATTTAACTCAGACTGAAAAGTCAAAAAGTATTAAATGCCCATGAGAAGGATGCAATACTAATGCAATACTAGACATTGCAGTTAAGGCGTGACCATTGGACAGTGAAATGCTCGTTGGGTCAGCAGGATCTGACAAAAACAGGTGGTGAAGAAAAGACACCTGTTAACTGCAAAAGAATGAAGAATTAAGGTGAAGAATTAAGGGTGAAACCATCAGGAACCCTTTAGTCTCCAGCGCCACCATTTTCCAGAGCTGCAACCTACCTGGAGTCTCCAGAAGTGCAAGGTGTCAGGATCTCAGAGACTTCAGTTAGGTAAAGAATCCTAAAAAATGACCCCCACTAGATAAGAATCACAAGCTGAAGTGTTGTAAAATACATGAAGAAGGTTTTTTTTATAGGCTTTATGGACAGATAGGTTGAGAGTGACTCTTGAAGGACCAGCACCACATCCTCTAGTACCACTGTTTGAAGAATTCATCTTCCAGAATCTGGCAGTACGTTTTGGGAGTTCATTTTTAGTCCATCTCTGCAAAACGGACTTCAGGATGGACTAAAATGAACTCCCAAAACGTACTGCCAGATTCTGGAAGATGAATTCTTCAAACAGTGGTACTAGAGGATGTGGTGCTGGTCCTTCAAGAGTCATTCTCAACCTATAAAACCTATAAAGCCTATAAAAAAGCAGGCTTCATGTATTTTACAACACTTCAGCTTATGATTCTTATTTAGTGGGGGTCATTTTTTAGGATTCTTTACCTAACTGAAGTCTCTGAGATCCTGACACCTTGCACTTCTGGAGACTCCAGGTAGGTTGCAGCTCTGGAAAATGGTGGCGCTGGAGACTAAAGGGTTCCTGATGGTTTCACCCTTAATTCTTCACCTTAATTCTTAATTCTTTTGCGGTTAATAGGTGTCTTTTCTCCGCCACATGTTTTTGTCTGACCCTGCTGACCCAACGAGCATTTCACTGTCCAATGGTCACGCCTTAACTGCAATGTCTAGTATTGCATTAGTATTGCATCCTTCTCATGGGCATTTAATACTTTTTGACTTTTCAGTCTGAGTTAAATCTCTTTTTTGGCTCAATTTATCTGTAAAAGAAAACATGCCTAATAATTCTGCACACCTGAATATAAGGTGATTTTCATTTCCAGCCTTCATGAACAATTATATATCACTTATACATTATTAAATACTAAATCAATAGTAGTTATTAGGATTACTGTGGTTTGGAATTGGTCAAATGTGCCTGGGAAAAAAATATGATCAGAAAATCAACGTGCCTAATAATTCTGCACTCCCTGTATTTACAATAAATAAACAAATAAAAAAATTCCGGACAAGCACATTGTTTTATTCGGACAAGTGAATGACAGATTTACTTGTCCGAAGGACAAGCATGTGAACAGGCTTAATGTCGTTAAGCCTGCTTTAACACTCTTGTGTGTGGAGTATATATAATTGCTGTTTGTGGAGTTGTTTACTCCTCCTCTGCTGAGATCTACAGAGATTTAATATCTTCTTGTATCTTCCGTTGATTTAATTTAATGCTGCGTTCACACCAAACATGAACAGAGCATCAAAATCGCTTCTACCACGTCTAGTTGGATGCTTGAAAATTGGACGAATTGGACACGCGTATAAATCGAGCGTTTGAAGCAAAATAGACACACGTTCAAGGCGCTCCTGGAGAAATATGTCATAAAATTCCACTCTGCCTCTTTTCATTTTCATTAAAAAATATATATTGTACATTAATAGCCACACAAATGTGGTCCAGGCAACTCCTACATTATCTTCACTGCATATATATTAAAATATACTTAAAAAATAAAGTTACGAAACTTCTCTTTGCCCTCAGTCAAAACGATTTGGCAGACAACAAATTATAGATTCATGACGCCAAAGATCAGCCGTTAGATCCACACAAGACGAACCACTACAGGACATCATAGCCAGCGGCAAACGTCAAAAGGACTAGCCGAGGAAAGGCTACTCTCACTGGGGTTAATGAGTGCTGAGTGCCCGGTGATCGCCTGGATCTCACAACTCCAAAAACACAAGATTATAATTTTTTTTAAATAGGCGCTATCTTTATAAATAAACCACAGATTTGAGCTTTAAACAATTACATTCTCACCTGAAAAAGTCTTAAAACTACATTTTGTGACACAATAGTAGTATTTTTTAATTATGCAGGGTTTCTCATTGAACATTGAAATCACTCACTCCTGACGCTCTATTCACGTTTGGTGTGAACGCAGCATAAGGCTGTGGCTGAAGTCAGTTGTAGCTCTTGTGTTTCTCTTTCCTTCAGTGATTCTGCTCATTATCATCAGGCGTTCATCATTACTTATAACACTATATGAGTGTGGATTATATAAACTCTGAGCAGTGTTAATTTAACACTTGGGAATTTGCTGTGTGGCCTTACTCCGAGGACACATACAAAAAATGGCTCCTCCATGAACTGCCACCTTAACGTGGTGGAGGGGTTTGAGTACCCGAACGACCCTAGGAGCTACGTTGTCCGGGGCTATATGCCCCTGGTAGGGTCTCCCAAGGCAAACAGGTCCTAGGTGACGGGTCAGATTAAGAGCAGTTCAAAAACCCCTTATGAAGAAAATTAAAACAAGCACCGTGACGTCGCCCGGTACGGCGCAGCCGGGGCCCCACCCTGGAGCCAGGCCTGGGGTTGGGGCTCGTATGCGAGCGCCTGGTGGTCGGGCCTTCCCCCACGGGGTCCGGCCGGGCTCAGCCCAAAGGAGCGACGAGGGGACACCTTCCCGTGGGCTCACCACTCACGGGAGGGACCGTAAGGGGCCGGTGCAAAGCGAATCGGGCAGCAGTCGAAGGCGGGGGCTTAGACGACCCGATCCCTGGACACGGAAACTGGCTCTTGGGACATGGAATGTCACCTCGCTGGCGGGGAAAGAGCCTGAGATTGTGCGTGAGGTTGAGAGGTTCCGACTAGAGATAGTTGGAATCACCTCAACGCACGGCTTGGGCTCTGGAACCACACTCCTCGAGAGAGGATGGACTCTTCACCACTCTGGAGTTGCCCATGGTGAGAGGCAGCGGGCTGGTGTGGGTTTGCTTATAGCCCCCCAGCTCTGCCGCCACGTGTTGGAGTTTACCCCGGTGAACGAGAGGGTCGTCTCCCTGCGGCTTCGGCTCGGGGATAGGTCTCTCACTGTTGTGTGTGCCTACGGGCCAAACAGCAGTGCAGAGTACCCGACCTTCTTGGTGTCCCTGGGAGGGGTGCTGGAGAGTGCTCCGACTGGGGACTCCATCGTTCTACTGGGGGACTTCAACGCCCACGTGGGCAATGACAGTGAAACCTGGAGGGGCGTGATTGGGAGGAACGGCCCCCCTGATCTGAACCCGAGTGGTGTTCAGTTATTGGACTTCTGTGCTAGTTACAGTTTGTCCATAACGAACACCATGTTCAAGCATAAGGGTGTCCATCAGTGCACATGGCACCAGGACACCCTACACTCTAAAAAGAGATGTGTTAAAAATGACACATGTTGTGTTAGTTTTAACACATGTAGTGAGTGTGCTCAGGGACAACACATGTTGTGTCAAATTTAACATGATTAATGTGTAAGTCATTTTAACACACTAATTGTGTCAGGTAATCACATACTCAGATGTAATTTTAAAAATAAAGTGAAACTAAATTATTAAGCATTTAATCAATAGTCGAGTACAGAACGCATGTGCACACAAAGTACAATGTTTCAAACTCTATGACTCTATAAACTCAATTATTCACACTTCAACACCACATCGATGCTGCTTTTGAGAAAAGATCATGAAGAGATAACAGTTGACAGAGTTTGCGCTTTGAATTAAATTAAATTGTAGCAACTGATAAAACATTCTATATAAATAACTTTTATTAACTCAGGCCTGTTTGTTTGAGAACATAAACACTGCATACAATGCACAATGATGGTGTGTGTCGGTGCTTTATAACATGATGTGTTGAGAACAACACAACCAGGTGTGTTAAAAATTGACACATGTTTTGTCAGTTTTAACACATGTAGTGTGTGTGCTCAGGGACAACACATGTTGTGTAGATTTTAACACATGTAGTGTGTGTGCTCAGGGACAACACATGTTGTGTAGATTTTAACACATGTTGTGTAGATTTTAACACATGTAGTGTGTGTGCTCAGGGACAACACATGTTGTGTAGATTTTAACACATGTAGTGTGTGTGCTCAGGGACAACACATATTGTGTAGATTTTAACACATGTTGTGTAGATTTTAACACATGTAGTGTGTGTGCTCAGGGACAACACATATTGTGTAGATTTTAACACATGTTGTGTAGATTTTAACACATGTAGTGTGTGTGCTCAGGGACAACACATGTTGTGAAGATGTTAACACATGTAGTGTGTGTGCTCAGGGACAACACATGTTGCGTATAATTTAACACACAACCTGTGTCGTTTTCTTTAACACATCTCCGTGTTACCTGTAACTCAACTAATGTGTTATTCCTCTTACACAGAAGTGTGTTGAAACCTTTTACACAATAATGTGTTATAGTTACACAACATGTGTCAGATGTGTGTTACATGTGACTGTATGTGTGTATTTGCCAGAGTTACTTCGTGTTTGGATGAACACTGACACGTATTGTTAACTTGTGTTTAGTCCATTGACGTTTAATAAAGTGTGTTTGACTGTTTATTGTATTACCTGGATGTTTTAGACATCATGAATCTACACACACCAGCTCTTATTGAGATGAACAGAGGTTTAGATGTTGATGGTTCATTGAATGTTTCATCTGAAGTCACCAGAATCGTGATCAGTGGCTCCTTTATTTGAGCTCTTGACCCTTTACTTGTCTTTTAATTCTTCTCTTTCTGCTGTAACTGCATTTTAATCAAATATGTTTGTTATGGCATGAAAGAAAGCACGATCAGAAGTTTCTTGATCAAGTCATAATCTCAAGATCTGATCCAGTTTATGATTAAATGGATGGTATACATTTCCTTTATTTGTGTGCTGTTAGCTATAAAAGTTTTGTGAAGTTAGTCCATGATGTCCAGCAGTGCAGAATGAATTCTTAAAAAAATATAAAGTCAATATTTTCAGAAAGTTTAGAGCCGCAGCAGATACTCGTCAAACACACACACATCAAGAATCAGCTCATGAATCACAACAATGGTAACAAACGCTTCATCCTGCAGTGCATGCTGGGAGTCATGGATGAGTTTTGTACTATGGTGACTCCCAGAATGCATTGCGGGATGAAGCTTTTGGTTTGTCACCATTACTGAGATTCATGAGCTGATTCTTGATATGTGTGTGTGCCTGTGTGACACCATAGACTAGAACATCCTATGTGCACTGTGTATCTAAAATCAAATGTGCAGATGATGACATCAATATTATAACATAATTATTAACAGCACAAAATATTCATTATCATCTGATCATCATATTCTCATGGTTAGTTCTGCTGCTTCAAGTGTGTTTAATAAACACTCAGTCACAGCAAACAGAAAAACTGATGTGAAAGAGTCAAGGGTCAAGAGGTCAAATAAAGGAGCCACTAATCACGATTCTGGTGACTTCAGATGAAACATTCACTGAATCATCAACACCAAAATCCGTTTCGTCTCAATAAGAGCTTCTGTCTGACAGAAATAAAGTCAGTCTGGTCAGTGATAACAAGTGAAAAGCGGTGAAAGCATTTGAAAAAGACATTAAAAAAGAGGCATGATGTGATTGGCTGCCAAAACACCCACTGCTGTTCATCCAGAGTAACATTTAACACACATTGTGTGTTATATCTACACAACATGTGTCAAAATACCATCAACACACTGAGTGTGTTGTTTTTTAACACATCTCTTTTTAGAGTGTAGGTCGTAGGTCAATAATCGACTTTGTGGTCGTTTCATCTGACCTGCGGCCGTATGTCTTGGACACTCGGGTGAAGAGAGGGGCGGAGCTGTCAACTGATCACCACCTGGTGGTGAGTTGGATCCGATGGCGGGGGAGGAAGCTGGATAGACTCGGTAGACCCAAACGTACTGTGAGGGTCTGCTGGGAACGTTTGGCCGAGTCTCCTGTCAGAGAGATCTTCAACTCCTGCCTCCGGCAGAGCTTCGACCAGATCCCGAGGGAGGCTGGAGATATTGAGTCCGAGTGGACCATGTTCTCCACCTCCATTGTCAAAGCGGCTGCTCGGAGCTGTGGACGCAAGGTCTCCGGTGCCTGTCGAGGCGGCAATCCCCGAACCCGGTGGTGGACACCGGAAGTAAGGGATGCCGTCAAGCTGAAGAAGGAGTCCTATCGGGCCTGGCTGGCTTGTGGGACTCCTGAGGCAGCTGACAGGTACCGGCAGCCTAAACGGACTGCAGCCCGGGTGGTTGTGGAGGCAAAAACTCGGGCCTGGGAGGAGTTCGGTGAGGCGATGGAAAAGGACTATCGGCTGGCCTCGAAGAGATTCTGGCAAACCGTCCGGCGCCTCAGAAGGGGGAAGCAGTGCCCTACCAACGCTGTTTACAGTGGCGATGGGCGGCTGTTGACCTCGACTGGGGATGTTGTCGGACGGTGGAAGGAATACTTTGAGGATCTCCTCAATCCCGCCATCACGTCTTCCATTGAAGAAGCAGAGGCTGGGGGCTCAGAGGAGGACTCGTCCATCACCCAAGCTGAAGTCACCGAGGTGGTCAAGAAACTCCTCGGTGGCAAGGAACCGGGGGTGGACGAGATCCGCCCTGAGTACCTCAAGTCTCTGGATGTTGTGGGGCTGTCTTGGCTGACACGCCTCTGCAGCATCGCGTGGCGGTCGGGGACAGTGCCTCTGGGATGGCAGAACGGGGTGGTGGTCCCTCTTTTTAAGAAGGGGGACCGGAGGGTGTGTTCCAACTATAGGGGGATCACACTTCTCAGCCTCCCCGGGAAAGTCTATGCCAGGGTACTGGAGAGGAGAATTCGGCCGATAGTGGAACCTCGGATTCAGGAGGAACAGTGTGGTTTTCGTCCTGGTCGTGGAACACTGGACCAGCTCTATACTCTCTACAGGGTGCTGGAGGGTTCATGGGAGTTTGCCCAACCAGTCCACATTTGTTTTGTGGATTTGGAGAAGGCATTCGACTGTGTCCCTCGCGGCGTCCTGTGGAGGGTGCTGGGGGAATATGGGGTCCGGGGTCCTTTGCTGAGGGCTGTCCGGTCCCTGTATGACCGAAGCAGGAGTTTGGTCCGCATTGCCGGCAGTAAGTCAGACTTGTTCCCGGTGCATGTTGGACTCCGGCAGGGCTGCCCTTTGTCGCCGGTTCTGTTCATAATTTTTATGGACAGAATTTCTAGGTGCAGCCAAGGGCCGGAGAGTGTCAGGTTTGGGGACCACACGGTTTCGTCTCTGCTCTTTGCGGATGACGTTGTCGTGTTGGCCCCTTCTAACCAGGACCTTCAGCATGCACTGGGATGGTTTGCAGCCGAGTGTGAAGCGGCTGGGATGGGGATCAGCACCTCCAAATCCGAGGCCATGGTCCTCAGTCGGAAAAGGGTGGCTTGCCCACTTCAGGTTGGTGGAGAGTTCCCGCCCCAAGTGGAGGAGTTCAAGTATCTAGGGGTCTTGTTCACGAGTGAGGGGAGGATGGAACGGGAGATTGACAGACGGATCGGTGCAGCTTCTGCAGTAATGCGGTCGATGTACCGGTCTGTCGTGGTGAAGAAAGAGCTAAGCCGTAAGGCGAAGCTCTCGATTTACCGGTCAATCTACGTTCCTACTCTCACCTATGGTCATGAGCTTTGGGTCATGACCGAAAGGACAAGATCCCGGATACAGGCGGCCGAAATGAGCTTTCTCCGCAGGGTGGCTGGGCGCTCCCTTAGAGATAGGGTGAGAAGCTCAGTCACTCGGGAGGAACTCGGAGTGGAGCCGCTGCTCCTCCACATCGAGAGGGGACAGCTGAGGTGGCTCGGGCATCTGTTCCGTATGCCTCCTGAACGCCTTCCTGGGAAGGTGTTTCGGGCATGTCCAACCGGGAGGAGGCCCCGGGGAAGACCAAGGACACGCTGGAGGGACTATGTCTCCCGGCTGGCCTTGGAACGCCTCGGTGTCCCCCCGGAAGAGCTAGAGGAAGTGTCTAGGGAGAGGGAAGTCTGGGCATCTCTGCTTAGACTGCTGCCCCCGCGACCCGGCCCCGGATAAGCGGAAGAAGATGGATGGATGGATGGATGGACTATATGAGTGTGGATTATATAAACTCTGAGCAGTGTTAATTTAACACTGGGGAATTTGCAGTGTGGCCTTACTCCGAGGACACATACAAAAAATGGTAGGATTGTACCTCTTGGTGGCCCAATAATATAACAAAATATGACATTGGCTCTATACAACTCAATGTTTTAATGTGGGGTTTTAACATTTTTGCTTAAAATTGTCTTCAAATGACTTCACTCATTTCTTCAGTTGGTCTGCTGCTAGCTTCCTTGTTTGCTTCTGTTGCACTTGGCCCCGGTATTGCTGCTTGCAGCTATATTTTAACACTGGAGTTTTTGCTGTGTGTGAAGTGTTACCAATTGATTTATTTTCTTAGTTTTCTTAATGTTAAAGTCCATTGTGATATTAATGTAACTATCTCTCTCTCTCTCTCTCTCTCTCTCTCTCTCTCTCTCTCTCTCTCTCTCTCCATGGCAGATCAACATAAAAAGGAAACCTAATCTGTATGTCATAAACATTATAGTACCTGTATTTTTCTTCCTTGTGCTGGATGTGATCTCCTTCTTCATTGACACAAGTGGAGCAGACAAGCTGAGCTTTAAAGTGACTTTGCTCCTGTCTATTTCTGTGATGATGTTGATTCTTAAGGACATGCTGCCCTCTACGAATACATACCTCCCTCTCATTGGTGAGTCTAAATTAGTCCTGATTATTTAATTATACTGTTTTTTAAGGAAACAATCCTATAACAGAATAGCAGAATCACTGAAGGAAAGAGAAACAACAAGAACAGAAAAAAGAGACACAACTACAACTGACTTCCAGTCATTACACATTATTACACTTATTACTAAACAGATTAAATGTATTTCTGTCAGATGTCTACACAAGTTATTAATGAGAACACAGTAAAATCCCCAGAGTTAAATTAACACTGCTCAGAGAACATTTGGTCCCACTCTACAGAGTGTTAAAGTAACACTGAATCAGTGTTAAAGTTAATGAGATAATTGAGAGATTAATTAAGTGATGATTGGCCATTAGTGATGAAAACCTGATGATAATGAGTAGAATCACTGAAGGAAAGAGAAAAAGAAAAACACAAGAACTACGACTGACTATAAAAAAGACATTAAATCTCTGAAGATCTCAGCAGAGGAGGATTAAACAACTCCACAAACAGCATTACCAGCTTCACACATTACTAACCAGACTGACTTTATTTCTGTCAGACGTCTCTTATTGAGAATTAACAAATGTTTTGTTTGATTTTGTTGTGAAAATTTTTAGTTTTTAATGTGATCATCATGGTGATCAGTGTTTTCTTTAGTTGGGCAGTTTGATGACTTTTTAACATTAGTGTTTCTCTGGCTGCTGTAACTGAGTTTGCTATAGCAAGAGTAAAAACAATCAGATGCTGTCGGCTGCTCGATGATGAGAATATGATCATTGTATAATGATTTAATTCATTGATTTTATGACTGAGTATGAGCAATATACTATTCACTTTTTTTATTGTGATTTTAGAAAAGATCCAACACTGTTTTAATCAGAAAAGCTGAATAAGTTTTGCAACCGATTGTACACTAATCGTTTCTAACTCCTGCGAGATGAACTCACACACAGAGATCAAGAATCTGCCTATGAATCTCAACAATGGTGACATGCTTCATGCCACAATGCATTCTGGGAGCCATAGATGAGTTTTGCGTGATGCACCCAGAATGCATTGTGGCATGAAGCATGTCACCATTGTTGAGATTCATAGGCAGATTCTTGATCTCTGTGTGTGAGTAAAACTCGCAGGAGTTAGAAGTGCTTATTGTGTGATGTGTTATTAAACCGCAGTACAAATCTTACGTAAAATTTTTTTGATAATTGTTTAGTTTCTCTGATGAGAACATTGCTGGATCTTCTGCCCTAGAATCACAATGCTCCTATAATCAATGACTTTCAGGGGACCAGCAAATAAGGCACTATATGATGATAACAACTGTATCATAAACAACAAGCGTCAAGATTTTCTTGCCATTTTCACCGTAACGAACAGTTACAGCAGCCAGAGAAAAACTTATGTTGGCAAGTCAAGGGTCAAGAGCCCAATTAAAGCAAACACTAATCACAATAATGGTAACTTCAAACAACTTTAATTTTCAATAAAACATCAACATCTAAACCTCAATAAGAGCTTCTGTAGTCATCTGATAGAAATAAAGTCAGTCTGGTTAGTAATGTGTGAAGCTGGTAATGCTGTTTGTGGAGTTGTTTAATCCTCCTCTGCTGAGATCTTCAGAGATTGAATGTCTTTTTAATAGTCAGTCGTAGTTCTTGTATTTTTCTTTTTCTCTTTCCTTCAGTGATTCTACTCATTATCATCAGGTGTTCACCACTAATGGTCAATTATCACTTAATTAATCTCTTAATTATCTCATTAACTTTAACACTGATTCAGTGTTACTTTAACACTCTGTAGAGTGGGACCAAATGTTCTCTGAGCAGTGTTAATTTAACTCTGGGGATTTTACTGTGAATGAACAGAAGTTTAGATTTCGATGTTTTATGGAATGATTAATTCCAGGTCACCATTATGATTATCAATGTTTACGTTAGTTGCCTCTTGACCCTTGACACTTGACTTTGTAATATTAGGAGTTCTGTGAATGCTACTTTGAGTGTGGAAAGCACAATTTGGAGTTGGTCATAATGTTTTTATTTTATTTTTATGGTGTTGTATATATAATGTCTTGACTCACTGGTCTCACTCAGAGTCTGAATCTCTGATTGTGTGCTTGATGTGTAGCTTCAACTTGCGGATTGTAGTCCTGTGTTTTTCCAGCTTGAGATCCAGCAGTAATTTGAATAATTTTAAAAATACATTGCACAGAAGCTGCTTTGTTTAGACATACAGATATAAAGAATATGCATCTCAAGACCTGGCAATGAAGCTGGTAAGGCTGTTTTTTAATAATAATAATAATTTGTTACATTTATATAGCGCTTTTCTAGGCACTCAAAGCGCTTCACATAGAAGGGGGGAATCTCCTCATCCACCACCAATGTGCAGCATCCACCTGGATGATGTGACGGCAGGCATTTTGCGCCTGAACGCCCACCACACACCAGCTGATTGGTGGAGAGGAGACAGAGTGAGGAAGCCAATCGTATATATTTTAGGGATGCACCGAATTACACAGTAAAATCCCCAGTGTAAAATTAACACTGTTCAGAGCACATATGGTCCCAATCTATAAAGTGTTAAAGGTCCCATGGCATGGCATTTTTCTATTATTTTATAATGTTTCCTGAGCTGTACTTATATTGTTAGTATGACTTTTACATCATAAAATGTCATAATTTAGAAATAAAAGGCATTTTTTCTATACTGCTGTTTGCCCTGTGGCTGAATGCCCTGCTTCAAGAGGCGTGTCTGCTGTGAGACTTCAGTAAAAACACCCACTGTTGTGATTGGCTGACATCTTTGCATTTTATATGAGCGGAGGGGGCGTGGTTTATCGAGGCACGAGCAGGCACGAGTCTGCCAGGGAGACGGATGGACCTGAGTTCACTTCACATCAGTTCTCAGCATGTCTGAACTGTTTTAGTTACAGCATATACTTTAGGTTATTAGTCTATTTCTAGTCGGAGGGACTGTCACTCATGTCAGAAAGTTAGTAACTTTAGTAAATTATGGATCAGCGCTGACTGGAGACGCGAACCGTTTAGAACGATTCAGTCCGATTTGGTGAACTGATTCGGTTCACTAAAAAGAACCGATTCAAAAGAAAGATCGTTCGCGAACCGGACATCACTATTGTATCAGAGACTGAGCTCAGCGATTGCTAACAAAGTTATTTATAGTAACTACTGAGTTATGAGAGCGCTGTCAGTCAGCGCGAGTTTATTGTGTTTGTATCTGAGAGTTCTGAATAAACAGTCACACCGAGTCCGTCTCTTCATCATTATTCTACCAACTTTGTAACACATGCAAAGTACCATTACAGCTGTCGAGATGAACGAGTTAAAAGTAAGTGTTGATAATAGCATTATTTTTAAAATAAAATAAAAGCGTCAGTGACGCGCGTTGAGTACACAGCGCAAACAAAGACACAACAGCAGTAATCGGATGTAATCCAGTTTATTGTGGGGCTAGGCTGGCTAGCCCGGATATGCTCAAGCTTACCCCCCTTCTGCTTAATCTCACGCCGCGTTTGGTGCCTCCGCTGTGGGCCAGATGCAGTACTGTGGGTCGGGGATGTTGAAGGCCGAGCTTCGGCGTGTGTGAGGTTTATCTCTGCTGATGTTGAGCAGAAACTCATGACTGTATGCACATTTTAGAACCGATAGACGCGACGAGGACGTACAAAAACACTGACTCACAAGATATAAAACACGAAAACACCGTTCTGTCTGGAGAGAGAGAAGCCGCATTGTGTGCACGAATAATAAATAATTAGCTACACATCAGAAATCACTGATCACAGATCAGAAGGAACTGAAAAAAGACTTCTGTTTTCATTTGTACATCCAAACACTGAGAAACTGCCAGCGTTCACTCGTTCACAAGCAATGATGCAATGATCTCTCGACGAGCGTTTGCATGGGCGTGCCAGGTTCTCTGGGCGGAGGAAAGGGAGGAAACCGTGCCTGCTTGGACGTCAAACCAGGAGACTTCAGGATTGGCTAGTCTGGCCTGTCATTTTCTCAAAGGCAGAGAAAGACAGCCACAACTCGGTTTTACACCGATCAACATTTCTATCCACTTGGGGACAATATTCAGGCTAGGGGAACTCATATTAATGTTGAAAAACCTCATAAAATGAAAATTTCATGCCATGGGACCTTTAAAGTTAATGAGATAATTAAGAGATTAGTTAAGTCATGATTGGCCATTAGTGATGAGAAACACAAGAACTACAACTGACTTCAGCCACAGCTTTAGATGAAATTGACTGAAGATAAAAGAAGACATTAAATCTCTGAATATCTCAGCAGAGGAGGATTAAACAACTCCACAAACAGCATTACCAGCTTCACACATTACTAACCAGACTGCATTTATGTTATATTTTTACAGAAGCTCTTATTGAGAATTAAAAGGGTTTTTTGTTGTTGATTTTGTGTTGAAAATTATTATTATTTTATGTCACCATCATGGTGATCAATATGCTCTTTAGTTGAGTAGTTTGATGACTTTATAATTATAGTGTTTATCTGGCTGTTCTAATTGAGTTTGCTATAGCAAGTAAAACAAGAGAAAACACAAGCAGATGCTATCAGCTGGTCAACAATAAGATGTTCATTATGTAGTGACTTAATTCACATCTCATGATTGAGTATGAGCAATATACTATTAACTTTGTTTGATTGTTTTACTCAGAAAAGCTGAATAAGTTTTATTTAAGATTATACATTTAACACTTTAGACTTCTGCATGATGTAATCACACACAGAGATCAAGAATCAGCCTATGAATCTCAACAATGGTGACATGCTTCATGCTGCAATGCATTCTGGGAGCCATGGATGAGTTTTGCATGATGCACCCAGAATGCATTGAGGCATGAAGCATGTCATCATTGTTGAGATTCATAGGCTGATTCTTGATGTCTGTGTGGGATAATTACTTGTAGGACTTAGAAGTGCTTATTGTGAGAGGTGTTATTAAACTGGAGAACAAAACTTATGTTCTCGTTTTAAACATCCTTTAGATTATCTGATGAGAACACTGCTGGATCTCCTCCTGTGAAGTCACAAGGCTACTAGTGCTGGGTTTTATGAACAAAAATGCATATCATGGTATTTTTCTAAATTATATTGATTTTTTTTTCCCGTATGCATGACCGGGTGTTAACCATATTTTCTACTGAAAATGTGACCATGGAGGGGCACCTTAAGCATTTTAAAAATCTAACCCTATATAACAACACACTGTCAAAACGAGGGAGAAATGCGGATATTTGCAATACATTTAAGAGCACTCTCTAAACAAATGACACACATCAGTTTAACACAGAAAGAATAAAGCAGTTACTTTTTTGCCCATTCTTCTTTGAATTGTCAGTTTATTTATTAACTTACATCATTCATTGTCTTTTGTATAGCAGAATAATCCATCGTGTCATCGCGGTCGTGATCAGACGTATGGTTCAGTGTAGCCTAATCAGTTCACATTTAATTTGAAGAAGATGTGATGAAATATGTGTGCACTGCATACACGCTTCTGGTACTTGTTCAGAGCACTAGAGTATATGAAATATGTCCATTAAAAACTTAAACACGCTCGCTCCGGTCAATATATGTGCTATAATATGATCCATGAGGAGAACGCTATTAATCTCATCTCGACACTCCGTGCAGAAACCGCTCTCTCTTGCGTGCCGTATGTAGTTTGAATCATCCCTATAATCAAGGGCTAAATCTGAGATAGCCCCCTATAACCTCAAATAGGGCATTATTTGGAGGGGACAGCGCTTTGCAGTGGTGTCCAAAACCATAGTGGACATTATTGAGTGCACTCATTCTATCCCACATCAACGAGTATACAGCCGATGTACACACAACGGTTGTCCGACTTCACGCACTCGTTTTCATTCACTCCTTCAAATAAAGTGAGAACATAGGTAGGGAATAGTGAATGAGTGTATAGGGGTATAGGTATTTCGGATTCAGCCATAGGCTGTAGATGCGATCTCAGCTGTGCTCTGACTGCTCTCACCAGTACAGTGCAACAGTGAAATGGGTCCCCTCTCAAACAATGACGCGCTGCGCCGCGTTCCGAACGTTGTTTAAGCGACATATACCGGTATTGCTGTATCATCAAAATTCATATCATAACAAAAATAAATACTGGTATTCGGTATGAACCGGTATACTGCCCAGCACTAAAGGCTACTATAATCAATGACTCTCAGGAGATCAGCAAATAAGTCCACTATATGATGACAACAACTGTATCATCAGAGGTGGGTAGAGTAGCCAAAATCTGTACTCAAGTAAAAGTACAAGTACTTACTGAAATATTTACTCAAGTAAAAGTAAAAGTAACAATCGTAATATTTACTTGAGTAAGAGTAAAAAAGTATTCGATGAGAAAACTACTCAAGTAGCTAGTTACTAGTTACTTTCGATCTGATTGATAAGCGAAAACCCTGAATTTCAGGCTACTCGGAGAGCTTTCACACACCTCTCTGTAACACTTTACAATAAGGTTGTATTAGTTAACATTAGTTAATGTATTAGTTAACATGAACTAACCATGAACAACACCTCTGTTCAGCATTAGTTAATCTTTGTCAACGTTAGTTCATAAAAATCCAGCTGTTCATGGTTTATTCATGTTAGTTCACAGTGCATTGACTAATGTTAACAATATTTTAATAATGCATGTATGTAAATGTTTAAATTAACATAAAGATAAATAAGTGCAGTTCATTATTAGTTAATGTTAACTAATGTAAGCTAATGAACCATATATATATATATATATATATATATATATACACACACACATATATATACATATATATATACATATACACATATATATATATATAATATATGTGTGTGTGTGTGTGTGTGTGTGTGTGTGTGTGTGTGTGTGTGTGTGTGTGTGTGTGTGTGTGTGTGTGTGTGTGTGTGTGTGTGTGTGTGTGTGTGTGTGTGTGTGTGTGTGTGTGTGTGTGTGTGTGATTAATGGTTAAACAGTGTAAATTAATGGTGTGCAGGGCTAACTAGAGCTCTTCTTAAAACATACTTTGTTCTTATGCTATTCTTTAGGTAGGAATAAAATACAATACCGTTTTTATTTGTATGTATTTTCTACACTTCAGACAGGTGTCTGTCCGGATTTGTGTATAAATGCAAGACGTCACATTAGGCTATTCAATTTGTTTCGTTTTGTGAAGAAAAGGATATAAATGTGAAGATGAGAACGTTTGTTCGTGGACGTGTGTTGTTTGGAGGATTCAAACGATTCATTGCTTGCACAAGAGCGCATATGAGGAAAACACTCGGACAGTGTGTGAAATAGTATTATAATAAGGGGAAATTTCCCATAGTTACCAAAATGACCGTTAATAGTGTTCAAATATAGGCATCATTGTGACACTTACCGCTCTTTTCAGGGTGGAATTATTGTATGCTGAGAGATGTCAGTTCGTTTTGGTGCACACAACATGCATCGCATTATGAAACTATTCTTTTTGACATCTTAGAGTGAAAACATAGACTGAACTTGAGGCCACGGGCAATCTGCCTCCCGTAGCTCACACACATCTTCCTCTGCTTCGGCTATCATTTTCCGACGAAACGCGCGCTAATTATAAGCGGGTGATGCGTAGCAACCTCTCGCGAAGCAGCCTCTCCAAAGTTTCGCGAGACTTGCGAAAGTCATATTCACTTATTTTAATATATATAATATAATTATTACCATTTGACAGTAACGGAGGAACGCCACCGAATGTAACTAAGTAAAAGTACAGTTTTTTCACAAGAAATTTACTTGAGTAAGAGTAAAAGTACCCATCTTTAAATCTACTCTAAAAGTACAAGTTACCCAAAAAATGTACTCAAGTAAATGTAACGAAGTAAATGTAATTCGTTACTACCCACCTCTGTGTATCATCAACGACAAGCCAACATCATCTGTCATCAACTTGTCTTCCTCTTTTTTCTCTTGCTGTTCTCACCGTAACAAACAGTTACAGCAGCCAGAAAAATGGGGATTTTACTGTGTAGACTGTTCGAATGCAGAAGGATGTGAGAAAGTGAAAATGGAACTTGTGCACAGAAAACGTGTTGTTTGGCAGTACTTTCAGTCAAAAGAAGGCGATTCAAGTTGAGCTATATGTTCAATATGCAATGCCGATTTGTCTTGTGGTGGCAATGACCCTAAACAATAGACGCTGTTAAAACATATGCCTATGAAACATCCGAAAGAATACGAGTTGTGCATGAAGGAATCTACAGACAGCAGTCAAAATGCAGCAACTTCAGGTACAGCAAAGGAAGGACAGTCATCCTGACAAAATGTTGCCTATTCTTAATTAAAATGAAATTAAATAAAAAATACAATCCTGTAGGGATGCTCATGGTTAATTTTACTAACGACAACCGCTGCTCATTATCCGATTATTAACCGTTAACTGATAAGATTATAATATTGAATTGGCATTAAATAAATATACGATTGACGAGTGTCTGTGACCCCGTTAAAAAGACACTTTTTTTCAAAGGTTTATTTTACCATGCAAACAGCAGCAAACAGATCAGATAAAATATAAATAAAAAGAATAAAATAAATAGGCCTACACTAAACATTTTTCACTTAATTACCAAATAAGATGACAAAACGAAAATACACTGAATCCGTTTGCGGCTTTGAAGAACCGGAATAGTTTTTTTGTCAAATAAAAATACAGTAGCAGGCCTACCTCAATTCACAACTTGTATGGTTTTTATTTTTTTAAAGTAACATGTCTAAGGGATGTGGGTTAGTCACATCAGAGCACAGCCTGTTGACAGTTAGACCCATGGCAGAAAACACCCTCTCAAGCCTTTATACTTTCATCTGTCTCCGCAGCGCGAGCCTCTGCTGACAGCGCGCGCACCTTCTGTGCTCTCCGTTGTGCTGTTCTTTGAAACGACAAAGGGCAACTCAGGGTAATTTTTCTATAAACCATCAGGAAACAGCGACGAGAAGAACATACGTGACAATGTTCCCAGATAGCAATATTGTGTCGGCCCAGATCTGGCCAACATCTGGCACTTGTGGCATACTGATCTGGCCCACATGCTGCGTGGAATGACGGCCCTTGAGTGGACCACTCCTGTTTGCCAGATCTGGGCCACAAGCAGGCCAAAGCAATGCCACATGTCAGCTAAGACCAAAGAAATAAACCAGAACTGGACCTTATCTGAGCCACAAAATCTTTGTAGATTAAATGTGGAGTCAGCTTAGCCTTAATAAACCTGTTAACAAGCAGAATCACTGAATAGAGAAGAGAACAGAAAAAGAGACGAGCAGAAAGACAAGAACTACAACTGACTTCAGCCACAGGCTTAGATGATTTCAACTGAAGATAAAAGAAGACATTAAATCTGTGAAGATCTGTGAGGATTAAACAACTCCACAAACAGCATTACCAGCTTCACACATTACTAACCAGACTGACTTTATTTCTGTTATACGTCTACAGAAGCTCTTATTGAGAATTAAAATAAGTTTAACTCTAATGTGTTTCATCTGAAGTCACCATTACAGTGATCAGTGTTTCCATTAGTTGGGCTCTTTACTCTTATTAAGTGTCTTCCTAATGCTGCGTTCACACCAAATGCGAATAGAGCATCAAAATCATGTCTAGCGCGTCTAGTTTCACGTGCAAACATTTTGAATGCATTCGCGCATCAGCAGCGAGTTGGACGCACGTAGAAATCGAGCGCTGGAAGCGAAATTGACGCGCGTTCAAGGCACTCCAGGAGAAATATGTCATAAAACAGCACTCTGCCTCTTTTCATTTTCATTAAAAATATATACAGTATTAAGCATTAATAGCCACACAAATGTGGTCCAGGCAACTCCTACATTATCTTCACTGCATGTATGTTTAAATATCCTTAAAATATAAAGTTATGAAACTTCTCTTTCCCCTCATTCAAAACGATTTGGCAGACAACAAATTATTGATTCATGAGAGCAAAGCTCGGCCGTTAGATCTACACAAGATGCACCACTACAGGACATCAGAGCCAGCGGCAGACGCCAGAAGGACTGGCCGAGGAAAGGCTGCCTTCGCCTGCGTTATAAGCGGTGATTGCCCGGTGATCGCCTGGATCTCACAACTCCAAAAACACAAGATTATTATTTTTTTAAATAGGCGCTCTCTTTATAAATAAAACACAGATTTGAGCTTTAAACAACTACATTCCCACCTGAAAAAGTCTTAAAACTACATTTTGTGACACAATAGTACTATTTTTAATTTATGCAGGGTTTCTCATACACGTCACTTTACCACGTGACAGCAGCAAGCAGGCTCCTGATTGGTTAACGCGGCACGAATTGACGGCAAAGTTCAAATTTTTCAACTCGGGCGTCAGGCGCGAATTCGCTTCAGACGCGTGAATGCACAAAAGCACCATTCGCGTGTAACGCGCGTATCGCGCAAGACGCTCAATTCGCGTCCAATTCGCGCCATTCGCGAATAAAAACCAAACTGACTAAATGTCAGAGGTGGAAAGTCAGGTTCAGAAAATAAAAGTATTTTGTTCCAAACACCTGGATTTGCTAAGTAGCACAGTTTTCAGCCAGGAGGTAGAATTCATTAGTGAAATCAGCTGACTGAGTTCATGAGTGGAATAAAAATATGGCAGGACTTTTACTTTCTGACCCCTGGACTTTCCACCTCTGATTGTGTGGTCTAAATACAAAATGACAGTGCTGCCTGTAACCCGAACGAAGCTCGATGATGGACGTGCTCTTGCTCTCGCTCTGGTGGATATGCACATGCTCTTAGGAGAAGTGCCCATACAAGAAATTCTGCCCTTTATGACAGGGCCATACTTGAAAAAAAAACTTTACGAAACTTGTTTGAATCCTGAAGGAGTGTATTTAGCCAGAAATACCCCATCATTCGTCCAACTAATTTTTTGAAACTTTAACAGTGTAAATAAGTCAGTATTCATGAAATAGCATTAGAAATCTCCTTTAAAGGCATTATTCCACAGGAAAGCTGTTGTAGTCATAGTTTGCTGTTTTTCACAGGGGTTTACTGCTGTGCAATTTTCTGTCTAATGGGCATCAGCATTTTGGAGACCATCTTTGTGAATTATCTGATGGCTAAAAGAGCTCAGAAGAGAACAGTGGAAACAACAGCTACTGTTAGTGAGCGAGATGGTAAGAGTTGACAACATCTGATTATGAGGAACATTTCCCTGTATTTTAAACTTTTACCTCACATATTAAGGTTTATTAGTTTAGATTTGTTTGCTTTGTCACTTATATGCAAAGAAGCAAATACAATTAATATTTGAGTAAATAACACTACATAGGAAAATAAACTTTATTTTTTCATGTTCCAGCATCCTTGTGCCACTAAAATAGATTATTTGGATAATGGATGGATGATAGATGGATGAAAATAGCATTTGAAGTCTGAAATTAGCACATGTAAAACCACATTTTATTTGAGAAAAAAAAAACACTAAAGCCACATATGAAATTAATTTGTTGTTCTATAATGGAGTATCAGACAAAACAAGACAAAAAGTGTTTATCCAAGGCCATTCTTTGTTTTTTTTTCCTCTCACAGACGGTTTAAGAGGCCAGCAGAACCCTCCAGACTCAGTTAGAGATCAGAATGAAGAGCAGTCTGGTACCCTCGACCGTTGTGGTGCAACTCAACAAACCCAACGAGAGAAGACATCTCTGTGCTGGACCAGAGAGCCAAGAATCATAGATTGGACCTTCTTGGTTCTTTATGTAATCACTGTTATTGTGTTTCTGTCTGTGCTTGGGAAGGTTTGGATTGGACAGTGATGTCTTATATACACGAGATAACTTTTTTTTTCAGAGATAGTTTACATAGAGTTTAACATACATACTGAACCAACCAGCTACAAGGTGAATCAAAACATTACAAACTTGATTTGCCCACATTTCCCACATTTAAACCATCAATCTGCTTTGTTTGGAACTAATTTAATTGGCAAAATAGAGCAAAAAATAGTCCAATTTGCCAATGTTGTGTCTAAAAATGGTCAATTCATATAATCAACTTATTTTTTATAGAACTGTTGTATAAAATTAATTTCACATTTTTGCAATTGTGCTGATATTCAAGAAAATAGCACTCTTGATCTTTAGTGGAGATGAATGTTGTCGGCCGCTGTGTGTCACAGCAGTCACAGCAGTCTCACAGCAGTCACAGCAGTCTTGACTGATAAAAGCTTGTGCAGCAGTAGATATTTAAGGCCTGAGGGTTCTGCTCACCGATAACAACTAGAAGCAAGGTCATGGGGGTGAAGGGAACTTAACTTCGATATGTTTTTAATATTTTCTATATTATCAACATTGGTTGTTTTATTATATATTTGATCATATTTACTTTTAATTAGCTGAATTGTTAATATAAAAGGTATTGTTTAAGTGGGGCCACTGTTTCTTTTAAACACCTGTGTGTTGTCTCTGTTAGGGGGTCAGATTTTGTTCTGTTCATTTCTCCTTAGATTTTCCTACTGAGTTGAAGGTTGAAGTTTATTTAGTTGACCTCAGTTGTTTAAGTCTAGCTATTATGTCTTACATTAACGTTTGGATTAAGGTAATTCAGTTTGTTTTCTTTATTAGTGATTGGTTGGTCACAATAAAACCAAAACAATGTTGGAATTCATGTGTCCTCATGCTTTAATACCTGGCTTTAAAACACACACACACACACACTAGTGTTCCCACTGAGCAAAGTTATGTCCAAAAGACGTCTTTTCAATGTCTTTGCCCCTAGAGGCGTACGTTGAAAAGACATCCACTGAGGAGCCAGATTTAAAGTTTTTATGACGTCTGTTTTTGACGTGTTCTGCACGTCCGATATAGACGTTCATGGAACCTCAAGGTTAAAAACTAGTTCAAATGTGCTCATTGTGGACATATTTTCCATTTGTAATTGCAAAGCAACTCACAGACAGTGTGTGTTTGTCCAGAAATCAGGAAAATAAAAGAAACTTAGCTCACACCTTTAGACACTTTAGACAACTTAGCATCTGTAATTCACACATCTTTGGACCGTGAGAGAATCGTGGGATTCAATCCATGATCTTCTTGCTGTGAGGAGACAGTGTTTCCCACTGAGACACTGGTGCTGCCCTTAATCACAGACATAAGACACACTTTGACTATTTCTGTCAGACGTCTACAGAAGCTCTTACTGAGAATTAACAGAGGTTTAGATGTTGATATTTATGTTTCAGTTAAAGGCACCATTGTGGTGGGAAGCGTTTGCTTTAGTTGGGCTCTTGGTTCCCGTAGTTGTGCTAGTTTTTCTTTGGCTGCTGTAACTGTGTGTGTGAGAAACACAATAGTTGTGGCTGAGAAAGCAAAGATAAAGTGATATCAGGTGTTGTCAGCTCCTTGTTGATGATTAAATCATCAGAAAGCAAGCAGCTAATGTTGTGTTTTAAGTTCTGTGTTCTTGTTTGGAACAATAGTCATTTGTTTAAAGCTGCTATAACCTTGTGAATATACTGTATTGGCACCAATAGCATTAACATGATCATTTATCCTGAAGGATGATAAAACAGTATGTGCAAACAACGTTTTGAGCAAATATTTCGCATACACTGTAAAAAAGTTACTGTAAAAGTCTTTACAGTATCATTACTGTAATTCAATTTACAGTAATAATAATGTATACTGTATTGATATTTACAGTAATAATACTGTATATTTTATTTACAGTATGAAGACTGTATTTTTATTTACAGTACAAGTACCGTATTTTTATTTACAGTATTAGAATTGATTTTTTACAATTTGAGTTTAGCTTAATTTACTTTAAACAAAATTAATTTGATTTGCATCTACATGCCATAGGTAAGGTTGCAATAAAGTTAATGAAACGGATCTAATCAAAGCGGTCAGTTTTTTTTAACACAGAACTCAAAATACTCAGAAAACAAAGGAACAAAACAACCAAACCAGACACAGAGTTTAAAAAGACAAAGCAATTAATGAAATTAACAACAGGTGTAACTGATGATGAATTAATGAAAAACCACTACAGCACTGTAAACTACACTGTAAAAAGGTTGCTGTAAATTTTACAGTAACTTACTGGCAGCTGGATGCCAGTAAGTTACTGTAAAAGTATTTACAGTATCATTACTGTAATTCAATTTACAGTAATAATAATGTATACTGTATTGATATTTACAGTATGAAAACGGTATTTTTATTTACAGTACAAGTACCGTATTTTCATTTACAGTAATAATACTGTATATTTTATTTACAGTATGAATACTGTATTTTTATTTACAGTACAAGTACCGTATTTTTATTTACAGTATTAGAATTGATTTCCTATTACAGAATTAAAAAAAATTTACGATTTGAGTTTAGCTTAATTTACTTTAAACAAAATTATTTTGATTTGAATCTACATGCCATAGGTAAGGTTGCTATAAAGTTGATGAAACGGATCTAATCACAGTGGTCAGTTTTATTTAACACAGAACTCAAAATACTCAGAAAACAAAGGAACAAAACAATCAAACCAGACACAGAGTTTAAAATGACAAAGCAATTATTGAAATTAACAACAGGTGTAACTGATGATTAAATAATGAAAAACCACTACAGCACTGTAAACTATGTTTTTTACCCCCCAAAAATTAATGAGTCCTCATGAACATTTGTCATTAAAATATGCTGTTTAATTGTTTAACTGTTTAACATTTACTTTAAAAAGTACATTTTACAAATGTGCTTGAATTCATCCCGTGTATTTAACATGGCTAAAAATGTAAACATGCTGAAAATCAGAACAAGCCTTCAATCATTTTGCCAATCGAAGTCAACAAGCTCTCTGATTAAAGATGCCACAAGGGGATTTAGGCTGGCGATTTTTCTCTGGACCCTTTTTCCTGATGTCCGGCTGATCTGTGATTTTGATTGGCATTTGGTGCCATCAGGGTTTATTCTCAGAATGAACCTGCAAGCACAAGAAAAAATACATTTATCAAACCAATGCTTTCCCAACAGTCATAACATGGTGCTGTATGCACTTTGATGTTAATAAAAGCAATATGTACTATATAAATAAATAATTAATTGTACAGTGTAGACAGATTATAATGGAACTTTGCGAGATTGCAATTAAAACGAGGGACACATTTTTAGTGATTATAAAGTGACAGCTCTTTGCGTGCTTTCTGCCATGCCAACTCAAACACCCAGTAGCCTAAGCTTGATTTTCTGTTAAAATTAACAGTGGTTGGTGAATGAAGATAATTTATCGGGAAACACTTATGTGATTCAGTACGGTGACCGGGAGGGGACATGTTCGGTTCACTTAGTTTTGTCGTGGCCACAACATATAAACTTGTGGGAACGTGATAATATGTGGTTGCCACAAGATATTAATTCGTGGGAATGTCATATTAAGTCGTGGGAACGTGATAATTTATCGTGGCCACGAGTTGATGACATCATGATGTCGTGGCCTCGACTTCACATTTTGAGAGAACGACATCTATTTCTCATGGCCACAAGTTATGTTTAGGGAACCACACCGGTCAGTATAGCCTACTGTAACCACAGCAGTCGGAGATGGAGATGACTGATGAATAGGGCTGGGTAAAAAATATCGATTTCTCGATATTAATAGATTCTCACTTTTACAAAACAATATTGATTCTTAAATCCCAAGAATCGATTAGTCATCCTGTTTTCAGTTAAAGGGTTAGTTCACCCAAAAATGAAAATTCTGTCATTAATTACATACCCTCATGTCGTTGGACCTCCGTTCATCTTCGGAACACAAATGAAGATATTTTAGTTGAAATCTGATGGCTCTGAAAGGCCTCCATTGGCACAATGGCACGGTTCACTATCAAGACCCTTAAAAGGTACTAAAGACGTCGTTACAAAGTCCATCTCACTACAGTGGTTCTAAAATAAATCAGCGATAATAGTTTTTGTGCGCAAAAAAACCCTAAATAACAACTTACATAGTGATGACGATTTCAAAACACGGCATCAAGAAGATTCGAAGCGTTATGAATCAGCGAGCCGAATCATGATTCGGATCGCGTATCAAACTGCCAAACTGCTGAAATTTGGCGATTCAAACTGCTCATTCGACTCACTGATTCATAACGCTTCTAAGCTTCATGATGCCGTGTTTTGAAATCGTCATCACTATGTAAGTCGTTATTTAGGGTTTTTTTGCGCACAAAAACTATTGTCGCCGATTCATAAAGTTATTTTAGAACCACTGTAGTGAGATGGACTTTGTAACGACGTCTTTAGTACCTTTTAAGGGTCTTGAGAGTGAACCGTGCCATTGTGCCAATGGAGGCCTTTCAGAGCCATCAGATTTCAACTAAAATATCTTCTTTTGTGTCCCGAAGATGAACGGAGGTCTTACGGGTGTCGAACGACATGAGGGTAAGTAATTAATGACAGAATTTTCATTTTTGGGTGAACTAACCCTTTAATGAATGAAATAAACATTGTAGCGTGCCTCCCATCCAATAAATCGCAGTAATCTTTGTACTTTATTACTATTGATATGAAACAAAGTCTCAGATTTCAAATTACGTCTATTTTTTTACGAATGAGCTTCTGAAAGTGTGTTAAAAGATACAGTACAACTTACCGAAATCTGTATCATGTCACATAGAATAGCTCAATCAATCAGTGTTTCAACCACAGAAAGATGTAAGTAAAACGGCTTGTAAATGTCATGTAACGTCACATTTTCCTCAGAAAAACCATATCCAGTGTCCATAAACTCGTTAGTCAGCTAGAAAATTAACTCTAGAGAGGAGTATTTTGCTAATTATATGCACCACATTACATAGGCTATTCATTGTACATGTTCTTCAATATTTAATGCATGTATGTATGAATAAAATTTGGCAAGTTTTTATGCAGCCACCATTTAAATGTTTATATTTCAAAAATCTAATGATTATGTAATTGTAAAGTTATTATAACTTAAAGGAGAACTCCGGTGAATTTTTAAGTTAATCTTGATCGTTATACCTTTGTGAGTACTGTCTATAGAAAAAAAAACTAACCGGATTGGTGCTTGTAACACGGAGCTGTTACAGTTAATGCCCAGAGCTTCACGGCAGCTATGGGGGCATATACATAAAGAGTGTCTTTGTGCCTCTTAACTGACAAAAAATGCTATTAAAATGTCTGTCCAACATGAACAGGGCCCTTACATGACAACGAGATTCGTTTAGCAACTTAGCCATTGTTTAAACTCACCAAAATAGTGTTTTAGATGGCTACACTGTTAAAAATTTGTTGTAATTTTACAGGAAATTCCTGGCAACTAGTTGCCGTAAATTTACAGCAAGTAAGATACAGTATTTTTCCTGTTTTTTTAATACAATAAAGTACTGTATTTATACAGCAATACTACTGTGATTATTACAGTAAAATGCTGTAATTTATTATAATTTCCTGTAAATTTACTGCAACTCAGTTGCCAGGAATTTCCTGTAATTTTACAGGACAGAATTACAATGAAATATTCCTGTTATTTGTAAATATTACAATAAAATACTGTAATTTTCTGTCTTCCGCAATTAACAACAATACAATGGCCTCTTTTCTTTGTTTTATTAACACACTATGCAACAACACATTACACACTTATAAAAGTATCCTTTTTTTTCATACAAAAATTACAGTCTCACGGGAGAATCCAGCTCATTTCCAGATGTCCAGAGAGCCCATCATCAGGGGGAGGTGGGGGGTTTACTGTAAAGGCTCACACCACTACTAGCCCATCAACTCAAAAGTCCAGGAGTTCTTAAGAGGGTGCAGACAGTTGTGTTGAGCCTGTGTCTCTTCTCTGCTTTGCTGCCCGCCTGGGAGAGAGAGAAAAAAAAAAAGTTTCAAGTTTTCATATCTGTTGATGAATACAGTGTAAAAAAATAAAAAGTTACCTAATTCCTACTTGCTCATAGAAGAAAACTACCTTGATGTATTTAACATTAACAATTTATATATTACAACAACTTCACATTAGAATATTTTATGTGAATTTGAACAGTTTTCAGTCAGGATTTCTTTTTCAAATGGTTAAAATGTACATTAAAAAGTTGGATGGAGACCCAGCTATTGTCGTTAAGTGTCTGTTCTATCTAGAGTTGGTATTCATTCCCCTGCAGGACATTTATTTAAACAGAAGAGTCTGACAGACAGCAGTTTAACATCACAAAATTTGACATTAATTAATTAATGAAAGTCGTAAAGTATGGTTAAGGTATTTAGCAGATGCTTTTGTCCAAAGCGACACAATATACAGTAGATGCATACATACAATGACATATATTGAAGAAAAACATTGTAAAAGCCAATGTAATTCTAAATGTTAAGTTGTTAAAGGGTTAGTTTACCCAAAAATCTAAATCCTGTCATTAATTCCTCATGTCGTTCCAAACCCATAAGACCTTCGTTCATCTTCAGAACACAAATGAAGATATTTCTGATGAAAACCGAGAGCTCTCTGACCCCTGCATAGACAGCAATGTAACGAACACTTTCAAGGGCCAGAAAGGAAATAAAGACGTCGTTAAAATCTTCCATGTGACTCCAGTAGTTCAACCTTAATTTTACGAAGCGACGATAAATATTTTTTGGCGCAAAAAACAAACAAAATGACTTTATTGAACAATTTCTTCTCATCTGTGTTAGACTTTCTAGTTCTACGGCAGAACGACTTGTGCACATGCGTCGTGGTGCTCACGTGAACAGTGTCGGCCAATGGTTCTGAAAACGCTGCACTGTTTGCAATATGTGAACAGCGTAAGAGTCTGACACATTTTTTTTGTTTTATAGCGCACACAAAGTATTTTCGTGGCTTAATAACATTAAGGTTAAACCACTGGAGTCACATGGACTATTTTAACGACGTCTTTATTTCTTTTCTGGCCCTTGAAAGTGTTCGTTACATTGCTGTCTATGCAGGGGTCAGAGAGCTCTCGGTTTTCATCAGAAATATCTTCATTTGTGTTCTGAAGATGAACGAAGGTCTTACGGGTTTTAAAGAGGAATTAATGACAGGATTACATTTTTTTGGGTGAACTAACCCTTTAACAACTTAACATTTAGAATTACATTGGCTTTTACATTGTTTTTCTTCAATATATGTCATTGTATGTATGCATCTACTGTATATTGTATGTCGCTTTGGACAAAAGCGTCTGCTAAATACCTTAACCATACTTCACCAAATTTGACATTAATTAATTAAAGTCGTAATGTTAAACTGCTGTCCGTCAGACTATGGATATAGCTGGGTCTCCATCCAACTTTTTAATGTACATTTGAAAAAGAAATCCTGACTGGAAAAAAATTCACATAAAATATTCTAATGTGAATAAAAACTTTTATGTGGATTGACTCGATATTTCGTTGAAATAACAGAGCTGATGGAAATGCTCTCTAATTAGAATGTTTTTTTTTTGAGTGTGCCAAATTTGTACGAATGCACTTAATGAGCAAATGAGTTGGATGGAAACCTGTCTATTGACATCAATGCATATAGTATATCATAGAGCCTAATAATACTGGACAAAAAGGAAGTGATTAATGGGACTTTCCATATGAGAATGATAGATCTATTTTCTTTATTAGTGTGTAAACAGTTTAAACATACCTTTGGACAAATTCAAGAGTTCTTGAGGCCTCTTTAGGATACTGCAAGTTGATGTCGTTCCATGGACATCATCCACTTGTCCGCATAGTGTCTCTCCTGAAAAGCATTACAATATGATAACTAAAAGAGCACTAGAAAACTGCACGACATAAACACACACAAGTGGCGATGTTGGCATGCAGAATTCCAGCACAGTGCTATTAAACAAAAAAGGGAAGAATATACCTTGCACAATTAAGCAAGGTATACTGGGCAGGGTCTCTCTCTGGATATCAGCAGCTGTGGCATTGGGCTAGGGAATAAAAATGTAAACATTACAAAAGGCAAATTACACAGCAAATTCCAATTACTATTATTTTAATATTTCATACAGTATGCCAGGCAGCCATATATAATTTGAGACAAAGAAAATGGTCCACTCAACACAGAAGAAAAAAAAAGGCAAATATTTGTAATATACTGTATGTATGCTACACCATCTAAAACAGTTAAAGGATGTTAGCCAGTCAACTCCCTATAGCGGTTCAGACTGTCTATGGAATATTAGAATAATTTGGAATAGATAGTCTGTGTGAAGACTATATTATCAACACAATGGTATTGCACAAACAATTTACAAAATAACTGTTGGAAGAGAGAACGAGCCAAAGTAAGTGTGTGTGTGTGTGTGTGTGTATTTGCAAGTTATACTCACATGAGCCTTAATAATGTAGATGGTCTTGCTGCCATTATTTACTTAATAGACATCCAAGACTTCACCCACACCTGTTGTCAATTACAAGACAGCAAAACAGAAGTCATAATAACGTTACAATAGCCTGACTGGTAATCAATGCAATAATAACCTGAGCTAAGGAAGCTGACCGGGCTAACTTACTAATGTTTATTTTTACAGTCTAACGTTAGTCTAGTGGGCCAATGTTAATGATGCTAACATTTTTTGAGCTATCGTCATTGTGGTGGTTTTCCATTAGTTACTAGTTCAGCTTGCCTCAACTGTATTCCCCATGTTTGCTTTTCCATTGTGAAAATCTCGTGCCTTGTGGCTGTAAGGTAACTGTGACTGTAACGTTACCCGTCGAGGTAACAAGGCGAGCCGATGAGATGACGTTCAGATCAACGGCTCTGGTTCTGATATAATTTACAACAAATCCGTGTCTGAAATAATCCAGCTAGGAGCCGATGTGCAGCTAACTTACGCCCGCGGCGGTGTTACAGCTGCTGCTGAGTTTGTCTACGTTAGTATATGATTCCTTCGGTGTTGACCGTTCAGGGCAGCGGTGAAGTTCGCGTCTTACTCTATCCAACTCAACTAACGGTGAAGTTAGTTCAGGAGGTTTCTACCGGGAGCGAGCGAGTCGAGGCGAGCTAATTTTAGTAAAGGTACCTAACGCTAATGTCGCGGAAATTGACCAAACTAAACTAACAGCACTCACTCAGATCACCGGTATTAATATATCCATAGACTTATAAAATAAATGTCATGTTACATACCTGAGATGTTCCTTCTTCCAAAAATGGTTGAATACTGCTGGTACCGTTGGCCGGCTGGCCGCGTAAATTTCGAAATTCAAACAGCAGCGACCCCACAATGCTATGCGGTTGCTGTAAAAGAACGCTTCTACAGTGTAGTTACAATAATATTACAGGACTGACCAAAAATTTCCCGTCATGCATTTGCATTTACAGGAAAACTGTGAATACAATACGTTGTTGTAAAATTTATTGTAAAAATGACATCAGTTGCTAACAGTGTAGCTGTAGTCTCGCAAAGTCCCGTGGGAACTCAGTTGTAGCCGGTAAAATGTAAATAGTCCAGGGGGGAGGAGCGTCGTGTGTGTGAAGAGTGATGATCGGCTCACAAGTGAAGAAGAAATGGTTCGTAACGCTCCTCCCCCCTGGACTATTAAGATTTTACCAGCTACAACTGAGTTCCCACGGGACTTCAGCGCGAGACTACAGTTTGCCGTCTAAAACACTATTTCGTTGAGTTTATACAATGGCTAAGTTGCTAAACGCATCTCGTTGTCATGTAAGGGCCCTGTTCATGTCTGTAAATTTGTACCTTCAATATTAGTAGGCTAATGTAGTATCCACTGACTCCCATAGTTTACAACATTAGTTCAGAAATGTGTTTTCCTTAAAGGCAAGGCAAGGCAAGTTTAAAGGGTTAGTTCACCCAAAAATTTAAATTCTGTCATTAATTACTCACCCTCATGTCGTTCGACACCCGTAAGACCTCCGTTCATCTTCAGAACACAAATGAAGATGTTTTAGTGTAAAGCTGAGGCTGAGAAAGGCTTCAGATAGGCCTCCATTGGCATTCAGTACATTTACACTAGGGCTGGGCGATATATATCGTGAGATTGTTATGCGCTTCTCATTAGTACAGCCGGTTAATTGATTAGTAGTAAATCGCCTTAACCTGCTTTCAGATGGAGCGGCATTTACTACAAAGCTAAATCTCCAGTGTTAAATTAAGAAAGAAGTTAGAGAAGTTAATGAGATAATTAAGTGATTAATTTAGTGATGATTGAGCATTATTGAAGACACCTGATGTTAACAAGCAGAATCACTGAAGGAGAAAATCATAAATTGTAAGCCACCGTTATGGGGATGGGTGTGTGCATTAGTTGGGCTCTTGACCCTAATATTCTTAACTTTAGACTTTGTTTGTCTGCTGTTATTGATTTATAGCAGTCAATTTAACAATGCAAAGTGTAATCTGATAGTGTTGGCTATGTTTGGACATAATCATGCTATGATCAGAAAAAAGAAACGTTTTGAGATAGTTTGGTTTAACTTGATAACAGCAGCGTTGTGATTTTACAGTATGTGATTGTCATTTTTTTCTTATAATCCAAAATATTTAATAAACATTGTTCTGATCAAAAGACTTTCAAATTAATTTATTTAGAAACACAGACATCAATAATCAGCCTGTGAGTCTCAACAATGGTGACAATAATAAAGCATGTTGCAGTGGCTACCACCAATCACAACTCATTAATGGCTCCCATCATGCATTGCGGTATGAATAAATTATGATCTGAATTGTCTATGTAATTTTCTTTTCCTAATTGAATATTCTGCTTGTCATCATTGTTGAGATGCATAGACTGAATCTTGACCTCTGTGTGGCTAAAAGAAAGAAATTTTTTTTTTAAACAACTTTAAGAAATCCTTTATATTATATCTAAAACTTTGTTTAACCCTTGTGTTATGTTGCGGGTCAATTTGACCCGTTTTGATTTTTAAGTTGTCAGAAATATCAGTTAACCTATGTTTTTTTTCTTTAAATTTTGTGACTTTTTCTCATTTAGGGTCATGAACATGCATGCAAAGTTTCAACACGCTGATGTGTTTTGACATATACACACACATTTACTGTTACGTTCGTGATGTTCACGGGTCAATTTGACCCGCATATTTTAATGTTCTAAGGCAATTGTAGAGACCCAAAATAATAACATTTCTTGGTTATAGTTTGTTATTTTAGTTTTTTACTAACCTATGAAGCTAAAAAAATTAGCTTTTCCCAATTTTTTCAATACAGAAATATTTTTTGTATGCCACAAATGGTAAAAATGAGCTATAATTTCTTTATTCAATCTATCTGAAATACTATCTAACCCACATTGTTTTTCTTGAAATTGTGTGACCTTTTCTCATTTAGGGTCATTAACATGCATGCAAAGTTTCAACATGATAATGCGTTGTGAAATGTGATTATCAAAATTTTATACACTCTTGCTGTTTGTGGGTCAATTTGACCCGTATAGGACAGCTGTTCAAAAGCAACTGTACAGACACAAAATACAAAACACTTTGTTGTATGTCAGAGCTCTTCAACTATTAACAACTTCATGAAGCAGTGTTTTGAAATCAGCCATCACTGTATAAATCATAAAAGTAAAGTTTAAAACAAGTTATTGAAGTTTATGAACATGAAAATATATAACATATATATTTTTATATTTTATATAAAATATACATTTTACAAAACATGTTAAATTCTAAAACCTCTTGAAAATCAAAGCTAAATATCTGAAATTCTGTACCAAATTTTAGGTTGATATCTCAACAAAAAAAAAGTTTTTGTGCGCAGTACCAACATTTTCCACTAGATGACATGTAGACTCTTCGATTTCCATATATGGTTTGAGTGATCTGAACCTTATATTTTCATACTTTTCAAAATATCTTTGAAGTAGACATCCTATTGAGAAGTAGTTTGGGCAGTAATGTTAATATTTGATTTGAATTCAATCTCTAAAATGCATATAAAAAAAACATATGGACAGAGTCAAAACGTGCGTTATAGTTTGGTACCGCATCACAAATGACAAATCTATTGCTATTTATCTCCTGCTCTGTCATCTCTTTTGAAAATCAGTCACCAAATATGAAAATTAGAGTCTGAAAGCTTTCAAATGCTATATAGTTGGTCAAGATTACTTTAGGTTTAGACTAAGATAGTATTGTTCTAAATGTATAAAGGCAAGTGTCCTAAGGGCCAATCTTAAAAATAAAAATAAAAATGGTTAAAAGTTATTTTTATAAATCGTAAATTCAGATATTTATTCTTTGTAATGTGTGAAAAGTATTGATATTAAAAGTTAATTGTTTGTACCTGATTGTATGTGTTTTTTCATAGTGTGATTTTTGGGGAATTGTATTGAATCCTATTAGAGTCAATTTGACCCGGACCATAAGGGGTGTAAGCAGAAATCGAACAGTGCACAAGGGATATTTATGCAGAATCACAGTTATGCTGTAAACCGCAATATAAATCAAAAATATAGTTCAAATGATGATTGTCATAATATAACCAACAGATCACTTTTTATCTTTGTTCTTCTGGCAGTTAAAACTCAGATACAGCAGCCACAGAAAATCTAAAGTGAATAACATAAGGGTCAAGAGCCCAACTAAAGCAAACACCCATCCCCATAACGATGGCTTACAATTTGAGATTTTCTCCTTCAGAGATTCTGCTTGTTATCATCAGGTGTCTTCAATAATGATCAATCATCACTAAATTAATCACTTAATTATCTCATTACCTTCAACACTCTTGAGTGGACTCATATACACTCCCAGGAGTGTTAATTTAACACTGGAGTTTTTGCTGTGTACAAAGAGCCGTAGTTAACTGACAAGCTGAGCCATATCGCATTAATTATCGCTGGCGATACGTCCGCGATATTAATGCGATATGGCTCAGCTTGTCAGTTAACTACGGCTCTTTGTAGTAAATGCCGCGCCATCTGAAAGCAGGTGAAGCCGATTTACTACTAATCAATTAACCGGCTTTACTGATGAGATGCGCATAACAATCTCACGATATATATCGCCCAGCCCTACTGTACATATTACAGTAAAATACTGTTCAAATTACAAAAATCCGTTACAGTGTATAGGTCTAAATTTACTCTCTGCTTAAGAGCAGGAAACTGAATTACCATAGATAACCCAATTTTATGGGAGGGGTGGAGACACAGTCACCCCTGAAGCCTAATTGGCCAGAACCCATCCAGGGGATGGGCAAATATTTGAGTTTAATCTCAGAACACGAACGAAGAGTTCAGTTTTCAGTTTGGTTCGGTTCCAGTTCACGTCACAACCAGTTCGGTTCGAGCTGGTTCGCGGCCTGTTCGCAGTTCAGAGATGAGCTAAGTCCTAGCAGTTTGACCAGAGTTGAGTTCTGAACGGAGAGCTACCAGGAGACGATCTGACGATCGTGGCAGACCAAGATCAGAGAAAATGGGTTAAACAACGATTTCATTCAGGCCATCTGCTTTTCTCTCACTTTCCTTTCTTTTACTTAAAGTTTATTTTCTTTCCATTAAGTCTCGGGTTCTGTTAAGTTCCGCCGCAAAAGTTTCTCAACGAGTCTCCAAAAGCGCGCTTCAACTTCAAACAACACCCACAAGACATTCATCCAACCGCCAACACGCCACGTGATTGGCTTCCCCAAGACGTCGACCAGACCTTCAGCGAATCAAAGATCCGGGAAAACCCCTGTCCAGCCAGGAAAAGGGAATCCCCCTTGTCAGACGACACACGAGACACAAACGCAAGTAATACCTCTTGATTCCGAGCTGAACTGGTGCATTAGCCTAAGAAACGATAGGAGGTTAAATTACTGATCAATGGTTACTTGGTTTCTTCCGGTCATGTTTCATAAATGCATATATTGCTTAGGATTTCATCATTTCTCTCTCTTAGAACTTATTCTTTCCTCACCTTCTTCCTTTCTGCAACGTGTGAATGTGCGAGTGCATGTGTTTATGTTAGATATTAGTTTGATGTGTTAGAGTAATCAATAAAGTTCAGTTTGTATTCAAAGATAACTGTTCTTGTGTTATGTCCATATCAATTTAATGTCTTGAACTGCCGATCTAAGTTACCTGGCTGTTAAATAGTGTTTCACTATTGTTCGGATATTAATATCCGCTGCAGAGTTGATATTTACGGCCCGTTCAAATGAACACTGGAAGAGTCATTTGCTCGGCTGTAAAATAGATCCTCAAAATTCCCTATGAATTCATTAATTCATTCATTTGAGCTAAATATACATGTTTCCCTTTAACTGAGTCCCCTTTAAGTTCTTCCATATCGGCGGGCGAATAAATTAAGGTGTAAACATTAATTCTGAATTATTTATAAATTATAGTGTCATTCGAGTCTTTCATTTTAATTGAATTCCCCATTGAGTTATTATTTTATCTGATTCATAGTCGCTACATTAGTTATGTTGCTTTTTGACCTTAAACAACATCTGCAAATGAGGTAAAGCACTACAATCCCACGATTGGAAATTACATAATAAATAATACGAATAAAAACAAAATAAAAATTAAAAAAACATGCATAGAGTGCCATGTACATTTTGGGGGGCAGCTCCTGAAGTGGAAAAAGGGAACCCCTCTTATTAAGGATTTATAATTTATAAAAAGTTGCGCAATATCGATATTATCTGTACTGCCCCTTTTATTTACTTTCACTTTCTGTCACCTCCTTCCCAAACTATACTCGGACAGGATTGGAGGAGAGGAAAATTAATGAAATGATAGGGGCTGGGTTTAACCCTCTAGGTGCCACGGTCGAGTTTACTCGACAAGATGCTGCACTGAATAAAATGGCCAATTTTGTCAAATAGGGAGTCAAATTTCATTCAACCTCCCCTCCACTAGATGGCAGACATGTCATACTTCATCCCCGACTCAAAAAAACGTCATGCTTCTATACAAAGTCTTCGAGCAAGAGCACATTGAATCAGTGCGAACAAACGCGGAGCTAGTGTGCAAGTGAGCCATTTTATCAGAGCAGTATTGTCAATGTCAGCGAGTATTTGCATTAGATTATTATTATTTTCTAATGGCATCAATAAAGCTGACCCGCAATGAAGTGTTGGGCCTTCTATTCACAGACCCTGATTCTGAAGGAGAATATCTGCCTTCAGAAGATGATGGTGATTCTGAAAGTGAAACTGTAGCCCTACACCAAGCACAAACGGTGAATCCTTTGCCCAATGTCAGTGGTGGAAACAATGTTTCCCGGGGTCGGAGTGTTCATTGTGAAGTTAGCAGGTGTGTTAGTGTTGTGGGGAATGAGACGGGAGATTTTAACCGCGCTAGCCATGAAGCTTTGTCTTCTGACCGTGTGCCTCTCCTCAATCGCGGCGACAGTATTGTGGTGGAGACTTTGTCTAATGCCACTGGGTATGTTAGACGAGGTCGAAGTATTCATAGGACAGTTAGGGGACAATGTGGACGCAGGGTGGGGAGTCGCAATGACAATGACAGTAGTCCAAACTGTGCACACTCGGCGGGCGCGTGTGCGTCTGTCTCTCGTCTTGTCTCGTCATCTCACTCATGATCTTTGCCTTGCCGTGGTGAGTGAGCTTTTGAACTAAACAGGTCTTGTCTACTTGTGTTTGTGTGTCATATGAATAATATATGTGCCCCATTCATGGAATCAGAGTGCCTACTGTATGTAGTAAATGGAAAATCTCTACAGCAAAAGGCCAACCGCTACATGCATTCGGTTTGTTTCTACCATTTATTAGTAATGATTTACACAGTTTGTTTACTATTTACTACACTGTAAAACCTAACAGTTGTAAGTACTAAAAAAATGACTGAAACAGAACTCAAACTGAATGAGTTATAGAACATTTCTAGTTCCCAGCATGATAATTGGATAATAATTGTATTGTTAAGTGATTAAATAAGCGATAATAGCGTATTGGTGGTGACACCTGATGATAATGAGCAGAATCACTGAAGGAAAGAGAAACACAAGAACTACAGGTGACTTCAGCCTAGGGCTGGGCGATATATATCGTGAGATTGTTATGCGCTTCTCATCAGTAAAGCCGGTTCCTTGATTAGTAGTAAATCGCCTTCACCTGCTTTCAGATGGAGCGGCATTTACTACAAAGCTAAAACTCCAGTGTTAAATTAAGAAAGAAGTTAGAGAAGTTAATGAGATAATTAAGTGATTAATTTAGTGATGATTGAGCATTATTGAAGACACCTGATCTCAAATTGTAAGCCACCGTTATGGGGATGGGTGTGTGCATTAGTTGGGCTCTTGACCCTTATATTATTAACTTTAGATTTTGTTTGTCTGCTGTTATTGATTTATAACAGTCAACTTAACAAAGAAAAGTGTGATCTGATAGTGTGGGCTATGTTTTGACATAATCATGCTGTGATCAGAAAAATGAAACATTTTGAAATGGTTTGGTTTTGCATTGTTAGCAGCAGCGTTGTGATTTTACAGCATGTGATTATCATTTTTTCTTATAATCCAAAATATTTAATAAACATTGTTCTGATCAAAACACTTTCAAATAAATTAATTTAGAAACACAGACATCAATAATCAGCCTGTGAGTCTCAACAATGGTGACAATAATAAAGCATGTTGCAGTGGCTACCACCAATCACAACTCATTAATGGATCCCATCATGCATTGCGGTATGAATAAATTATGATCTGAATTGTCTATGTAATTTACTTTTCCTAATTGAATATTCTGCTCATCACCATTGTTGAGATGCATAGACTGAATCTTGACGTCTGTGTGTGCCTAAAAGAATGACTTTTTTTAAAAAACAACTTTTAAGAAATCCTTTAAATTATATCTAATTTTTTTTATATTTATGCAGAATCAAAGTTATGTTGTTAACAACAACATAAATCAAAAACATAGTTCAAATGATGATTGTCATAATATAACCAACAGATCACTTTTTATCTTTGTTCTTCTGGCAGTTATAACTCAGATACAGCAGACAGACAAAATCTAAAGTTAATAACATAAGGGTCAAGAGCCCAACTAAAGCAAACACCCATCCCCATAACGGTGGCTTACAATTTGAGATTTTCTCCTTCAGAGATTCTGCTTGTTATCATCAGGTGTCTTCAATAATGATCAATCATCACTAAATTAATCACTTAATTATCTCATTACCTTCAACACTCTTGAGTGGACTCATATACACTCCCAGGAGTGTTAATTTAACACTGGAGTTTTTGCTGTGTACAAAGAGCCGTAGTTAACTGACAAGCTGAGCCATATCGCATTAATTATCGCTGGCGATACGTCCGCGATATTAAGGCGATATGGCTCAGCTTGTCAGTTAACTACGGCTCTTTGTAGTAAATGCCGCTCCATCTGAAAGCAGGTGAAGGCGATTTACTACAAATCAATTAACCGGCTTTACTGATGAGATGCGCATAACAATCTCACGATATATATCGCCCAGCCCTACTTCAGCCACAGCTTTAGATGAAATCACCTGAAGATAAAAGAAGACATTAAATCTCTGAAGATCTCAGCAGAGGAGAATTAAACAACTACACAAACAGCATTACCAGATTCACACATTACTAACCAAACTAACTATATTTCTGTCATTTCTGATATATTGAAAATAATAGTTTAGTTTGAATTCACCATGATGGTGTTCAGTGTTTGCTTTTGTTTGTATCTTGACCCTTGACAAAACATATTTTTCTCTGTCTGCTTTAACTGTGTTTACAAAGCACATTTGTTATGATAAGAAAAGCCAAAAGGAAATGTGATCAGCTGCTGTTGGTTGTTTTTTGCTGATGATATTGTCGTGCTTTTGCTTTTGATCAATGCATATGGAAACGCGGGTGGAATGAGCCACGACAAGGAGATTCTTTCACAAGCTTTACTGAACTTCTTCGGATACAGATGTAAGTAACAGTTCACAGCGCACTCACCAACAGTGTGGCATTCATTAACACAGACTTTATAACAGTCGATACAGCTGATAGGCGCTCTTGCTCCGGCACAGAACGGCAGTTTTCCCGACGTGCGATTAGCATACGAGCTACCTCTGAAATCATCAACTAACGTAGTTCCGTAACGTCATGCTCTATACTAAATGGTGCGTAATGAGCAACCAATAAGCGACAAGAACAATAGAGATAGCTAAAGGACTTAAAGGGCCAGGTCACTACAATATTATCGTTATGTAGTGACTAAATCCCTTATCTCATTCAGAGTTTAATGCCCTGGTTATAGAGGTTTTATGTTATTATTTTTTGTATTATTCATAAAAGAACCTATGTGATTCTACAGCACAAGATCCAGGATGGTTGCTGAAATCGAACAATATGCAGGATATAAATGGATAAAATTAATGCACAGATGGTTTTAGTGACTAATTGTGACTAATTTTCTTTGATTCTTACTATATGCTCTTACTTTTGCTGTGTTTGTTGTGATGTTTTTGTAGCTTGTTTTATGTTCAAAGTTGATCTGTTTATCTGAATATATTTTTTTATTGTCACCATTGTTGAGATTCATACGCATATTCTTGATATCTGTGTGTGTCTAAGTAATGCCATAGATTAAAACTGCATTGCAACTTTTGAGCACTACATGATTTTAAAATATTGCATATTATTCAATAACCACAACAGTGATGGATTTTGTGCTGCTGAATCACATAGGCACTATTATGAATAATACAAATATTAAGAACACAATACTGCTATAACCAGATCATAAGACTCTGAGTGAGATCAGTGACTTAAGCCACCACATGATGATTGTACCAACATCACTGTATAGTCAATATCACCTCATCACATTTTTTCTAGGCATTTCTTACCATAACAAATATGCTTTCTAAACACAAAGTTAAACCCCAACTAAAGAAAAGACTCATCTCCATCATGGTGACATGATGAATGAATGGTCAATTAAACTAAATAATTTTCATTAAAACAGAAATGACAGAAATAAAGTCAGTCTGGTTAGTAATGTGTGAAACTGGTAGTGCTGTTTGTGGAGTTGTTTAATCCTCCTCTGCTGAGATATTCAGAGATTTAATGTCTTCTTTTATCTTCTGTTATTTATTCTAAAGCTGTGTCTTAAATCAATTGTAGTTCTTGTGTTTCTCTTTCCTTCTGTGATTCTGCTCATTATCATCAGGTGTTCATAATTAATGCTCAATCATCACTTAATTAATCATTTAAAGGGGCTATATGCGTTTTTCTGAAATTTAAACTCACGACTGACACCTGTGGCCAAAAAACAGAGCTGCTCTTATTTTCTGCTCGCTCTCGCAGCGGTGGTGACGTCACATCCGCAGACAGCGCGGGAAAAAACGACCCGCCGGAAAATAGGAAAAATACGATACAGGCTTTATGGTGCACCCACTGTGAGCGGACAAGGTGTCAGTATGCTCATCAGGAGATGTTTGAGTCATAAATGGTAAAATAAAAAGGCTATTGTTACGTTTATTTTGGGGGAAAAGTTGCATATAGCCCCTTTAATTACTCAACTGCAACATGTATTAAGAATCATTTAAAACAAATTCTATTAGTGTACTCAACTGAAATGAGCTTAGAGTACTCATAACTGTTGGTTTTTAAACTCAAAGTTTCCTCAAATGTAATGAGTTTGCTTAACTCATTGGGTTTGACTTTGTGTGTGCTATTGTGAGCTATCAGTAACTAGCCAGCTCTCTGAGTTAATTTAAAGTTTGTTATTTCTGTTGTTTTACTCATTACACTGTAAAACCCAACAAGTTAAGCTAACTCGTTTAATTTGAGGAAACCGATTACCTCAATTAAATTGAGTTTAACAAACTTAATTGAAGTAAAGAAAAACTGTAGTTATGAGTACTCTGAACTTATTTTAATTGAGTCCACTAAACCAAGGATATTTCTTAATATCCAATTAAACTTTACACTGCATTCAAATAATTTTTATAGCTAAAACTTCACTATAATGAGTAAAACAACAGAAATAACAAACTTTAAATTAACTTAGAGAGCTTGCTAGTTACTGCTAGCTCACAATAGCACACAGAAAGTCAAACCTAATGAGTTAAGCAAACTCATTACATTTGAGGAAACGTATTACCTCAAAAAAATTGAGTTTAAAAACCAATAGTTATGAGTACTCTAAGCTCATTTCAGTTTAGTACACTAATAGACATTTTTTAATGATTCTTAATATATGTTGCAGTTGAGTAATTAAGTGATTCGTTAAGTGATGATTGAGCATTAATGATGAACACCTGATGATAATGAGCAGAATCACAGAAGGAAAGAGAAACACAAGAACTACAATTGATTTAAGCCACAGCTTTAGATGAAATAACAGAAGATAAAAGAAGACATTAAATATCTGAATATCTCAGCAGAGGAGGATTAAACAACTCCACAAACAGCACTACCAGCTTCACACATTACTAACCAGACTGACTTTATTTCTGTAATTTCTGTTTTAATGAAAATAGTGGTTTAATTGATCATTCATTCATCATGTCACCATGATGGAGATGAGTCTTTTCTTTAGTTGGGCTCTTGACCCTTAAACGTTTAACTTTAGTTATATTTCCTTTGGCTGCTTTAACTTTGTGTTAAGAAAGCACATTTGTTATGGTAAGAAATGCCTAGAGAAAATGTGATTAGGTGATGTTGGTACAATCATCATGTATATCCTGCATATTGTTTGAAGTCCGCAACCATCCTGGATCTTGTGCTGTAGAATCACATAGGTTCTTTTACGAATAATAATAATAAAAACAAAAATTCTATAACCAGAGCATTAGACTCAGAATGAGATAAATGATTTAGTCATTACATAACGATAATATCATCAGAAAAAAACAACCAATACCAGCTGATCACATTTCCTCTTGGCTTTTTTTATCAAAACAAATGTGCTTCGTAAACACAGTTAAAGGAGCCAGAGCAAGACATGTTTTGTCAAGGGGCAAGATCCCAACAAAAGCAAACACTGAACACCATCATGGTGAATTCAAACGAAACTATTATTTTCAATATATCAGAAATGACAGAAATAAAGTTTGTTTGGTTAGTAATGTGTGAAGCTGGTAATGCTGTTTGTGGAGTTGTTTAATCCTCCTCTGCTGAGATCTTTAGAGATTTAATGTTTTCTTTTATCTTCAGTTTATTTCATCTAAAGCTGTGGCTGAAGTCAGTTGTAGTTCTTGTGTTTCTCTTTCCTTCAGTGATTCTGCTCATTATCATCAGGTATCACCACCAATACGCAATTATCACTTATTTAATCACTTAACAATACAATTATTATCCAATTATCATGCTGGGAACTAGAAATGTTCTATAACTCATTCATTGTGAGCACAGTTTCAGTCATTGTGTCCACTCCACACAACATTCGGTAATGTTTGAGTGCAGTGAACTCATTTTTATTTAGTACATACAACTGTTTAGTTTAGATTTAGATAAAGGTTTTACAGTGTATAGTGAAGATTTAGCTGTAAAATTTATTTGAATGCAGTGTAAAGTTTAATTGGATATTAAGAAATATCCTTGGTTTAGTGGACTCAATTAAAATAAGTTCAGAGTACTCATAACTACAGTTTTTCTTTACTTCAATTAAGTTTGTTAAACTCAATTTAATTGAGGTAATCAGTTACCTCAAATTAAATGAGTTAGTTTAACTTGTTGGGTTTTACAGTGTGTGAGCTAGCAGTAACTAGCAAGCTCTCTGAGTTCATTTAAAGTTTGTAATTTCTGTTGTTTTAATAGTGAAGTTTTAGCTGTAAAAAGTATTTGAATGCAGTGTTTAATTGGATATTAAGAAATACTCTTTTTTTAGTGGACTCAATTAAAATAAGTTCAGAGTACTCATAACTACTGTTTTTTTTACTTCAATTAAGTGTGTTAAACTCAAATGAATTGAGGTAATCAGTTTCCTCAAATTAAACGAGTTAGCTTAACTTGTTGGGTTTTACAGTGTACTGCTCTTATACACATGACAGATGAATGGTTAGCATGTCTAGATGATAGGAAATTGGTGGGTGCTGTTCTTTTAGATTTTACAGCAGCTTTTGATGTTATTGACCATGATATTCTTGTTGCCAAACTGAAATGGTTTTTCACTAACAGCCCTTGAGTGGATCATAAGTTATCTTTCTAATAGAAAACAGAGTGTATTTTATAGTGGATCTTTTTCTAAGACCAAAAATACTTATTGCGGTGTTCCACAGGGAAGTTGTTTAGGTCCACTTTTATTTTCTATTTTTTATAAAGGATTTACCGTGTGTTGTTGATAATGCTAATATAGTTATGTATGCAGATGATTCAACAATGTTTTCTGCAGCACATACATCGGCTGAGCTTCAGAAGAACTTAAGTGAAGAGGTGCAAACAATTACAAACTGGGTTAGAAGTAACAAATTAATTTTAAATATAGAAAAAACTAAATGTATCATTTTTAGTAACAAAAGAAATATTACCAAGGTTGCTGACTTGAATGTATTTATTGATGGGACTCCAGTGGAACAAGTAATAAGTGTTAAGATGCTGGGTGTGAAGCTTGACCATATGCTTTCTTGGTCTGAACATAGATTATATAGTGAGCAATATGGGAAAAGGTATAGCTGTGGCCAGGAAATGTTCTGTTTCTTCCATCTCTAGTTTTAAAAGATGTGGTGCAATCATTAGTTCTATCTCATCTTGAGTACTGCCCAATGATATGGTCAAGTGCATGTGAGAAAAACTTTAAAAAAAAAACTTCAGTTGGCTCAGAACAGAGCAGCTAGGTTAGTGCTTCATTATCCATTTCAGGCCAATGTTTTTGCTATGCATAGAAAATGATCATGGCTGTTAGTGAAGGATAAACTACATTTACGAATGCTGGTATATTTCTATAAGGTAATAGAGTATCACACACCCTGTTTCTTCTCTGAAAAACTTGTATATGCAGGTTTTAGACATGACTATAGAACGCGTCAAGTGAGTAAGGCTCAACTCTTTTTAGCTTGTCCCAACACAAATTTCATGAAAAAAACTGTGCTTTATCAAGGTTCTGTTGCTTGGAATATGGTTCCAATAAACACAAAAGAGTAAAAGTACATATGTATTTAGAAGACAATGTAATATATGCTTACAAATACGTAAATGTATGTTGTATGTTTGATGTGCTGCTGCATGCTGTTAAGTTGTATAGTTTGATGATTTGATTAGTGTAATCATATTTTTGGTTTTATTTTATTTTATTTGTATGTTTTTTTTGTCTTGTATGGCTGTGTGGACCCCAGGAAGATTAGCAACCACTTTGTGGAAGCTAATGGGGATCCGAATAAAGAATAAAAAAAGAATAATACAGTGACATATTACGTTTTTTAGACGTATCAATACAGTAATAATCTGCATGGGTAAATTTTACCCGCTGCCGGTTTTAGGTAATCAGCGACCTCTGGCGGTTCTAGTGTTAAAGTAACACTGAAGCAGTGTTGGAGTTAATAAGATACTTAAGTGATTAATTGAGTGATGATTGTTTGATTATTGAAGACACCTGATGATAATGAGCAGAATCACTGACGGAAAGAGAAACACAAGAACTACAACTGACTTCAGCCACAGCCTTAGATGAAATCAACTGAAGACATTAAATCTCTCTTATTACAAACCAGATTGACTTTATTTCTGACATCTAAGTTCTTATTGAGAATTAACAGAGGTTTCGAGGTTGATGTTTTGCTGAAAATGTTTTGTCACCATTATGGTGATCAGAGTTTTGTTTATTTGAGCAGTTTGACTCTTGGCTTTCAATCTCAGTTTGTGGTCTTTGTAACAGTGTTTACCCAAACACATAATTAGTTGCAAAAAAACCCCAACAACAACCCATAAACAAAGACAGTCATTAATGATGTGTTGTTCTTGAACGAGTTGTTGCTTGAGTGAATCTTTAATGTGGGTTGAGAACAACGGGTTGTCTCAGAGAGCAATTTTAAGTTGACTGTGTATGCACAACATTCTATATGTTCTGTTCAACAAACAGATTTGATTAGTTCACCAGTCTCAAGACTTCGGGTTTGAGTCATTCGTTCATCAAGTCCCAGCCAGGTCCCAGCCCATAGGCAAGGTTATGCAGTCACCGGAAACAGAAAATATTAGTTCATCTCGCAAGTCTTCTCGTCACGGGCGGACTAGCCATCTGGCATACCGGGCACTTTCCCGGTGGGCCGACGTGCTTTTTGGGCCGACCGCAGAAGGGTTTTTTTTTTTTTTTCGGGCCATGAACAGCTCCTCCATGAACTGCCACCTTAACGTGGTGGAGGGGTTTGAGTACCCGAATGACCCTAGGAGCTATGTTGTCCGGGGCTATATGCCCCTGGTAGGGTCTCCCAAGGCAAACAGGTCCTAGGTGACGGGTCAGACTAAGAGCAGTTCAAAAACCCTTATGATGCCAAATAAAAGGAGGACCGTGACGTCGCCCGGTATGGCGCAGCCGGGGCCCCACCCTGGAGCCAGGCCTGGGGTTGGGGCTCGTATGCGAGCGCCTGGTGGCAGGGCCTTCCCCCACGGGGTCCGGCCGGGCTCAGCCCAAAGGAGCGACGTGGGGACACCTTCCCGTGGGCCCACCACTCACGGGAGGGACCGTAAGGGGCCGGTGCAAAGTGAATCGGGCAGCAGTCGAAGGCGGGGGCCTAGACGACCCGATCCCTGGACACGGAAACTAGCTCTTGGGACATGGAATGTCACCTCGCTGGCTGGGAAAGAGCCTGAGCTTGTGCGTGAGGTTGAGAGGTTCCGACTAGAGATAGTCGGAATCACCTCCACGCACGGCTTGGGCTCTGGAACCACACTTCTCGAGAGGGGATGGACTCTTCACCACTCTGGAGTTGCCCATGGTGAGAGGCGGCGGGCTGGTGTGGGTTTGCTTATAGCCCCCCAGCTCTGCCGCCATGTGTTGGAGTTTACCCCGGTGAACGAGAGGGTCGTTTCCCTGCGGCTTCGGCTCGGGGATAGGTCTCTCACTGTTGTGTGTGCCTACGGGCCAAACAGCAGTGCAGAGTACCCGACCTTCTTGGTGTCCCTGGGAGGGGTGCTGGAGAGTGCTCCGACTGGGGACTCCGTCGTTCTACTGGGGGACTTCAACGCCCACGTGGGCAATGACAGTGAAACCTGGAGGGGCGTGATTGGGAGGAACGGCCCCCCTGATCTGAACCCGAGTGGTGTTCAGTTATTGGACTTCTGTGCTAGTTACAGTTTGTCCATAACGAACACCATGTTCAAGCATAAGGGTGTCCATCAGTGCACATGGCACCAGGACACCCTAGGTCGTAGGTCAATGATCGACTTCGTGGTCGTTTCATCTGACCTGCGGCCGTATGTCTTGGACACTCGGGTGAAGAGAGGGGCGGAGCTGTCAACTGATCACCACCTGGTGGTGAGTTGGATCCGATGGCGGGGGAGGAAGCTGGATAGACTCGGTAGACCCAAACGTACTGTGAGGGTCTGCTGGGAACGTTTGGCCGAGTCTCCTGTCAGAGAGATCTTCAACTCCTGCCTCCGGCAGAGCTTCGACCGGATCCCGAGGGAGGGTGGAGATATTGAGTCCGAGTGGACCATGTTCTCCACCTCCATTGTCAAAGCGGCTGCTCAGAGCTGTGGACGCAAGGTCTCCGGTGCCTGTCGAGGCGGCAATCCCCGAACCCGGTGGTGGACACCGGAAGTAAGGGGTGCTGTCAAGCTGAAGAAGGAGTCCTATCGGGTCTGGCTGGCTTGTGGGACTCCTGAGGCAGCTGACAGGTACCGGCAGGCTAAACGGACTGCAGCCCAGGTGGTGGTGGAGGCAAAAACTCGGGCCTGGGAGGAGTTCGGTGAGGCCATGGAAAAGGACTATCGGCTGGCCTCGAAGAGATTCTGGCAAACCGTCCGGCGCCTCAGGAGGGGGAAGCAGTGCCCTACCAACGCTGTTTACAGTGGCGATGGGCGGCTGTTGACCTCAACTGGGGATGTTGTCAGACGGTGGAAGGAATACTTCGAGGATCTCCTCAATCCCGCCGTCACGTCTTCCATTGAGGAAGCAGAGGCTGGGGGCTCAGAGGAGGACTCGTCCATCACCCAAGCTGAAGTCACCGAGGTGGTCAAGAAACTCCTCGGTGGCAAGGCACCGGGGGTGGATGAGATCCGCCCTGAGTACCTCAAGTCTCTGGATGTTGTGGGGCTGTCTTGGCTGACACGCCTCTGCAGCATCGCGTGGCGGTCGGGGACAGTGCCTCTGGGATGGCAGACCGGGGTGGTGGTTCCTCTTTTTAAAAAGGGGGACCGGAGGGTGTGTTCCAACTATAGGGGGATCACACTTCTCAGCCTCCCCGGGAAAGTCTATGCCAGGGTACTGGAGAGGAGAATTCGGCCGATAGTGGAACCTCGGATTCAGGAGGAACAGTGTGGTTTTCGTCCTGGTCGTGGAACACTGGACCAGCTCTATACCCTCTACAGGGTGCTGGAGGGTTCATGGGAGTTTGCCCAACCAGTCCACATTTGTTTTGTGGATTTGGAGAAGGCATTCGACTGTGTCCCTCGCGGCGCCCTGTGGAGGGTGCTGGGGGAATATGGGGTCCGGGGTCCTTTGCTGAGGGCTGTCCGGTCCCTGTATGACCGAAGCAGGAGTTTGGTCCGCATTGCCGGCAGTAAGTCAGACTTGATCCCGGTGCATGTTGGACTCCGGCAGGGCTGCCCTTTGTCGCCGGTTCTGTTCATAATTTTTATGGACAGAATTTCTAGGCGCAGCCAAGGGCCGGAGGGTGTCAGGTTTGGGGACCACACGGTTTCGTCTCTGCTCTTTGCGGATGACGTTGTCGTGTTGGCCCCTTCTAACCAGGACCTTCAGCATGCACTGGGACGGTTTGCAGCCGAGTGTGAAGCGGCTGGGATGGGGATCAGCACCTCCAAATCCGAGGCCATGGTCCTCAGTCGGAAAAGGGTGGCTTGCCCACTTCAGGTTGGTGGAGAGTTCCTGCCCCAAGTGGAGGAGTTCAAGTATCTAGGGGTCTTGTTCACGAGTGAGGGGAGGATGGAACGGGAGATTGACAGACGGATCGGTGCAGCTTCTGCAGTAATGCGGTCGATGTACCGGTCTGTCGTGGTGAAGAAAGAGCTAAGCCGTAAGGCGAAGCTCTCGATTTACCGGTCAATCTACGTTCCTACTCTCACCTATGGTCATGAGCTTTGGGTCATGACCGAAAGGACAAGATCCCGGATACAGGCGGCCGAAATGAGTTTTCTCCGCAGGGTGGCTGGGCGCTCCCTTAGAGATAGGGTGAGAAGCTCAGTCACTCGGGAGGAACTCGGAGTAGAGCCGCTGCTCCTCCACATCGAGAGGGGACAGCTGAGGTGGCTCGGGCATCTGTTCCGGATGCCTCCTGAACGCCTTCCCGGGAAGGTGTTTCGGGCATGTCCAACCGGGAGGAGGCCCCGGGGAAGACCAAGGACACACTGGAGGGACTATGTCTCCCGGCTGGCCTTGGAACGCCTCGGTGTCCCCCCGGAAGAGCTAGAAGAAGTGTCTAGGGAGAGGGAAGTCTGGGCATCTCTGCTTAGACTGCTGCCCCCGCGACCCGGCCCCGGATAAGCGGAAGAAGATGGATGGATGGATGGATGGGCCATGAACAGATAGATTGGCAGCCCAATGTTTTTTCAATTGACACTGGGCTGCTGGCCCAAAACACTTCAGTCAAAAATATCACATAGGCTATAGGTTTTTTTCCTTCTGACAGACGCGGCCCATGAAACACGTAGCTCAGCGGCCCATTGGTTGTTTTCTTGATTGACACTGGACTGGCCCAATCATATCTTTGAACAGCACCATCTATGGGATTTCTGCCTGCATGCAGTTTCAGTGTGATCAACATGCATCCCAAAAACGACTGGCAGTCAGCCTTGGACGCCGTAGCTGTGTCCACGCAGGACATTTGGACTGCTGTTGAGTTTCTTTTGCTATCTCGCTGGACAGCTGCGGTGACACTTCAAGAGACTGGAGATGCATTGACTGATGTAAGGTCGGGACGAAATGCAACCTGGGAAAAGTGTGCTGCATCAGAGGAAGGGATGGAAATTCTGGAGCCATGTGGGGTAGGATGAGGTCACTGGACTTCTTGGGTGGACAGTAGGGCTTGGCGATATATATCGTGAGATTGTTATGCGCATCTCATCAGTAAAGCCGGTTAATTGATTAGTAGTAAATCGGCTTCACCTGCTTTCAGATGGTGCGGCATTTACTACAAAGAGCCGTAGTTAACTGACAAGCTGAGCCATATCGCATTAATATCGCGGACGTATCGCCAGCGATAATTAATGCGATATGGCTCAGCTTGTCAGTTATCTACGGCTCTTTGTACACAGCAAAAACTCCAGTGTTAAATTAACACTCCTGGGAGTGTATATGAGTCCACTCAAGAGTGTTGAAGGTAATGAGATAATTAAGTGATTAATTTAGTGATGATTGATCATTATTGAAGACACCTAACAAGCAGAATCTCTGAAGGAGAAAATCTCAAATTGTAAGCCACCGTTATGGGGATGGGTGTTTGCTTTAGTTGGGCTCTTGACCCTTATGTTATTAACTTTAGATTTTGTCTGGCTGTTGTATCTGAGTTATAACTACCAGAAGAACAAAGATAGAAAGTGATCTGTTGGTTATATTATAACAATCATCATTTGAACTATATTTTTGATTTATGTTGCCGTTTTACAGCATAACTGTGATTCTGCATAAATATTCAAAGTTTTAGATATAAATAAAGGATTTCTTAAAAGTTATTTTAAACAAAAAAGTTTTCCTTTTAGGCACACACAGATTTCAAGATTCAGTCTATGCATCTCAACAATGGTGACGAGCAGAATATTCAATTAGGAAAAGAAAATTACATAGAAAATTCAGATCATAATTTATTCATACCGCAATGCATGATGGGAGCCATTAATGAGTTGTGATTGGTGGTAGCCACTGCAACATGCTTTATTATTGTCACCATTGTTGAGACTCACAGGCTGATTATTGATGTCTGTGTTTCTAAATAAATTAATTTGAAAGTGTTTTGATCAGAACAATGTTAATTAAATATTTCGGCTTATAAGAAAAAAATGATAATCACATGCTGTAAAATCACAAAGCTGCTGCTAAAAAGGTAAACCAAACTATCTCAAAAAGTTTCATTTTTCTGATCACACCATGATTATGTCAAAACATAGCCAACACTATCAGATCACACTTTTCTTTGTTAATTTGACTATTATAAATCAATAACAGCAGACAAACAAAATCTAAAGTTAAGAATATAAGGGTCAAGAGGCCAACTAATGCACACACCCATCCCCATAACGGTGGCTTACAATTTATGATTTTCTCCTTCAGTGATTCTGCTTGTTATCATCAGGTGTCTTCAATAATGCTCAATCATCACTAAATTAATCACTTAATTATCTCATTAACTTCTCTAACTTTTTTCTTAATTTAACACTGGAGTTTTAGCTTTGTAGTAAATGCCACGCCATCTGAAAGCAGGTGAAGGCGATTTACTACTAATCAATTAACCGGCTTTACTGATGAGAAGCGCATAACAATCTCACGATATATATCGCCCAGCCCTAATATATATATATATATATATATATATATATATATATATATATATATATATATATATATATATATATATATATATATATATATATATATATATATATATATACATACCAGGGGTGGGCAACTCCAGTCCTCGAGGGCCACTGTCCTGCAGAGTTTAGCTCAGGGGTGGGCAACTCCAGTCCTCGAGGGCCACTGTCCTAGAGAGTTTAGCTCCAACCCTGATAAAACTCACCTGCCTGTAGCCTTCTACACAGTAAAATCCCCAGTGTTAAATTAACACTGCTCAGAGCACATATGGTCCCACTCCACAGAGTGTTAAAGTAACACTGAATCAGTGTTAAAGTTAATGAGATAATTGAGAGATTAATTAAGTGATGATTGGCTATTAGTGATGAACACCTGATGATAATGAGCAAAATCACTGAAGAAAAGAGAAAAAAAGAAAAAACACAAGAACTACGACTGACTATAAAAAAGACATTAAATCTCTGAAGATCTCAGCAGAGGAGGATTAAACAACTCCACAATCAGCATTACCAGCTTCACACATTACAAACCAGACTGACTTTATTTCTGTCAGATGTCTACAGAAGCTCTTATTGAGGTTTAGATGTTGATGTTTTATTGAAAATAAAAGTTGTTTGAAGTTACCATTATGGTGATTAGTGTTGCTTTAGTTCTGATCATGACCCTTGACTTGTCAGCATATTTTTTCTCTGGCTGCTGTAACTGTTTATTACGGTGAGAACAGGAAGAGAAAATTCATGATGACAAGTTGATGACAGATGATGTTGGCTTGTTGTTGATGATACAGTTGTTATCATCATATAGTGCCTTATTTGCTGTTCTCCTGAGAGTCATTGATTATAGTAGCCTTGTGACTCTACAGCAGAAGATCCAGCAGTGTTTACTTCACATAAACTAAATGGTTATCAAAAAATGTGTACATAAGTTTTGTACTCCAGTTTAATAACACATCACATAATAAGCACTTCTAACTCCTCCGAGTTATACTCACACATAGACATCAAGAATCAGCCTATGAATCTCAACAATGGTGACATGCTTCATTCCGCAATTAATTCTGGGTACGTCACGCAAAACTCATCTATGGCTCTCAGAATGCATTTTGGCATGAAGCATGTCACCATTGTTGAGATTCATAGGCGTATTCTTGATGTGTGTGTGTGAGTTACACTTGCAAGAGTTAGAAGTGATTAGTGTACAATCTATTTCAAAACGAATTCAGCTCTTCTGATTAAAACCCTGCTGGATATTTTCTAGAATCACAATAAAAAAAGTTAATGGTATATTGCTCTTACTAAAATAAATTCATATAAACTCATATAAAATCGATTAATTGAATTACTACACAATGATCATATTTTCATCATCGGGCAGCCGACAGCATCTGATTGTGTTTACTCTTGCTTTTCTTGCCATAACAAACTCAGTTACAGCAGCCAGAGAAACACGAATATTAAAAAGTCACCAAACTGCCCAACTAAAGAAAACACTATTCACCATGATGGTCACATTAAGAATTAACAATTTTCTAAATGTGGCGGAAGCTACCGCCGCCAAATATAAAATATATGTATTGTAAGTGTTCTCAACTACAGGTCTTCCAAACAAATGGAAAAGACAAGCAGAGATGTGTACATCAAATCTTTAATCCACCCTTCGTAAAGGTTTAAAAGGATAACCATACATAAAACAACTTCAAAAAGAAAATACACAAAATCAAATAATATTTACACACAACAGCAACAGAAAAAAAAGAAAATACCATCCAGTGGCCAGCTGTGAATATATCTCTTGAATATCAAGATCCCAATAACTAATTCAACACTTATGAAAGGAAGGTTAAAAAGAAAAAAAAGAATTAAGTTTCACACAACCTTAATTAACACCATACAAATCATTAAACAAAAAAAAGCAAGCCCACCCAAATAAACAACCAACACCACAATCCACACAAACAAACAATAAATATAAACCTTCCTGTCGCAGTAGATAATAGCCCTTAATGGTTATTGATGGTTGGAATTTGTTAAACAATCAAAAGGTGACAATAGCCACTCACAGTGTTCAAAACAAAAAAAAAAGAAAAGAAAATGACCACACAAGAAACAAAATACACTAAGAATCCATCACAAAGGAAACATAACATCAAATTGTCTCAACACATATACTCCACCACGCGTTCACGCAAGCGCGCACTCGAACACGCGCTCTGAAGAGGACGCGCTCAACAAGGAAGACGCGCTCACAAAGAGGCGCGTTACTCAGGTTGGTGCGATTGGGCATACACCCACACACACACGATCGTGTGTACTTGAAGGAAACCTTGCGGGACGCAGTGACGAGCCACCGCACAGCACAGCAGCAAAACAGCAGCAGACCGATTTCTATAAAATAGTTACCCACATTTGTAATTATATAACAAATATAGAATCTAAAATTACATTCAGTAACAAACGACTTAAAAAGTCACATAAAACCTACCTGCAGCAGAATTAACCGGCCCTCTGTAAGAGTGGTGAACAATCCACCAATACTGTCTGGATCACGCTAAATAAATAGGCCACCATTAATAAGTGCCACTGCTAAAATTAATAATGCGGCAACAATCATATGCAGTGACGTACCCCAAAATGCGTCGATGCGGTTGAACACCCTCAGGCCCAAAATGAGAGGATTTTCAGCCCTACAGGTCCACGGCGCTGAACGAGCACAATGCTTAATGCAAACCAGAATGCTCTCGAGATGCACCTGCGCAACACCTGCCTATCATGCCAGAGGAGAAACGGAAGTGAACGGGAAAATCACCGCATTTTTAAAGGGGCCGCGTGCTTAACTTCCGCCCAGCTCCATCCACTCACGCACCAGAGCTCACCTTCAGGGGGCACCCCATTACATTCTACCCCTGGCTTTTCTATCATCGTCCCGATGATACAACCTACAACCATGGGCGAAAAGGGCGACTCTGTTCCATTGCAACTCGGTCACACTCATTCACAAGCTCTCTGCCCAAATGTACACTCTGAACAATTGCTGCGGACCTTGGTAGATTATAAGGGTTCGAATGTTTCCCAGCAGTAACCCGAGTTGTTTGACGCTGACCCCCGTCCCTTGTTTGGCGAGAGGGATCAACAACCGACATAGGGCCTGCAATCCCCATTCCAACCGGGCTTCTAAAACCCTCTCAGGCTCCAGTGGTAGATCTACTTCTGCTGAACTTGAGGTAGCGGGGGTTACATCTATAAGGGCTACGTCCAAATCATCCACTGCGGTAGTAGAGGCTAAAAGCTCATCACTGCCTGATAGCTCTAACCCTGGGTCAACCATATGGTCAGGACATGCTATCTGTGGTACTGACTTTAAATGAGATATGTGCACCTGCTTTACCCGGGAAGGGTTGTCTACTGGAGCGATCGTGTATACCCCACCATCACCCCTAGGAGCTCTAACAACTTTGTAAACCACGTTGGACCAATGATTTTGTATTTTATGGCGACCACGGACACCATAGTCACGCAAATAAACCTCTCGACCTTCCGGCAGTACACTTTCCCTTCCTACCTGACCGTGGCGCTTCTTACGAAGCTCTGCAGCTCTATCCAGCCGAGCCCTTGTTCGTACATAGGTTGCTTTAAGCGTCTCTCTATGCTCAACCACCCAGTCATTCACTCGTCCACTGGCAGGTTCGTCCACTGCTGCAAGCAGGAAATCAACCGGAAGTCTGGGGACTTGCCCGAACATCAGAAAATACGGTGACTCACCGGTAGTCTGGTGGGGAGTTGTATTGTATGCAAAACATACCTGCGCAATATGACAAGTCCATGACCTTTTCTGCTCTAAGGACAGTGTACGGAGTAAGTCATGGAGGATTCGATTGAAGCGCTCGCACTGCCCATTTCCCTGAGGGTGATATGGGACAGTGCGAGTCTTCTGAACTCCGTACAACTGGCAGAGCTGGGAGACTACTGCACCCTCAAAACTCCGACCTTGGTCTGAATGTTTTTGCGCCGGTAAACCAAACCTATAAAACCACTCATGAACCAAGATGCTAGCTACCGTAGATGCTTTCTGGTCCCGTGTGGGAACAGCCTGTGTGTATTTCGAAAACACATCTGTAATAACAAGGACATGCTCTCTGCCATCACTAGCCCGCTCCAAAGTAGTAAAATCAACTGCCAAGATCTGATTAGGTCTTGATGCCAACAAATGGCCCATTGGAGCGTGGGCTGGTGGCTGATTTGATTTGGCAATTGCACATTGACTACACTCCTGGCATTGTTTCCGAACATCAGCCTCCATCCCAGGCCAATAACACCGGCTGCGGATCAACTCATATGTTCGCTCCCTCCCTTGATGGCCATGAGCACCATGCAATTTCTCAAAAACCTCTGCCTGCAAAACCTCCGGCAGCACCAACTGGTCCACCTCTTCTCCCCCATTTGGTAGCTTTAAGCAACGATACAATAAGCCATCTCTCTCAAACAACCGGCTCCACTGACGAAGCAATTCCAAGCATCTCTTTGACATAGACTGACGTTGTTCTTTATTCGGATACACTTTGAACAAAAGAAATCCAGAAATGGACCAATGACCAAATCCTGCTCCTGTGCCTGTCGTAAGTCGACTTTTGAGGTTGTAGCAAAAGCAGAGATTGTGCTCTGTACTGCCTCTATTGACCTCCCTCGGTCCAACAATTCTACCAGAGTGGTCGGCAGAGCAGTACCATATTCCTGCTGTTGAGAAGGAGCCACGGTGTACTGCCTAGACAAAGCGTCTGCATTACCGTTAGTGCGGCCAGGACGATATCGAATATCAAAATCGAACACTGCTAGCTGGGAAGCCCAGCGTTGCTCTAAAGCACCGAGTTTAGCAGTCTTCAAATAGCTCAAGGGATTGTTATCCGTATAAATGGTACACTTCTGCCCTAAGAGATAGTCTCTAAACTTTTCAGTCAGAGCCCATTTCAAGGCTAATAACTCCAACTTCATGGAGCTATAATTTTGCATATTCCTTTCGGTGGGTCTGAGTCCCCGGCTAGCATATGCCACTGGCCTCATCTTACCATCTTTTTCTTGCGCAAGCACAGCCCCTAAGCCAGAATGACTAGCGTCAATTTCTAACACGAACGGGAGGGAGAAATCTGCATATGCCAGTACAGGAGCAGACACCAATCGCTGCTTCAAATTCTGAAACCCCTGCTCACACTCCTCAGTCCAACAGCTCTCAATCGGTTTTCCAGAACCCCTCTTCTTCTTTGTCCCTACCAGTTCTGCAACAAGGCGATGTAACGGGGAGGCCAACTGAGCAAACCCCTCTACAAAACGCCTATAATAACTTGCGAATCCTAAAAAAGACCGCAATTCAGTTACGTTAGTTGGGCGCTTCCATTCAGCCACTGCACTGATCTTGGCAGGATCTGTAGACACACCCTCCCTAGACACCACATGCCCTAGATAGCCCACTTCTTGCCGGAAAAAGCTACATTTTTCTAACTTGGCCTTAAGTCCCTCCCGCTGTAATCGGGCAAAGACCATTTCCAGCCTCTCCAAGTGCTGTGCAATGGTAGACGAAAATATTATAATGTCATCTAAATACAACAGTAACGTCTGGAACCTTTGGTCACCGAACATGCGCTCCATAAGGCGTTGAAAGGTGCTAGGGGCATTGCACAACCCAAAGGGCATTCGATTAAACTCAAATAACCCAAAGGGTGTGCAAAAAGCGGTCTTACACTTATCTTCCTCTGTCACTGGAACCTGGTTATAGCCACTGGCAAGGTCCAATGTGGAAAACCACTGGGCTCCACACAGGGCATCCAGTGACTCCTCGATCCGGGGCAGAGGAAAAGCGTCCTTCCGTGTCTTATGGTTCAACTGCCTATAATCAACACAAAGACGAATCTGACCATCCTTTTTCCTCACAACTACAATCGGAGAGGCATACGGACTGGAGCTCTCTCTGATTACCTGACTCTGTAGCAATTGGTGAATATGCTGCTTAACTGCCTCATAATCTGAAGGAGGTAGACGTCTATATCTCTGCCGTATAGGCTCACTATCGTGCAGGGGAATCTCATGAACGATGAGCTCCGTACAGCCTAAGTCACCCTCCTGAGCTGAAAAAACAGATCTATACTGGCGCAAAAGGGACTTGACCTGAGCCTGTTTGTCCTGAGGTAATTGAAGCAAATCCATGTTCTCGATTGCCTCCTCCACTCTATCCACTTTGACAGACTGCAATGCAATAGTGGCTTGATGACAAACTTGTTCCTCTGATGGTACAACAAGATCACCCCCACCTGACAGCAAAACAGTCTGGACCTTACACAAGGTGCCCACCACAACATGAGGCTGCAGTAGGACATCCTGTTCCCCTACATTAACTATAGGTACATAAGCCACCCCTCGGGCAATTGGTGCGAGAGATACAGAGGCCAATAGGCCAGCAGGAAGCGGATTTTCTTTCCCCAAAGGCTCAAAATGTTGGAGATAGAACCTCTCTGAAATGGTGGTCACCATTGACCCAGTGTCCAATAAACAAGGAACCTCTACCCCACCCATAGTAATAGTGACAGAAGGGCAATTACCTAATAATTTACAAATGGCCTGGTTCCCACCAAATTCAGAGAGCCGAGAGCCAACTGCTACCCCTCCTGAAGTGTGGCTCATCAATTCAGGGGGTTGAAGTTTTCCGTCGGCCTACTAGGATTCAGAGAGTTACCCCTCTGTGACAAAGACGCCTGCTGCTCGCTAGATCTATAAAAATCCAAAACACAATTTCGAGCAATATGGCCTGGTTGGTTACAACGCCTGCAAATAATAGGGTTAACCCGCCTAGGCTGATTAAACGCATGCCGAGATTGCAATTGCTGCAGGCCTTGAGTGAGCTGGTTGAGTTGCTCTTGTTGGGCCCTCAGCATCTCCTTCAATTCAACCAACTCTGTCTGATTCTCTCTAGCACTGGGAGGTAAACTATGCCCTTGAACTCTATACTGAGTAGCGAGAGATGGAACAGAGTAACTTCTTTCCCGTGCATCAGGACGAAATCCCTCCTCAACCCACCTAATTGCCTCTTTCCTTACATCCAAAATGGTAGACTGTGGATGGAGCCGGACATAGCGCTTAAGCTCACGGCATAGGCTGTTATCAATCACATGTTCTACGAACTGATCCCTGAGTAAAGTAATTGAGTTGGGTACACCACCTGGAGCGCATTGTACCACCTTCTCCATCAAAGCAAAAAGAGCATGTGAGAAGTCTTGTAAGGACTCCCCCTGTTCCTGTTTACGTGAGAAAAACTGCTCCTGAAGGGAAATATAGGAGTGCGCACAGCCATACAACTCCTTTAACACAGAAAACACCTTTTCTGGATCCTCCCGCTCTTCCCTTGATCTAAACTTAATTTCACTTCTGGCAGACCCCCCTAGATGATCAAGGATAAACAGAGCTTCCTCCCTTACTGATAAATTCCCGAGCCCGTAAATTACTCTTAATCTCCTCCACCCATTCAAACACATCCTCATCTCCCCTTCCACTAAATATGGGACATCGTCTCTCTCTAGAAACGAGAATAACACGCTCTGCTATGGGCCTGGGGGCATCCACCATACTGGGGGCACGAACATTTGTGTCAGAGGCCGAGCTAGCACTAACCGAGGGCCCTGCTGCAGAATTAGCTTGACGCTGTAACTGCTCATTCTCCGACTGCAGGGACTGGACCTGCTGTCGCAGCTCTTCCAACTCACTCTCCATTAGTAAAACGCAAAAAGAGAAGAGGGGGAGAAAAAAATACCTTACTCACTGGAATTTTACGAAACCACCAGTCTCGAGAAAGCTTGCCTTGATCACTGCCCGCTGCTGCTTTGCTGCTGTAAAATAGACACTCACACAACATCCAAATTTATAACACAAAAAAAAACACAAAACAAAAAAATTCACTTCTAATTTCAAACCAGCAACCAAGCATCCAAGAATTAGAAGCACACACCTCTGCTTGAAACCAGACCCTGCCTGACTACGCCAAATGTGGCGGAAGCTACCGCCGCCAAATATAAAATATATGTATTGTAAGTGTTCTCAACTACAGGTCTTCCAAACAAATGGAAAAGACAAGCAGAGATGTGTACATCAAATCTTTAATCCACCCTTCGTAAAGGTTTAAAAGGATAACCATACATAAAACAACTTCAAAAAGAAAATACACAAAATCAAATAATACACAGTAAAATCCCCAGAGTTAAATTAACACTGCTCAGAGAACATTTGGTCCCACTCTACAGAGTGTTAAAGTAACACTGAATCAGTGTTAAAGTTAATGAGATAATTGAGAGATTAATTAAGTGATGATTGGCCATTAGTGATGAACACCTGATGATAATGAGTAGAATCACTGAAGGAAAGAGAAAAAGAAAAACACAAGAACTACGACTGACTATAAAAAAGACATTAAATCTCTGAAGATCTCAGCAGAGGAGGATTAAACAACTCCACAAACAGCATTACCAGCTTCACACATTACTAACCAGACTGACTTTATTTCTGTCAGACGTCTCTTATTGAGAATTAACAGATTTTTTGTTTGATTCTGTTGTGAAAATTGTTAGTTTTTAATGTGACCATCATGGTGATCAGTGTTTTCTTTAGTTGGGCAGTTTGATGACGTTTTAACGTTAGTGTTTCTCTGGCTGCTGTAACTGAGTTTGTTATGGCAAGAAAAGCAAGAGTAAACACAATCAGATGCTGTCGGCTGCTCGATGTCGAGAATATGATCATTGTATAATTTTTGAGCAATATCCTATTAACTTTTTTTATTGTGATTTTAGAGAAGATCCAACACTGTTTTAATCAGAAAAGCTGAATAAGTTTTGAAATCGATTGTACACTAATCACTTCTAACTCCTGCGAGATGAACTCACACACAGACATCAAGAATCTGCCTATGAATCTCAACAATGGTGACATGCTTCATGCCACAATGCATTCTGGGAGCCATAGATGAGTTTTGCGTGATGCACCCAGAATGCATTGTGGCATGTCACCATTGTTAAGATTCATAGGCTGATTCTTGATGTCTATGTGTGAGTAAAACTCGCAGGAGTTAGAAGTGCTTATTGTGTGATGTGTTAGTAAACCGCAGTACAAATCTTATGTAAAAATGTTTTGATAATTGTTTAGTTTCTCTGATGATAAAATTGCTGGATCTTCTGCCCTAGAATCACAAGTCTCCTATAATCAATGACTTTCAGGGGATCAGCAAATAAGGCACTGTATGATGATAACAACTGTAACATAAACAACAAGCGTCAAGATTTTCTTGCCATTTTCACCGTAACGAACAGTTACAGCAGCCAGAGAAAATCTTATGTTAGCAAGTCAAGGGTCAAGAGCCCAATTAAAGCAAACACTAATCACAATGATGGTAACTTCAAACAACTTTAATTTTCAATAAAACATCAACATCTAAACCTCAATAAGAGCTTCTGTAGTCGTCTGATAGAAATAAAGTCTGTCTGGTTAGTAATGTGTGAAGCTGGTAATGCTGTTTGTGGAGTTGTTTAATCCTCCTCTGCTGAGATCTTCAGAGATTGAATGTCTTTTTAATAGTCAGTCGTAGTTCTTGTGTTTTTCTTTTTCTCTTTCCTTCAGTGATTCTACTCATTATCATCAGGTGTTCACCACTAATGGTCAATTATCACTTAATTAATCTCTTAATTATCTCATTAACTTTAACACTGATTCAGTGTTACTTTAACACTCTGTAGAGTGGGACCATATGTTCTCTGAGCAGTGTTAATTTAACTCTGGGGATTTTACTGTGTATTTACACACAACAGCAACAGAAAAAAAAAGAAAATACCATCCAGTGGCCAGCTGTGAATATATCTCTTGAATATCAAGATCCCAATAACTAATTCAACACTTATGAAAGGAAGGTTAAAAAGAAAAAAAAGAATTAAGTTTCACACAACCTTAATTAACACCATACAAATCATTAAACAAAAAAAGCAAGCCCACCCAAATAAACAACCAACACCACAATCCACACAAACAAACAATAAATATAAACCTTCCTGTCACAGTAGATAATAGCCCTTAATGGTTATTGATGGTTGGAATTTGTTAAACAATCAAAAGGTGACAATAGCCACTCACAGTGTTCAAAACAAAAAAAAAAGAAATGAAAATGACCACACAAGAAACAAAATACAGTAAGAATCCATCACAAAGGAAACATAACATCAAATTGTCTCAACACATATACTCCACCACGCGTTCACGCAAGCGCGCACTCGAACAAGCGCTCTGAAGAGGACACGCTCAACAAGGAAGACGCGCTCACAAAGAGGCGCGCTACTCAGGTTGGTGCGATTGGGCATACACCCACACACACACGATCGTGTGTACTTGAAGGAAACCTTGCGGGACGCAGTGACGAGCCACCGCACAGCACAGCAGCAAAACAGCAGCAGACCGATTTCTATAAAATAGTTACCCACATTTGTAATTATATAACAAATATAGAATCTAAAATTACATTCAGTAACAAACGACTTACAAAGTCACATAAAACCTACCTGCAGCAGAATTAACCGGCCCTCGGTAAGAGTGGTGAACAATCCACCAATACTGTCTGGATCACGCTAAATAAATAGGCCACCATTATAAGTGCCACTGCTAAAATTAATAATGCGGCAACAATCATATGCAGTGACGTACCCCAAAATGCGTCGATGCGGTTGAACACCCTCAGGCCCAAAATGAGAGGATTTTCAGCCCTACAGGTCCACGGCGCTGAACGAGCACAATGCTTAATGCAAACCAGAATGCTCTCGAGATGCACCTGCGCAACACCTGCCTATCATGCCAGAGGAGAAACGGAAGTGAACGGGAAAATCACCGCATTTTTAAAGGGGCCGCGTGCTTAACTTCCGCCCAGCTCCATCCACTCACGCACCAGAGCTCACCTTCAGGGGGCACCCCATTACATAAACAAAATAAAAAAAAAATCTGTTAATTCTCAATAAGAGCTTCTGTAGACATCTGACAGAAATAAAGTCAGTCTGGTTTGTAATGTGTGAAGCTGGTAATGCTGTTGTTTAATTCTCCTCTGCTGAGATCCTCAGAGATTTAATGTCTTTTTTATAGTCAGTCGTAGTTTTTGTGTTTTTCTTTTTTCTCTTTTCTTCAGTGATTCTGCTCATTATCATCAGGTGTTCACCACTAATGGTCAATCATCACTTAATTAATCTCTTAATTATCTCATTAACTTTAACACTGATTCAGTGTTACTTTAACACTCTGTAGAGTGGGACCATATGTGCTCTGAGCAGTGTTAATTTAACACTGGGGATTTTATTGTGCAGTAATCCAGGAGACACTGATTAGCTGGTTCAGGTGTGTTTGATTAGGGTTGGAGCTAAACTCTGCAGGACAGTGGCCCTCGAGGACTGGAGTTGCCCATGCCTGCTCCAGGGACAGGTTGTAGTGAGAGGTAGATGCTTCAGGTCAATGAGGAAGAGCGCGGAGCCTCACAAACTGGAGGTTTGACTGTAGACAGAATGCCGGTTGGCAAAAGTTCAAAAAGTTGCCCGTTCTTGCGTGTTCACTCTTCTTGCTGCGGTTGCAGCACTTTCTTCACTTACTATTGCTTTACTAAAAATAGGGTGGCCAGACGTCCTCTTTTTGATACCTAAATAATGGATCGGCTGGAATTTCAAAATCATCCGGGATTTTGTTTTGTTCTACCTTATTAAGCAGGGGACTACGGAGCCCCTAAAGGGACGTGGTGGTGGAAAAAATTTAGGATGGGAGGATATTTTTTTTCCAAATCTTTTGCGTTCCCTCGCAAAACTTTTGCGTTCCCCCGAGAAACTTTGCGTTCCCACGCAAACATTTTGCGTTCCCTCGCAAAGATATTTGCGTTCCCCCGAGAAACTTTGCGTTCCCACGCAAAAGTTTTGCGTTCCCACGCAAAAGTTTTGCGTGCCCTCGCAAAGATATTTGCGTTCCCTCGCAAAAGTTTTGCGTTCCCTCGCAAAAGTTTTGCGTTCCCTCGCAAAAGTTTTGCGTTCCCTCGCAAAGATGTTTGCGTTCCCTCGCAAAACAAAAATACCTGTTGCGCAACCACCGCGCATAAGTCTCTCGCGTGAACACAGGTTGCGCGAGAGACTTCTGCGCGGTTGTTCGTGCTTGTATTTTCACAGCATCACTTGAGGTGACCTGGATCATGTACGCAGTTTACAGATAGTATTACTTTTATAGACGAATAAGCCAACTTCCATGATTACACATAGCACAAAGCTGTAACAATTAACTGTGATGGAGGACGATCTTGAACAGTTTCTAAGATCACGAGATGTTCCAGAAGAGGACATCATCCACATGAAAAGGGACAAGGTGGGGACCGTTTCATTGAAGGTCTATGGGCCTATGTTAGTTAATATGTAAATTATTGATAAATTATACTTTTAATGATGCAACCAAAGGTGTTGACATCTATCCCCGTATGTTAATAATATAAAAAACTATGTTATGGTATGTTTGAATTATTATTGCTAGCCAGGAGACTGTCAGAATATCACCACAGACTAATTAATCTCTGTTGTTGAATCAGAATTAACGTACAGTACCTTAACTGGTTCATTAGTATTAATGATATCATATTGGACCTACAGTTGTGTGTACGTTGCACTCCCTTGCAAAAATAAGAGGGATCATTACAATTGCAATGTTATTTATATAGGATACACACAGTCATTGATCATCATCAAGCAACATATAAAAGTAACCAAGATTATGTAAACTTGTAGTTTTTATTTTGTTTATATTAATTATTAGGCATTGTTAATATATATGTGTAATAGATGTAAACATTATGACATCTGAAATAGCTTTATCCGGGCAGTACTAAATAAAATGTTATATTTTTTTTAAATTATTATGATCCCTCATATTTTTTAAATATGTTAGATTCTGCACGGCTGGGTACCAACGTACTCACTCAACTGTAATTACCAGTAGCTACTATCTAGTTAGATTAACTATATCCTGAATGTTAATATTGAGCCCAGTTTTAGAACCAGGATGGCATGTAGATAAAGAGATGTGACTTTTACTGTAAAAAAACAACAACAACATCATTAATAAATCTAGGCTGTGTTAACATAGTATGAATTTATGCATTAATGTTCTTTAAAGAACCAATCTATAAAAATAGATCTTCTCTGCACTTTCAGATTGACAAGTCTGTGCTCTCTGTCATGACTGATGAGCAAATGGCAAAGTATATTCATTCATATGGTGACCGACTGGCTCTCCTCTCCTTCTGTCAACAAACAGCGGCCTGTTCTGATAAAGAATCTCTGTTGCAGAATTTAAGAGATAAAATTGAAGCAAGGAAACTGGGATCAAAGTCAGCTAAAACATTGAATGTTAAAGCACGCGTCTTCCCTAAGGAAAATAATTTATTGGCAAGACACAAAAATGTGTCTGCAGAAAAAACCTCCAGAAGAATTGAAATTGGATGGCTTCACTTCTGCCGTAAAGGATACCAACAAGTGAGGACCAATAATGGTGGTGGCACGAGACATGTGACGGTTCAAAAAAAGACAACTGTTTTACAAATCATGGAAATGGGAAAGAACCTTTTTTTCCCAAATGGGGAGTCACCAAAAGGTCCAGAAACAGACTTCACTTTTCATGTTTGTGATTTTAAAAGAAACCTAATTCCCATGGATAGCACTGTTGGAAATCTGTATGAACAAACCAAACTGAAAATGTTGAGATTTTACATTTGCACTAAACAGGAGGTGTGCCTCACAGATGTAGAATCTTTAACAGATGGAGAAAAAGAGGAATGTAATGAACAGTCATTACTACAGGATGGGTTAGACAGTGATACTGAGAGACCTGCTGCAAAACTGTTATTGCATGGATGTGACAGTGATTCTGAGGATTCAAGCACACATTTATTGGATGGCAGACTTTCATCTAACAGAGACACCAAGAGGAAGGTCAGTAAAATCACCTAGACTTTGACTTATCACAATTATCATTTAATTTAGCTGAGTGGCTATTAATATCATTAATATAGCTTAATGTCTGAGTTAATCATTAAATGTTATATTGCATGTTCTTCAGAGACGAGAAAGCGCTAGAGCACAGAGAACAAGAGGAATGGAGGGTGTTCAACAAAGTGGTTTGACCTTAGAGACCATGGATATAGAGATACCCAGCACATCACACAGCTCCCTTTCATCACCAAAAGATACCAAAAGAACATGCACCATCCAGAGACTCATAAGCACCTCAAGTGACGAGGACACTGATGAATTGTGGAATCAAAGTGTGCAACAAATGAGTCCACAGCATTTACATGAGCCCTGTGATATACAAAGAGGCTATGAATTAATTGACTTGACTGATCAGATTCCTCCACGACACTGCAACATAGTTGAAACACTTGGAGATGATGATAAGGAAGACACAGTTGAGTGGAATGATGGTGATGAACTTGGACAAACAGATGAAGACCAAGCAATTGTGATGACATGGAATCTGAACGATAACATCATACTGGTAATGTGATCCTAATAGACCAAATGTCTCAATGCCCCCAGCTTTATGCTTCTCACTCATCACTAGGCAACTGTTACATTATCAACAGTGACACTTTTTCATGTTTTTGTAATAATGTGTCTCACTTTTATGTTCTGCATGTTTATTGATCATCCAGAATTCAGAGTTGAATGAAGCTGAAACTGAGGTACCGTCACCACCCTCAAGTAATAGCAATCCTTTACTGCTGGTAAGAAAGCCAGAAATATAGTTTGCATGTGGAAGTCCTTTAGATCAACTGTTACCTTTATAACAGTGACACTACTTTTCTCTCTCTCATTTTTTTTTTTGTGACAATGGGTCTCACTTTCATCTTCTGCTTCTTTATTGATCCTCTAGAATGCAGAGCTGAATGAACCTGAAACTGAGGTACCATCACCACCCTCAAACAATCCTCTACTGCTGGTAAGAGAGCCAAACATTTTGCATCAGGAAGCACTGTAGATCATAGATAATCAGTCCTAATATACCTGCACTGTCAATTCAAAATACACAGTATTGCATATTTTTGTAAGATTCAACATTTGTTTGTTTAGATTAAAAAAAATAATAATTATATATATATATATATATATATACACAATAAGGAACAAAGAAGGGACAAAGACAATATAGATCATTTACACAATATATTCAATTTATTCCTACACCTCATGACACTTTAAGCAAATTATGGGTGTAACTTCCATTACACTGTAAACAATCAGTGAAAGACTCTATGAACGCAATAATATGTTTTCATTTTTTTTAAACTGGGTACAATGAGATGACATTATTCTACTCATCCTTCAACCATCAAACATTAAAAGTATATTTTAAAAGTGTAAAAGCATCAACAAGGTACTTCCAACAGACCATGAATAACCTGTAGTAATATATATCTGTATTATGTAACATACGTTGCAATCAGAAATGTACATTAACTTCAGCATTGCGTGACACTATTTCAAAGTTTTCATACTATTACAGCGGAATATAAAGAAAAAAAGAAAAATAATCATGAAAATGAAGAGAAAAAAAAGAAAATAATCATGAATGTAGCGACTGAAAAGAGCTCTTGCCATACATATTATTGTTATAACGTGTCATGTTAAAATACCAAACGCTACGTTATTCTCATGATGTCTGAAAAAAAGTATGAAGGAAAATTGACAGCTCATTCAGTCAAACCGATAAACGGATAATCTTTATTTGTATGGCAACCTTATGATTTGATATTATTCGTTTCAGTCTTTTTGAAGTTCCCCAAACCTGAAGTGCCACCCGTAATTCAAAACACAGTAGGCTCGTCAGGAAAAAAGGTGCATAAGAAAAAACATATAGGCATGTTTTACAGGAACAGTTTTAAATGAAAATTCTGTTGTCATTCTAAACTTGTATGACTTTCTTTCCTTTGTGGAATACAAAATGAGAGTTTATAAAAACTATTTTTACATGCAATTACAAAGAATAGGGACTGGACTGTTTCAGGGAAATATATAGTCATTACTCCATTGTTAACGCCAGTGTCCCATTGTTAACCGAAACGACATGAAAACATTTTATTATATACTGTGCAAAAGTCTAAGGCACGTTAGTATTTACTAGAAAAAAATGTTTTATGCCAGTTATATCTATCTTTTGCTTTAGTGTGTCAGTATCAAATATCCAAATATACACTCACCTAAAGGATTATTAGGAACACCATACTAATACTGTGTTTGACCCCCTTTCGCCTTCAGAACTGCCTTAATTCTAAACAAGGTGCTGAAAGCATTCTTTAGAAATGTTGGCCCATATTGATAGGATAGCATCTTGCAGTTGATGGTGATTTGTGGGATGCACATCCAGGGCACGAAGCTCCCGTTCCACCACATCCCAAAGATGCTCTATTGGGTTGAGATCTGGTGACTGTGGGGGCCATTTTAGTTCAGTGAACTCATTGTCATGTTCAAGAAACCAATTTGAAATGATTGGAGCTTTGTGACATGGTGCATTATCCTGCTGGAAATAGCCATCAGAGGATGGGGACATGGTGCTCATAAAGGGATGGACATGGTCAGAAACAATGCTCAGCTAGGCCGTGGCCACTTTCTGGGGCCTAAAGTGTGCCAAGAAAACATCCCCCACACCATTACACCACCACCACCAGCCTGCACAGTGGTAACAAGGCATGATGGATCCATGTTCTCATTCTGTTTACGCCAAATTCTGACTCTACCATCTGAATGGCTCAACAGAAATCCAGACTCATCAGACCAGGCAACATTTTTCCAGTCTTCAACTGTCCAATTTTGGTGAGCTTGTGCAAATTGTCGCCTCTTTTTCCTCTTTGTAGTGGAGATGAGTGGTACCCGGTGGGGTCTTCTGCTGTTGTAGCCCATCCGCCTCAAGGTTGTGTGTGTTGTGGCTTCACAAATGCTTTGCTGCATACCTCGGTTGTAACGAGTGGTTATTTCAGTCAAAGTTGCCCTTCTATCAGCTTGAATCAGTCGGCCCATTCTCCTCTGACCTCTAGCATCAACAAGGCATTTTCGATGGCCGCATACTGGATGTTTTTCCTTTTTCACACCATTCTTTGTAAACCCTAGAAATGGTTGTGCGTGAAAATCCCAGTAATTGAGCAGATTGTGCAATACTCAGACCAGCCCGTCTGACACCAACAACCATGCCACGCTCAAAATTGCTTAAATCACCTTTCTTTCCCATTCTGACATTCAGTTTGGAGTTCAGGAGATTGTCTTGACCAGGACCACACCCCTAAATGCATTGAAGCAACTCCCATGTGATTGGTTGATTAGATAATTGCATTAATGAGAAATTGAACAGGTGTTCCTAATAATCCTGTAGGTGAGTGTACATTTCCAAATATTTCCTTTGCCGTTAATTGTAATAATCCAGTGAGCTTTTTTTGTATGCACAAGGAGTCTGACAACAGCAGGTATGATCCACAGATATCTGATCTCACTATAATCCAGTCCATCTGGGATTATATGAAGAAACAGAAAAAACTTGCAGAAACGTCTCCAAGACATTTGAAGAAACCGTCAAAGCTAGTACTGTGAAAAGTTTTAGGTAATGTGTAAAAATGCTGCAAAAGTGAGGATGCTTTCAAAAATAATGTCATAGATAGTATTTATCAATTAACTTCTATTAACTAGATAAGTAACTAGATAAGTAACTTGCTCCAAATGCTCTAATTTTTTTTCAAATGGGACTTTTTCCCCCTCACAACAAAAGATTCAGATCTCTGAACAATTTCTTATTGATTTAAGCAAATTGCATGTGTTTTGGAATATGTGTGCAAAAAAGTTAGTACAGTTGTCTGCAATTTGCACATTAACTAAATGCACATGGCTTGTTTATCAAAGCTATATGCTGATTCTCAATGAAACTGTCAAACTCTTCACAAATTCTAAACATTCTTTCATTGTGTGAGCCATCACATGCAAAAATAATCCATTCAGTTATCAAAATCTGTCAGACATGTTATATTCCATAAATATTTATGACATCGCATGTTTGTAATGTCTGGAGGAACTTCCCAACCATTAAATTCATGTCTTAATACATTACAGTAATGTTTGTAGAAATGTGTTGTATGTAAACTGAAAATTCACAGTTGCTTGTTGTTTAAGAAAAAGACATAATAGAGTGTTAAACTGACATTAGTATAGAAAACAGTCAATATCTAAAACGAAAGTAGAAACAATATATACTGTTACTACATTTTAGAGTTTGGATGTTCCAACAAACAGTTATAATAATTGAAAAAAATTTCCAACGCAATTGAGAAAAACTTAAATACAGTGTACAATGTTGATTACTTTGTAATTTGCCCTAATTATCTATAGATGTGACACAAAAGAAAATTAGATTAGACAATAATATGAGGGTGGGAAAATTTATTTTGATGGAACTAATTGTTTGAAAATATTCAATTTGAGCACACGTTGAAAAAAAGTATGGGAACAATAGTTCTAAATGTTTTTTTTTTTTTAATTTTGTTTACCTTTTTCTAGATGGGTAGCGAAATGCCTTTAGTACCAGAAGATTTGCCATCACATTCAAGAAACCACCATCCTCCTACAATTTCATCTGGAAACTCAGCAAATCCGAAAGATGTGCATGCTAAAATACACAGGGTAAAGGTTGTAGAAGATCTTTTGGCTGTGTTCATGGATAGCAGCATAATTCAATCAACTCTGAAGATGGAATTTGTAAATGAGAATGCTGTAGATGATGCTGGAGTGTCCAGAGAAGTTTACACTGCCTTCTGGGAACAGTTCCTTGAACAGTGTGAAGGGGAAGATGAGCGTGTACCTAGACTGAGGCCAGACTTCTCTGAAGCTGAATGGGAGGCAGTAGGAAGAATCTGGGTAAAAGGATTACTTGACCTCGGTGTACTGCCAGTGAGGCTTTCCAGTGCTTTCATTTTAGCATGCATGCATGGAATTCACTCAGTCAGTGATGATGTCCTGATGTTATCTTTCCACAACTACCTCTCTTCGACTGAACGATCTGCAGTTGCAAAGGCTCGTCAAGGCACACTGGAGGAATGTGACGAAGATGATTTGCTTGACCTCTTCACAAGAATGGGCTCTCATTGCATCCCTCCAAAAAACACCTTGGAAGTTGCCATCCAAACAATGGCTCATAAAGCAATACTTCAAGAGCCCAAATATATAATAGATTGCTTCTCCAAAACCATGCCATTTGCACTGCCGAAAGTACCAGACCAGGAAAGTCTACTGTCTCTCTATGACACAAAGAAGGCCACTGGCAAAAAAGTGGCACAGCTACTTCAAACAACACAGATGATTCACTCTCAGAAAGAACAGATGGTATTCAATCATCTGCAACGTTATGTCAGAAATGCTGACCAAGGCAAAGCAGAAAAATTTCTACGCTTCTGTACTGGTTCTTCTGTCATATGTGTTGATCAAATCATGGTAAGCTTCAATGCAGAATCTGGTCTCAGCAGAAGACCAGTTGCTCATACTTGTGGAGCTACTCTTGATTTACCTTATACTTACAGTTCTTACCCAGACCTCCGCACAGAGTTTGATAACATTCTGTCCAGTGATTACTTTGAAATGCATATCCTGTGAATTTGATGCTGCTCTTGACAGTCTAGTTATTATAACTATTGGTAACAATCAATGTGAAGGTTCTTTTTTTGTGTTCCATGGTGAAGAGAACAGCACATTCAACCGCAGTCTTTGGATAACATTTCATTTAAATGGCACCTATATTATTTATTTGTTTTACATTTGGTTTTCATAACATTGAATTTACTTTTCAAACAAGTTTGGAGTCAATAAATGGTCAGGTTTATTCTCATTCAAAGCATATCACCAAAGCTGTTAGTACAGTTAAATTGTTATTTGTTTGTCTAATTGTTGCATGCGTTTACACAAAAATTGTTTACACACAAAAAAATACATTTTAGTATAATATTTTGAAATGTGCTCTACTCTTGCTTGCAAAGTGTTAAATTGAAACAAATAGCTGAGCTGTTTTTCATCTTATGCAATATCACTTTTGTTGTTAGTACAGAAATTACTCAACAGTCAACTTTTTTTGTTAATTACATAAAATTTAACCACAGACTTGGTAAGTGGTCAGGTTTGTTTTCTTTGAAAATACATCACTGCAGCTATTATTACTGATACATTTTTTATTTAATTCTTATGTTATTCAAGTCTTATGTGTATTGTGTTTACACAGAAAAAATGTGAGAAAAATGTTTTAAAATATGGATTCATGATCTTGACACTTATCAAAGTTTTTGAATTGAAAATATACTGGAAATGTTAACAAACAGCTGATATGTTTTCCATTCTATTCACTTTGGGAAAGTTCTCTGAATCTTTAACCTCTTTTTTTATACCATAAAGATTAAACACAAAGTTTACATGGTGTTACAGGTTCTAATTTGTCTGAAATAAAAAGATTTTCTCAGTAGCTTTTCTGTCCAGTTATACTTTACAATTTTGCATATTTTGGTTTCATTTGAATGATGCTCATGTATTGACATTCTAAAATTACGCAGAATCCCCCTGGGGACAGTGTGGTCTCCAATGTCAGCACAATGCAATGCAAGTCAGACAAACACTTTTATGATAAAATAGGAGTTTTTACAGTAATGCCCTGATCACATCTCTTAAATGCATGTATAAGTTCACAGCTTGATAAGGGTCTCTTGGAAGGTTCAACTCAGAATGAGACTCAGAAATTATAATGTTGCACAGTTCATTTACATCTGGATCACATGGTATGGGGAGTCGGAAAGTGCACTCATTCTTGCAAAATTGAATACTTTCAGTGTCAGCTGAGGTGAGGAAGTCTCTGGTGAGGTAGAGTTCAGGCAGTCCATACATCACACTTGGCCGACCACTGGGGTTGCTGATGTTCTTTGATGGCCTAATGGTGTGTGCATTCCAAACCTGTGCAGTATCATCCAGTTCATCCTGTAAAACATTACAATATTAATAAAATGTATTTGTTTTATAAAATAAACTTTTAATAGAATTAGTTTACTAAAAAAAAAATAATATTATACGCTAATTTATCCAGTGTCATTGTTTCAAACATCGTTCAAATCTTTGGAAAACAAAAGATGGCGTATTCTGTACTGAGTATCCACCAAAATCTTTGTAGCTCTCTCTCTCTCTCTCTCTCTCTCTCTCTCACATACACACACACACACGTTTGTTTTTGTGAAATGTGAGGACATTCCATAGGCGTAATGGTTTTTATACCTTACAAACCGTATTATCCCCTTACACTGCCCCTGCCCCTAAACCTACCCATCACACACACACACACACACACACACACACACACACACACACACACACACACACACACACAGAGAAGCATCAAAACATCGTTTCCATTGAACTCACTTGGATGAGTCCCATGCAGCAGAACTGGAGTAAACTTTTGTCCAAGAATCCTCCATCGAAGAATCCGTTGTCTCTGAGATCAGCAAACAGGGAAATCCAGAATTCCATGCATTCCTTGCGCAGAAACCCCCACCAGTACTCGATCCTTTGGTTGGCAGTACTCGCACCATCCAGATAGCTGTCAAGAGTTTCATCTGCGTAATTGATGTGAAGTAAACGCTGAAAGTCTCTGACATGACCATTTTCAGTTCCAAGATCCCCCCTAACAACTCTTGGGCATCCTCCCAAACGCTCCACCGCTTCAATATAGTAACCGCCTATCAGCTTTGGATCGCTACTAGTTGTGTATGCATTAAGCCAGATAATCTTCCTCGAAAAGCCGTCAATGCATCCATTAATACAAATGCCATATGGTTTTAACTTATCGTACGAGTCCAAATGCCAAATAAAGTTGGGTCCCTTAGCAAAGTAGTTCCTCCGTCTGAGACGTCTGGCTCTCCTCACTGAAACTCCTGTAGGGTCCAGTTCCTTCAGCACCAAGCGCACATCCTCCTTTCTCACACGCAGACCCTTCTCTCTGCATTTGGTATACATCCAACGGTATCCATGAAGTTGCCCAGAGGACTGCAGCTGATTACGGATGAAATCAACAAGGTCCACTAAGCTCGAGTAATTTTTCCGTCGAGACAGTCCTCTTTCGCGTAATATCCTTTTCAGGTGTCTTTCACTTACTTCAAAACCATGCCTCGAACTAAGCACTGACCGCAAATCTTTATATTTGAGTCCAAGTTCAAAATAAAACTCTATGAACCTCTCCATTGTTCACGTAGGCTACTGACTGAGCTGTTTGAAAATGGCCAACGGCAGGGACAACAGGAAGTGTTTCCGAAGTTTTGCGAGGGAACGCAAATATCTTTGCGAGGGAACGCAAATAACTTTGCGAGGGAACGCAAAACTTTTGCGAGGGAACGCAAATATCTTTGCGAGGGCACGCAAAACTTTTGCGTGGGAACGCAAAGTTTCTCGGGGGAACGCAAATATCTTTGCGAGGGAACGCAAAATGTTTGCGAGGGAACGCAAAATGTTTGCGTGGGAACGCAAAGTTTCTCGGGGGAACGCAAAAGTTTTGCGAGGGAACGCAAAAGATTTGGAAAAAAAATATCCTCCCATCCTAATTTTTTTCCACCACCACGTCCCTTTAGGGGCTCCGTAGGGGACAGACTGAACTGCTGTGTGTGTATGTATACACTCACATAAAGGATTATTAGGAACCCCATACTAATACTGTGTTTGACCCCCTTTCGCCTTCAGAACTGCCTTAATTCTACGTGGCATTGATTCAACAAGTTGCTGAAAGCATTCTTTAGAAATGTTGGCCCATATTGATAGGATAGCATCTTGCAGTTGATGGAGATTTGTGGGATGCACATCCAGGGCACGAAGGTCCCGTTCCACCACATCCCAAAGATGCTCTATTGCAGGCATGGGCAACTCCAGTCCTCGAGGGCCACTGTCCTGCAGAGTTTAGCTCCAACCCTAATCAAACACACCTGAACCAGCTAATCAGTGTCTCCTGGATTACTACACAATAAAATCCCCAGTGTTAAATTAACACTGCTCAGAGCACATATGGTCCCACTCTACAGAGTGTTAAAGTAACACTGAATCAGTGTTAAAGTTAATGAGATAATTAAGAGATTAATTAAGTGATGATTGACCATTAGTGGTGAACACCTGATGATAATGAGCAGAATCACTGAAGAAAAGAGAAAAAAGAAAAACACAAAAACTACGACTGACTATAAAAAAAGACATTAAATCTCTGAGGATCTCAGCAGAGGAGAATTAAACAACAGCATTACCAGCTTCACACATTACAAACCAGACTGACTTTATTTCTGTCAGACGTCTACAGAAGCTCTTATTGAGAATTAACAGATTTTTTTTTGATTTTGTTTAGAAAATTGTTAGTTCTTAATGTGACCATCATGGTGAATAGTGTTTTCTTTAGTTGGGCAGTTTGGTGACTTTTTAATATTCGTGTTTCTCTGGCTGCTGTAACTGAGTTTGTTATGGCAAGAAAAGCAAGAGTAAATACAATCAGATGCTGTCGGCTGCCCGATGATGAAAATATGATCATTGTGTAGTAATTCAATTAATCGATTTTATATGAGTTTATATGAATTTATTTTAGTATGAGCAATATACCATTAACTTTTTTTTATTGTGATTCTAGAAAAGATCCAGCAGGGTTTTAATCAGAAGAGCTGAATTCATTTTGAAATAGATTGTACACTAATCACTTCTAACTCCTGCTAGTGTAACTCACACACACAAATCAAGAATAAGCCTATGAATCTCAACAATGGTGACATGCTTCATGCCACAATGCATTCTGGGAGCCATAGATGAGTTTTGCGTGACGTACCCAGAATTAATTGCGGCCTGAAGCATGTCACCATTGTTGAGATTCATAGGCCTATTCTTGATGTCTATGTGTGAGTATAACTCGCAGGAGTTAGAAGTGCTCATTATGTGATGTGTTATTAAACTGTACAAAACTTATGTACAAATTTTTTGATAACCATTTAGTTTATGTGAAGTAAACACTGCTGGATCACAAGGCTACTATAATCAATGACTCTCAGGAGAACAGCAAATAAGGCACTATATGATGATAACAACTGTATCATCAACAACAAGCCAACATCATCTGTCATCATGAATTTTCTCTTGCTGTTCTCACCGTAATAAACAGTTACAGCAGCCAGAGAAAACAAATGCTGACAAGTCAAGGGTCAAGACCCCAACTAAAGCAACACTAATCACCATAATGGTAACTTCAAACAACTTTTATTTTCAATAAAACATCAACATCTAAACCTCAATAAGAGCTTCTGTAGACATCTGACAGAAATAAAGTCAGTCTGGTTTGTAATGTGTGAAGCTGGTAATGCTGATTGTGGAGTTGTTTAATCCTCCTCTGCTGAGATCTTCAGAGATTTAATGTCTTTTTTATAGTCAGTCGTAGTTCTTGTGTTTTTCTTTTTTTCTCTTTTCTTCAGTGATTTTGCTCATTATCATCAGGTGTTCATCACTAATAGCCAATCATCACTTAATTAATCTCTCAATTATCTCATTAAACTTTAACACTGATTCAGTGATACTTTAACACTCTGTGGAGTAGGGCTGGGCGATATATATCGTGAGATTGTTATGCGCATCTCATCAGTAAAGCCGGTTAATTGATTAGTTGTAAATCGCTTTCACCTGCTTTCAGATGGCGCGGCATTTACTACAAAGAGCCGTAGTTAACTGACAAGCTGAGCCATATCGCATTAATATCGTGGACGTATCGCCAGCGATAATTAATGCGATATGGCTCAGCTTGTCAGTTAACTACGGCTCTTTGTACACAGCAAAAACTCCAGTGTTAAATTAACACTCCTGGGAGTGTATATGAGTCCACTCAAGAGTGTTGAAGGTAATGAGATAATTATGTGATTAATTTAGTGATGATTGATCATTATTGAAGACACCTGATGATAACAAGCAGAATCTTAAAATTAAATTAAAATTGTAAAAATCTCAAATTGTAAGCCACTGTTATGGGGATGGGTGTTTGCTTTAGTTGGGCTCTTGACCCTTATGTTATTAACTTTAGATTTTGTCTGGCTGCTGTATCTGAGTTATAACTGCCAGTAGAACAAAGATAAAAAGTGATCTGTTGGTTATATTATGACAATCATCATTTGAACTATATTTTTTATTTATTTTGCGGTTTACAGCATAACTGTGATTCTGCATAAATATTCAAAGTTTTAGACATAATATAAAGGATTTCTTAAAAGTTGTTTAAAAAAAAAAAAGCCTTTCTTTTAGCCACACACAGAGGTCAAGATTCAGTCTATGCATCTCAACAATGGTGACGAGAAGAATAGTCAATTAGGAAAAGAAAATTACATAGACAATTCAGATCATAATTTATTCATACCGCAATGCATGATGGGAGCCATTAATGAGTTGTGATTGGTGGTAGCCACTGCAACATGCTTTATTATTGTCACCATTGTTGAGACTCACAGGCTGATTATTGATGTCTGTGTTTCTAAATAAATTAATTTGAAAGTTTTTTGATCAGAACAATGTTTATTAAATATTTTAGATTATAAGAAAAAAAATGATAATCACATACTGTAAAATCACAAAGCTGCTGTTAACAAGTTAAACAAAACTTTCTCAAAATGCTTCAATTTTCTGATCATCGCATGATTATGTCAAAACATAGCCAACACTATCAGATCACACTTTTCTTTGTTAATTTGACTGCTATAAATCAATAACAGCAGACAAACAAAATCTAAAGTTAAGAATATAAGGGTCAAGAGCCCAACTAATGCACACACCCATCCCCATAACGGTGGCTTACAATTTATGATTTTCTCCTTCAGTGATTCTGCTTGTTAACATCAGGTGTCTTCAATAATGCTCAATCATCACTAAATTAATCACTTAATTATCTCATTAACTTCTCTAACTTCTTTCTTAATTTAACACTGGAGTTTTAGCTTTGTAGTAAATGCCGCTCCATCTGAAAGCAGGTGAAGGCGATTTACTACTAATCAATTAGCTTTAGATGAAATCAACTGAAGATAAAAGAAGACATTAAATCTCTGAAGATCTCAGCAGAGGAGGATTAAACAACTCCACAAACAGCATTACCAGTAGGGCTGGGCGATATATATCGTGAGATTGTTATGCGCTTCTCATCAGTAAAGCCGGTTCCTTGATTAGTAGTAAATCGCCTTCACCTGCTTTCAGATGGAGCGGCATTTACTACAAAGCTAAAACTCCAGTGTTAAATTAAGAAAGAAGTTAGAGAAGTTAATGAGATAATTAAGTGATTAATTTAGTGATGATTGAGCATTATTGAAGCCACCATTATGGGGATGGGTGTGTGCATTAGTTGGGCTCTTGACCCTTATATTATTAACTTTAGATTTTGTTTGTCTGCTGTTATTGATTTATAACAGTCAACTTAACAAAGAAAAGTGTGATCTGATAGTGTGGGCTATGTTTTGACATAATCATGCTGTGATCAGAAAAACGAAACATTTTGAAATAGTTTGGTTTTGCATTGTTAGCAGCAGCGTTGTGATTTTAGTGACAATAATAAAGCATGTTGCAGTGGCTACCACCAATCACAACTCATTAATGGATCCCATCATGCATTGCGATATGAATAAATTATGATCTGAATTGTCTATGTAATTTACTTTTCCTAATTGAATATTCTGCTCATCACCATTGTTGAGATGCATAGACTGAATCTTGACGTCTGTGTGTGCCTAAAAGAATGACTTTTTTTAAAAATCAACTTTTAAGAAATCCTTTAAATTATATCTAATTTTTTTTATATTTATGCAGAATCAAAGTTATGTTGTTAACAACAACATAAATCAAAAACATAGTTCAAATGATGATTGTCATAATATAACCAACAAATCACTTTTCATCTTTGTTCTTCTGGCAGTTATAACTCAGATACAGCAGCCAGACAAAATCTAAAGTTAATAACATAAGGGTCAAGAGCCCAACTAAAGCAAACACCCATCCCCATAACGGTGGCTTACAATTTGAGATTTTCTCCTTCAGAGATTCTGCTTGTTATCATCAGGTGTCTTCAATAATGATCAATCATCACTAAATTAATCACTTAATTATCTCATTACCTTCAACACTCTTGAGTGGACTCATATACACTCCCAGGAGTGTTAATTTAACACTGGAGTTTTTGCTGTGTACAAAGAGCCGTAGTTAACTGACAAGCTGAGCCATATCGCATTAATTATCGCTGGCGATACGTCCGCGATATTAAGGCGATATGGCTCAGCTTGTCAGTTAACTACGGCTCTTTGTAGTAAATGCCGCTCCATCTGAAAGCAGGTGAAGGCGATTTACTACAAATCAATTAACCGGCTTTACTGATGAGATGCGCATAACAATCTCACAATATATATCGCCCAGCCCTAATTACCAGCTTCACACATTACTAATCAGACCGATGTTATCATCATATAGTGCCTTAATTGCCGATCCCCTGAAAGTCATTGATTATAGGAGACTTGTGATTCTTCGTAAGAAATTCGCAGAAGATCCAGCAATGTTATCATCAGAGAAACTAAACAATTATCAAAACATTTTTACATAAGATTTGTACTGCGGTTTACTAACACATCACACAATAAGCACTTCTAACTCCTGCGAGTTTTACTCACACATAGACATCAAGAATCAGCCTATGAATCTTAACAATGGTGACATGCCACAATGCATTCTGGGTGCATCACGCAAAACTCATCTATGGCTCCCAGAATGCATTGTGGCATGAAGCATGTCACCATTGTTGAGATTCATAGGCAGATTCTTGATGTCTGTGTGTGAGTTCATCTCGCAGGAGGTAGAAGTGATTAGTGTACAATCGATTTCAAAACTTATTCAGCTTTTCTGATTAAAACAGTGTTGGATCTTCTCTAAAATCACAATAAAAAAAGTTAATAGGATATTGCTCATACTCAGTCGTAAAATCAATGAATTAAATCATTATACAATGATCATATTCTCGACATCGAGCAGCCGACAGCATCTGATTGTGTTTACTCTTGCTTTTCTTGCCATAACAAACTCAGTTACAGCAGCCAGAGAAACACTAACGTTAAAACGTCATCAAACTGCCCAACTAAAGAAAACACTGATCACCATGATGGTCACATTATAACAATTTTCTGTTCTGAGGAAGTCTGGGCATCTCTGCTTAGACTGCTGCCCCCGCGACCCGGCCCCGGATAAGCGGAAGAAGATGGATGGATGGATGGATGGAGAACTCAAACTGAATGAGTTCTAGAACATTTCTACACAGTAAAATCCCCAGAGTTAAATTAACACTGCTCAGAGAACATTTGGTCCCACTCTACAGAGTGTTAAAGTAACACTGAATCAGTGTTAAAGTTAATGAGATAATTGAGAGATTAATTAAGTGATGATTGGCCATTAGTGATGAACACCTGATGATAATGAGTAGAATCACTGAAGGAACGAGAAAAAGAAAAACACAAGAACTACGACTGACTATAAAAAAGACATTAAATCTCTGAAGATCTCAGCAGAGGATTAAACAACTCCACAAACAGCATTACCAGCTTCACACATTACTAACCAGACTGACTTTATTTCTGTCAGACGTCTCTTATTGAGAATTAACAGATTTTTTTGTTTGATTCTGTTGTGAAAATTGTTAGTTTTTGGGGACTCCGTCGTTCTACTGGGGGACTTCAACGCCTACGTGGGCAATGACAGTGACACCTGGAGGGGCGTGATTGGGAGGAACGGCCCCCCTGATCTGAACCCGAGTGGTGTTCAGTTATTGGACTTCTGTGCTAGTCACGGTTTGTCCATAACGAACACCATGTTCAGGCATAAGAGTGTCCATCAGTGCACATGGCACCAGGACACTCTAGGTCGTAGGTCAATGATCGACTTTGTGGTCGTTTCATCTGACCTGCGGCCGTATGTCTTGGACACTCGGGTGAAGAGAGGGGCGGAGCTGTCAACTGATCACCACCTGGTGGTGAGTTGGATCCGATGGCGGGGGAGGAAGCTGGACAGACCCGGTAGACCCAAGCGTACTGTAAGGGTCTGCTGGGAACGTTTGGCCGAGCACCCTGTCAGAGAGATCTTCAACTCCCACCTCCGGCAGAACTTCGACCGGATCCCGAGGGAGGCTGGACATATTGAGTCCGAATGGACCATGTTCTCCACCTCCATTGTCAAAGCGGCCGCTCGGAGCTGTGGCCGTAAGGTCTCCGGTGCATGTCGAGGCGGCAATCCCCGAACTCGGTGGTGGACACCGGAAGTAAGGGATGCCGTCAAGCTGAAGAAGGAGTCCTATCGGGCCTGGTTGGCTTGTGGGACTCCTGAGGCAGCTGACATGTACCGGCAGGCTAAGCGGACTGCAGCCCGGGTGGTTGTGGAGGCAAAAACTCGGGCCTGGGAGGAGTTCGGTGAGGCCATGGAAAAGGACTATCGGCTGGCCTCGAAGAGATTCTGGCAAACCGTCCGGCGCCTCAGGAGGGGGAAGCAGTGCCCTACCAATGCTGTTTACAGTGGCGATGGGCGGCTGTTGACCTCAACTGGGGATATCGTCGGACGGTGGAAGGAATACTTTGAGGATCTCCTCAATCCCGCCATCACGCCTTCCATTAAGGAAGCAGAGGCTGGGGGCTCAGAGGAGGACTCGTCCATCACCCGGGCTGAAGTCACCGAGGTGGTCAAGAAACTCCTTGGTGGCAAGGCACCGGGGGTGGATGAGATCCGCCCTGAGTACCTCAAGTCTCTGGATGTTGTGGGGCTGTCTTGGCTGACACGCCTCTGCAACATCGCGTGGCGGTCGGGGACAGTGCCTCTGGGATGGCAGACCGGGGTGGTGGTCCCTCTTTTTAAGAAGGGGGACCGGAGGGTGTGTTCCAACTACAGGGAGATCACACTTCTCAGCCTCCCCGGGAAAGTCTATGCCAGGGTACTGGAGAGGAGAATACGGCCGAGAGTAGAACCTCGGATTCAGGAGGAACAGTCTGGTTTTCGTCCGGGCCGTGGTACACTGGACCAGCTCTATACCCTCTACCCACATAGCAACATTGTGTCGGCCCAGATCTGGCCCAAATCTGGCACTTGTGGCATACTGATCTGGCCCACATGCTGCATTGAATGACGGCCCTTGAGTGGACCACTCCTGTTTGCCAGATCTGGGCCACAAGCAGGCCAGAGCAATGCCACATGTCAGCCAAGAGGAAAGAAATAAACCAGAACTGGACCTTATCTAAGCCACAAAATCTGTGTATAATAAATATGGAGTCAGCTCAGCTTTAATAAACCTGTTAACAAACAGAATCACTGAAGGAGAGAAGAGAACAGAGAAAATAGATGAGCAGAAACACAAGAACTACAACTGACTTCAGCCACAGCTTTAGATGAAATCAACTGAAGATAAAAGAAGACATTAAATCTCTGAAGATATCAGCAGTGGAGGATTAAACAACTCCACAAATAGCATTACCAGCTTCACACATTACTAAGCAGATTTACTTTATTTCTGTTATACGTCTACAAAAGCTCTTACTGAGAATTAACAGAGGTTTAACTCTAATGTGTTTAACTCTAATGTGTTTCACCATGACAGTGATCAGTGTTTCCATTAGTTGGGCTCTTAACTCTAAATATGTGTCTGCCTCTTTTGTCTTCTGTGAATGTGTGTTTGTTAAACACATTTGAAGTAGCAGAAGAAGCTAAAGAGAAGTGACATCAGGTGGTTGTGATTACCTGGTGATGGTTTTAAAATCATCATGAATTCAATGATGTCATTTGGTTTTTACAATGTTTTTATTAATGCATTTTCATTACAAACCCTGTGTTACTGAAGTTCCATATCCTGCAGTGTTTTAACAATCAGTTAGAAGATTTTAACAAAAATGAGCATAAAAAATAAATAATCTATGATGCCATGCCGACACACAAAGACATCAACAATCAGCACATGATTCTCAACTATGGTGACAATCAAAAATGCCATGCTGCAATGCATGCTGGGTACCTGAATAGTACAGAACTCCCAGCATGCATTGCAGCATAAATACATTATGGAGCTGAATTTTCCTATTATTTTGTTTGTCACCATTGATGAGATTCATACGCAGATTCTTGATATCTGTGTGTATCATATTAATGTCATAGATTAACTTTTTATGCTCTATTAAAAATCTAACTGATTAATAGAATACTGCAGGTTCTCATGATTTAGTAACACAGTGTTTGTAGTGCAAATGTATTATTAATACAACACACTTGTTAGACTCAAATAACACCAGGCAACTTCATGATGATTACAAAACCATCACCAGGAAACCATATTCACCTGATGTCACTTTTCTATAACATCCTTTGCTACTTCAAATGTGTTTTACCAATACACATTCACAGAAGTCAAAAGAGGCAGACTCACAATTAGAGCCCAACTAATGGAAACACTGATCACCTTTATGGTGACTTCAAATGAAACAGAGTTAAACTTCTGTTAGTTCTCAATAAGAGCTTCTGTACGTCTAACAGAAATAAAGTCAGTCTGGTTAGTAATGTGTGAAGCTGGTAATGCTGTTTGTGGAGTTGTTTAATCCTCCACTGCTGAGATCTTCAGAGATTTAATGTCTTCTTTTATCTTCAGTTGATTTCATCTATGGCTGAAGTCAGTTGTAGTTCTTGTGTTTCTGCTCATCTATTTTCTCTGTTCTCTTCTCTCCTTCAGTGATTCTGCTTGTTAACAGGTTTATTAAAGCTGAGATGACTCCATATTTATTATACACAGATTTTGTGGCTCAGATAAGGTCCAGTTCTGGTTTATTTCTTTGCTCTTGGCTGACATGTGGCATTGCTCTGGCCTGCTTGTGGCCCAGATCTGGCAAACAGGAGTGGTCCACTCAAGGGCCGTCATTCAATCCAGCATGTGGGCCAGATCAGTATGCCACAAGTGCCAGATTTGGGCCGGATCTGGGCCGACACAATGTTGCTATGTGGGATGTATTTCCCCGAGCTAATAACATGAGGACGTGCTAGCTATGGTCTTGGATAAAAACAAATTGAATGACATTGTCAGACTCAGAATGCTGCTGCTGAACTCAAGACTCGAGTTATGCTTTTATTATAATTAAGCATAACTTGCACGCTTCCGCAACCTTTACAGTAGCGTGGTGGTAGGATATATATACATTTTATGTTTTAGCTTACCTGCTGATCGTGTAGTTTGAAAACTCGCGCGGCTAATCGTATGTATGTAATGTATAGAGCTGAAAAGTAAACTCCGCCTACCGATCCACCTCCGCCATAAAAAAATAATAATAAAAAAATACTTTTTGTAATATTGTTAGTGGTAAAATGGTATATAAGCGTATTGTTATTTGTTCAAATATTTATAATAATAGTAATAAATATTATTTACTAATACCAGGGAGGGGCACATTACATTTTGAGACAAAAGGGGCAGGGGCTTGAGCCCCCCGGCCCCCCCCTTGTGCACGCCACTGATTCTACTCATTATCATCAGGTGTTCACCACTAATGGTCAATTATCACTTAATAAATCTCTTAATTATCTCATTAACTTTAACACTGATTCAGTGTTACTTTAACACTCTGTAGAGTGGGACCATATGTTCTCTGAGCAGTGTTAATTTAACTCTGGGGATTTTACTGTGTTGGTGGAGAGTTCCTGCCTCAAGTGGAGGAGTTCAAGTATCTAGGGGTCTTGTTCACGAGTGAGGGGAGGATGGAACGGGAGATTGACAAACGGATCGGTGCAGCTTCTGCAGTAATGCGGTCGATGTACCGGTCTGTTGTGGTGAAGAAAGAGCCAAGCCGTAAGGCAAAGCTCTCGATTTACCGGTCAATCTACGTTCCTACTCTCACCTATGGTCATGAGCTTTGGGTCATGACCGAAAGGACAAGATCCCGGATACAGGCGGCCGAAATGAGTTTTCTCCGCAGGGTGGCTGGGCGCTCCATTAGAGATAGGGTGAGGAGCTCAGTCACTCGAGAGGAACTCGGAGTAGAGCCGCTGCTCCTCCACATCGAGAGGGGTCAGTTGAGGTGGCTCGGGCATCTGTTCCGGATGCCTCCTGAGCGCCTTCCCGGGAAGGTGTTTCGGGCATGTCCAACCGGGAGGAGGCCCCGGGGAAGACCTAGGACACGCTGGAGGGACTATGTCTTCCGGCTGGCCTGGGAACGCCTCGGTGTCCCCCCGGAAGAGCTGGAGGAAGTGTCTAGGGAGAGGGAAGTCTGGGCATCTCTGCTTAGACTGCTGCCCCCGCGACCCGGCCCTGGATAAAGCGGAAGAAGATGGATGGATGGATGGATGGTTTTTTGTTCTCACGGCCGGAATCTCACGGACGCAAAACAAGAAGAAAAGAATAGGCAGAAAAAAATGTAACAGTCATACATTCATGGGCCATTATTGTAACCCCTTTTTTTGAAGAAAAAAAAGTGTTTTGCACTTTGGACCAATGTAGTCAGGGTACGTTTTATATGAGACTGGGTTGGATTATCACAATGGGGTCTCGGTATACCAATGTGACACCCATCCACTGCACATGCAGTGTTGGGGAAACCTGCTGTGTCAAACCCTAACTTTGACATCTCCAGCCTTTGACCTCTCCCACTGAGCATAGGCGTACGTTGAAAAGACGTCCACTGAGGAGCCAGAATGAAAGTTTTTATGACGTCTGTTTTTGACGTGTTCTGCACGTCCGATATAGATGCTCATGGAACCTCAAGGTTAAAAACTAGTAATGTGCTCATTGTGGACATATTTCCCATTTGTAATTGCAAAGCAACTCACAGACAGTGTGTGTTTGTCCAGAAATCATGAAAATAAAAGAAACTTAGCACACATTTAGACACTTTAGAAAACATATCATCTGTAATTCACACATCTTTGGATCGTGAGAGAATCGCGGGATTCAATCCAGGATCTTCTTGCTGTGAGGAGACAGTGTTTCCCACTGAGACACTGGTGCTGCCCTTAATCACAGACATAAGACACACTTTGACTATTTCTGTCAGACGTCTACAGAAGCTCTTACTGAGAATTAACATAGGTTTAGATGTTGATGTTTATGTTTCATTTGAAGTCACCATTGTGGTGGGAAGCGTTTGCTTTAATTGGGCTCTTGTTCCCCGTATTTGTGTTAGCTTTTCTTTGGCAGCTGTAACTGTATGTGTGAAACATAATAGTTATGGCTGAGAAAGCAAATATAAAGTGACATCAGGTGTTGTCAGCTCTTTGTTGATGACTTATTCATCAAAAGTCTAGAATCTGATGTTGTGCTTTTGAGTTTTATGTTCTGTTTTGGCAAATAATCATTTGTATATATACTATAACCTTGTGAATCCACTGTATCGGGAATAATAGCAATAAAAGAATCACTTATCATGAAAGATGATAAAAAAGCATGTGCACATTGTTTTGAGAAAATGTTTCACATAATCACACGCAGACATCAAGATTTTGCATATGATTCACAATAACGGTGACAATCATAACAAAAAAAACTTCATGCTGCAATGCATGATGGGTAGCTTCAAAGTACAAAACTCATGCTTGATTGTCACCGTTGCTGTGAATCATATGCAAAATCTTGATGTCTGTGTGACTATGAAAAATATTTTCTCAAAACAATATGCACCTGCTGTTTTAAGGATGAATGATTTGTTTATTGCCGTTGGTGTCAATACAGCAGATTCACAAGGTTATAGTATATAAACAAATTATTATTTGCCGAACAAGAACATAAAACTCAAAAGCACAACATCAGATTCTAGACTTCTGATGATTTAGTCATCAACAAGGAGCTGACAATACCTGAAGTCACTTTATCTTTGCTTTCTCAGCCATAACTATTGTGTTTCACACACACAGTTATAACATCCAAAGAAAAGCTAACTCAAGTACAGGGACCAAGAGCCCAACTAAAGCAAACGCTTCCCACCACAATGGTGACTTCAAATTAACCATAAACAGCAACATCTAAACCTCTGTTAATTCTCAGTAAGAGCTTCTGTAGACGTCTGACAGAAATAGTCAAAGTGTGTCTTATGTCTGTGATTAAGGGCAGCACCAGTGTCTCAGTGGGAAACACTGTCTCCTCACAGCAAGAAGATCCTGGATTGAATCCCACGATTCTCTCACGATCCAAAGATGTGTGAATTACAGATGATAAGTTTTCTAAAGTGTCTAAATGTGTGCTAAGTTTCTTTTATTTTCCTGATTTCTGGACAAACACACACTGTCTGTGAGTTGCTTTGCAATTACAAATGGGAAATATGTCCACAATGAGCACATTTGAACTAGTTTTTAACCTTGAGGTTCCATGAATGTCTATATTGGACGTGCAGAACAAGTCAAAAACAGACGTCATAAAAACTTTCATTCTGGCTCCTCAGTGGACGTATTTTCAACGTACGCCTCTAGGGGCAAAGACATTGAAAAGACGTCTTTTGGACATAACTTTGCTCAGTGGGCTGGACCAGGAAATGTGGTGGGCCATGTATGTATCATAAGAACAAAACTCATGGAGATGCTTGGCAAGAGTGGATTTTGAGATATTAAATCTATCTGCCATCCCACAATATGACTCTTGATTGGCCAATGTCCAAAGGCAGGCAAGAACACTGTTTGTGAGTGGCAGTTTGGTCTGTTGTAAATTCATATAAACAGGACCAAGGGGTGGTAATGACATCCTGTACAAGTAGAAAATAGGTTATCAAGACAACATGCTAACACTTGTAATCGTTAAATTAATTTTATATTGTACACACCTCCACTTGTTCTTTGGAAAGCCTGAAATGCCCTCTAAATTCTGAGGGACTGTAGAGAGGGACAACATCCTCCAAAAAATTCACGATTTTTGGTACCATTCTGTATATAACAGAAAGAAAACTGCTCACTATATACATGTAACGGAAGACAAATGTAGTTAAAATGTAATGTTCAATGTTTTATGTTGAACTGGCCCACTGAGCAAAGGCGTACGTTGAAAAGACGTCCACTGAGGAGCTAGAATGAAAGTTTTTATGACGTCTGTTTTTGACGTGTTCTGCATGTCCGATATAGACGTTCATGGAACCTCAAGGTTAAAAACTAGTTCAAATGTGCTCATTGTGGACATATTTTCCATTTGTAATTGCAAAGCAACTCACAGACAGTGTGTGTTTGTCCAGAAATCATGAAAATAAAAGAAACTTAGCTCACACCTTTAGACACTTTAGACAACTTAGCATCTGTAATTCACACATCTTTGGATTGTGAGAGAATCGTGGGATTCAATCCAGGATCTTCTTGCTGTGAGGAGACAGTGTTTCCCACTGAGACACTGGAGCTGCCCTTAATCACAGACATAAGACACACTTTGACTATTTCTGTCAGACGTCTACAGAAGCTCTTACTGAGAATTAACAGAGCTTTAGATGTTGATGTTTATGTTTCATTTGAAGTCACCATTGTGGTGGGAAGCATTTGCTTTAGTTGGGCTCTTGGTCCCCGTGTTTGTGATCGCTTTTCTTTGGCTGCTGTAACTGTGTGTGTGAAACACAATAGTTATGGCTGAGAAAGCAAAGATAAAATGACTTCAGGTCAATTTCATGCAAAAATAATGGAATTTATATCGCTTCCAACTCGTTTGTGATAAAGCAAGCAAACGCCACGTGATCTGCCATGACTGACGTAAATGCAGCATCACTTCGGGAAGCAGAAAGTGTCCGACTTCACGTCTCCGTTTGCAGCTCCTCCCTGTCTGCACGCGGCTACTCTTGCCGATCGGTTGCATCCAGCCGCAGCCGATGTCGAACACACTTGTGTTACACAGACCTGGGGAAGGGCTGATGATGTCACATGGTCAGATTTGCTTGACCAATTGGCGGAAAGGGGCGTCTCATGACCGCCCACATGTGGAAAACGAATTTTGAAGTAATTTATCTGTTTTTTATCTGTGAAAACGGAAAAAATCTTTTTTTTTTTAAACAAAATAAAAAAAAAACTAATAAAGGAGCAGTTTTCTCATTTCTGCTTATTTCATTTCAAATAGGAAATCAAACTATCAAAACACACACGGACCAGTGACAATACTTCATGCCGCAATGCATTATGGGGCATCATAGAATGCATTGCGGAATTGAAACATGTTACCATTGTTGAGATTCATTGGCTGATTCTTTATCTCCCGGGAGATAATTATTAGCATTCTGATAATTTCTGATTAAACTGAGTCTCTTGCTGTAAAATCACAACTTATTCAAATATTAAGTAATAACAAATGTCATATAAAAATCATACATAAGATCAGTGAGTGAGTCATAACCTGATGATTCATTTTCTTATCATCAAAGAGCCAACAACAATTGATCTCACTTTCTCTTGCTGTTCACTTCATAACAAACAGCCCAGCAAAAATCTATCATTAACGAATTAAGGGTCAAGAGCCCAACTAAAGCAAACACTGATCACCATAATGGTTATTATTTTCAATAAAACAACATCTAGATAAATAAAGTCAATCTGGTTAATGGTGAGTGAAGCTGGTAATGCTGTTTGAGGAGTTGTTAAATCCTCCTCTTCTGAGATCTTCAGAGATTTAATGTCTTATTTTATCTTCAGTTGATTTCATCTAAGGCTGTGGCTGAAGTCAGTTGTCAGCTATCTTCAATAAAGCTCAGTCATCACTTAATTAATCACTTAATGATCTCATTAAACCCATTAACATAAACTGATGCAGTGTTACATTTAACAGCCTGTAGTGTGCACTGAGCAGTGTTCCTTTCATCTGGGCTAACCCATGTGAGACCTCCATGGAAACTGAGGACCAAACTGGCTGTTAGACAGCCCAGGTCAAACCTATCTAGCCCCACATGGCTGTGCTGGCTGGGTGGCCAGAGCAGGAGGGACTGCTCAATGTACGTATCTGACAATTTTATTTTTCTCAACCAAACTGACTAAATGTCAGCGGTGGAAAGTCCAGGTTCAGAAAATAAAATGTTCTGCTCTGTATTTTGTTCCAAACACCTGGATTTGCTAAGTAGCACAGCTTTTCAGCCAGAATGAATTAGTGAAATCAGCTGACTGAGTTTATGAGTGGAACAAAAAGATGGCAGGACTTCTACTCTTTGATCTTTGTCTTGTTGATGAATATTATTTATTCATATTTTAAATCAGTGATGAATGTAGTCAAACATTTTTATTCACGATTTTTGTTCATGGCTTCTTTTGGTTTTAACAGATTATGTGTATTGTTAATACTGTATCAAAAACCATGAACTCAGATAAAAAGTGAAACTGCCCAACTAAAGGAAACACTTTCAATAAAACATCAACATCTAAACCTCTGTTAATTCTTAATAAGAGAATTATTGAGAATAACCGCAGCTAGAAATGTTATTGTTCTAAGAATGTTCTGAGAACATTATGTTATGTTATGTTCTTGTAATGTTTTCAGTAGCTATTTTTATTTTTGTTACCAGAAGGTAGGATAACATTCTCTAAAAACATTCTAAACATGTTTAGCGATAAGATTTTTGAGTTTTGTAGTACTGAACACAAGTCGAGTATTCTTTCAGGCTCTTTATTCAACACCTGCTACACTTTTTTTTCAACAACTGCTACACACCTCCAGATGGAACACCCATTTCTTCTATTTTTAAGATTACTCACACCACCTCAATACTTAAGCATTACACTGCCACCTTGTGGTTAAACTATGAAACACCACAATTCCCTTCTTACTTGAAAGACTTCTTCATATTACGGATTACTGTTCTGAAATTTTTTTAAATACAAAATAAATGAATGAACCATTACTGTGTACCAACCTTACAACAGACTTAAACACTGTGCTGACATTGCATCACTGCTAATGCACGGTTTCAAGTATTTAGGCAATAGTGTTCTAACTGTCACATAATTCACAGCATAACCAAGGCAAGATACATTTTTTCCATGCATGTACAATTATTTTTTCCACTGCAACTCATTTTCCTTCAGCCACACTGACGATTTACACACTCTATACTCCTCCTAGGATTAAATGTCATTTGTGCCTGCAAGTTCTCATTCCGAGTAGTAACAGGGCCTGTAGAGTGAGTTAGTTTGGAAGCATTTCATTACTTCTTGTCACTCAGCATGAAGGTACTCTTTTGATTTGTTGTTCAATGTTCAGGGGTGGTGAGAACTTGGAAACTCCCTTCCTCACATGCACAGGTTGTTTCACACTCACCTGTTTTGAAAGTGTGGTACCTGCACCATGTCTTTTGTCAGTGTATATCAAGTCAATCTGGTTTGTAATAAGTGGTTTTGGTCATGCTGTTTGTAGAGTTGTTTAACCCTTAAACACTCCTCAAGTAGGGTTTACGGTATTCTGACCTTGGGGTCAGATAGACCCCAAAAAATCACTTAAATGATGATCTTAATTTAATCTAAATTGTTTTTGGACATTGCTCTATATCAGTGGTTCTCAAACTTTTTATACCAAGTACCACAAAATATTTGGCTCTCCAAGTACCACCTGTTATGGGAAAATTTAATCATAGCTATACATTAAACATTGCGCATGAAATGTTTATTGATTTGCATATATTCAGAACCAGCTTCCTGGGTAAAAGGTCATATACAGAATATAGAGAACACGTTCTACACACAGGGGTCAGGATGGCCTAAACGTGGGGATCAGAGTTAAAATGAACAGGACACTTGGGATTTGAGCAAGTGCTGCTTTTCTTGTCATGTGTGGAAATTTACAGGAGGAGTGACTTTGTTTGGGAAACTGATAAAAAGCTGAGTGCTGTTATGTCTAGTTAGTGCACTCTGCAGACATTGAAGATGGCTGTATGACTGTGACTCAATTCTTGCAAGAAATTAAATCTTTATAAAGACAATTTGGCAAGGTTTTGTCTCTTATTCAGTAATGCGGCGATAGTAAAAATTTTGCCACGACAGTTGGTGTCAGAAACGGAGATTCCATGGATGTGCCTTCTGGACCCCGGGAGCGGATGGTGACTGATCATCCTGGACTTTAGAGTCACAGCTCTACCCTGACATATTGAGGGAGAGAGGCCAACCGCTCAGGGGGTCCGGAGGGTCCGACCACTGGAACAAACGAACCCGAGGTGGCAACGGGACGCTTCTGGTAAGAGACAAACTTAAAATTCGGGGAAGAATTTTGATGAATAGAATTTGTTTAAATTGAAAATTGAGTTAAGTTGAAAATTTTAATTGGGGTGGATAAACCATAGTGGGGTCTGACTCTGTGGCGAATGCAACGTGGTTGATTTGTTTATGGGATAGAAACTGAAACCATGTGGGCGAATAAAATGAGAATGCAACGTGATTAAAATTTTGAGAATTTTGAGATATCACGTGGGCGAGGAGACCATGCTGTGAGCCGGTTTTGGGCTATTGGGAGCCAATAAGAGAGGACACTATTGGGAGTGTCCGCCCGTCTGGTCTTGGGTGAAGAGATCAGATCTGAACGGAGACGTCCGACAGATTCATTAGCGTACGCTAGAGGGGAAAAAGCCACAGAGACAGACAGACAGCCAGTATGGGGAAGTCCCAAAGCAAGCTAGCTGAATACACCGGTATTTTGTCAAATGAGAAAATGATATGGGAAAATGCATGCAAGGCAGAGAAGCTAATTAAATATCTTGATTTCCCAAACAAGGGAACACCAGACTGAAAGTGGTGAATGAGTATCATGATTTCCCAAATAAGGGAACACCAGACTGAAAGTGGTGAATGAGTATCATGATTTCCCAAATAAGGGAACACCAGACTGAAAGTGGTGAATGAGTCAGTTGAAGAGGGGAGATAAACTGAAGGCCTTTGTGGGAAATGTATGTGAGAAATGCGAACAAACAGAAAATTATATGGGGAAAATGCATGCAAGGCAGAGAAGCTAATTAAATATCATGATTTCCCAAACAAGGGAACACCAGACTGAAAGTGGTGAATGAGTCAGTTGAAGAGGGGAGATAAACTGAAGGGCTGTTGTGGGAAATGAATGTGAGAAATGCGAACAAACAGTGAAATGTTGGGTGAAAGAGGGCGATAAGAGAGAAAGGAAAATGTCTTACCACGCAGAAGTCACAGCTGTTTAAAGATCGCCGGTGATTATGAACATTGACTAAATTCTGGCTAAAATTTTTAGGGATATGATCGGTAATTTGATTAGTCGGAATAAAGATTTTGAGATGAACAAGAGCAAACGCTGTAAGCAGCTCCGCTCTGAAGCCCTACACTGTTAGACATTTATAAGAGATTTTACAGTAACTTACTGGCAACACTGTTGCCAGTAAGTTACTGTATTTGAGATTTTCAGTACAATAACCGCATTTCAGTTTACAGTAAGTACATGTTACTGTAATTTTGTAATACAGTACCGTTACTGTAAACCTTGGTTAACAGTGCATTAATCCTAATCCTATTCAATCATTAATATTTACTGAATTACATTAATTCTTACATTAATCTATCCTACAGAAGTAATCCAAACAGACACAATTATTATGAAATATAAAATTCTTTATTTAAAACATTTTAAGTGCTTTAACTTAAACATGTAAATGTGTGGAAAAAGTTCACTTTAAAACATCCTCGAATCACATCTTATTTTCAGAAAATCATGTATAAAAGTAATCAGAGTGCATTCAATATCACTTATTTTACATTTTATTTACATTTACACATTTGGCAGACGCTTTTATCCAAAGCGACTTGCATTTCATTCAAGATACACATTTTACATTTTGTCAGTTCTTGCTTTCCCTGGGAATTGAACCCATGACCTTGCTAGCGCCCCACACTATTGTTTGAGCTACAATTTTAAAAACTCTGCAGAAAATAGTTGGTGGAATACTGTAAATAGTTGGTTGAAGAATACTGTAACTTTGGTGCAAAATACACATATACATGAATAAAATATAAACAAAGAGCAAATTAATTCTGAAACAAGTTATCACAACACAAACACAAGTTTCATGTCTGTACCGATCTGTGCCATCTTCCACATTGGATGATTTCAAACAGGAACCAGGATTCTGCTCCATTATGGCAAGAAGTCCCTCTAGATAAGAATGATATGAAGTTAGTCATACAATTTGAGTAGGCCTATACACAAACTTTTTACACTGTTGGAATTTAATAAAAAATAATAATCCCATTACAATTCATCATAATGGTAAAATAGTATTTTATAGACAGTTGACACTTTGAGGTACACCTAACTAAACGTATGCTGTCTAGTCTAATCCAGTCCTGCAATGCCTTCATGAAGATGTGAAATGAAATGTTCAGTTTTTGTTTTAACTGGTGATTCAATGTTATTAATATTTTGAAGAATGTACTTTGTAGTGATGCTGAACCTGATTGCATATTAGAGGTGTCTCTGTAATTTAGCTTAACAAAATTGATATTGAGTAAAAAACTAAAGAAAACTGTCAGTACATAATAGTAGCAGCAGCACAAACTACATGCTCCAAAAAAGTAATATTACTGAATCACCTCAACATGATTTCACAAACTATTTAATCAAAAACAACAATGTAACCTTTTATTGCAGGATGGATTACATGTATACTGCATTAGCTTTAGTAAGGTATCCTCAAACTTAATGCTACATTCACACGGGGCACCGGCATTAACGCTTCTCATTTACTTTGAATGGGTGACGTCATGCGTTGCTGAACTGAATTGTGGGTTCCATCGCGTCGCTTCACTCAAGTTGCAAGCGGCAGAAGTTGAAAGGTGTGTTGGACATCAGCTGTGGCCGGATGCAACCAATCGGCGAGAGTAGCCACGTGCAGGCAGGGAGGAGCTGCAAACGGAGATGTGAAGTCGGACACTTTCTGCTTCCCGCAGTGATGCTTGCACTGTGTTTGCACACTTTATCACAGCTGAAGTGAAATAAATGCAATATTTGTCAATACACAGATGTTTCAGAGACATTTTTTGTCATGTAATACTTTATGCACTGCTTAATACAGCGTGTGTTTGTACAAGAATAAAGTTAACATACAAGCCTAAACTATCAATGAAGTAGGGTCTACATTTTTCATCTGTTTTATTTTGATAAACATGACATTATAACATCGCAACTACATGAAAAGAGGTTTAACTGTTATAAAAAACAGATTTGTGCGCATAAGAGGAACTGAAGGTTTTAGAATAAACACGAAACACATGTGATCGATGTCATGAGGAGAATCTGGCCAATCGTGGAACAGCTGTGTCATCATCAAAGTCTGTGCAGTCGCTTTGGAGAAACTGCACCGGCTGTATTAGCCGACTGCTCTCGAATCGCTCTCGAGGTGCTTTGATGCCATACGTCACTGTAACGTGGAGTCGGCGCTTCCTCAAGTCAGACAAAATTTCTAACCTCTAAGCAAAATCTCTAAGCATTACGCCCTGTGTGAATGCAGCGTAAGTGTCTGTGTACATTACATATCCTAATAAAAAAGTGTCTCACCTAGTCCAAGTTTTTCCATTCAAACTCCATTAGGTGGCGAAGGAAGGATGACACTCTGTTGTTGATTATAGTTGTCTTCCTGTTCACAACTTCCCTGGTCTTCCGACTCACTCTGGTTTTGGTGGTGCATCTTGTTCCCTCCTCTGGGTTTTTCCTCACGAAAAAAACTTAAAGCAAGAGAAAATTAAGAGAATAAAGATATTTTAAATTTCATCACACATAGTGCCTTTGCTTCAAATGTTTTTGGTAACACTTTAGAATAATGGTCCGTCATTAAACGGATAGTTCACCAAAAAAAAAAGAGTAAATTCTGTCATTTACTCGCCCAGTTGTTCTAAACCTTTTAAAGAATGTTTGTAACGAGACAATTTTGAGGCACCATTCACTTCCATAGTAGGAAAAAATTACTATAGCAGTGAATGGTGCCTCAATCTGTTACACTCTAAAAAGAGATGTGTTAAAAAACAACACACTGAGTGTGTTGATGGTATTTTGACACATGTTGTGTAGATATAACACACAATGTGTGTTAAATGTTACTCTGGATGAACAGCAGTGGGTGTTTTGGCAGCCAATCACATCATGCCTCTTTTTCAATGTCTTTTTCAAATGCTTTCACCGCTTTTCACTTGTTATCACTGACCAGACTGACTTTATTTCTGTCAGACAGAAGCTCTTATTGAGATGAACAGGATTTGTGTTGATGAGTCAGTGAATGTTTCATCTGAAGTCACCAGAATCATGATTAGTGGCTCCTTTATTTGAGGTCTTGACCCTTGACTCTGTCACATCAGTTTTTCTCTGTTTGCTGAGACTGTGTGTTTATTATGCACACTTGAAGCAGCAGAACTAACCATGAGAAAACGATGATCAGAAGATAATGTTATCATCGCATATATTTGCTGAGCTCAGGCAAGTGTTTGATATCTGAAACTTTACAGTAAAAAACATTTTGCACAGTTAATAATTATTTTACAATATTGTTGTCAATATCTGCACATTTGTTTTTCCATACACTGTGCACATAGGATGTTCTAGTCTATGGTTTCACACAGGCACACACACATATCAAGAATCAGCTCATGAATCTCAATAATGGTAACAAACCAAAAGCTTCATCCCGCAATGCATTCTGGGAGTCACCATAGTACAAAACTCATCCATGACTCCCAGCATGCACTGCAGGATGAAGTGTTTGTCACCATTGTTGCGATTCATGAGCTGATTCTTGATGTGTGTGTTTGACGAGTATCTGCTGCAGCTCTTAACTTACTGAAAACATTGAATTTGTTTTTTTTAAAGATTTCATTCTGCACTGCTGGACATCGTGGACTAACTTCACAAAACTTTTATAGCTAACAGCACATAAATAAAGTAAATGTATACCATCCATTTAATCATAAACTGGATCAGATCTTGAGATTATGACTTGATCAAGAAACTTCTGATCGTGTTTTCTTTCATGCCATAACAAACATATTTGATTAAAAGGCAGTTACAGCAGAAAGAGGAGAATTAAAAGACAAGTAAAGGGTCAAGACCTCAAATAAAGGAGCCACTGATCACGATTCTGGTGACTTCAGATGAAACATTCAATGAACCATCAACATCTAAACCTCTGTTCATCTCAATAAGAGCTGGTGTGTGTAGATTCATGATGTCTAAAACATCCAGGTAATACAATAAACAGTCAAACACTCTTTATTAAACGTCAATGGATTAAACACAAGTTAACAATACGTGTCAGTGTTCATCCAAACACGAAGTAACATGTAACACACATCTGACACACGTTGTGTAACTATAACACATTATTGTGTAAAAAGTTTCAACACACTTCTGTGTAAGAGGAATAACACATTAGTTGAGTTACAGGTAACACGGAGATGTGTTAAAGAAAACGACACAGGTTGTGTGTTAAATTTTACGCAACATGTCCCAGCCAGCAGAGTCATGTGGGGCCCATATGGGTGTCACCTGGGCTGTCTAACTGGGGCCCAGCCAGTTTTGTCCTCAGTTTCCATGTAGGCCCCACATGGGCTAGCCCAGATGAACTGAACACTGCTCAGTGTGCACACTACAGGCTGTTAAATGTAACTGAATCAGTGTTGGAGTTAATGAGATAATTAAGTGATTAATAGAGTAATGACTGAATATTACTGAAGACTCCTGATGATAACAAGCAGAATCACTGAAGGACAGAGAAACACAACAGACTTCAGACACAACTTCACAAAAGCATTATCAGATTCCCTTTTTACCTATTAGATTGACTTTCTGTTATCTTAGTTTTTATAATTCCCACTGAGCAAAGGCGTACGTTGAAAAGACGTCCACTGAGGAGCCAGAATGAAAGTTTTTATGACGTCTGTTTTTGACGTGTTCTGCACGTCCAATATAGACATTCATGGAACCTCGGGGTTAAAAACTAGTTCAAATTGTGGAAATATTTTCCATTTGTAATTGCAAAGCAACTCACAGACAGTGTGTGTTTGTCCAGAAATCATGAAAATAAAAGAAACTTAGCTCACACCTTTAGACACTTTAGACAACTTAGCATCTGTAAATCACACATCTTTGGATCGTGAGAGAATCGTGGGATTCAATCCAGGATCTTCTTGCTGTGAGGAGACAGTGTTTCCCACTGAGACACTGGTGCTGCCCTTAATCACAGACATAAGACACACTTTGACTATTTCTGTCAGACGTCTACAGAAGCTCTTACTGAGAATTAACAGAGCTTTAGATGTTGATATTTATGTTTCATTTGAAGTCACCATTGTGGTGGGAAGCGTTTGCTTTAGTTGGGCTCTTGGTCCCCGTATTTGTGTTAGCTTTTCTTTGGCTGCTGTAACTGTGTGTGAGAAACACAATAGTTATGGCTGAGAAAGCAAAGATAAAGTAACTTCAGGTGTTGTCAGCTCCTTGTTGATGACTAAATCATCAGAAGTCTAGAATCTTATGTTATGCTTTTGAGTTTTGTGTTCATGTTTGGCAAATAATAATTTGTTTATATACTATAACTTGTGAATCCACTGTATCGGGACTAATAGCAATAAAATAATCACTTATCCTGAAAGATGATAAAACTGCATGTGCACATTGTTTTGAGAAAATATTTCACATAGTCACACGTAGACATCAAGATTTTGCATATGATTCACAACAACGGTGACAATCATAAAAAAAAAACTTCATGCTGCAATGCATGATGGGTAGCTTCAAAGTACAAAACTCATGCTTGATAGTCACCATTGTTGTGAATCATATGCAAAATCTTGATGTCTGCGTGTGACTATGTGACATATTTTCTCAAAACAATGTGCAGCTGCTGTTTAATCATCTTTCAGAATGAGTGATTTGTTTATTGCTATTGGTGTCAATACAGTGGATTCACAAGGTTATAGTAGGCTATATAAACAAATTATTATTTGCCGAACAAGAACCAAAAACTCAAAAGCACAACATCAGATTCTAGACTTCTGATGATTTAGTCATCAACAAGAAGCTGACAACACCTTAAGTCACTTTATCTTTGCTTTCTCAGCCATAACTATTGTGTTTCACACACACAGTTACAGCAGCCAAAGAAAAGCTAACTCAAGTACAGGGACCAAGAGCCCAACTAAAGCAAACGCTTCCCACCACAATGGTGGCTTCAAATTCACCATAAACATCAACATCTAAAGCTCTGTTAATTCTCAGTTAGAGCTTCTGTAGACGTCTGACAGAAATAGTCAAAGTGTGTCTTATGTCTGTGATTAAGGGCAGCTCCAGTGTCTCAGTGGGAAACACTGTCTCCTCACAGCAAGAAGATCCTGGATTGAATCCCACGATTCTCTCACGATCCAAAGATGTGTGATTTACAGATGCTAAGTTGTCTAAAATGTCTAAAGGTGTGAGCTAAGTTTCTTTTATTTTCATGATTTCTGGACAAACACACACTGTCTGTGAGTTGCTTTGCAATTACAAATGGAAAATATGTCCACAATGAGCAGATTTGAACTAGTTTTTAACCTTGAGGTTCCATGAACGTCTATATCGGACGTGCAGAACACGTCAAAAACAGACGTCATAAAAACTTTCATTCTGGCTCCTCAGTGGACGTCTTTTCAACGTACGCCTTTGCTCAGTGGGAATTATCAATAAAAACTAAGATAACAGAAAGTCAATCTAATAGGTAAAAAGGGAAGCTGATAATGCTTTTGTGAAGTTGTGTCTGAAGTCTTTTGTGTTTCTCTGTCCTTCAGTGATTCTGCTTGTTATCATCAGGAGTCTTCAGTAATATTCAGTCTTTACTCTATTAATCACTTAATTATCTCATTAACTCCAACACTGATTCAGTTACATTTAACAGCCTGTAGTGTGCACACTGAGCAGTGTTCAGTTCATCTGGGCTAGCCCATGTGGGGCCTACATGGAAACTGAGGACAAAACTGGCTGGGCCCCAGTTAGACAGCCCAGGTGACACCCATATGGGCCCCACATGACTCTGCTGGCTGGGGTGTTGTCCCTGAGCACACACACTACACGTGTTAAAATCTACACATGTGTTGTCCCTGAGAACACATACACACAATATGTGTTAAAATCTACACAACTTGTGTTGTCCCTGAGCACACACACTACATGTGTTAAAATCTACACGAAATGTGTTGTCCCTGAGCACACACACTACTTGTGTTAAAACTGACACAACATGTGTCAATTTTTAACACATCTGGTTGTGTTGTTCTCAACACATCATGTTATAAAGCACCGACACACACCATCATTGTGCATTGTATGCAGTGTTTATGTTCTCAAACAAACAGGCCTGAGTAAATAAAAGTTATTTATATAGAATGTTTTATCAGTTGCTACAATTTAATTTAATTCAAAGCGCAAACTCTGTCAACTGTTATCTCTTCATGATCTTTTCTCAAAAGCGGCATCGATGTGGTGTTGAAGTGTGAATAATTGAGTTTATAGAGTCATAGAGTTTGAAACATTGTCTTGTACTTTGTGTGCACATGCGTTCTGTACTCGACTATTGATTAAATGCTTAATGATTTAGTTTCACTTTATTTTTAAAATTACATCTGAGTATGTGATTACCTGACACAATTAGTGTGTTAAAATGACTTACACATTTATCGTGTTAAATTTGACACAACATGTGTTGTCCCTGAGCACACTCACTACATGTGTTAAAACTAACACAACATGTGTCATTTTTAACACATCTCTTTTTAGAGTGTAGGTTACAAACATTCTTCATTTTCTTTTGTGTTCAGAAATGTATTCAGGTTTGCACTTGAACAACATTATTCTAAAGTTTTGCCATGTTTTTTTCATAAATTATATTTCATCTGCCAAAATCATCCAAAAATTTTCCAGGACAGCTTAAATTCCAGAAAATAAAATTATATTCTGTCAATCCTGGACAAACACAGTTTTGGATTATTTTAGTATAATATAATTTATGAAAAAACATGGTACATGCACAGTAAAATCCCCAGAGTTAAATTAACACTGCTCAGAGAACATTTGGTCCCACTCTACAGAGTGTTAAAGTAACACTGAATCAGTGTTAAAGTTAATGAGATAATTGAGAGATTAATTAAGTGATGATTGGCCATTAGTGATGAACACCTGATGATAATGAGTAGAATCACTGAAGGAAAGAGAAAAAGAAAAACACAAGAACTACGACTGACTATAAAAAAGACATTAAATCTCTGAAGATCTCAGCAGAGGAGGATTAAACAACTCCACAAACAGCTTTACCAGCTTCACACATTACTAACCAGACTGACTTTATTTCTGTCAGACGTCTCTTATTGAGAATTAACAGATTTTTTTGTTTGATTCTGTTGTGAAAATTGTTATTGTATTTGTTTTTAATGTGACCATCATGGTGATCAGTGTTTTCTTTAGTTGGGCAGTTTGATGACGTTTTAACGTTAGTGTTTCTCTGGCTGCTGTAACTGAGTTTGTTATGGCAAGAAAAGCAAGAGTAAACACAATCAGATGCTGACGGCTGCTCGATGTCGAGAATATGATCATTGTATAATGATTTAATTCATTGATTTTACGACTGAGTATGAGCAATATTCTTAACTTTTTTTATTGTGATTTTAGAGAAGATCCAACACTGTTTTAATCAGAAAAGCTGAATAAGTTTTGAAATCGATTGTACACTAATCACTTCTACCTCCTGCGAGATGAACTCACACACAGACATCAAGAATCTGCCTATGAATCTCAACAATGGTGACATGCTTCATGCCACAATGCATTCTGGGAGCCATAGATGAGTTTTGCGTGATGCACCCAGAATGCATTGTGGCATGTCACCATTGTTAAGATTCATAGGCTGATTCTTGATGTCTATGTGTGAGTAAAACTCGCAGGAGTTAGAAGTGCTTATTGTGTGATGTGTTAGTAAACCGCAGTACAAATATTATGTAAAAATGTTTTGATAATTGTTTAGTTTCTCTGATGATAACATTGCTGGATCTTCTTCGAATTTCTTACAACGAATCACAAGTCTCCTATAATCAATGACTTTCAGGGGATCAGCAAATAAGGCACTCTATGATGATAGCAACAGTATCATAAACAACAAGCGTCAAGATTTTCTTGCCATTTTCACCGTAACGAACAGTTACAGCATCCAGAGAAAATCTTATGTTAGCAAGTCAAGGGTCAAGAGCCCAATTAAAGCAAACACTAATCACAATGATGGTAACTTCAAACAACTTTAATTTTCAATAAAACATCAACATCTAAACCTCAATAAGAGCTTCTGTAGTCGTCTGATAGAAATAAAGTCTGTCTGGTTAGTAATGTGTGAAGCTGGTAATGCTGTTTGTGGAGTTGTTTAATCCTCCTCTGCTGAGATCTTCAGAGATTGAATGTCTTTTTAATAGTCAGTCGTAGTTCTTGTGTTTTTCTTTTTCTCTTTCCTTCAGTGATTCTACTCATTATCATCAGGTGTTCACCACTAATGGTCAATTATCACTTAATTAATCTCTTAATTATCTCATTAACTTTAACACTGATTCAGTGTTACTTTAACACTCTGTAGAGTGGGACCATATGTTCTCTGAGCAGTGTTAATTTAACTCTGGGGATTTTACTTTGTATGGCCTGACGGGGGGCAACCCAAGCCAGGGAAATCACGATAAGTCATCTCGGAACCAGATGGCAGATGTATGTGAGGCCAGCAGTGTTGGGAGGAGAAGCTGTGTTTCGTAGGGGCCAAGGTCAAGACTGGACACAGCAGCCCCTGCCCTAATATTGGCCCCTCTATACCGCTCACCAAATACCGCATAAATTGAGAGCCAGGAAACACCCTGAAGAAAAGAGCCAAGATTGGCATTTAAGAGCCAGCTGAGACCAGCTGTGATTGTGATTGAAAACTTTGTGGAACAGAACAACATTTATTTGTATCAGTAAAACTGTATAATATGTCTCTATCATAGTCTTAATCCTGCAGGTCATTAGGATGGCAGAGGATAATTTGGAGACATGGTGATGGCTTTAAGAGGACGGCTTTTGAAGTTTAAAGAGAAGTTCTGGATAACAGAGGTATCTAAACTAAAGATAACTTGAAACAATTTCACAGTATAACTTATTGGAGATGTTCCAATTTGAAAGTTAAACAGTTAAATTTCTAAACTTTGTGAAGGATTAATGAATTAAGGGTTAGTGAATTTAACATTATAGTAAAAGTCTTAGAAGACTGTTGAAAAGATAAATGTGGGTTTGAGAAGGAGAGAGAGACTGCTTCAGTGGAACAAGGGATTGTACTCTGTCTGCGATCTGAGACAAAACAAAAACAATGATATCAGAACAAAACAACCGATCAGACTTTTCTATAAGTAGATTAGTAATGAACAGATTTGAAACGGGTTAAGAAACCATGTAAAAGCACATTTTGAGAATGAGCAGTTCATATTTATGTGTCCTGCTTGAGTGTAGTGTGCCATTAACCTCTGGAATGAGTGTTTTTATCATTACAGATGGGTTAGTTAAGTGAGACGACAAACGCTAAGGAAGCTGATTATTCTGAGCGAAATCTGGTGAAAAGATGATCCAGAACATGGACGAGCTTTAAATGAATTGGTATCCAGCTCAGTCTGTTAATGGTAATTATGACTACACTCTAAAAAGAGATGTGTTAAAAAACAACACACTGAGTGTGTTGATGGTATTTTGACACATGTTGTGTAGATATAACACACAATGTGTGTTAAATGTTACTCTGGATGAACAGCAGTGGGTGTTTTGGCAGCCAATCACATCATGCCTCTTTTTCAATGTCTTTTTCAAATGCTTTCACCTGTTATCACTGACCAGACTGACTTTATTTCTGTCAGACAGAAGCTCTTATTGAGACGAACAGGATTTGGTGTTGATGATTCAGTGAATGTTTCATCTGAAGTCACCAGAATCGTGATTAGTGGCTCCTTTATTTGAGCTCTTGACCCTTGACTCTTTCACATCAGTTTTTCTCTGTTTGCTGTGACTCTATGTTTATTAAACACATTTGAAGCAGCAGAAATTACTGTGAGAAAGCGATTATCAGATAATAATGTTATCATCGTATATATTTGCTGAGCTCAGGCAAGTTTTTGATATCTGAAACTTTACTGTAAAAATTATTTTGTGCTGTTAATAATTATTTTATAATATTAATGTCATCATCTGCACATTTGATTTTAGATACACAGTGCACATAGGATGTTTCAAGTCTATGGTGTCACACAAGCACACACACATATCAAGAATCAGCTCATGAATCTCAATAATGGTGACAAACCAAAAGCTTCATCACGCAATGCATTCTGGGAGTCACCATAGTACAAAACTCATCCATGACTCCCAGCATCCACTGCAGGATGAAGCGTTTGTCACCATTGTTGTGATTCATGAGCTGATTCTTGATGTGTGTGTTTGACGAGTATCTGCTGCAGCTCTAAACTGTCTGAAAACATTGAATTTATATTTTTTTTAAGAATTCATTCTGCACTGCTGGACCTCATTGACTAATTTCACAAAACTTTTATAGCTAACAGCACACAAATAAAGTAATTGTATACCATCTATTTAATCATAAACTGGATCAGATCTTGAGATTATGACTTGATCAAGAAACTTCTGATCGTGTTTTCCTGCCATAACAAACATATTTGATTTAAATGCAGTTATAGCAAAAAGAGGAGAATTAAAAGACAAGTAAAGGGTCAAGAGCTCAAATAAAGGAGCCACTGATCACGATTCTGGTGACTTCAGATGAAACGTTCAATGAACCATCAACATCTAAACCTCTGTTCATCTCAATAAGAGCTGGTGTGTGTAGATTCATGATGTCTAAAACATCCAGGTAATACAATAAACAGTCAAACACTCTTTATTAAATGTCAATGGACTAAACACAAGTTAACAATACGTGTCAGTGTTCATCCAAACACGAAGTCACATGTAACACACATCTGACACACGTTGTGTAACTATAACACATTATTGTGTAAAAGGTTTCAACACACTTCTGTGTAAGAGGAATAACACATTAGTTGAGTTACAGGTAACACGGAGATGTGTTAAAGAAAACGACACAGGTTGTGTGTTAAATTTTACGCAACATGTGTTGTCCCTGAGCACACACACTACATGTGTTAACATCTACACAACATGTGTTGTCCCTGAGCACACACACTACATGTGTTCAAATCTACACAACATGTGTTAAAATCTACACAACATGTGTTGTCCCTGAGCACACACACTACATGTGTTAAAATCTACACAATATGTGTTGTCCCTGAGCACACACACTACATGTGTTAAAACTGACACAACATGTGTCAATTTTTAACATATCTGGTTGTGTTGTTCTCAACACATCATGTTATAAAGCACCGACACACACCATCATTGTGCATTGTATGCAGTGTTTATGTTCTCAAACAAACAGGCCTGAGTAAATAAAAGTTATTTATATAGAATGTTTTATCAGTTACTACAATTTAATTTAATTCAAAGCGCAAACTCTGTCAACTGTTATCTCTTCATGATCTTTTCTCAAAAGCGGCATCGATGTGGTGTTGAAGTGTGAATAATTGAGTTTATAGAGTCATAGAGTTTGAAACATTGTCTTGTACTTTGTGTGCACATGCGTTCTGTACTCGACTATTGATTAAATGCTTAATGATTTAGTTTCACTTTATTTCTAAAATTACATCTGAGTATGTGATTACCTGACACAATTAGTGTGTTAAAATGACTTACACATTTATCGTGTTAAATTTGACACAACATGTGTTGTCCCTGAGCACACTCACTACATGTGTTAAAACTAACACAACATGTGTCATTTTTAACACATCTCTTTTTAGAGTGTACTTTGTCATTTATGATGTTGTTTTTGAATTAATCTATGGATTAGTGCATATGTTAAAGCGGAATAGTTAAAGGTCCCCTTCTTCGCGATTCCATTGTTCAAACTTTAGTTAGTGTGTAATGTTGCTGTTAGAGCATAAATAATACCTGTAAAATTATAAAGCTCAAAGTTCAATGCCAAGCGAGATATTTTATTTAACAGAAGTTACCTTTCAATACAGCGAACGGCTGGCTTGGACTACATCCTGGTACTTCCTGCTTTAATTACGTCAGTAGAGCAGTAGAACAGACTAACCTCCGCCCACAAAGAAACGCGAAAAAGGGGGCGCGGTCTTGTTGCTGCCCCACTTGGAGAAGCGGACGGTCGCGTGGAGAAAAGGAACTGTTGCGTTGAGTGTGTTTATCGCCATGTCATCGAGACGCTGTTATTTTCATCCAGGAGTCAAATCACCTTTGTTTGGCTTTCCCAGGGACGCTGTAGAGATTATTGAACGCATACATCTCTCCGTTAAGAGGCGTGACCTTTCCAACGTGCGCTAAGCTGCTGTCGAATCACAACACAGGAACCGCTTTCACATGCGCTAAGCTGTGGTCGAATCACAGCACAGGAACCGCTTGCACAATCAGAACTCGTTACGTGTTTCTGAAGGAGGGACTTTATAGAACAAGGAAATCACCAGCCGTTTTTAGGACAGTGGAAACAGCGGTATACAGATAAGTAAATAGTGTGAAAAATACTGTGTTTTTTTACACGCGAAACATGAACACATGTTATATTGCACACTGTAAACACAATCAAAGCTTCAAAAAAACACGAAGAACGGGACCTTTAAAGATTGCCGCCCATCATGGGTTTAACACCCTTGTATAAATTCAACAGAGGGTCGGAGGTTAAATAATGTCAATTGATTAAGAAAGGCAAATGTACATTTTATAGACTGGACGGCAGAGACAAGGAGACAAATTAACTAAAGTCACACTATCTAAATTATCCAGAGACTCCCTAATATTTATGAAAGGCCAGAGGGCGAGCAAAGGGAAAACTTATAAAAAAGAAAGAGTTTTATTTTATGTTTCCTCTGAACGGAGGCATGACATTAGATGTCTAAGAGAGCTTCTATTTGTGTATTAAGGGCTGAAGGAGCAGGCAGAGAAGTCTTTCTGTGTGACTGGGATTGAGATAAGAGGAATATAATATTTTGGTTTCTGCAGAGCAGTAGAGATAAGAAACAATAATGATCACATGGTGCATCTGCAGACGAGCTCTTTGATAGAGGAATAATGTGACAAGTTAAAACAGAAGAGAAATAGCCCAAAAAGATTTATTTTTTGGTGGAAAATTAATTTTCGGACAGAATTATGAACAATTTATGAACACCTGTAAAGTTAAATGGAGTTAATATACATATATGGAGTTGAAAAATCATTTTGAAACAGCTTTAAAGAAATTGATGGTGACTTATAGTACAAATTTGAATACTTTATACAGTGATATGGGAGATTATGAAAATGTGCAAGTTCTTGGTAAAGTTATAACAATTTTGGATTTAAGTGGCAAGGTGAGGATTTGATGATAAGTACCGCTGCTAAATTACATGAATTAAGAGGTTTAAGATTTTGGGCCAATTGGAGCATACGTCTAAAGAGATTTAATGGACAGGGCATGGAGAAAAGGGTACTTTAAAAGAAAGCCCTGATGAATTGATTTTGGATGGTTTACTGATAACAGGAACTGAAAAGACTTTAATAAAAATTGGATATTGATTATGATTAAGTATGATGTCACAAGATAAAGATGAGTGAACAAGCTGATTGAATGTAATACGAATTGATAACTATGGCATTTTGATGAAGTGTATTTAACATTAACAAATTTAGATTTATGTTCATTAGTTGTTAAATATGGTGTGGGCTATGATGAGTTAGAATGGGTCTGTTGGAAATAGTATGTTTAACAAAAACAGGGTGGTTTGTGAAGAATGGTGTTGAAACAACTGACTAGAGGAAGGTTGATTGTGAAGCACAGTGAGAAACTGGGGCATTTAAATAAGAATGTAGCATGAAATCGAGGTAGCCCACTGAGCAAAGTTATGTCCAAAAGACGTCTTTTCAATGTCTTTGCCGTACGTTGAAAAGACGTCCACTGAGGAGCCAGAATGAAAGTTTTTATGACGTCTGTTTTTGACGTGTTCTGCACGTCCGATATAGACGTTCATGGAACCTCAAGGTTAAAAACTAGTTCAAATGTGCTCATTGTGGACATATTTTCCATTTGTAATTGCAAAGCAACTCACAGACAGTGTGTGTTTTTCCAGAAATCAGGAAAACAAAAGAAACTTAGCTCACACCTTTAGACACTTTAGACAACTTAGCATCTGTAATTCACACATCTTTGGATCGTGAGAGAATCGTGGGATTCAATCCAGGATCTTCTTGCTGTGAGGAGACAGTGTTTCCCACTGAGACACTGGTGCTGCCCTTAATCACAGACATAAGACACACTTTGACTATTTCTGTCAGACGTCTACAGAAGCTCTTACTGAGAATTAACAGAGGTTTAGATGTTGCTGTTTATGTTTCATGCGTTTGCTTTAGTTGGGCTCTTGGTCCCCGTATTTGTGTTAGCTTTTCTTTGGCAGCTGTAACTGTGTGTGTGAGAAACACAATAGTTATGGCTGAGAAAGCAAAGATAAAGTGACTTCAGGTGTTGTCAGCTTCTAGTTGATGACTAAATCATCAGAAGTCTAGAATCTGATGTTGTGCTTTTGAGTTTTATGTTCTTGTTCGGCAAATAATACTTTGTTTATATTAGGGATGGGCAACAGTGGTCGAGTAATCGAGTACTCGAACGTGACAGCGATCATCGATCATGAGAACGATGATTGCCCTGAAAAAAAATATATTTGTCTTTTTATTGGTTATTGCATCGTTTTGCGGAGGTCTGATTGGTTAGCGTTTTACAGCACGCCTCCACCGCGGCGAAATAAAGGCGTGCACTGCAGTGATGTCTGGAATCATGAGATCATTAAATGGTTAGTGCAAGATGTGCAGCGCCAATCTGTCATAGACTACATACACAGCAAAATCCCCAGTGTTAAATTAACACTCCTCAGTGTACATATGTGTCCACACTACAGGGTGTTAAAAGTAACACTTAAGAAGTGTTAAAGTTAATGAGATAATTAAGTGATTAATTAAGTGATGATTGACCATTAGTGATGAGAAACACAAGAACTACAACTGACTTCAGCCACAGCTTTAGATGAAATCAACTGAAGATAAAAGAAGACATGAAATCTCTGAAGATCTCAGCAGAGGAGGATTAAACAACTCCACAAACAGCATTACCAGCTTCACACATTACTAACCAGACTGACTTTATTTCTGTCAGACGACTACAGAAGCTCTTATTGAGAATTACATTTTTGTTGAATTTGTGTTGAAACTTTTTTTAATGTCACCATCATGGTGATTAGTGTTTTCTTTAGTTGGCCAGTTTGATGACATTTTAATGTAAGTGTTTCTCTGGCTGCTGTAACTGAGTTTGCTATGGCAAGAAAAGCAAGAGTAAACACAATCAGATGCTGTTGACTGATCAGTGATAAGAATATGATCATTGTATAGTGATTTAAATCACTGATCTTATGGCTGAGTCTGAACAATATACTATTAACCTTTGTTTTTACTGTGATTCCAGGAAAGGTCCATATTTTCCAAGTTTTAATCAGTAAAGCTGAATAGGTTTTAAAGCAGATTCTACACTAATCACTTCTAACTCCTGCGAGATTAACTCACACACAGACATCAAGAATCTGCCTATGAATCTCAACAATGGTGACATGCTTCATGCCACAATGCATTCTAGGAGCCATTGATGAGTTTTGCATGATGCACCCAGAATGCATTGCGGCATAAAGCATGTCACCATTGTTGAGATTCATAGGCTGATTCTTGATGTGTGTGTGTGAGAACAACTCGCAGGAGTTTGAGTGCTTATTGTGTGATGTGTTATTAAACCGGAAAACAAGACTGTACACATTTTAAACATTGATCAGTTTATCTGACGAAAACACTGCTCGATCTCCTGCTGTAGAGTCACAAGGCTACTATAATCAATGACTCTCAGGAGATCAGCAAATAAGGCACTATATGATAATAACAACTGTATCACCAACAACAAGCCAACATCATCTGTCATCAACTTGTCATCATCAATTTTCTCTTGCTGTTCTCACTGTAACAAACAGTTACAGCAGCCAGAGAGGAAAAAATGGTGACAAGTCAAGGGTCAAGACCCCAACTAAAGCAACACTGATCACCATAATGGTGGCGTCAAACAAAACTATTATTTTCAATAAATCATCAACATCTAAACCTCAGTAAGAGCTTCTGTAGTTGTCTGACAGAAATAAAGTCTGTCTGGTTAGTAATGTGTGAAGCTGGTAATGCTGTTTGTGGAGTTGTTTAATCCTCCTCTGCTGAGATCTTCAGAGATTTCATGTCTTCTTTTATCTTCAGTTGATTTCATCTAAAGCTGTGGCTGAAGTCAGTTGTAGTTCTTGTGTTTCTCATCACTAATGGTCAATCATCACTTAATTAATCACTTAATTATCTCATTAACTTTAACACTTCTTAAGTGTTACTTTTAACACCCTGTAGTGTGGACACATATGTACACTGAGGAGTGTTAATTTAACACTGGGGATTTTGCTGTGTAGCATTATAATGAAAACACGATGGAAATAGAATGCTGTAAATGATCTGATCTGAAATGAATAGTTCCCCGTGTATCAGCTGATCCACAGAGAAACTAGCGAGAACACTCAGACTAGAGCGTGAAGTTCATGTGAGCATCCGCGTCCTTTTCTGCAGATGCACGTTGTAAGATTACTTTTATGTTGTCTATATCTGATTAATCTAATATAAGAAGCGTTTGGTTGAGCTTAATAAGCTAGAAAAGCGCTGCCGTTATACCGGCTGTTGTTCATTCTCTTCAGTTTCAGCTCAAACGCATATTTCATGCTCGACATGATGGTTTAGAGACGGTCATATTCTTTTCAGATAGGCTATTTGTTTCTCAGAATCATTGATATTAGTAATGCAGCAGTGCTATACTGTTCTCGAATTTTTTAACAGTAGACCTAGTTTATTTAAAGTTGGTTTTTCGCTATGAGTTCGAAAACGCGCAGTGATGTCTGTAAACGCTTCGATCATGAATAATAAAATTAAGTAACATGATGTGCAGAGTCAATCTGTCAAAGCATTATAATGAGAACAGGATTTTAATAAAATGTTGTTTCTGTGTGCTTTCGTTGTCCGTGTATGAGCGTTGTTAAGGGAAGAGCGCATTCAAAATGTTCCGTTTCAAACCCTTCGCCTGTAAAATCTAGCACGCTGAAGTTCACGTGCGCATTCACGTCCTTTTGTGTTGATTTATGTCGTAATAGGTTCATAATAATCTTCATATTAATATTGATATATGGTGCGTTTGGTTGAGTTTATTAACCAGCTAGCAAGCTCTGCAGGGTGGTGTTATTTCACAGTTTCAGCTCAAAGGCAATGCTCGATATTACTGACTTGGTTATTTGAGACGGTCATTTTATAAAGATGTTTCTTTTTCAAAGACATTTATGCATCATAATCTGGCAGTTATTTTTTGTTTTATATGTTCATGTTTTCATATACCCGTTTTCATGTCACGTTTGTATTTGTCAACAACCATTTTCATAACAGTATTTTCATTATTTCAATGACGGACATGCCCCGCCCCCAATTACTCGAGTACTCGTTTTTGAGACCTATCGATGATAGAAATGAGAAATTGACAAAAATGCCCATCCCTAGTTTATATACTATAACCTTGTGAATCTGCTGTATTGACACCAATAGCAATAAACAAATCACTCATCCTGAAAGATGAAAAAACAGCATGTGCACATTGTTTTGAGAAAATATTTCTCATAGTCACACACAGACATCAAGATTTTGCATATGATTCACAACAACGGTGACAATCAAGCATGAGTTTTCTACTTTGAAGCTACCCATCATGCATTGCAGCATGAAGTTTTTTTTGTTATGATTGTCACCGTTGTTGTGAATCATATGCAAAATCTTGAATTCTCGATACAGTGGATTCGCAAGGATATAGTATATAAACAAATGATTATTTGCCAAACAAAAACACAAAACTCAAAAGCACAACATCAGATTCTAGACTTCTGATGAATTAGTCATCAACTAGGAGCTGACAACACCTGAAGTCATTTTATCTTTGCTTTCTCAGCCATAGCTATTGTGTTTCACACACACAGTTACAGCTGCCAAAGAAAAGCTAACACAAATACGGGGACCAAGAGCCCAACTAAGGCAAACGCTTCCCGCCACAATGGTTACTTCAAATGAAACATCAACATCTAAACCTCTGTTAATTCTCAGTAAGAGCTTCTGTAGACGTCTGACAGAAATAGTCAAAGTGTGTCTTATGTCTGTGATTAAGGGCAGCACCAGTGTCTCAGTGGGAAACACTGTCTCCTCACAGCAAGAAGATCCTGGATTGAATCCCACGATTCTCTCACGATCCAAAGATGTGTGAATTACAGATGCTAAGTTGTCTAAAGTGTCTAAAGGTGTGAGCTAAGTTTCTTTTATTTTCATGATTTCTGGTCAAACACACACTGTCTGTGAGTTGCTTTGCAATTACAAATGGGAAATATGTCCACAATGAGCACATTTGAACTAGTTTTTAACCTTGAGGTTCCATGAACGTCTATACCGGACGTGCAGAACACGTCAAAAACAGACGTCATAAAAACTTTCATTCTGGCTCCTCAGTGGACGTCTTTTCAACGTACGCCTTTGCTCAGTGGGAGAGAGCGAAGTGACCCCATTGACAGACGCACAAAAGAGAATCGGTGCATGACAGACATTTGTGCTTTGGAACTATGCCCTGCATGGGCAGAGGTGTCCTCTGAACTGTGAGCAAAGCACAAAATGTAAATTGAAGGATGTTTTATGTAGAGACTTAAAGTGCTAAGATGGATTATTATCTATCTTACTTATTTTTATTGTTTAGTTTGAGTTAGGGCTGGGCGATATATATCGTGAGATTGTTATGCGCATCTCATCAGTAAAGCCGGTTAATTGATTAGTAGTAAATCGGCTTCACCTGCTTTCAGATGGAGCGGCATTTACTACAAAGAGCCGTAGTTAACTGACAAGCTGAGCCATATCGCATTAATATCGTGGACGTATCGCCAGCGATAATTAATGCGATATGGCTCAGCTTGTCAGTTAACTACGGCTCTTTGTACACAGCAAAAACTCCAGTGTTAAATTAACACTCCTGGGAGTGTATATGAGTCCACTCAAGAGTGTTGAAGGTAATGAGATAATTAAGTGATTAATTTAGTGATGATTGATCATTATTGAAGACACCTGATGATAACAAGCAGAATCTCTGAAGGAGAAAATCTCAAATTGTAAGCCACCGTTATGGGGATGGGTGTTTGCTTTAGTTGGGCTCTTGATCCTTATGTTATTAACTTTAGATTTTGTCTGGCTGCTGTATCTGAGTTATAATTACCAGAAGAACAAAGACAAAAAGTGATCTGTTGGTTATATTATAACAATCATCATTTGCACTATGTTTTTGATTTATGTTGTCGATTTACAGCATATCTGTGATTCTGCATAAATATTCAAAGTATTAGATATAACATAAAGGATTTCTTAAAAGTTGTTTAAAAAAAAAAGTCTTTCTTTTAGGCACACACAGATGTCAAGATTCAGTCTATGCATCTCAACAATGGTGACGAGCAGAATATTAAATTAGGAAAAGAAAATTACATAGACAATTCAGATCATAATTTATTCATACCGCAATGCATGATGGGAGCCATTAATGAGTTGTGATTGGTGGTAGCCACTGCAACATGCTTTATTATTGTCACCATTGTTGAGACTCACAGGCTGATTATTGATGTCTGTGTTTCTAAATAAATTAATTTGAAAGTCATTTGATCAGAACAATGTTAATTAAATATTTTGGCTTAAAAGAAAAAAGGATAACTACATGCTGTAAAATCACAAAGCTGCTGCTAATAAGTTAAACCAAACTATCTCAAAAAGTTTCATTTTTCTGATCACAGCATGATTTTGTCAAAACATAGCCAACACTATCAGATCACACTTTTCTTTGTTAATTTGACTGTTATAAATCAATAACAGCAGACAAACAAAATCTAAAGTTAATAATTTAAGGGTCAAGACGCCAACTAATGCACACACCCATCCCCATAACGGTGGCTTACAATTTATGATTTTCTCCTTCAGTGATTCTGCTTGTTAACATCAGGTGTCTTCAATAATGCTCAATCATCACTAAATTAATCACTTAATTGTCTCATTAACTTCTCTAACTTCTTTCTTAATTTAACACTGGAGTTTTAGCTTTGTAGTAAATGCCGCTCCATCTGAAAGCAGGTGAAGGCGATTTACTACTAATCAATTAACCGGCTTTACTGATGAGAAGCGCATAACAATCTCACGATATATATCGCCCAGCCCTAGTTTGAGTTGATTTTGATTAATTAAGAGAACAACTGATTGTTTGTTTCTTCATATGGGTTTTCTAAAGTTTGTATTGGGTCTCTGAGGAGTGACTGTGGGTTTGGCCTAGGGATGTGTGATGTGTTACTAAACGCTTGATAGCAACAAGGTGTCGTGTGTTTGGATTTTGTAGGTATCACACACCCCTAACATGTCGGGAGTGCAGTAACAGTGAGTACTCACTTAGCCCGGCTTCCAGAGATGAAATCTGGATTTGTCTTTCATTTTATAGGATATTTTCAATATGTTTTGGGGAAAACCTTCTGGTCAAGACTGCCATTCGTAGCTTGACAGGAGCATGCAAGCTGATGGAGGGTAAGAGTGTAACGATGTACACAGACTAGCGTTATGCCTTCGGAGTTGAGCATGATTTTGGGGCGCTGTGGAAACGCAAGAAAATTTTAAAGTCTGATGGGCGCACAATTATGAATGCTTCTTTTGTGTCTAATCTGCTAGACACAATTTTCTTGCCTGGCTAGGTTGCTATCTGTAGAATGCGCAGCAAAACTAACAACAAAGAGTTTATTTCAACAGGAAACTGTGAGAGCAGACACAGTTGCGAAGGCCATGGAAGGGCAACAGACGACACAACCAGAATGTTTTTATTATCTGAAATAACCACAAATGTTTTGCCTTCCTTATAGACTATGCAGTCTTTCAACTCAGGGCCAGAGAAAAGCAGCGATGGGAACAGTGCGACTGCACTGTGCAAAATGGCGCCTGGACGAGTAGTGATGGCAAGCCTTGTTTACCCCAAAAATATTTTCGATGATTATGATTAATGGCTGCATGGGTGATCACGCAGCCAAAGGGGGAATGATACTCAAATACACAAGTTTATGAGGAGGTTACAATATTTGCTGAAAATGTTTCGCATCATGATGCGTATTGATACTAGGGCTGGGCGATATATATCGTGAGATTGTTATGCGCTTCTCATCAGTAAAGCCAGTTAATTGATTAGTAGTAAATCGCCTTCACCTGCTTTCAGATGGAGCGGCATTTACTACAAAGCTAAAACTCCAGTGTTAAATTAAGAAAGAAGTTAGAGAAGTTAATGAGATAATTAAGTGATTAATTTAGTGATGATTGAGCATTATTGAAGACACCTGATGTTAACAAGCAGAATCACTGAAGGAGAAAATCATAAATTGTATGCCACCGATATGGGGATGGGTGTGTGCATTATTTGGGCTCTTGACCCTTATATTCTTAACTTAAGATTTTGTTTGTCTGCTGTTATTGATTTATAGCAGGCAAATTAATAAAGTAAAGTGTGATCTGATAGTGTTGGATATGTTTTGACATAATCATGCTATGATCAGAAAAATGAAACATTTTGAGATAGTTTGGTTTAACTTGTTAACAGCAGCTTTGTGATTTTACAGTATGTGATTATCATTTTTTCTTGAAATCCAAAATATTTAATAAACATTGTTTTGATCAAAAGACTTTCAAATTAATTTATTTAGAAACACAGACATCAATAATCAGCATGTGAGTCTCAACAATGGTGACAATAATAAAGCATATTGCAGTGGCTACCACCAATCACAACTCATTAATGGCTCCCATCATGCATTGCGGTATGAATAAATTATGATCTGAATTGTCTATGTAATTTTCTTTTCCTAATTGAATATTCTGCTCGTCACCATTGTTGAGATGCATAGACTGAATCTTGACCTCTGTGTGTGGCTAAAAGAAAAACTTTTTTTTTTTTAAATAACTTTTAAGGATTCCTTTATATTATATCTAAAACTTTGTATACAGAATCACAGTTATGCTGTAAACCGCAACATAAATCAAAAATATAGTTCAAATGATGATTGTCATAATATAACCAACAGATCACTTTTTATCTTTGTTCTTCTGGCAGTTATAACTCAGATACAGCAGCCAGACAAAATCTAAAGTTAATAACATAAGGGTCAAGAGCCCAACTAAAGCAAACACCCATCCCCATAACGGTGGCTTACAATTTGAGATTTTCTCCTTCAGAGATTCTGCTTGTTATCATCAGGTGTCTTCAATAATGATCAATCATCACTAAATTAATCCCTTAATTATCTCATTACCTTCAACACTCTTGAGTGGACTCATATACACTCCCAGGAGTGTTAATTTAATTTAGTTTTTGCTGTGTACAAAGAGCCGTAGTTAACTGACAAGCTGAGCCATATCACATTAATTATCGCTGGCGATACGTCCGCGATATTAATGCGATATGGCTCAGCTTGTCAGTTAACTACGGCTCTTTGTAGTAAATGCCGCTCCATCTGAAAGCAGGTGAAGGCGATTTACTACTAATCAATTAACCGGCTTTACTGATGAGATGCGCATAACAATCTCACGATATATATCGCCCAGCCCTAATTGATACACAGCAAAATCCCCAGTGTTAAATTAACACTCCTCAGTGTGCATATGTGTCCACACTACAGGGTGTTAAAAGTAACACTTAAAAAGTGTTAAAGTTAATGAGATAATTAAGTGATTAATTAAGTGTGAGAATTAGTGATGAGAAACACAAGAACTACAACTTCAGCCACAGCTTTAGATGAAATCAACTGAAGATAAAAGAAGACATTAAATCTCTGAAGATCTCAGCAGAGGAGAATTAAACAACTCCACAAACAGCATTACCAGCTTCACACATTACTAACCACACTGACCTTATTTCTGTCAGACGACTACAGAAGCTCTTATTGAGGTTTAGATGTTGATGATTTATTGAAAATAATAGTTTAGTTTGACGCCACCATTATGGTGATCAGTGTTGCTTTAGTTGGGCTCTTGACCCTTGACTTATCAGTATTTTCTCTCTGTAGCTGTTTGTTACAGTGAGAACAGCAAGAGAAAATTGATGATGACAAGTTGATGGCAGATAATGTTGGCTTGGCGTTGGTGATACAGTTGTTATCATTATATAGTGCCTTGTCTGCTGATCTCCTGACAGTCATTGATTATAATAGCCTTGTGACTCTACAGCAGGAGATCCAGCAGTGTTTTTATCAGATAAAATGATCAACATTTAGTATGTGTTCAGTCTTGTTTTCCGGTTTAATAACACATCATCCAATAAACACTTCTAGCTCTTGCAAGCTTTTCTCACACACAGACATCAAGAATCTGCCTATGAATCTCAACAATGGTGACATGCTTAATGCTGCAATGCAATCTGGGTGCATTATGCAAAACTCATCCATGGCTCCCAGAATGCATTGAGGCATGAAGCATGTCACCATTGTTGAGATTCATAGGCAAATTCTTGATGTCTGTGTGTGAGTTAATCTTCTATAAAAACAATCACTAAAATCTCTACTATGATCAAATTCGTATCACTGAGCAGCTGACAGCATTTGATTTTGTTTTCTCTTGCTTTTCTTACCATTGCAAATTCAGTAACAGCAGCTAGAGAATCACTAACTTTAAAATGTCATCAAACTGCCAACTAAAGAAAACACTGATCACTTTGATGGTGACATTAAAAAAAGTTTCAACACAAAATCAACAAAAATGTAATTCTCGCTTCTGTAGTCGTCTGACAGAAATAAGGTCAGTCTGGTTAGTAATGTGTGAAGCTGGTAATGCTGTTTGTGGAGTTGTTTAATCCTCCTCTGCTGAGATCTTCAGAGATTTAATGTCTTCTTTATCTTCAGTTGATTTCATCTAAAGCTGTGGCTGAAGTCAGTTGTAGTTCTTGTGTTTCTCATCACTAATGGTCAATCATCACTTAATTAATCACTTAATTATCTCATTAACTTTAACACTTCTTAAGTGTTACTTTTAACACCCTGTAGTGTGGACACATATGTACACTGAGGAGTGTTAATTTAACACTGGGGATTTTGCTGTGTATACACGAAAACGAGAAAAGGCCTCGATTAAATCTGAGACCGTTTTGGAAGACCATCATTCATGGGAATGGAAGGGGGTAAACAATAGCTTACATCAATAGAATTGTGAATTATTGCATAGAGATGTCTTTTCTGTTGTCTAAGGTCTGTGTGCAGGTAAAATTTGGGGAAACCAGCTGGGACTCTTTTACATGACATCAAACCAGGTGATTTCGTGTTGATAGCGGGCAACGGGAGGAGGAGCTGGAAGGCGAAAAGGTGGCTGGGGCCTTACCAAATCCTCCTAACAAACGCTTACCACCGTAAAAGTGGCTGAGAGGGAGACGTGGGTACACGCAAGCCACTGCAGAAAGTTTTCCACCAGCAGGAAGGGGAGGAGCGAAATCGGAAGTGAAGAAAGCCATGACGAAGTGCCAGGGGGAACAAAGCCTGTACTTTGGCACGGCTGCAGAAACAACAGCTAGAGATAAAGACGAGCTGCTGGCTTTGTCTGCAAATGTCCCATGCCTGCAAAGCAGTACCACTGACTGTTGTAACACTGAATGAAACTGACTGCTTGATCCCGCAGCAAATGACTGAGATAGTGAGAGCTGCGAAGGACATTGAGCACGGGAAAATCCCAACAAAACATCCAACATCTGACTGCGAGAGGACTGAAGTCAGAGTCTGAGTCAGAATTGACATGGTAGTGGGTGGTATTACAACTAATTTTACCTGCCAGGTTAGAAGACCGAATGACACTTCAACTGCGACAGTTTGGTTTTATGGTTAAGCGTATCATTTTATTGAGAGGGGAGTGTTGGCAGGATGATGTTAACCAGCTTTGATGAATGTGGGGACATGTATGTATTTACCAGGTAATGAAAACAAGAAAAAGGATAGACAGAAGATACAGTTAATTCTGTGATAGGGACTTTACCAGATAGAGCAAATGTGGGTTGGTCTATTTTCCTGGGGGTGGGTACAGCAGGATCGATAAACAAGATAAATGGGTTAGCATGGACTGTACTAACTAGCTAATAGCATGGAACACACTTTAACAATGGTAGATGAGGAAATGAAGCAAATCCGAGATGAAGATATCCAAAAACAGACTAGTTTTAGACATGATAACAGATGAGAGAGGGGGAGTTTGGAAAATGCTTGGGGTATCATGTTGATTTCATATTGCAGATTATAGTGACAATGTAACCAATATAATTGAGTAGCCTACATGAGGCAGGCTGTAAGAAAACCTGAGAGAGAGGGGGAAAAAGCTGATGACTCATGGTTTTGTTGGATGACAAATCTGAAGGTATGGGGATACTGGTTATGTTTTACTGTATTGCAGGGTTTTTTCAATTATTGTGCTGATTTGTATGTGTTCACAATGTATTTTTCAACACATTTCCAGGATAGTTCAATGAGTAGTGAAGCCCAGTGTATCACAACAGATGGTCAAATTAGACATTTATGATGGGTACGACAAGTGGATGAACAAATTAAGTGATAGGAGATAGTGACTAGCAAAGTGAAGAATGAAACAAATTAGGGGATTATGTTTTCGTTGGTTTAAATCTGGACGGCCTTTAGAGGCCTCAGATATCTAAATATTATAACGTGTTTTTTTGTTTGCAGTGAGTGGGGGGCTTTACCCACAAAAATAGCCTATGCATATTTTCTTTCTTCCTTCACAAATTCAAGAGTGTAATGAGAATAGATTATTGAATTTAATTATTATTATTATTATTATTTTTCATTCAGTTTAGATTTTTTTTTTAATCATTTAAAACTTTATTATTAAATGTATTCATTTTCATATTTACCCCTTTTTAACCTTACTATTATGTTTACTTATTTTCGAGGTTGCAGTCATATATAATATATATACAAAGATAAAATTTTTCATTATGGTTTATCAATGATGTGATAAAAAGAGGGGATTGTTATGGGAAAATTTAATCATAGCTATACATTAAACATTGCGCATGAAATGTTTATTGATTTGCATATATTCATACAGAACCAGCTTCCTGGGTAAAAGGTCATATACAGAATATAGAGAACACGTTCTACACACAGGGGTCAGGATGGCCTAAACGTGGGGATCAGAGTTCAAATGAACAGGACACTTGGGATTTGAGCAAGTGCTGCTTTTCTTGTCATGTGTGGAAATTTACAGGAGGAGTGACTTTGTTTGGGAAACTGATAAAAAGCTGAGTGCTGTTATGTCTAGTTAGTGCACTCTGCAGACATTGAAGATGGCTGTATGACTGTGACTCAATTCTTGCAAGAAATGAAATCTTTATAAAGACAATTTGGCAAGGTTTTGTCTCTTATTCAGTAATGCGGCGATAGTAAAAATTTTGCCACGACACACCATAATGACCAACATTAAAATAAAGTAGCGTAGTAGGCCTAACTATTCAGCTACATCTCTGCACAGTTCAAAAACGAGGCAGTTTATTCCTAATAGGAATATTTATTGTTGTCAGCCACTTTAACAGTGTCAATAAATACACAGTTTGTACTTTGTACATTAACACTAAAATATAAAATGATTAAATAATGATTAAATTAAAATGTGCTGTAAAGTTAAATTAAAACTGTGCTGTACTTAAATATAAAAAACTTTACTCAAAGATGAAATTAAAATGTATTGTTTTAACATTAATTTATATTTAAAGTCCCTGTAAAGTTAAAGTTAAATATTTGTTCTGAGTTTGTCACACCACAGAAAAATGTGTTATTAAATGTGTGCCAAATAAAAACAAAGCACACAAAACAACTGGGCAGTGGGACGTACCGCAACATTGGCACCAGATGTTGGCGGGACGGGCAGATGAAGTCCTGTGTCGGTTCAGCCCCATTCGTCAGTGGATTATCTGTGAATCCCGGTTGTCTCCGATGAACGTTTGTAAAACTATCTGGTGTGAAACGATCACTGGCGGAAGGCAGGTGTTGGTGGTGATCAAGGTAGCTGTTCACAAAATTAATCCACCTCTTCTTGATATCGGCGATTTTGTTTTATAAGCTTTTTATATGTTTTACAATTAGGTAATATGCATTTACGTGATGAAGGCATAATTAGCTAGCTAACTGTAGGCTGTTGTAACTAGTGGTAGTGACAGCAAAGGCCCAGCCAGCACAGTCATGTGGGGCCCATATGGGCGTCACCTGGGCTGTCTAACTGGGGCCCAGCCAGTTTTGTCCTCAGTTTCCATGTAGGCCCCACATGGGCTAGCCCAGATGAACTGAACACTGCTCAGTGTGCACACTACAGGCTGTTAAATGTAACTGAATCAGTGTTGGAGTTAATGAGATAATTAAGTGATTAATAGAGTAATGACTGAATATTACTGAAGACTCCTGATGATAACAAGCAGAATCACTGAAGGACAGAGAAACACAACAGACTTCAGACACAACTTCACAAAAGCATTATCAGCTTCCCTTTTTACCTATTAGATTGACTTTCTGTTATCTTAGTTTTTATTGATAATTCCCACTGAGCAAAGGTGTACGTTGAAAAGACGTCCACTGAGGAGCCAGAATGAGTTTTTATGACGTCTGTTTTTGATGTGTTCTGCACGTCTGATATAGACGTTCATGGAACCTCAGGGTTAAAAACTAGTTCAAATGTGCTCATTGTGGACATATTTTCCATTTGTAATTGCAAAGCAACTCACAGACAGTGTGTGTTTGTCCAGAAATCATGAAAATAAAAGAAACTTAGCTCACACCTTTAGACACTTTAGACAACTTAGCATCTGTAATTCACACATCTTTGGATCGTGAGAGAATCGTGGGATTCAATCCAGGATCTTCTTGCTGTGAAGAGACAGTGTTTCCCACTGAGACACTGGTGCTGCCCTTAATCACAGACATAAGACACACTTTGACTATTTCTGTCAGACGTCTACAGAAGCTCTTACTGAGAATTAACAGAGCTTTAGATGTTGATGTTTATGGTTAATTTGAAGTCACCATTGTGGTGGGAAGCGTTTGCTTTAGTTGGGCTCTTGGTCCCTGTACTTGAGTTAGCTTCTCTTTGACTGCTGTGTGTGTGAAACACAATGGTTGTGGCTGAGAAAGCAAAGATAAAGTGACTTCAGGTGTTGTCAGCTCCTTGTTGATGACTAAATCATCAGAAGTCTAGAATCTGATGTTGTGCTTTTGAGTTTTGTCACCGTTGTTGTGAATCATATGCAAAATCTTGATGTCTGCGTGTGACTATGTGAAATATTTTCTCAAAACAATGTGCACATGCTGTTTTATCATCTTTCAGGATAAGTGATTATTTTATTGCTATAAGTCCCGATACAGTGGATTCACAAGGTTATAGTATATAAACAAATTATTATTTGCCAAACAAGAACATAAAACTCAAAAGCATAACATCAGATTCTAGACTTCTGATGATTTAGTCATCAACAAGGAGCTGACAACACCTGAAGTCACTTTATCTTTGCTTTCTCATGGTGCGTTCACACCGGACGCGAATTGAGCGTCAGGCGCGAGTGATTTCAATGTTAAGTCAATGGAAAGGCGCGTTGACGCGCGTCTGGAGGTCCCGCGGCGCGGAAGGCGCGTTACGCGCGGCGCGAAGGACGCGAATCCGCTTCATTCGCGCGTCCAGTTCGCGCGAATGGCGCGAATTGGACGCGAATTGAGCGTCTTGCGCGATACGCGCGTTACACGCGAATGGTGCTTTTGTGCATTCACGCGTTTGAAGCGAATTCGCGTCTGACGCCCGAGTTGAAAATTTTGAACTTTGGCGTCAATTCGCGCCGCGTTAACCAACCAGGAGCCTGCTCGCTGCTGTCACGTGGTAAAGTGACGTGTATGAGAAACCCTGCATAAATTAAAAACAGTACTATTGTGTCACAAAATGTAGTTTTAAGACGTTTTCAGGTGGGAATGTAGCTGTTTAAAGCTCAAATCTGTGGTTTATTTATAAAGAGAGCGCCTATTTAAAAAAAATAATCTTGTGTTTTTGGAGTTGTGAGATCCAGGCGATCACCGGGCAATCACTGCTCATAACCCCGGCGAAGGCAGCCTTTCCTCGGCCAGTCCTTCTGGCGTCTGCCGCTGGCTCTGATGTCCTGTAGTGGTTCGTTTTGTGTAGATCTAACGGCCGAGCTTTGCTCTCATGAATCTATAATTTGTTGTCTGCCAAATCGTTTTGACTGAGGGCAAAGAGAAGTTTAATAACTTTATGTTTTAAGGATATTTAAATATAAATGTACTGAAGATGATGTAGGAGTTGCCTGGACCACATTTGTGTGGCTATTAATGCTTAATATATATGTTTAATGAAAATGAAAAGAGGCAGAGTGGTGTTTTATGACATATTTCTCCTGGAGTGCCTTGAACGCGCGTCAATTTCGCTTCAAACGCTCGATTTCTACGCGCGTCCAATTCTCTGCTGACGCGCGAATGCATTCAAAATGTACGCGCGTGAAACTAGACGCGGTAGACGCGATTTTGACGCTCAATTCGCGTTTGGTGTGAACGCAGCATAAGCCATAACTATTGTGTTTCTCACACACAGTTACAGCTGCCAAAGAAAAGCTAACACAAATACGGGGACCAAGAGCCCAACTAAAGCAAACGCTTCCCACCACAATGGTGACTTCAAATGAAACAAACATCAACATCTAAAGCTCTGTTAATTCTCAGTAAGAGCTTCTGTAGTCGTCTGACAGAAATATTCAAAGTGTGTCTTATGTCTGTGATTAAGGGCAGCACCAGTGTCTCAGTGGGAAACACTGTCTCCTCACAGCAAGAAGATTCTGGATTGAATCCCACGATTCTCTCACGATCCAAAGATGTGTGAATTACAGATGCTAAGTTGTCTAAAGTGTCTAAAGGTGTGAGCTAAGTTTCTTTTATTTTCATGATTTCTGGACAAACACACACTGTCTGTGAGTTGCTTTGCAATTACAAATGGGAAATATGTCCACAATGAGCACATTTGAACTAGTTTTTAACCCTGAGGTTCCATGAACGTCTATATCGGACGTGCAGAACACGTCAAAAACAGACGTCATAAAAACTCATTCTGGCTCCTAAGTGGACGTCTTTTCAACGTACGCCTTTGCTCAGTGGGAATTATCAATAAAAACTAAGATAACAGAAAGTCAATCTAATAGGTAAAAAGGGAAGCTGATAATGCTTTTGTGAAGTTGTGTCTGAAGTCTGTTGTGTTTCTCTGTCCTTCAGTGATTCTGCTTGTTATCATCAGGAGTCTTCAGTAATATTCAGTCATTACTCTATTAATCACTTAATTATCTCATTAACTCCAACACTGATTCAGTTACATTTATCAGCCTGTAGTGTGCACACTGAGCAGTGTTCAGTTCATCTGGGCTAGCCCATGTGGGGCCTACATGGAAACTGAGGACAAAACTGGCTGGGCCCCAGTTATGCCTGGCTCACACTACAGGAGTTTTAAAATCCTATCCGATTGTAAAATCTGGTTGCAGCACACACTTCAGGAGAATCTTTGCAGATTTTCTTCCCTCAAATCTTAAACATGCTCACACTACAAGATTTGAAATTCGTGAAGCATCACACACTACAAAATGTTATTAAGATTATCGTGCCAGAGGAAGCGCGTCACGGGATCTACGCAGCAGATCGGAATCGGGGAAAATGGATACTGTAAACCGAAAACTTGCTCTATCAATAATGATCGCTTGTTGTGAAAAAAAAAACAAAAGCGTAAGAATAAACGAGTGTGGATGAGAAAATGGTTGGGGAGACGGGATCAACATGGACTGTCAGTTCTTCAGCGAGAAATGGAGGTAAAATATATCTTATATTACTATCATAAGCCCTAGTATTCGCACGGGATTAGTATTATCTGGGGACCTCGTGTGATTTAGAAATTACTCCCCACATCTGAATTTTGCGTGGCGCATTCGCACGGGATAAGCAAAGCCTGTGATTTTACTCGAATTTACTGACTTATCTCCCGGATATCATGTCAAGACTTAATGTTTTTTTCGTTATAGATATAGCTGTATGAAATTATAAACAGTCGTATCAATATCATTTTGATTGTTTTATAGTAATAAAAATAATAATTTAGTTAAGTTAGAGAACAGACGCTACAATTAAAAACTGAACTGAGCAATATAATATATACGGCGGAAGATTCAGTTTCAAACCTAAATGTAAAAGCGCCCATTTAAGCGAGTTTGTCATTGTCATTTTCTGTTTTTGTGTTTTTCATTAAGAATATTAAACACACCATTCAAGCAATTTACTCCCAAATTGATGCTCATTCTAAAGTGAAAGTAGGCCTATAATCCGCGCGGCCGCACGGGAATTCATAACGGTGCGCATTTTATGCAGCCTAGTGCCATTCTTCGTTAAAGATAAAGATAAAAATGCACACAGGAAACAAAAACCTTGCAAAAATGATATACGATCTGCCTAAACCCGGCCAAATCACAGAGATGCCGATTCGCACGGGACTAATATTATCACAGGGCCTCTGTGTTTGGCGAAATATGGTCATTTGCGGGGGAATATTTACTTTACATATTACAGACATGGCCGATTCGGACGGGATTAAGATCACAGACATTCTCTGCAATTAATACAAATCACCAGATGTCCCCAGATAATAGCCTACTAAACCCGTGCGAATAGGGCTATAGTGTGCTAGAATGTTTACCGTTATAATATTGCCTGCCTAGTTCAAAAGCGACAGTGTCACCTTTTACAGTGTAGATTTGTGCTGTAATATGAAAATACAATTGGTGCTAGTATAGTAGGCTATGTATTATGAAATGTGTCTACTTATAAGAAACAATGGTTTGCAGCTTTCTCTCTCTCACACACAGCGCGCGCGCGCGCGCACATAGACACACACAGCGCGCGCACATACATAGTCGTAGACTTGTTTCCTATTGGCTATTGTGACAGTACTGACGTTATTACAATCTTGCTCATCCCGATAAATATCAAACATGTTTGATATGATCGGGGCGAGCCCGATTTGTGTGAGAGCAGATCGGGAGGGGCAAGATTTTATCTGTGAACGTCTCACATTACCAGATAATCTGCGCCGAACATCGGAACCGATCGAGGTCGTGGACAAGATTTTTTCTCAGAATCTCGGGAGGGGAAAATCGGCCATAAATCGGCCTAAAACTCCTGTAGTGTGAGCCAGGCATTAGACAGCCCAGGTGACGCCCATATGGGCCCCACATGACTGTGCTGGCTGGGGGGCAACCTGATGCGAATGACGTTAGTTGTTATAATGTTAGGTAGGGCTGGATGATATATATCGTGAGATTGTTATGCGCATCTCATCAGTAAAGCCGGTTCCTTGATTAGTAGTAAATCGCCTTCACCTGCTTTCAGATGACTACAAATCTAAAACTCCAGTGTTAAATTAAGAAAGAAGTTAGAGAAGGTAATGAGATAATTAAGTGATTAATTTAGTGATGATTGAGCATTATTGAAGACACCTGATGTTAACAAGCAGAATCACTGAAGGAGAAAATCATAAATTGTAAGCCACCGTTATGGGGATGGGTGTGTGCATTGGTTGGGCTCTTGACCCTTATATTCTTAACTTTAAATTTTGTTTGTCTGCTGTGATCAGAAAAATGAAATTTAAAAAATGAAAAATGATTTTTGAAATAGTTTGGTTTTACATTGTTAACACCAGCGTTGTGATTTTACAGCAAGTGATTATTATTTTTTCTTATAATCCAAAATATTTAATAAACATTGTTCTGATCAAAAGACTTTCAAATCAATTAATTTAGAAACACAGATATCAATAATCAGCATGTGAGTCTCAACAATGGTGACAATAATAAAGCATGTTGCAGTGGCTACCACCAATCACAACTCATTAATGGATCCCATCATGCATTGCGGTATGAATAAATTATGATCTGAATTGTCTATGTAATTTTCTTTTCCTAATTGAATATTCTGCTCGTCACCATTGTTGAGATGCATAGACTGAATCTTGACCTCTGTGTGTGCCTAAAAAAAATTCTTCTTTTAAAAAACAGCTTTTAAGAAATCCTTTATATTATATCTAAAATTTTGTATATTTATGCAGAATCAAAGTTATGCTGTAAACAACAACATAAATCAAAAACATAGTTCAAATGATGATTGTCATAATATAACCAACAGATCACTTTTTATCTTTGTTCTTCTGGCAGTTATAACTCAGATACAGCAGCCAGACAAAATCTAAAGTTAATAAAATAAGGGTCAAGAGCCCAACTAAAGCAAACACCCATCCCCATAACGGTGGCTTACAATTTGAGATTTTCTCCTTCAGAGATTCTGCTTGTTATCATCAGGTGTCTTCAATAATGATCAATCATCACTAAATTAATCACTTAATTATCTCATTACCTTCAACACTCTTGAGTGGACTCATATACACTCCCAGGAGTGTTAATTTAACACTGGAGTTTTTGCTGTGTACAAAGAGCCGTAGTTAACTGACAAGCTGAGCCATATCGCATTAATTATCGCTGGCGATACGTCCGCGATGTTAATGCGATATGGCTCAGCTTGTCAGTTAACTACGGCTCTTTGTAGTAAATGCCGCTCCATCTGAAAGCAGGTGAAGGCGATTTACTACTAATCAATTAACCGGCTTTACTGATGAGATGCGCATAACAATCTCACGATATATATCGCCCAGCCCTAATGTTAGGGGAGGTTTGTGGAAAAACTTTAGGAATTATAGTTAAAGGTCCCATGGCATGAAATTTTCATTTTATGAGGTTTTTCAACATTCATATGAGTTCCCCTAGCCTGTATATTGTCCCCAAGTGGATAGAAATGTTGATTGGTGTTAACCTGAGTTCTGGCTGTCTTTCTCTGCCTTTGAGAAAATGACAGGCCAGACGAGCCAATCCTGAAGTCTCCTGGTTTGACGTCCAAGCAGGAACGGTTACCTCCCTTTCCTCCGCCCAGAGAATCTGGCACGCCCATGCAAACGCGAGAGATCATTAACGTTACGTGTGAACCAGTGAACGCTGGCAGTTTCTCAGTGTTTGGATGTACAAATGAAAACAGAAGTCTTTCTTCAGTTCCTTCTGATCTGTGATCATTGATTTCTTATGTGTAGCTAATTATTTATTATTCGTGCACACGCTGCGGCTTCTCTCTCTCCCGACAGAGCGGTGTTTTCGTGTTTTCTATCTTGTGAGTCAGTGTTTTTGTACGTCCTCGTCACGTCTATCTGTTCTTAAATGTGCATACAGTTGTTTCTGCTCAACATCAGCAAGAGTAACATCTTTAGAGATAAACCTCATGCACGCCGAAGCTCGGCCTTCAACATCCCCGACCCCCAGTACTGCATCTGGCCCACAGCGGAGGCGCCATACGCGGGGCGAGATTAAGCAGAAGGGGGGTAAGCGTGAGGGTATCCGGTTAGGCTAGCCAGCTATCCCCACAATAAACTGGATTACATTCTATTACTGCTGTTGTGTCTTTGTTTGCGCTGTGTACTCAATGCGCGTCACTGCCCAGCCAGCACAGTCATGTGGGGCCCATATGGGCGTCACCTGGGCTGTCCAACTGGGGCCCAGACAGTTTTGTCCTCAGTTTCCATGTAGGCCCCACATGGGCTAGCCCAGATGAACTGAACACTGCTCAGTGTGCACACTACAGGCTGTTAAATGTAACTGAATCAGTGTTGGAGTTAATGAGATAATTAAGTGATTAATAGAGTAATGACTGAATATTACTGAAGACTCCTGATGATAACAATCAGAATCACTGAAGGACAGAGAAACACAACAGACTTCAGACACAACTTCACAAAAGCATTATCAGCTTCCCTTTTTACCTATTAGATTGACTTTCTGTTATCTTAGTTTGTATTGATAATTCCCACTGAGCAAAGGTGTACGTTGAAAAGACGTCCACTGAGGAGCCAGAATGAAAGTTTGTATGACGTCTGTTTTTGACGTGTTCTGCACGTCCGATATAGACGTTCATGGAACCTCAAGGTTAAAAACTAGTTCAAATTGTGGACATATTTTCCATTTGTAATTGCAAAGCAACTCACAGACAGTGTGTGTTTGTCCAGAAATCATGAAAATAAAAGAAACTTAGCTCACACCTTTAGACACTTTAGACAACTTAGCATCTGTAATTCACACATCTTTGGATCGTGAGAGAATCATGGGATTCAATCCAGGATCTTCTTGCTGTGAGGAGACAGTGTTTCCCACTGAGACACTGGTGCTGCCCTTAATCCCAGACATAAGACACACTTTGACTATTTCTGTCAGACGTCTACAGAAGCTCTTACTGAGAATTAACAGAGCTTTAGATGTTGATATTTATGTTTCTTTTGAAGTCACCATTGTGGTGGGAAGCGTTTGCTTTAGTTGGGCTCTTGGTCCCCGTATTTGTGATTGCTTTTCTTTGGCTGCTGTAACTGTGTGTGTGAAACACAATAGTTATGGCTGAGAAAGCAAAGATAACGTGACTTCAGGTGTTGTCAGCTCCTTGTTGATGACTAAATCATCAGAAGTCTAGAATCTGATGTTGTGCTTTTGAGTTTTGTGTTCTTGTTTGGCAAATAATCATTTGTTTATATATTCTAACCTTGTGAATTCACTGTATCGGAACTAATAGCAATAAAATAATCACTTATCCAGAAAGATGCTAAAATAGCATGTGCACATTGTTTTGAGAAAATATTTCATATAGTCACACACAGACATCAAGATTTTGCATATGATTCACAACAACGGTGACAATCATAACAAAAAAGCTTCATGCTGCAATGCATGATGGGTAGCTTCAAAGTACAAAACTCATGCTTGATTGTCACCGTTGTTGTGAATCATATGCAAAATCTTGATGTCTGTGTGTGACTATGTGAAATGTTTTCTCAAAACAATGTGCACCTGCTGTTTTTTCATCTTTCAGGATGAGTGATTTGTTTATTAATAATTTTCTCAAAACAATGTGCACATGCTGTTTTAGCATCTTTCAGGATAAGTGATTATTTTATTGCTATTAGTTCCGATACAGTGGATTCACAAGGTTATAGTATATAAACAAATGATTATTTGCCAAACAAGAACACAAAACTCAAAAGCACAACATCAGATTCTAGACTTCTGATGATTTAGTCATCAACAACGAGCTGACAACACCTGAAGTCACGTTATCTTTGCTTTCTCAGCCATAACTATTGTGTTTCACACACACAGTTACAGCAGCCAAAGAAAAGCAATCACAAATACGGGGACCAAGAGCCCAACTAAAGCAAACGCTTCCCACCACAATGGTGACTTCAAAAGAAACATAAATATCAACATCTAAACCTCTGTTAATTCTCAGTAAGAGCTTCTGTAGACGTCTGACAGAAATAGTCAAAGTGTGTCTTATGTCTGTGATTAAGGGCAGCACCAGTGTCTCAGTGGGAAACACTGTCTCCTCACAGCAAGAAGATCCTGGATTGAATCCCATGATTCTCTCACAATCCAAAGATGTGTGAATTACAGATGATACGTTTTCTAAAGTGTCTAAAGGTGTGAGCTAAGTTTCTTTTATTTTCATGATTTCTGGACAAACACACACTGTCTGTGAGTTGCTTTGGAATTACAAATGGAAAATATGTCCACAATTTGAACTAGTTTTTAACCCTGAGGTTCCATGAACGTCTATATCGGACGTGCAGAACACGTCAAAAACAGACGTCATACAAACTTTCATTCTGGCTCCTCAGTGGACGTCTTTTCAACGTACGCCTTTGCTCAGTGGGAATTATCAATACAAACTAAGATAACAGAAAGTCAATCTAATAGGTAAAAAGGGAAGCTGATAATGCTTTTGTGAAGTTGTGTCTGAAGTCTGTTGTGTTTCTCTGTCCTTCAGTGATTCTGCTTGTTATCATCAGGAGTCATCAGTAATATTCATTCATTACTCTATTAATCACTTAATTATCTCATTAACTCCAACACTGATTCAGTTACATTTAACAGCCTGTAGTGTGCACACTGAGCAGTGTTCAGTTCATCTGGGCTAGCCCATGTGGGGCCTACATGGAAACTGAGGACAAAACTGGCTGGGCCCCAGTTAGACAGCCCAGGTGACGCCCATATGGGCCCCACATGACTGTGCTGGCTGGGACTGACGCTTTTCATATAATTGGAACATATCTAGAAATACTGCTTTAATCAACACTTACTAACTCATTCATCTCGACAGCTGTAATGGTACATTGCATGTGTTACAAAGTTGGTAGAATAATGATGAAGACGGACTCGGCGTGACTGGGACTCGTGTTTATTCAGAACTCTCAGATACAAACATAATAAACTCGCGCTGACAGACAGCGCTCTCATAACTCAGTAGTTACTATAAATAACTCTGTTAGCAATCGCTGAGCTCAGTCTCTGGTACATTAGTGATGTCCGGTTCGCGAACGAATCATTCTTTTGAATCGGTTCTTTTTAGTGAACCAAACCAGTTCACCAAATCGGACTGAATCGTTCTAAACGGTTCGCATCTCGAGTCAGCGCTGATCCATAATTTACTAAAGTTACTAACTTTCTGACATGAGTGACAGCCCCTCCGACTAGAAATAAACTAATAACCTGAAGTACATGCTGTAACTAAAACAGTTAACTGAACTGAGACATGCTGATCAACTGATGTGAAGTGAACTCCTGTCCATCCGTCTCTCTGGCAGCAGCTCGTGCCTCGTAGACCTCGTTAAACCACGCCCCCTCCGCTCATTTAAAATGCAAAGATGTCAGCCAATCACAACAGTGGGCATTTTTACTGAAGTCTCACAGCAGACACTCCTCTTGAAACAGGGCATTCAGCCACAGGGCAAACAGCAGTATAGAAAAAATGCCTTTTATTTCTAAATTATGACATTTTATGATGTAAAAATCATACTAACAACATAAGTACACCTCAGGAAACACTATAAAATAATAGAAAAATGCCATGCCATGGGACCTTTAAAGAAAGAAAGTGCAATGACCACATATATCCAGTAGAAGTCCATAGGGACTCATTTCATTTTCACTTAATTTTCCTTGATGCTTCAAGTTCTCCTCACAACTTCATGATATATATTTTGTGAATATATATTTAAACATTCTAAAATACATTCAAAATCTGTATTTTTGTATTTATTTTTGTTGTTGTCTGATATATTTTAAATTGTTTGCAAATTATTATACATACATTTTATTATACATACATACCACTAAAAGACATGACTGAAATCACACACTATTTATTTTAGAAAATTATTTACCACAATTTTTTTTTGAACAAGAGATTAATTTTAAAAAGTAAATAAAACCAACACAAAACAAAACAAAACAACAGCACCAATAATACATCAAACAGTAAACTTTCTCAGAGTGCAAAAGGTTAGCTGACTCTCTTTCTTTTATCTGCCCTTTTCCCTCTCTTTCGGTGTGTGTGTGCGTGTTTGTGTGTGTGCTTGTGCGTGTCTGTCTGTGTGTGGTTTTATGTCTACCCCTTCACACTGTTGTTCATTTATGTCTGATTTTATTTGCCAAAATATAAAAAATGCCCCAGACACCTTTGTGTGTGTGTGTGTGTGTGTGTGTGTGTGTGTGTGTAGATAGAAAGTTCTTTCCACTATGTGGTTATGCTCTAAGACTAGACCTTGATTTAAATGTAGACATTTTCAGATTTATACTGGATTTTTTTTTTTGACAAACAAAATGAATAATAATAATAATAATAATAATAATAATAATAATAATAATAATAATAATATTTAGTTACATTTTCCCATTAATTTTCAATGTGGGACCCCAAGGACCTTTAGAACACCTTTAGAACAACCAAATCAAGCCTAGATTTTTTGTGCATGTTTAGATAGATTATTTAGGAAAAGTCACAGAGTCTCATGCCCCTGAGATGAAGGGAACACTAAAAATTAAGGAAAAGTCCAGTGGGGTCAGCTGGAGCCTAAGGACTGATTAAGTGGATCCTGACGTCAAATATTTTTAAAAATGTCAACCCAATTTTCATTTTCAAAATTTGATGTCTGAGTTACGTTGAAGTCCACATCCAATAAAATTTCAGCTTCAACTTTTAGCTCGCTGTGACCTCACATTGGGACCTCATGGAATGGGGCATTTTTCTTTATCACCAATATTCAAATGATGGACAACGGTTCACATTTCCTGTGATAATAAAATGAAGTAGCCTAAATATTAAATAAATGAGTAAATAAAGTGTGAAAGTGAAAAGTGAAACAAGTAAATGATAAACTAGCTAAATTAATTTAGAAATGATATATGTATCATTAATAAAGTATGAGAGTACAATTATTAAACACATTATAGATATGCTTACAAATCAATATTAAAGCATGTCTAACTGTATTTATAAACTCCTTATTCTATTAATGCTCTTTATACATGACGAATTATCTATTTACTAGTACTTATCTAATGTGCAGTTATTTCAAAGTTTACTTGATATCATCATTTAGAGGCCTTATTTACTAATATCCTAAGAGTCATTGATTATAGTAGCCTTGTGACTCTACAGCAGTAGATTCAACAGTGTTTAAATCAGATAAACTGAATGATTTTTAAAACGTGTACATAAGTTTAGTCCTCCAGTTTAACACATTGCACAACAAGCACTTCCAAATTTTTACTCACACACACACACATCAAGAATCATCCTATGAATCTCATCAATGGTGACACGCTTCATGCCACAATGCATTCTGGGAGCATCATGCGAAACTCATCCATGGCTCCCAGAATGCATTGCGGCATGAAGTAGTGATGTTCGGTTCTTGAATGAATCGTTCTTTTGAGCCGGTTCTCAGCAAGTAACCGGTTGAGCCAGTTCATTAATCGAACTTTAATTCCGGGTTTATGATGCAAGACGCAAAAGCCGAAGTAGCACGTCAGACTAAAAAAGAACGAGAGCCGTTCAACCAGCTGTCGCAGTTTGCAGAGGATTACAGAGGATTCTGATGATTGAGTTGGCGACGCAAGTCTGATGCTGCGTTCACACCAAACGCGAATTGAGCGTCAAAATCGCGTCTACCGCGTCTAGTTTCACGCGCGTACATTTTGAATGCATTCGCGCGTCAGCAGAGAATTGGACGCGCGTAGAAATCGAGCGCTGGAAGCGAAATTGACGCGCGTTCAAGGCACTCCAGGAGAAATATGTCATAAAACACCACTCTGCCTCTTTTCATTTTCATTAAACATATATATTAAGCATTAATAGCCACACAAATGTGGTCCAGGCAACTCCTACATTATCTTCACTGCATGTATGTTTAAATATCCTTAAAATATAAAGTTATAAAACTTCTCTTTGCCCTCAGTCAAAACGATTTGGCAGACAACAAATTATATATTCATGAGAGCAAAGATCGCCCGTTAGATCCACACAAGATGCACCACTACAGGACATCAGAGCCAGCGGCAGCAGCAGAAGGACTGGCCGAGGAAAGGCTGCCTTCGCTGGGGTTATGAGCAGTGATTGCCCGGTGATAGCCTGGATCTCACAACTCCAAAAACACAAGATTATTTTTTTTAAATAGGCGCTCTCTTTATAAATAAACCACAGATTTGAGCTTTAAACAACTACATTCGCACCTGAAAACGTCTTAAAACTACATTTTGTGACACAATAGTACTGTTTTTAATTTATGCAGGGTTTCTCATACACGTCACTTTACCACGTGACAGCAGCGAGCAGGCTCCTGATTGGTTAACGCGGCGCGAATTGACGCCAAAGTTCAAATTTTTCAACTCGGGCGTCAGACGCGAATTCGCTTCAAACGCGTGAATGCACAAAAGCACCATTCGCGTGTAACGCGCGTATCGCGCAAGACGCTCAATTCGCGTCCAATTCGCGCCATTCGCGCGAACTGGACGCGCGAATGAGGCGGATTCGCGTCCTTCGCGCCGTGCGTAACGCGCCTCCCGCGCCGCGGGACCTCCAGACGCGCGTCAACGCGCCTTTCCATTGACTTAACATTGAAATCACTCGCGCCTGACGCTCAATTCGCGTTTGGTGTGAACGCAGCATGAGGCACGTAGACTACTGGAAATATGCGTATTATGACTACTGTTATTAAATAAAATTGTATTTCTGCAAAACATTTGCAAAAACATTTCTGTCGAGAAATTGTATTTTACTGTAGTTTATTGTGCATGCAGATTATATTTTAAATTGTTAAGTGAAATGTATACGTTTATAAGACTGGTTTATTCTTTCTATATAGGCTACTTTAGACATGTAACTTATGCAAGTCTGTAATGTGTCTGTAAATTTTAGGAATCTTATCCAAGATGTGGACTACTCAATATTGGTCAGTAACATACATTTTCTTTTTACTATGGTTTTGCATGTGCAGATTATATTTTAAAACAAGGAGTTTATAAGGAAAATAAACAAGGAGTTGATAAGTTTGGTTTACTCGTTCTATACTTTAGACATAAATAACACATCCGCTTTTGTTGATCAGTGCCTGTAATGTATGCTGTAGTTGCGCAATTTTCATTCGAATCCGACGTGAGGAAATAAATGAATTAACTGTGAACACAAACACCATTAACTTAAGTGAATGAAAGGCAATAAACAGCAAAATGCACACACGCAAATAACTTTATTCGATTGTTTCAATATGCATTGACCCAGATTACATTATTTGAATGTTTCCTTGATATAACTTGACACTGAGAAATGCACAGTGGCATCATTGCATGACAAAATCAGAAACCCATCAATCTGCTTTTGGAGCCAATACATTGAGCCAAGCTGTCCTAAAAGAAGCGAATCGCGGAAATAAATTGGCCTTTGCATCACTAGTATGCCAACACTGTTGAGATTCATAGACTGATTCTTGATGACTGTGTGAAAACAAGTTATAGCAGTCAGAGACACTCTAACATTAAAAATATGTAAAATTGCACTGATTGAAAGTGCAAATTGTAAACACTGATCACCATGATGGTGACATAAAAAACTATTCTCAAAACAAAAAACCTCTGTTAATTCTCAATAAGAGCTTCAGTAGTTGTCTGACAGAAATAAAGTCAGTCTGGTTAGTAATGCGTGAAGCTGGTAATGTTGTTTGTGGAGTTGTTTAATCCTCCTTTGCTGAGATCTTGAGAGATTGCATGTCTTTTATCTTCAGTTGATTTCATCTAATTTTAAACAAAACATTAAAATTAAAAGACTAACTTAAGTCCTAGTACCTTCACAGTTCAAAAGTAAAACAGAAACTGTAATCCCCTGCAAACTTTGATGGTTCGTTGAATTTCTCATTCGGTTCTTTTTGAGATGGAAGTGTAAACAGAGGTATTAGGGGTTCCGATAAGTCTGTGTTTATTTTAATAGCTGAACTTTTGGCAATTTTTGTGAAAAATAGTAAATATATCAGCCCCTTGAATGTTTTGGGGAGTTATATATCAAGGCTGCAAAAAAAAGAGGGCGGACATTATAAAATAGACTATTAAATATACATTTCTAAGTATTTTTAAGGATTGTGTTTTTCTGTGTATTTAGTGTAGTTTTTTATCATCTGTTGGGATTTCAGGTGAGTCTGCCAGTGAGTGTCTTCTGTCTGCATCTTTGTGTTTTGTCAGTGTATTCTTGTGTTAAACTCTATATAAACTGTATATAAACTCTGAATAAAAGATAATAATGTGTGCTATATCATAAGACATCGCTATGGAAACCACTTGCTCCCAATCACAGACAGAAGCACAGTAATGGTGATTATGTAAAGAACCAGGAAGGTCTTATCTATGATTCTTGCCACTCTGGTCCAGGTCTGAGGTGTCTCTCGTTGGTTTCGTTGAGTTGCAGCCCGATACTCAGTGAGGATCTGATTCAGAACTTCGAGTATACGAGACTGCTCTTCATTCTGATCTTTAACTGAGTCTGGAGGGTTCTGCTGGCCTCTTAAACCGCCTGTGAGAGGAAAAAAGCAAAGCACGGCTCTGGATAAACACTGTTTTGTCTGCATAAATTAATACATACGATTTTTTGATGGAGAATCTTTGCTGATACTCTATTATAGAAAAAATCATATGTGGCTTTAGAGTGGTTTGTTTCATACACAATTACATAATTGCTAATTTCAGACTTCAAATGCCCTTTTCATCCATCCATCCATCCATCCATCCATCCATCCATCCATCCATCCATCCATTTTCCAAACCGTTTGCCCTATATTAGGGGTACAAGAATTCTGGATGCTCGATTTTTCTATGGAGTCTACTCAAAAGATTATTTTTATTTGCATTACCAAAATGACAAAGCAAACAAATCTTAAACTTAATTTCACTAATACACCTTAATTTGTGAAGTAAATGTATGAAATACAGGAAAATGTCCTCATAATCAAACGCTGTACCAACTCTTACCATCTTGGCCATTAACAGTAGCTGTTGTTTCCACTGATCTCTTCTGAGCTCCTCTTGCCATCAGATAACTCACAAAGATTGTCTCCACAATGCTGATGCACATTAGACAAAAAATCGAACAGCAGTAAATCCCTGTGAAAAACAGCAAACTATAATCATTGTAGATATTCATACACTGATACTTGAGATCAGTCATGATTACATTTCCTCTTGGCTTTTTGACCATAACAAATGTTTTTCAAACCATTCAGTTACAGCAACCAAAGTAAAAAAAATATGTAAAGGGTCGAGAGCCCAACTAACGCAAACACTGATCACTATAATGGTACTTCAAACCAAACGATTATTTTCAATAAAACAGAAGTGACAGAAATAAAGCCAATCTGTTAGTAATGCCTGAAGCTGGTAATGCTGTCTGTGGAATTGTTTAATCCTCCGTTGCTGAGATCTTGAGAGATTGTGTGTCTTTTATCTTCAGTTGATTTCATCTAATGTTGTATGAATTTGGGCTGTCCCAGACAAAAGATGGCTAATCATGGCGATTTCTGGTGGGAGTATGTGGTTCAAAGATGCAATGCCATCTTGCACGTCTCCAGCATGTCCCTCATGGGAACCGTGGAGCCGGTAAGTGTGCAACCACACTCACGGCCCCCCCGCTGTGCCTTCCGAGGCGGGCCCCACTGTGGGCATGTCTGTTATCCCACTGGTCCCCCTTGCATTGCCATTGTGTCTGGAAGCCTTGCTAGCGCTTACCAGCCTGTCTCACTGAGTCATTTGGACGATCAGACTCGACTATGCATTTCAGTTCACCGGTGTCCCCCCAGGTTCAGCAGCATCCGGTTTACCATAGTGGCAGATATGGATGCTCCTGTCCTGCGTGCTGAGATCACTGTCCTATTAGCGAAAACACGATAGAGCCAGTCCCTCCAGCCGACATGAAGCCAGGGTTTTACAGCCCATACTCCATCGTGCCCAAGAAAGGCGGTGGGTTACGACCATTCTTGGACCTCCGCGTCTTGAACCGGGCCCTTCTCATCAAATTATTATAAGCGAGAATCAAAAAAATGAAAAGCGCATTTAAAATAATAACGCACAAGAAACAAACCTTTAAACACATTAAAAATTATATTGCACAAAACTTAAAGGTATGTAATGTGTTCTTAACTCCCCCCCTTTCATTTGTATTTCAACAATGACTTAGCAGTATTTAATTCTGTGAACCATCGGGACCCAGTGTGGTCCAGATGAAATTTACACTGCTCAGTGTGCACACTACAAGCTGTTTAATGTTACACTGACTTAATGTTACAGTTAATGAGATAATTAAGTGAATTATTGAAAATACCTGATGATAACAAGCAAAATATATATTTTACAGAAGAACACAAGTAAAAACTTCTACTGACTAATATATTAGACCAACACAGACATCAAGAATCAACCAATGAAACTCAACAACGGTGGCGTACTTAATGCTGCAATGCATTTTGGGTGTATCATACTAAACTCATCCATGGCACCCAGAATGCACTGCGTTATGAAATATGTCACCATTGTTGATATTCATAGGCTAATTCTTGATGTCTGTGCGTGACTTCAGCCAAACCTTAGCTTTTTGATTAAACTGAGTGTCTGACTAAAGAAACACAACAAAAATCAAAACTAATATTAGTAACAAACATACCTACAATGAATCAGATATTATATCAACAACTTAAGCCACAACATGATGAGTTTGTTTTCATCATCATTCAGCCATTCTCAGTTGATCATCTAAAGGAAACTCTGTTCACCATTATGATGACAAATAAACTAAACTTTACTTTCAATAAATCATCAACATCTAAACCTCTGTTAATTCTCAATAAGAACTTCTGTATATCAGTTATAAAGTCAGTCTGGTTAGCAACGTGTGAAGCTGGTAATGCTGTTTGTGGAGTTGTTTAATCCTCCTCTGCTGAGATCTTCAGATATTTAATATCTTCTTTTATCTTCAATTGATTTCATCTAAGGTTTAAGGATTGGTTTTACTGCTAAGACAAAAAGCTGAGATCCAACCCCCACAATAGAACAATAAAACTCAGTAATCTGGAGAGAAGATCTCACAGAAAGAGTGTGGGACATCGCCCTGCCTAAACCTTCTCCCCCTCTCCCTTGCCCGACTCCCTTCCCCCTGATTTAAGTCACAGAATGCAGATATACCGCATATTATGTATCTTGTGAATCTATTGTTTTCCCTTTCATGTTTGATATCTTTTCAAAGGTCTCAGTGCGATTGGTAAAGTGGTCTCAATTTATCTGCAGTCAATGGTAGGATGAGAACGATTGAAACGTATGAGAATTCTGTTCTCCTTTTTGAGTGGTCTCTTCAAAGATATCGTATCCTCTCCCCCGGAACCAGGTGTTTTTGTTGCAAATATTTACAACCCTTTTGTTCTGGGGTCCGTTCTTCGTACCTCACTTAATACATCTAAGATGATTTGACAGATCCCAGATCTTCTAATTGTGATGACTGATCTCTTGCAAATTTTGTTCTGCAAACGAATTTGCGGATTGGATTAAAATATCTCGATTAAATTATCTAAGATTACTGCACGTTCTTGTGTTCCCTGAAGAGATGCATCGATACTCGAAAACACGATCAGCAATGCAGTGATTGGCTGGCGGCAAGACAGCAACGTAATGACATCATGCCTAATTAAAAAAGCCAACTGGCAAAAAACTTGACAAATTACACAAAAAAGCCCCACGAATTTCTGGACCTTTATAAGGAAACAGCCAAATGACCAAACCAACATAAAAGTTATAATAGATAAATGATAAATGTAAAAAAAAAAAAAAAAACATGATTACCAATTATTTATATTCACGATTTTATAGTATTTGTACACCCTTTACATTTTTTATTTCAATGTTGTAATTAGCAATTCATTTAATTTTCAAGTCAATTTGAAGCAGATTTTTTTTTACGTGACTATTACAGTTCAAGATCAAATTATCTGCTTCTCCTGCGCTGCACCAAGCCACTCCCATAATATCCATCATCACACAAATGAATGCACGGCTCAGGTAAACTGTACAGCATGCGGTCCTCGCTGATAAACTCGAACTACACCACCTTTCACCGTGAATTGGCGAGCCTGCAGCGGAATAGCGAGCTAGCCAGCCCGGACATCCTGCTCAAATCGCAAGCGATCTGCACTCTTTGGTGAAACACAACGGTGTATCCTTTCTGTACAATACTGAGAAAAACATATCGCTTGTGTGGCATGTGCAGTACTTACCTGCACTAGGAGAATAACCATGACCTGGACTATTTACATTTTTACCGGCTACAATTGAGTTCTCACGGGACTTCAACGCGACTGCGCGAGACTACTTCTAGCCGTCTAAAACACTATTTCGGTGAGTTTAAACAATGGCTAGGTTGCTAAACGCATCTCGTTGTCATGTAAGGGCCCTGTTCATGTTGGACAGACATTTTAATTGCATTTTGTGTCTGTTAAGAGGCACAAAGACACTATTTATGTATATGCCCCCATAGCTGCCGTGTTAGCTGAGTGGGAGCTCTGGGCATTAACTGTAACAGCTCCGTGTTGCAAGCACCAATCCGGTTGTTTTTTTTTTTCTATAGACAGTACTCACAAAGGTATAACGATCAAGATTAACTTAAAAATTCAACGGAGTTCTCCTTTAAGCTCACGGACCTGTTGCTATGACAGCAAGTCCAGGATGAGCGTCAAAGAACCAAACAATCCCAGATCATGCCAAATCGTCAACAATCAAATCCAGCTAACTGAGTTAGCGACATACAAAGAACGGACCCCTGATCAGAAAAGACATCCCACTGAATATGATAGATGACAGAGGCTGTTTTGTTATTATAAATGGCACCTTATTTGACATTCGCTGACTTTTATGATTTAAGATCCAAATATATGATTGTTGCAGATGATTTCTACTTTATGTTAAATCATCTCATTGATCGATTTACCCATAAAATAGCGACCCCATCTAAGGGCTACTTCCCACTGACAAAAGTTATGTCCAAAAGACGTCTTTTCAATGTCTTTGCCCCTAGAGGCGTACGTTGAAAAGACGTCCACTGAGGAGCCAGAATGAAAGTTTATATGACGTCTGTTTTTGACGTGTTCTGCACGTCCGATATAGACATTCATGGAACCTCAAGGTTAAAAACGAGTTCAAATGTGCTCATTTTGGACATATAATCCAATTTTTGTAATTGCAAAGCAACTCGCAGACAGTGTGTGTTTGTCCAGAAATCATGAAAATAAAAGAAACTTAGCTCACACCTTTAGACACTTTAGACAACTTAGCATCTGTAATTCACAAATCTTTGGATCGTGAGAGAATCGTGGGATTCAATCCAGGATCTTCTTGCTGTGAGGAGACAGTGTTTCCCACTGAGACACTGGTGCTGCCCTTAATCACAGACATAAGACACACTTTGACTATTTCTGTCAGACGTCTACAGAAGCTCTTACTGAGAATTAACAGAGGTTTAGATGTTGATATTTATGTTTCATTTGAAGTCACCATTGTGGTGGGAAGCGTTTGCTTTAGTTGGGCTCTTGGTCCCTGTTTTTATGGTAGCTTTTCTTTGCCTTCTGTAACTGTGTGTTTGAAACACAATAATTGTGGCTGAGAAAGTAAAGATAAAGTGACATCAGGTGTTGTCAGCTTGTTGTTGACTAAACTTGTGGAAAGTAAGCATCTGATGGTTTTTTTAAAGTTTTGTGTGCTTGTTCAGCAAATAGTCATTTACTATAACCACTATAAGCTTGAGAACCTGTATTAGCACAAATGGCATCAAAATTGCCATTTATCCTGAAGGGATAAATAAAACCGTATGTGCACACAATGTTTTGAGAAAACATTTCACATAGTCACACACAGACATCAAGATTTTGCATATGATTCACAACAACGGTGACAATCAAGCATGAGTTTTGTACTATGAAGCTACCCATCATGCATTGCAGCATGAAGCTTTTTTTTGTTTTGATTGTCACCGTTGTTGTGAATCATATGCAAAATCTTGATGTCTGTGTGTGACTATGTGAAATATTTGATCAGAACGTTGTGTGCACATACTGCAAATTGATTTTAATTTATTTACTTTAATTTACCATTCTTTCAGTACAAAGGATTATTTTAACTGTGGCCAATACAGTATATACGCATTCTTATAGTGTATATAATAAATGACTACTTGCCTAGCCTGGTTAAAACTAGACCATTCTCAGTAGTAACTGAGTTATGGTCTGGCAAAGCTTCATAGACAAATCATTTCCAAAGGGGCGTCACCAACGGGCGTCGCTCAAATGCCTCTCGGCGCAATTGGATAGACCTCAAACCAATCAGAGCGATGAGGGAGATGACGTATGCAGAGCGACGGAGAAACATCTGAGACTCTGGCCGTTTCTTAATATGCGTACTTGTCTGTACTTGTGTTCTCAAATAGGAAATGTCCCCGGTTTCCATTTCAGAAATCTGGTCACCTTACCTAAACCACATATTAATGTTCAATTATTTTTAAAATGTAAACGAAAAGAGGCAGGGTGTTTTATACTTCGTTTTATTATAAATATATAAGATAATGAATGTAGGCCTAACTACGCGTTGCCTGAACCACATGTGTGTGGCTAATATGTTTAAGTGTTTTTTTTTTTTTATGAAATGAGGCAGTGGTGTTTTATGACATTTTTTGTACGCAAACTTCTAACTTGCGTCCGTGACTTACCAAGTTTGAATCCGGAGAATGAACTCCCGATGACGGTAATAGTTAATATTAAACATATTATAGCCACACAAATGTAGTGAAGGCAATGCATATTATCTTCAATGCATGTATATAACAAAACGAAATATTTAAAAAACCCGGCCTCTTTTCGTTTACATTAAAAAATAAAAACATGTAATATCATGTGTGCATAATATAGCCTATGATTATCACTGTAATACAATGAGATATGACATAAAACAAAACCCAGTCTCTTTTTGTTAAATGTTAGTTTCATGCGTGATCAATATCCATTTTAAAAGTATAAGTAAAAGGTATAAGAAGCTATACAATACATAAAGCAATTCAGTCAAAGAAAGTCAGCGCTTGGAGACTACAACGGTAAAGTTTAATAGCTTACAAATATAAAGTTTTGAAACTTCACTTTGCCCTCAGACAAAACGATCAGTCAGGGAACAAATTATAGATTAATGAGAGCAAAGATCAGCCGTTAGATCTACACAAGACGAATCATATCTTCACATCAGAGCCAGCGGCAGACGGCAGAAGGACTGGCCGAGGAAAGGCGCCTCTCGGTGGGGTTGAGCAATTGAGCGCCGCTGGTCCACTGGAGCTCACAACTCCAAAAACGGCAGATCAAATTTTCAAAAAGGCGCTCTCTTTATAAATAAACCACAGATTTTGGCTTTAAAAACAACTACATTCTCGCCTGAAAAGGACTTAAAACTATATTTTGTGAAACATTAACACTACCAGAGGGCTCTCGCGAAGACAAGCAAGCTGGTATATCAGACTTTTGCCGAATCCAGTCGGTAAGACAGCGATAACATCTTTTTTATATATGAAGGCTTCTTGTGTTGTTCTTTGCTCTGGTTTTAACGGAATGGAAAAGTTTAAATCGCTTAAAACAGCCGCGATAGCTGATAGTGATGTTCCACTGCTGCATCCATCTTTGTAGTCAGTGTACAGAATCTGCTTCACTGTCGCTGCGCTGTCGTCATCGTGTAAAGCCCGCCTCAACGTTTCTGATTGGTGCCTAGATTTCTGGGGCTTAGAAATGGGTTTGAATGGGCTCTTTGCCAGACTACTTGCAGAGCAAATCTAAATTTGCCGGAAGTTGTCTGGGTTTTCCCTGGCTACTACTTGCCAAAAAAGAACACAAAACTTAAAATACAACATCAGATGCTCGCGTTCTGATGATTTACTCATCAACAAGGAGTTGACAACATCTAATGTTGCTTTGTCTTTGCTTTCTCATACAACTATTGTGTTTCACACACACAGTTACAGCTGCCAAAGAAAAGTAAACTCAAGTACAGAGACCAAGAGCCCAACTAAAGCAAACGCTTCCCGCCACAATGGTAACTTCAAATGAAACATAAACATCAACATCTAAACCTCTGTTAATTCTCAGTAAGAGCTTCTGTAGACGTCTGACAGAAATAGTCAAAGTGTGTCTTATGTCTGTGATTAAGGGCAGCACCAGTGTCTCAGTGGGAAACACTGTCTCCTCACAGCAAGAAGATCCTGGATTGAATCCCACGATTCTCTCACGATCCAAAGATGTGTGAATTACAGATGCTAAGTTGTCTAAAGTGTCTAAAGGTGTGAGCAAAGTTTCTTTTATTTTTATGATTTCTGGACAAACACACACTGTCTGTGAGTTGCTTTGCAATTACAAATGGAAAATATGTCCACAATTTTAACTAGTCCATGAACGTCTATATCGGACGTGCAGAACACGTCAAAAACAGATGTCATAAAAACTTTCATTCTGGCTCCTCAGTGGACGTCTTTTCAACGTACGCCTCTAGGGGCAAAGACATTGAAAAGACGTCTTTTGGACATAACTTTGCTCAGTGGGATCAGCTGTTAAATTACGTAACAAATTGAGCAAATTGAATTGGGGGGGTGGGGGTTGACGGAAGTGGGCGTGTCTGTACTTTTATTTACTTTTGTTTTATACAAAATATTCAATCAACTCTCACAAACTATGCATCATTTGAAAGCTAAAACACTCAAGTTTCATGTTCTGAACTTATTTTTGCAATAAATACACCAGAGAGGAAAGGGTTAAATGAAATGCTGAAGGACCGGCCATTTAAACATTAGCATAACAAACGCAGTACTCATCTTTCATCTCCAGTCGTTCAGATCAGATCGGACGAATCCAACAAACAACAGCATACATGTCCGTGTAAGAGTCCTTTCTTCAAAATGCATCCCACTTTTTAATCCAAAACAACGAAACAATAAGAAAAAAAATAATAATCCTCCGTTGTTTGCAAGGGCGTATTGCGTAGAGTAATCAATCATGTCAATTTTCAATTAAATATCGATTCTAATCCGTTTCTGGCAAACTCCCCTGCAAGAGTAGTCTCTTCCGCATAATATAAACCCTCCCAGGTCTCTCTGCTTCAATCACAGCCTTTCTGAGGAATCATCATATCGAGGAAGTGTATTACAGGCTTGGTGAGCTGTAAATCATTGCGCCCATGGTTTTTGTTGGATAATGTCAGTGAATGCCTAGCCAATGCCTTGCCAACAAAGGTTTGATTGATGGACGTAGTAACCAATCAAAAGGCATTATTTTGCACAGTTTATGTAAGCAGTATTGGTGAATACTACTCGTGCTTAGGCTTTCATGACACCAGCCACACCAGCGCATCTGCCAGGCAGTTTAGCCAAGGGGGTAATCCAGCACCCGGAAAGCGTACCTTCCATAGGGGCAGCCATTGCTAACCAAGCCATCCCATTCATTTTGGCGTCACTTTGACAGCGAATAACTTTAAATCTGAGGCGTTTAAAGACTCCATTTGACCATTGTTTATTTATAAAGAAACACGACATAACCACGTCATAACCACGTGACTCGCATAGTAGAGAAATTACCGTATAGACAGGAGGAGAAGCTCGCAGGCAATCTTTTGCTGTCTATGAGGCAATCGGGGGGATGTGGAGGCATAAAGTCCGATAAAGGGGGAGAAGTCCATAGAGAGCCAAAAGCAATGGGACAAAATATTTAAACAACGTGATTCAGATTTTACTTTGCACAACTACTAGAAGACGTACAACTGTCAGACTGGTTGCTCACGTCACATCTACGTCGTCAAGCTCAGTCTGAGGCTGCGCAGTACGCTCAGCCATCAGGAAGTGAGTGCTTCTAATTGACTTCACTTTTCCCCGTTGAAGCCTATGGGGTCGCTGTGTCCATTTCTTTTACTGTCTATGAGTTTAGCACACACACGCAATGGAGTGCGCAGACTCTGTGACTGACACTTCTTATCAACTAAATTAGTTTTTTACACTTTGCATTTCTGTAAATAGTTGCTTTTAAAACCCGCCAATAGCACGTGGATAAGCCGGTTTGTGATTGGTCCCCGCAAATTTGTAATGGAAGCAGGATAGAAAAATGTAGAGGAGATTGGACTGGGTTTACCCAGTCTTAGAGTTGGGATTTCCACGTCAAATGTGAAACTGTCTTTATGTTGAAAGAACTCACTTGAACTAATAATTAAATAAAGAACAGGAAGTCAGGTAGAGGTTGATCTTGTGAGTGGTTTCCCTCTGCTGGACAGGTCATGGTGTGCCAGGAGGCGTCAACCTTGATTTGATTCAAGGACGATTTGATTTGATTCGCGACTGTTCTGCCTTAAATCCTTAAATTCTCAACTATATTTAATTTAAGAGAATATATCAATGCATATTGTTTGCTTGTTGTGACTTAATTTGAGATTCAATTATAGGATTGCAATCTTTAAAAAATAAGTAATATTAAATAATCATGTCAGGCCATGTCCACACTAATACGTTTTCATTTGAAAACGTATATTTTTCTCTCTGTTTTGGCCTTTAGTCCACACTGAGACGCCGTTTGAAGTCAACGAAAATTTAGCTTTTTGAAAATGCTATCACAAAGTGGATACATCTGAAAATGCTGTCTTCATGTTGTAGTGTGGACTGTGAAGACGGAGGTATTTGAAAACAATGACGCATGTTTAGTCACGTGACGCATATTGCACCAATAGGTATTCATGTTTATACCATCATATTGTGCCTGTTATGTGCTCTGTATAAAATATGTAACTTCGCGCACTCTTCATATCACAGTCCTGCAAAGATGACTAGATGTACTCGCAATTGCTGTCCTGTGGACATCAAACGTCAAACGTCAAGGTGGACATCAAACATGACATCAGTTGCGTTTTAGACCAAACATATAATGGTGAGTGAGAGCGACCAGGATGCATCAGTGAAAGGTGAGATATTTTGCTTAATAAAATTATCCTGCCAGAAGAATAGTGTGATCATTTGATAATGTCTAATTTGTTTCTGTCTGTCATCTCTGTTAGCTTTTATGAGGTTTAATGCATGCACAGTAAGGTGAATTTAGCGTTTACCAATGTTTCAGTGTGTACAAGAAACTTTTGGAAAACACTTGATAACTCTAATGTGGTTGGAGAGCATTTTAAAATGAAAATGCAGTTTTCAAATGTATCCGGATTAATGTAGACATAGTCTCAGTGTTAGACTCACCAATCAATGGGATTTTATCAGCTGTAGAGGGCAGTGTGTCATTAACAAGCAGCAGCATCACAGAAATAGACAGGAGCAAAGTCACTTTAAAGCTCAGCTTGTCTTCTCTATTTGTGTCAATCAAGAAGGAGATCACATCCAGGACAAGGAAGAGAAATACTGGTATTATAACGTTGATGACATACAGTAGAGGTCTCCTTTTTATGATGACCTGTTATGTAGAAAGAAAATAACATCAGCATCACAATAAAGATTTACCTTATTTTTACATTAGATTAGAACTAAAGTTTCCATATTATGGCAACACTTTACAATAAAGCTTAACTTGTTAACATTAGGTCATGTATTAATTATCATGAACAAGCAATGAGTAATACATTTGTAATAGTCAACAGTGTAGGCTACTGCCCAAACTATTTACCATAATGGTGACCAAACATTTTCAATAAAACATCAACATCTAAACCTCTGTTAATTCTCAAAAAAGAACTGTAGACAAATGACAGAAATAAAGTAAATTTGGTTTGTAAGAGAGATTAAATGTGCCCTATGGTGCGACACACACTTTAAAACCTAACAGTTGTATGTACTAAATACAAATGAGTTCACTGCACTCAAATATTACTGAATGTTGTGTGGACACAATGATGAAACAGAACTCAAACTGAATGAAAATGTCTAGTTCCCAGCATGATAATTGGATAATAATTGTATTGTTAAGTGATTAAATAAGTGATAATTATTTAATCATTTATTTATTTAGACAAGGACAGAAGATCAGACCAGCTTTAAAAAAGTTGGAATGATGTCTCATGACGTTTGCCGCTGGCTCTGATGTCCTGCAGTGGTTCGTCTTGTGTAGATCTAACGGGCGATCTTTGCTCTCATGAATCTATAATTTGTTGTCTGCCAAATCATTTTGACTGAGGGCAAAGAGAAGTTTCATAACTTAATTTTTAACTTAATTTTTAAGGATATTTAACAGGCAGTGAAGATAATGTAGGAGTTGTCTGGGCCAAATTTGTGTGGCTATTAATGCTTAATATATATTTTTAATGAAAATGAAAAGAGGCAGAGTGGTGTTTTATGACATATTTCTCCTGGAGCTGCTTGAAAGCGCGTCTATTTCGCTTCAAATGCTCAACTTATGCACGCATTCAATTCACTGCGAATGGATGCAAAATGTTTACGCGTCCAACTAGATGCGGTAGACACGATGACGTAGCTGGATCAGATCCAATACGTACTGGACGCTGTTATGCGCATACGCGGTGGTGTGCTTTGGTGACGTTATACACGCATGTGCAGAAGAGAGTTTGGTGAACAATCGAACATGCTTTGGTTTTCCAAGAGGAATCTGTTGAAAAACAATAGATTAACAACAGTGATTGTATATCGAAAGGTAATTAATATTTGAAAACTTTATATACTATTTTTTTTGTTTCAACATCGGTATAAACGTGTTTAGCTGACATGACTTTTAAGATGCTTACAGCGATTATCATTTTAATCTTATACTTAAGGACATAAAAGCATGTGGACAGACCGCAGGGCTAATGTAAAATTAACCTTATTTTGCTCGGCTAATCAATACTTATTTGCTATTGCGTTGTTCTAGATGAATGTCTTTAAAAAGGGCAGTTGCCCAGTAATTTCAAGGTGCACACAGTGCTGTACTGAGTATCACTGCCCTTTTTGTGAGACGTACAAAACGACATTACGTCTGTCAATTGATAACCATAGAGAATCATCTAAAATTGGCAGTACATCATGATGGTGAGTATAATTTCACCTCTATTAATATTATTTTGGTTTATAAAATTTGATCAGAGTAATGCATGTTTGTAACTTTTTCCCCCAGATTTTGTGATTGTTAAGTACAATTTACACTAGAGAAAATGCACATTTTCACTGCTGTTACTGTCCTGCTACAGTAATAAGAAAAGTGCAGTTAATTACTCATCTTCAAAAATGTAAACAAAAGTTGGCTCTTCCTGGCCAGGAAGCTCAATCTCCACTCCTGCATTCCCTATTCCAAATGTTTTTATTTTTAACATGTTAAATGTATGCTATTATTTGACTAGTATTTTATATTGAAAAAAATTAAACATTTTTTTTCCGCTGATGCCACCTGAGATCCTGAGAAACATCCTCATGAATGTGGTCAAAGGAGATGGAGATGTGGCTTTATTCAGACTGTCTCTGACATGCTGGTGTTTCCATGATGTTGCTTGTGAGGAGGCATTCAGAAAAGATGCTCATTTTGCCTGGCTAGACAGTAAGTTATTTAATTTTAAGCTTTGCTCAGAACTTTTTATTATTCTAAATCTCTTTCTCGAAATAGGTGTTGTTAACTGGAGTGCATACTCCAGTGACTACAAGAAGATTTATCGAGTGCCATATAAACTGACCAGCTGCCTTTGTTGTAGGGACTTGTTTAAAGACATCTCTCCAGGCTTTATTGGAGATGGAAGAAAAGGAACGCTGTCAGCATTTTACTCAACTAAAGAGTTTGAGGGTTACTGCTCAGCAGACTGCTTCATCTGTGACAACAATCACTACAGCCCCAACACTGCTCAGTGTTTATATAATCCACACCCAGAGTGTTATAAGTAACTCTGAATCAGTGTTTAAGTTAATGAGATAATTAAGATATTAAATGAATGATGATTGCACATTAATGATGAACACCTGAAATCTTCAGAATCACTGAAGAAAAGAGAAACCCAAGAACTACAGCTGACTTCAGCCACAGCCTTAGATGAAATAAACTGAAGATAAAAGAAGACATTAAATCTCTGAAGATCTCAGCAGAGGATGATTAAACAACTCCACAAACAGCATTACCAGCTTCACACATTACTAACCACACTGACTTTATGTCTGTTATGCGTCTACAGAAGCTCTTATTGAGAATTAAAAGTTTTTTTTTGTTGATTTTGTGTTGAAAATGTTTTGTTTTTTATGTCACCATCATGGTGATGTGTGTTTTCTTTAGTTGGGCAGTTTGTCAAATTTTTTATGTGAGTGTTTCCCTGGCTGATGTAACTGAGTTTGGTATGGCAAGACAAACACAATCTGATGCTGTTGTTTTGCTTGATGATAAGAATCTGATTGTCTTATAAGTTATTTCACCTATCTTATGACTGAGTATGAGCACTATACTATTAACTTTGCAGTTGATTTCATCTAAAGCTGTGGCTGAAGTCAGTTGTAGTTCTTGTGTTTCATGTTACTTCAGCGATTCTTCTCATTATCATCAGGTGTTCATCATTAATGCTCAATCATCCCTCAATTAATCTCTTAATTGTCTCATTAACTTCAACACTGATTCAGTGTTACTTATAACACTATATAATACGATGAGTCGCCGACGCCTGTGTGATTTTTGGCACTCCTGCTGTGTTCTGACTGAAAAATACATTGGCGATGACTGACAGCCAATGAGAGAGCAAGATACAGGACAGCGGGAGGTTCGGGGAGGAGTTATATACCTATAATATTAGTATTTTAATAGATATATGTACAGTTATATCAAACAAACAAAGCACAAACATTTGCTTGATCAGCCGCAACAGCAGCACATTGCAATATTATTTATTTACCTCAAACTCTCTTTGTCGAACACAATCCTTGCTCCCTGTGTCTCCCCAACCATTTCCTCCACCATAATCTTTTTTATTTTTCTCCCTTTTGCTGCAAATCAGTGCACAGACAATTTGGAAGTTTCTACACAGCAGTCTATATTTTTAATAAAAATTCCAGTATTGCGCGAGAACTCCAGTCTGATGCACGTGTGATCTCGCGTTGTTTCCTTCGAGCCCGATCTCACGAAAATGCGTATAAATAATACGAGTGTGCAATCTTGTGGAATGTATACGGCAAAATTAGTTTTGCCGTGCACATGGTATGCAGTTTTTCGTGTGCATATGATACGCACTTTATGGCGTATTATACGATTATCTCTGATTCTCAATTATCACTTAATTAATCTCTTAATTATCTCATTAACTTCAACAACGCTTCAATTGCTCTAACACTCTGTAGTGTGGGCACATAGTGTTCATTTAAAACTGAAGATTTTGCTGTGGGGTTTAAAGGGTTAAAGGGATTAAATGAAAAAACCCCAGAGTGAAATGTAAATTAACGGTAAGCAACTGTAAATTCATTTACGGAAAAGTACTGTAAAAAACGGCAATTTACTGGCAACCAGAGCTGCCAGTAGATTACCGTAAAATCAAGGAAAAACAGTAATATACTGTAAAACGTAACAGTCAGATTTACCAGATTAATCAAGATATTTGCACTGAAATACTAGTGAAAGTTAATAGAAAAAAGTTGTGCGAAGTCAGTAACTGATAAGGAGAGTAAATATTCAAATGAACTGTTTTTATGTGTTGTTGCACAAGATGATATAGAACAGATCTTTTTAATTAATTAGTTTTGTGGGTCACCATTGTGCTGAAGAGTAGAGCCTGTGCTTCAGTCCAGGATGAGCAAAGAAGCACTGATGAAATGCTGCCTGATGCTTTATTTAAAGTCAGTGACTGTGTTTGCTGATGCAGTTATGAGCTGTTTGTTGAGTAATTTGTCTCATACATGTGTGCTATTGCTAGCAATGAACTGCAAAGATTGAAGTTAAAGTCATGTTCTTACCCACATAGCAACATTGTGTCGGCCCAGATCTGGCCCAAATCTAGCACTTGTGGCATACTGATCTGGCCCACATGCTGCATTGAATGACGGCTCTTGAGTGGACCACTCCTGTTTGCCAGATCTGGGCCACAGCTTTAGATGAAATCAACTGAAGATAAAAGAAGACATTAAATCTCTGAAGATCTCAGCAGAGGAGGATTAAACAACTCCACAAACAACATAACCAGCTTCACACATTACTAAGCAGATTTACTTTATTTCTGTTATACGTCTACAAAAGCTCTTACTGAGAATTAACAGAGGTTTAACTCTAATGTGTTTCATCTGAAGTCACCATGACAGTGATCAGTGTTTCCATTAGTTGGGCTCTTAACTCTAAATATGTGTCTGCCTCTTTTGTCTTCTGTGAATGTGTGTTTGTTAAACACATTTGAAGTAGCAAAAGAAGTTAAAGAGAAGTGACATCAGGTGGTTGTGATTACCTGGTGATGGTTTTAAAATCATCATGAATTCAATGATGTCATTTGGTTTTTACATTGTTTTTATTAATGCATTTTCATTACAAACCCTGTGTTACTGAAGCTCCATATCCTGCAGTGTTTTAACAATCAGTTAGAAGATTTTAACAAAAATGAGCATAAAAAATAAATAACCTATGATTCCATGCCGACACACACAGACATCAACAATCAGCACATGATTCTCAACAATGGTGACAATCAAAAATGCCATGCTGCAATGCATGCTGGGTACCTGAATAGTACAGAACTCCCAGCATGCATTGCAGCATAAATATATTATGGAGCTGAATTTTCCTATTATTTTGTTTGTCACCATTGATGAGATTCATATGCAGATTCTTGATATCTGTGTGTATCTGATTAATGTCATAAATTAACTTTTTATGCTCTATTAAAAATCTTCTAACTGATTAATAGAATACTGCAGGTTCTCATGCTTTAGTAACACAGTGTTTGTAGTGCAATTGTATTATTAATACAACACACTTGTTAGACTCAAATAACACCAGTCAACTTCATGATGATTACAAAACCATCACCAGGAAACCATATTCACCTGATGTCACTTTTCTATAACATCCTTTGCTACTTCAATTGTGTTTTACCAACACACATTCACAGAAGTCAAAAGAGGCAGACTCACAATTAGAGCCCAACTAATGGAAACACTGATCACCTTTATGGTGATTTCAAATGAAACAGAGTTAAACTTCTGTTAGTTCTCAATAAGAGCTTCTGTACGTCTAACAGAAATAAAGTCTGTCTGGTTAGTAATGTGTGAAGCTGGTAATGCTGTTTGTGGAGTTATTTAATCCTCCTCTGCTGAGATCTTCAGAGATTTAATGTCTTCTTTTATCTTCAGTTGATTTCATCTATGGCTGAAGTCAGTTGTAGTTCTTGTGTTTCTGCTCATCTATTTTCTCTGTTCTCTTCTCTCCTTCAGTGATTCTGCTTGTTAACAGGTTTATTAAAGCTGAGATGACTCCATATTTATTATACACAGATTTTGTGGCTCAGATAAGGTCCAGTTCTGGTTTATTTCTTTGCTCTTGGCTGACATGTGGCATTGCTCTGGCCTGCTTGTGGCCCAGATCTGGCAAACAGGAGTGGTCCACTCAAGGGCCGTCATTCAATCCAGCATGTGGGCCAGATCAGTATGCCACAAGTGCCAGATTTGGGCCGGATCTGGGCCGACACAATGTTGCTATGTGGGTAATTATTTCACTTCTACATATCACGCGTTTGCAGGTTATATTAAGAAATGTTCCTTTTCAGTGCACTGAAATAAGTTTACAGTACAAACATCGTATAAATACTAGTTTTAAAATGAGAACTGTTTGAAGCAATCAGTTTTTCAAATGAAAAGAGTTACATTTCATGGTATAATTTAGGGGTGCACCGATCCGATATTAGGATTCGGATATCGGCCGCGATATTGACAAAATAGCTGGATCGGGGATCGGAAAAATTAACAGATCCACAAGCCGATCCAGGTGTTTTTTTTTTGTCGCAGCAGAACCTACGTCATTCGTCAGCTTCACGTGTGTCGCATGCTAGAAGCAACTTGGAGTGAGCCAGAGAGTCGGCTGTGTGGAGGAGATATTTCACGCTTGCCACGCCAACTAGTTTGTTGGCTGTTTGCAATGTCTGCAAAGTAACTTAAATGTCTCGAGGGGAGGTGGTATTACTGCAAAGTCAGGGTTTTTCCTGCATTGAACATTTTTTGGCGGCCGCCAAAATGTTGAGTTATGCATATAACTACTGTTCCCAGAAGGAGGGAAACAAGGTACAACACATGACTATGGGATACCGCACTCTAGAGCCATCTGCTGAAGACAACTTTATTCACGCCTGAAAGGCCAATGACGCATGACGACGTGGGCGGGGTCACGTGCCCACAGCATATAAATGCAGTCGTATGCATCATTTCCCTTGTTCAGTCCAGCTCTTCACTGAGCCCCGACTGTGCGGGGCCCAGAGGTGTTGTACCTCGTTTCCCTCCTTCTGGGAACAGTAGTTATATGCATAACTCAACGTTCCCATTCAGTTGGTCAACTCGGTACAACACATGACTATGGGACATATATTCATGCTGAACTAAACGTAATAGACCAGCACCGCCACATAACCCTTTTCCGAGGGAAAGATGCATGGCCCCTATAAAAACCCCTGTGGTTGCACAGCCTGAGTTACTGTTGCCGTAGTGGCAACTAGCGGGTACACCGGACAAACGTGCACAGTGATGCCCAGCTGGCATCCCACGAGAATCTTAAACCAAGCCCCTGACATCTCCATGCCCTTGTAGAGTGCTCACACACCTCACCAGGCAGAACCAACTCCTTCCATGCTATAGAAATACACAGTAAAATCCCCAGAGTTAAATTAACACTGCTCAGAGAACATATGGTCCCACTCTACAGAGTGTTAAAGTAACACTGAATCAGTGTTAAAGTTAATGAGATAATTAAGAGATTAATTAAGTGATAATTGACCATTAGTGGTGAACACCTGATGATAATGAGTAGAATCACTGAAGGAAAGAGAAAAAGAAAAACACAAGAACTACGACTGACTATTAAAAAGACATTCAATCTCTGAAGATCTCAGCAGAGGAGGATTAAACAACTCCACAAACAGCATTACCAGCTTCACACATTACTAACCAGACAGACTTTATTTCTATCAGACGACTACAGAAGCTCTTATTGAGGTTTAGATGTTGATGTTTTATTGAAAATTAAAGTTGTTTGAAGTTACCATCATTGTGATTAGTGTTTGCTTTAATTGGGCTCTTGACCCTTGACTTGCTAACATAAGATTTTATCTGGCTGCTGTAACTGTTCGTTACGGTGAAAATGGCAAGAAAATCTTGACGCTTGTTGTTTATGATACTGTTGTTATCATCATATAGTGCCTTATTTGCTGATCCCCTGAAAGTCATTGATTATAAGAGACTTGTGATTCGTCGTAAGAAATTCGCAGAAGATCCAGCAATGTTATCATCAGAGAAACTAAACAATTATCAAAACATTTTTACATAATATTTGTACTGTGGTTTACTAACACATCACACAATAAGCACTTCTAACTCCTGCGAGTTTTACTCACACATAGACATCAAGAATCAGCCTATGAATCTTAACAATGGTGACATGCCACAATGCATTCTGGGTGCATCACGCAAAACTCATCTATGGCTCCCAGAATGCATTGTGGCATGAAGCATGTCACCATTGTTGAGATTCATAGGCAGATTCTTGATGTCTGTGTGTGAGTTCATCTCGCAGGAGGTAGAAGTGATTAGTGTACAATCGATTTCAAAACTTATTCAGCTTTTCTGATTAAAACCGTGTTGGATCTTCTCTAAAATCACAATAAAAAAAAGTTAATAGGATATTGCTCATACTCAGTCGTAAAATCAATGAATTAAATCATTATACAATGATCATATTCTCGACATCGAGCAGCCGACAGCATCTGATTGTGTTTACTCTTGCTTTTCTTGCCATAACAAACTAAGTTACAGCAGCCAGAGAAACACTAACGTTAAAATGTCATCAAACTGCCCAACTAAAGAAAACACTGATCACCATGATGGTCACATTAAAAACTAACAATTTTCACAACAGAATCAAACAAAAAAATCTGTTAATTCTCAATAAGAGACGTCTGACAGAAATAAAGTCAGTCTGGTTAGTAATGTGTGAAGCTGGTAATGCTGTTTGTGGAGTTGTTTAATCCTCCTCTGCTGAGATCTTCAGAGATTTAATGTCTTTTTTATAGTCAGTCGTAGTTCTTGTGTTTTTCTTTTTCTCTTTCCTTCAGTGATTCTACTCATTATCATCAGGTGTTCATCACTAATGGCCAATCATCACTTAATTAATCTCTCAATTATCTCATTAACTTTAACACTGATTCAGTGTTACTTTAACACTCTGTAGAGTGGGACCAAATGTTCTCTGAGCAGTGTTAATTTAACTCTGGGGATTTTACTGTGTAGCCTTGTACAGTCCAATGTGAAAGACATCGCTCAGATAGTGGCTTCCCACTGGCTGAGTTGGAAAACATGACAAAAGGCTGGTCAGGCAAGTGCATAGCCTGCAACTGCCGAATGCACCTGTGTACGAATCGCAAATGGCGCAAAGCACAAAGCAAGTACCCTGTTTTTCTCTGAGTCAGAGATTTCACAGGGCAGACAGCTCGAACGAGAGCATACTTCCAACCTGACTTTAGGCATATACGCCACATTTGGATGCAGCACCACCAAGTGCAGCTTGGGTGCAAACTGCAAAGGGGATGCACCAATAGCGCATGAAGATAACCAACATGCTTTGCTGGTGCCAGTATCCATGACAAGGCATCATCCTTATATTCAAGGATTCTAAAGGCTCAAACGGAGTTTCACACCTACACAGTATTATGGTCACTGTTATGGAGATCAGTGTTTATTTTAGTTGGGCAGTTTGACTTGGTGTTTTATGTCAGGTTGTGGTCTTAGTAACAAAATTTACTAGAAAGCATACTTTGTTGCAAAGAATTCCATAAACATAAATTATCAGGTGAAATAGTTATCATCATAAAGATTTTTTATTTTTTTGACCAAACTAATCTTTGAGAAAAGTGGATAATAGAAATGTTAATAAAAGTTGTTTTAATAGATTTTCACCATAAAGGCTTTACTGCCACAGATCAGTCATCCTAAATTTTGATTTTTAGATACATTTAGGGGGGGGGGGGGACATGTCTGCGCACACAGACATCAAGAATCAGCATATGATTCTCAACAATGGTGACATGCTGCAATGCATGCTGGGAGTCATGAGTGTTATACTATGATGATTATATATCCCAGCATGCATTGCAGTATGAAGCATGTCACCGTCATTGAGATTAATATGCTGATTCTTGATGTTTGTGTGGGTGTGCCTAAAGTTGTTTTTTACACAATGTATTTATTAAATAATACAATTCTGAATATTTGATATCTGGCAAGAAAGGATTGCTGGGGAAAATCTACTAATAATAGTGATGGAAATTTTGATTCTTTCAAGAGATTTGTTCATTTTCAGTTCGTTCATCAAAATGATTTGTTCAGATTTGTTCACTGATTCATTCAATGACCATTTTTTTAATATTCCATAAATATCCCAGCAGGTGGCAAAAAGAGTGTCTTATGCATTATTTCTTAAGTCAACAAACGTATTTACTTACAAAAAAATATTAAATATTAATATTTATAATATCAATATTAAAATGTGTGCATAATCTATCATTAAATAAAATAAGTTTAAATAAGTGGTTCAGAAGACCAAAGCACAAAGGTTTTCTTGCATGATTAACATTTAATTGTTTGGTCAGACATTTACACATTCATATATCTGGGATTATGGTAAACGAACGTGGCGTTATAAACAACCGTAGCCTAAAACTGCGCTTTGCAGCCATCCGCTCTCTGCTTATTGCTGAACGAGACTGATTCACATGCTAAATGACCGACATCCATTTCCACGAACGAGATGTACCACCAGTTCGTTCACGAACGAGATGTACCACCAGTTCGTTCACGAACGAGATGTACCACCAGTACCAACGTACCAACGAGATCTCTCTCTCTCTCGTTCAGTGATGGCCGTGTTCGTTCAGTATCGTTGGTGGTTCAATTCGTTCATGAACTAGATGTACCAGTTCGTTCGATTCGTTCACGAACGAGATCTCTCGTTCAGACACAAAAAAGCAACTCAGTGATGGTCAGGTCAGTGATGGACGTGTTCGTTACCTCCAATAATATCGCATTTTTTATTTGTTTTACAGTTTTTGGAGAATTGCATGACATGACTCAAACGTAATGAAGTAATTTGTATTAATTATATAAAACAACAACAATGAAAATAAATAATACAAACACAATACATCAGCTCTACATGTTCGCTATCAGTATCGTTCAATAGCTGGTTCATTTCGTTCACGAACGAAATACAGTTTGTTCACGATCAAGTCGAGAAGGAGATCAGTCTTTGGTTCAGAGTCAGAGTCAGACTCAAAAGCATCTCGGTCAGTAAAAGGCGTATTCGTTCACTGAACTCAACAAATCACATGCTCCATCACATCTTATACTCGAACGCTATTGGCTCGAAGTTTTGTCATTGACAGGATGAAACAGTCCACAGAGCTGCACATGCGCACACTCCTCACTACGAATAGCGCCACGTTGCTGTGGAGGGAGTAATTTCAGTGAACGATTCGTTCACCTAAAAGATTTGTTCACCTAAAAGATTTGTTCAAAAAGAACAATTCGATCACAAACGTAATATCACTACCAAATAACAATTTGACAATTGTATTTTTTATGTGTCGATTATCTATCCTTTATGATGTTGAAAGATATATCATATGACCATCTATGTTTACGGCTTGTTTCGCAACAAATTAAGTGTTTGAGTTAACAGTGTTACAAAGACCACAAACTAACATCAATATTTAAGAGTCAAACTGCCCAACTAAAGGGAACACTAATCACCATAATGGTGACCATATATTTTCAATACAACATCAACCTATAAACCTCTGTTAATTCTCAATAAGAACTTCTGTAGATGTCAGAAATAAAGTCAATCTGGTTTGTACTAAGATAGATTTAATGTCTTCAGTGGATTTCATCTAAGGCTGTGGCTGAAGTCAGTTGTAGTTCTTGTGTTTCTCTTTCCTTCAGTGAGTCTTCTCATTATCATCAGGTGTCTTCAATAATCAAACAATCATCACTCAATGAATCACTTAAGTATCTTATTAACTCTAATGCTGCGTTCACACCAAACGCGAATTGAGCGTCAAAATCGCGTCTACCGCGCCTAGTTTCACGCGCGAACATTTTGAATGCATTCGCGCGTCCGCAGAGAATTGGACGCGCGTAGAAATCGAGCGTTTGAAGCGAAATCGACGCGCGTTCAAGGCACTCCAGGAGAAATATGTCATAAAACACCACTCTGCCTCTTTTCATTTTCATTAAACATATATATTAAGCATTAATAGCCACACAAATGTGGTCCAGGCAACTCCTACATCATCTTCAGTACATGTATATTTAAATATCCTTAAAATATAAAGTTATTAAACTTCTCTTTGCCCTCAGTCAAAACGATTTGGCAGACAACAAATGATAGATTCATGAGAGCAAAGCTCGGCCGTTAGATCTACACAAAACGAACCACTACAGGACATCAGAGCCAGCGGCAGACGCCAGAAGGACTGGCCGAGGAAAGGCTGCCTTCGCTGGGGTTATGAGCAGTGATTGCCCGGTGATCGCCTGGATCTCACAACTCCAAAAACACAAGATTATTTTTTTAAATAGGCGCTCTCTTTATAAATGAACCACAGATTTGAGCTTTAAACAACTACATTCCCACCTGAAAACGTCTTAAAACTACATTTTGTGACACAATAGTACTGTTTTTAATTTATGCAGGGTTTCTCATACACGTCACTTTACCACGTGACAGCAGCGAGCAGGCTCCTGATTGGTTAACGCGGCGCGAATTGACGCCAAAGTTCAAATTTTTCAACTCGGGCGTCAGACGCGAATTCGCTTCAAACGCGTGAATGCACAAAAGCCCCATTCGCGTGTAACGCGCGTATCGCGCAAGACGCTCAATTCGTAACGCGCCTTGCGCACCGCGGGACCTCCAGACGCGCGTCAACGCGCCTTTCCATTGACTTAACATTGAAATCACTCCCGTCTGACGCTCAATTCGCGTTTGGTGTGAACGCAGCATAACACTGCTTCAGTGTTACTTTAACACCCTGCTGGTGGTTCCCATATGAACACCGAGCGGTGTTAATTCAACATCGGGGAATTTACTGTGTAGCCTCCAGATCAACCATCAGGTCATGACGGCACCATTACAGTTTGTAACGAGCCTAAAACGCAGACCTTAAAGCTCCAGGTATACTTTGGATGTCTGCGTTCTGCGCACCATTCGTGTGACGTAAATTCTCGTCAACAGGAGGGTCTTCGGTGTGCATGCCACAGCGTATGAGTGACTTGACCGCTTGCGGACAAAGTTCACTCAGAAGCACGCATTCCGAACACATCTGCACTTAAGCCCAAAGTATCCCGTCAGCATGCAGCCCAATTTTTTGAGAATGCATGGAAGGTGCACATACAACAGCGCATGTGCAGGAAAAACATATTATTGTCCACTTTTCTCAAAGATTAGTTTGGTTAAAAAAAAAATCTTTATGATGATAACTATTTCACCTGATAACTTATGTTTATGGAATTCTTTGCAACAAAGTATGTGTTCTAGTAAATGGTGTTAGTAAGACCACAACCTGACATAAAACACCAAGTCAAACTGCCCAACTAAAATAAACACTGATCTCCATAACGGTGAACATTTTCCATAAAACATCAACCTCTAAACCTCTGTTAATTCTCAAAAAGAACTGTAGACAAATGACAGAAATAAAGTCAGTCTGGTTTATAATAAGGGAGATTTAATATATTTTCAGATGATGTCATCTTAAGCTGTGGCTGTAGTTGTGTTTCTCTTTCCTTCAGTGATTCTGCTCATTATCATCAGGTGTCTTCAATAATCAAACAATCATCACTCAATTAATCACTTAAGTATCTTATTAACTCTAACACTGCTTCAGTGTTACTTTAACACCCTGCTAGTGGTTCCTATATGAACACCGAGCGGTGTTAATTCAACACCGGGGAATTTGCTGTGTATTGAACTCGGTCATCCGCGCTCATTCGACTGCGTGTGTGACACATCTGGATGCGGAGAATTAACTATACCCGGGCCTTCCTGGCCAAAGGAGTATACCTTGAAAAGCTCACACTCTCAACAGATGGAGCAGAACGTGAGAGTTCTCCCAACAGTCCGTGAACTGTCCGTGTGACGTAACTATCACCATCAGGAAAGTCTGCGGATGGCCACGCACACTGTCCGTGTGCAGCCCAATTTTTGGGACCATGGACGGTGCACATACAACAGCACATGTGCGAGTGACATGAATCATAGAGCACGTTTCCTATGTACTACTGTACACTCAAAGCGCTTTACACTCATGTCAGGGGTCTCTCCTCAACCACCAGCTGTGTTCAGCATCCACTTGGATGATGCAAGGGCAGCCACAGTACAATGGCACCAGCGCGCTCACCACACACCAACTATAGGTGGAGAGGAGAGAGAGCACTTGAAAACCAAAGCACTCGAAAACCAAAATGCACTACACTCAAAAAAAAGATTTTTCAGTTTTGTTCACTTTACCTGAACAATTCATGTTGAATTAATGCCATTTTGGCTATTTTTTATTTCAACATGATTGTGTCATGTTAAACTGGCTTAAAACTGTCACTCGTTTGTTAAACATCAAGTTTTCATTTTGAAATAACATGTTTCAATCAAGTAACCCAAAGAAATAAGACTTTCACTACCCATCATGCTTTGCAAAGGGGCTGAATTTGGAGAGTAAATGTTTAAATAAAGTGCAATTTGATGCATTTTTAACAAGATGAGAAAATGGAGAGACTTTTTAATGCTTAATTTTTTGTTATGTTAGTGTTTTTGGAGGTTACCATTGTGGTGAAGTGTAGAGCGTGTGCTTGGACTGAGGACCTGCTAAATCTATTAAAGATGATTTAATAATATAAAGCAAGTTAATCATGTGGAAATACTTACCATTATTTTGTTGTGATCATTCAAAGAGTAATTTTTTTTAGTGTATTTGCTGCCTCCGTAGTCATCATTGAATTATGGGGAAAACGGGTGATATTCATTAATTAATAACATAGTAGTAACTTGAATAAATAGGATTCATTGGAAGTGATGTAAACATATCGGCTTAACATCAAGGATTAAATTTAAGATAGCATGATTAATTGAAGTTCAATAAAAAACATTAATTCAAGTTAAAAATAAGTATTTAAACCATGTTTAGTGAATGTTATCTGTTCATGTTAAATTAACACAAATATTTCAAGCTGCTTGAACATCATCCATTGTTGTTAAGATAATGTGGTGTAATCACGTGGAACCACTGTCCACGATTAAATCATGTTCAACCAATGTGCTATTTTTTTGAGTGTATATAGTGCACATGCGCCAAAAGCACCTTTCCACTGATGTGGCCAATGGAGTAGGCTATACTTTGAAAAACTCACGCTCTCGACTGCGCTCGAAACAGAGCAAAAATTGAAGTATGCCAGGACCCTCTTAAGGAACCGGAAAATGCGCGCTTTAGCGCAGCACCATTAATGCCCTCATGAAAGCCAAAACAGTCGCCCAATAAACTTCCAGCATGGAATGGGAGTGACTTTTCTTCGGAGAAGAAAACAGTATCAATCAGGCACTGACACGGTGATACAGATTTTCACCTACACCAAACTTCAAACATACGCTACTTCAACACAACACGGTGTGCTTCAGAATGCAAGCGCCCTGTTTTGTAGCTACAATCAGATTCTCCCTTTCTTCACATGTAGGCCCCTAGAGACCAGGTCCCTGCATAAGGGAAGACACCATGGTGTATGTCCTTAACAGCAATGCCATGATGCTTGTGTGCCATTTCTTTTTCTCTGGCCAGCAAGCTGACACCAAAATGGAGCCTTCTGCATACAGCAGAATCCTGGGCTATACATGTGTTGGGACATCCACCCCGTACGGGGCACTCCTGTCCATAATCAAGAAAACAGCGGGCGGAGCTGGTTTTCTGCAGATGCAAAAAGATCCACATTTCTGCACCCGATCTGCACCACTATTCAAGAGTGCATAAGCCACCGCAGGTCTGCCCCGTATCAAGAGCATCCATGCCAATTGCAGCAGAGAGGGAATACCTCCTTGCCTACATATATACGACCATTGTCATATTTTCCATTCTGAATAACGCTTGCCCTGCTGGGTCAAGTGTTTCAGCACCAGGAGAACTATTCCACATAAATGTATGTGAAGCTCTTACAGCGCTGTCAACCACTCTCCTCTTACAGAGTTTCTTGTCCATGTTGTGATGTTTGTCATCACTAATGAACATGCCGTAACCCTGCCCAGGGGAATTCCTTCTGTAAACAGATCTAGGACTCCCAGGGGACCATGGTCTGAATGCCCAACAGCGCTACTGAACCATGCTTAAATGTCACATGGCATATAGTAAGTAACCGAACGCCCAACGCCGGAACTGCATACACAAAGAGGAGAATCCAGCCGTACTACTGCTATCAAGGCCATGAGCCCCAGCAGTCTCAGTACTGCAAAAGTCCTCTGCCCTCCGTTCGGTTCTGAATCTATCCCCAGACCGAGATATAACAGCCCCTTTTGAGATTATCTGAAAATCCCAGAGCTTGTAAATGGAAAAACAAGCGCATGTGTTTTACAACACTGCTTGTTCCCTGCTGTCTGCAGCCAGGAGCACTACATCCAACTAGGAGAACAATATTGTGCTCTGATGGCACAGCAGAACCAACACCGCTTCTGCATATCTTTCAGATATGCGCGGTGCCATTGGGATCTACAGGCAATCCTATCGATGGAGACCTTAGAAATGTTTTCTGTGCTCCGGGTGGATTGTGGCAAGATGCATCGGGCAAAAAAAACACAGATGTAACCCGATCCCGAGGATGCAGAGGGCAGAACAGGTAACATATTGCAAGCTTTTTTGAACTTGACACATTAACCGCTCTAAAGTGTTTGTTCAACTGGTGCAAGTCTTTTTTTTTTGAAGGAGGAGGAGGAGGAGGAGGAGGAAGAGGAGGAATTAACGCTGAAAAACCTCTTTTTCCATCTTCCCTTGTGGCAAAACTTGAATTGCCATTTTGCTGAGGAGAGCACGGATTTCCCCTCTCGAACAATGAAGTTGCAATTACTCCACTGAACCAGAGGGGGCGCGAGAGAAACCGCAGCCGACAGCCCTACTGGAATCATGCGAAGAAGCCACGGTTTTGTTAGTGCGTGCACGCGCCACTGTTCAAGGCAGACAGCGAGGATTCCCAGGCATCACCTGTGGAATCCAGCGTCCTTCTGCAAACATCGCTGTAAATTGCATAACACTGCATTATCCTCATCTGTCGGCACACGGCCAGACTGTGAGGTTAGAGATTCCAGTGCAATCTGATTGTTTTAACAAATCAACACATGAGGTCTTGTATGCTCAACACACATTTTATTGACAACATACTTAAACTGAACCCGCTATTTTGCTGGGTTACTGCCCAATCTGGATAGATCGGCAGCCGAGTTTGCATCGCTGATTTTACAGGAATCAAACAGAACCCGCAAGCTTCTGTATCACGGCAGGACTATCGACAAACTTTGTTGCCGCTCTCCAATACAGATCAATGCAAGGGCCATCATTTCACTTCCACCCACCTCGGGGAGACGCGATCTGCCCGGTTTGAAGATATATATCATCAGAGCATTCCTCGCCCGCTTCTAGCGAGACCGAATCACCCCGTGAACGCTATACCGACACTCCTCGGTCTATACCCGATCGTCCCAACTCTCCATGGCCTCCAAAACCGGCGATCGCCGTATCTGGATCGGCACCTGAAGACCGGAGCGGGCCGTGTTCGACCACTGTCCCGCCAAGCGGAACGGTAGAGCTGCCGGTAGTGCACAGCGTACACGCACTGGGTTTGGAGAGATCTGGTCCAGCCTAGCACGGACATTCCAAACACCCTACTCATGATTATACCATGAACACCCACATGCCATAGGACAAGGGCGAGAGCCTGTTCAGATATTTATCACGACAAAGTTTATTAGCCATTTGTTATTTGTACTAAACTCAATCCAAAAACTTCTCTTTTATGTCTTTTCCATTAACAAGAGTCATCACTGTGGATTATCTTGTGAATGTGGCATAAGTTTGAAAATTTTGTTTGAGAAAAACGTATTAGCCTTTCGTTAGCAAAGCTAAACTTGTTGCTAAATAAGCTTTCACTTTCTGCCTTAATTTCGACAAGAACCACCACCGTGGGCTTTTATTCTTGCGAAAATGTGGCGTGATGGTGTTCAAGCAGCACGGTGAAGAGCTGAAGAACAAGGGAAAGGACGCATACGACTGCATTTATATGCTGTGGGCACGTGACCCCGCCCACGTCGTCATGAGTCATTGGCCTTTCAGGCATGAATAAAGGTGTCTTCAGCAGATGGGGCTAGAGAGCGATATCCCATAGTCATGTGTTGTACCGAGTTGACCAACTGAATGGGAACAAATTTTTGTCCCGCCAAAGCCTAATTTGAGTGATGAATAGAATAGATGCTGCGCTTGTGACTGAGTGACAGAGAGCTCCTCCCCCGCGCACACTCTCTGGGTCTTATTTCTCTGACCAGCTGACATAAAGCATACTTTCAATAAACGGGAAACAAATTATATTCAGTTATGAAGTGTTTTCTGTGTGTTGATAACTTTCGTGATGTTCTAACAGACGGGATTCGCACACAACGCATCTGCTAATGTCCGATTCGTGACCTATATGACTCCTTTGAACCGAATCATTTTAACAACTGGTTAGAACAGGGGTGTCCAAACTTTTTTTAAAGGGGGCCGGATTCGATTTTGTGGACATACCCGGGGGCCGGTCCCTTTTCTATTTTATATATATATAATGACATGTTTTGACAAAACATGACAGATTTGACAAAAGCTTGAGCTGACAGTAGAGTAGCTTGAGATAGGACATAGGAAATGTATAGATATTTAGCAATATCTGTAAAACTTTCATCAACCAAAAAGTTTTAATGGGTGAAATTTTAATATTATTACGGAGTTAGAACTCTATTATTATTTAAATTTAATAAGTGCTCTATTTAGATCACCACAGGTAAAACCACACTACAAAATGTGCTTTTCTGACTTGGTATTTCTGTCTTTTTTCCAGTCCAAATATCTAAAAATTCTTAAATCAAGATGCTTTTACTAAGGAAAATTACATATTTTTTTCTTGATTCCTGGGGAAAAAAATCTAAATGAATTGAGTTTTTGCTTGAAACAAACAAAATTATCTGCCAATGGATTAGAAAAATAATCTTCCAAAATCTTCCTTAAAGATTCCAAACAGAAACATAATTTTTCTTACCCCATTGGCAGATATATTTGCTTGTTTTAAACAAAAACTCACTTCAATTTTATTTTATTTCCCAGAAAACAAGAGAAAATATCTAATGTCATTTAACTTATCTCGTAACATCTTGATTTAAGAATTTTAGATATATTTAGACTAGAAACAAGACAAAAATACTAAATGACAGCATTTTTTGCAGTGCACACAAGGCAAAAAGTAATACATATATATATATATATATATATATATATATATATATATATATATATATATATATATATATATATATATATATATATATATATATATATATATATAATGGTATTTAGTCTCTAGACAAATAAATACAAATGCACAAAACTGCAAGTTTATGACAAAAATAGTTTGCAATTTGGCCTTTACTACTCATTTAATACATGTCTACATTACAAATTAAATCAAATTAGATATTAACCTACATTTCTGACAAATTACCACGGTTACAGGTGTTACCACAGTAAATCCATGATAAATTCGAAATGCGAAATGCGTTTGAAAAGTATTTTGAATCGGCTCAGCTGATTTGCACGTTAGTGTTGTTGATTAAGTCAGCGCTGTTGAACTGGATTTAAATTAAATCAAATCACAGAGAGATTCAGTACCGGAGACCTCAGCGCTGAACTCGAACGCTTCTCACGCGCTTCGGAAGGCTGTTTAGTGGGCGCGTGATCGAAATACTCAGCAGGTACACACATTTGTTCAGGTTCAGAGTCGGAGCTCGCGAGTTGCGCAGAGCACAAGCAGCGCTGTTTCGTTCCGCTTTTGGCGCTGTTTCCCTGGCCTAAAGTCTGTTACTGCCACCTTGTGGTGACATCGTGAAACTGCATGATTTGTAAATGATCCGTGGCGGGCCACATATAATATAATTTAATAGACGCGCTGCGGGCCGTTTGAAATTCATCCCCGGGCCGCATTTGGCCCGCGGGCCGGACTTTGGACACCCCTGGGTTAGAACAACTGAACTGTCCAACACTGAACTCACAAATCAGTTTATTAATTTACTCAGAATGCATCTGAAATGAGAACACAAGTGTGCTTACCCAATTTAGCAAGAGTGGGTAGTAAGAATGATTTTTTAATTATCAACAGTATTTCAGCTTATTTCTGTTGACAATGTGTAGTAAAATAAATAGGCCTAGCCTACAATCATTTAGACTGGAGTGAGTTGAAACCAGAACAAAATTGTTATTAGCTAGCTGATAATTTTTATTAAATTGCATATGGCCGAAAATTAGGCTATTTGTTAATTTTGAATGCTACATTTTAATATTGATATGATTATATGCCAAAACAATTATCTGTAGTGTAAAAAATGTTTGGTAACTGTCAGATTACTATTGTATGTTTGACCAATACACATTTATTTAAAGAAGTTTGATTACATTCTATTTTAGATTTGAATGCACAATTGTTTTTTAAATAAATAAGAATTCAACACTTTACATACATCTGTTATTTTGTCTTAGTTATGTTTAGTTAGTAAAGTCTGGTGCCTTTACCCACTGAGCCAAGTTATGTCCAAAAGACGTCTTTTCAACGTCTTTGCCACTAGAGGCGTACGTTGAAAAGACGTCCACTGAGGAGCCAGAATGAAAGTTTTTATGACGTCTGTTTTTGACGTGTTCTGCACGTCCGATATAGACGTTCATGGAACCTCAAGGTTAAAAACTAGTAATGTGCTCATTGTGGACATATTTCCCATTTGTAATTGCAAAGCAACTCACAGACAGTGTGTGTTTGTCCAGAAATCATGAAAATAAAAGAAACTTAGCTCACACCTTTAGACACTTTAGACAACTTAGCATCTGTAATTCACACATCTTTGGATCGTGAGAGAATCGTGGGATTCAATCCAGGATCTTCTTGCTGTGAGGAGACAGTGTTTCCCACTGAGACACTGGAGCTGCCCTTAATCACAGACATAAGACACACTTTGACTATTTCTGTCAGACGTCTACAGAAGCTCTTACTGAGAATTAACAGAGGTTTAGATGTTGATGTTTGTTTCATTTGAAGTCACCATTGTGGTGGGAAGCGTTTGCTTTAGTTGGGCTCTTGGTCCCTGTGCTTGAGATAGCTTTTCTTTGTCTGCTGTAACTGTGTGTGTGAAACACAATAGTTGTGGCTGAGAAAGCAAAGACAAAGCGACATCAGGTGTTGTCAGCTCCTTGTTGATGACTAAACTTTTGGAAAGTGATCATTTGATGTTTTTTTTTTTAAGTTTTGTGTGTTTGTTTGGCAAACTAACTTGTGAATGTAACGTACTGGCACCAATAGCATCAAAATGATCACTTGTCCTGAGGGATGATAAAACGGTATGTGCACACAATGTTTTGAGCAAATAGCTCATATGGTCACACACAGACATCAAGATTTTGCATATGATTCACAAAAACGGTGACAATCAAGCATGAGTTTTGTACTATGAAGCTACCCATCATGCATTGCAGCATGAAGCTTTTTTGTTTTGATTGTCACCGTTGTTGTGAAGCATAGGCAAAATCTTGATGTCTGTGTGTGACTATGTGAAATATTTGCTCAAAACATTGTGTGCACATACTGTTTTATCATCCTTCAAGACAAGTGATAATTTTGATGCTATTAGTGCCAGTACTGTTTTCGCAAGCTTATAGTGGAAATAATAAAATATTAAAAAGAAACAACACACGCAAAACTCACAGGTACAACATCAGATGCTTGCTATCTGATGATTTAGTCATCAACTTTCTCAGCCACAACTATTGTGTTTCTCACACACAGTTACAGCAGCCAAAGGAAAGCTAACTTAAGTACAGGGACCAAGAGCCCAACTAAAGCAAACGCTTCCCACCACAATGGTGACTTCAAATGAAACAAATATCAACATCTAAACCTCTGTTAATTCTCAGTAAGAGCTTCTGTAGACGTCTGACAGAAATAGTCAAAGTGTGTCTTATGTCTGTGATTAAGGGCAGCACCAGTGTCTCAGTGGGAAACACTGTCTCCTCACAGCAAGAAGATCCTGGATTGAATCCCACAATTCTCTCACGATCCAAAGATGTGTGAATTACAGATGCTAAATTGTCTAAAGTGTCCAAAGGTGTGAGCGAAGTTTCTTTTATTTTCATGATTTCTGGACAAACACACACTGTCTGTGAGTTGCTTTGCAATTACAAATGGGAAATATGTCCACAATGAGCACATTACTAGTTTTTAACCTTGAGGTTCCATGAACGTCTATATCGGACGTGCAGAAGACGTCAAAAACAGACGTCATAAAAACTTTCATTCTGGCTCCTCAGTGGACGTCTTTTCAACGTACGCCTCTAGTGGCAAAGACGTTGAAAAGACGTCTTTTGGACATAACTTTGCTCAGTGGGTAGTCTCTTCAAGGAAGGTATAAGGTTGAAGATATACAGTTTATTATTAATTCAACAATAGTATCGGATCGGTATCGGGTATCGACAGATACACAAAGCCCAGGCATCAGTATCGGTATCGGGACTGAAAAAGTCGGATCGGTGCACCCCTAGTTTCCAATAGCACTGCAGCTTTAAAGGAACACTCCACTTTTTTGGGACTTTACCCACTGAGCAAAGTTATGTCCAAAAGACGTCTTTTCAATGTCTTTGCCCCTAGAGGCGTATGTTGAAAAGACGTCCACTGAGGAGCCAGAATGAACGTTTTTATGACGTCTGTTTTTGACGTGTTCTGCACATCCGATATAGATGCTCATGGAACCTCAAGGTTAAAAACTAGTTAAAATGTGCTCATTGTGGACATATTTTCCATTTGTAATTGCAAAGCAACTCACAGACAGTGTGTGTTTGTCCAGAAATCATGAAAACAAAAGAAACTTAGTTCACACCTTTAGACACTTTAGACAACTTATCATCTGTAATTCACACATCTTTGGATCGTGAGAGAATCGTGGGATTCAATCCAGGATCTTCTTGCTGTGAGGAGACAGTGTTTCCCACTGAGACACTGGTGCTGCCCTTAATCACAGACATAAGACACACTTTGACTATTTCTGTCAGACGTCTACAGAAGCTCTTACTGAGAATTAACAGAGGTTTAGATGTTGATATTTATGTTTCTTTTGAAGTCACCATTGTGGTGGGAAGCGTTTGCTTTAGTTGTGCTCTTGGTCCCCATATTTGTGTTAGATTTTCTTTGGATGTTATAACTGTGTGAGTATGTGTGAGAAACTCAATAGCTATGACTGAGAAAGCAAAGATAAAGTGACTTCAGGTGTTGTCAGCTCCTTGTTGATGACTAAATCATTCATCGGAAGTCTAGAATCTGATGTTGTAGTTTTGTTTTCTTGTTTGGCAAATAATAATTTGTTTATAGCCTCAATAACCTTGTGAATCCACTGTATTGGGACCAGCAGTATTGGAATAATCACTTACCCTGAAAGATGATAAAACAGACTGTGTACAATGTTTTGAAAGAATATTTAACATAGTCACACACACACATAAAGATTTTGCATATGATTCACAACAACGGTGACAATCAAAACAAAAAAGTTTCATGCTGCAATGCATGCTGGGTAGCTTCATATTAATAAACTCAAACTTGATTGTCACCGTTGTTGTGAAGCATAGGCATAATCTTGATGTCATCATGTTTTTAATCTTTGTTAATTTATATTTTATCCATTTAGCATCAAGACAGAGTTTGGAACAGAGGCGTCTCCAAATGTGCAGTTGCTCTATGACGGCTATACATTCTCATCTGACATATCACCTCTGACCACGGCCTGTGAGATGGAAGTCTGTGCATATACTGTTTTATCATCCTTCAGAATGAATTATCATTTTAATGCTATTGGTGCCAATACAGTACATTCACAAGGTCATAGTGGCTTTAAACAAATGATTGTTGTTCCAAACAAGCACACAAAACTAAAAACACAACATCAGCTGCTTGCTTTCTGATGATTTAGTCATCAACAAGGAGCTGACCAAACCTGATGTCACTTTATCATTGCTTTCTCAGCCACAACTATTGTGTTTCACTCTCACAGTTACAGCAGCCAAATAAAGACTAACATAACTACGGGGACCAAGAGCCCAACTAAAGCAAACGCTTCCCACCACAATGGTGACTTCAAATTAACCATAAACATCAACATCTAAACCTCTGTTAATTCTCAGTAAGAGCTTCTGTAGACGTCTGACAGAAATAGTCAAAGTGTGTCTTATGTCTGTGATTAAGGGCAGCACCAGTGTCTCAGTGGGAAACACTGTCTCCTCACAGCAAGAAGATCCTGGATCCTGGTCTCATCCAATCAGCTGTAAGCATTCCATTTGCAAAATATACCAACATTTTCTGATTTATATGACTTGTATGACTTGTATGACTATTTTCTGGCTTTTTTTTTTTTTTTTGACTCGCTAATGTGTTTACAATTTGTTGTTGCTGCATGTATATATTTAAGAAAAATGTTATATTATAAAAATTATATTTATATATAAGATAAATTATATATATATATACTATATACATGCAAATATTTCTTAAATATATACATGCATGTGTGTGTATTTATATATGCATAATAATTATACACAGTACACACACATATATTATTTAAACACAAACTTTTATTTTGGATGCGATTAATCACAATTCATTTTTCCCCAGCACTAGTTTTGAGTCCTTAAATTTTTTTTTATCGATATCAATGTTTTTTTCTAAACAAATTTAACTGAACGCTGATCAAATATTCAGGGTCTATTAATAAATAATATTATGCCAATAGACACACATCTCCCTTCATATATTGACGGCTTCCATGCAACATCTGTGCACCTTTTGGTGTGAGAACCACATTATTAAAGTATAAGTAAAGCAACGCAGTAAGATTAAAGTAAGATTAAAGTATCTATAGCAACGCCTACATAGAATTTACATGTTGACTTTTAAAATGAAATAGTAAAATGACAGATAAAATACTGTATACTATACTATAGGCTACTATACAACATTTTTTGTATAAAGTAAAAAAAAAAACATATTTTTAATAAATACAAATTTAATTGTCCTAATGTTTTGGAAAATACAATCATAAGGTATTTGATGCCCCTGCTTTTTTAAGGGGTAAAATGAACATTTAATAATTGAATTAAATTTCGGCACATATTTTTCGCACATCAACTAGTTGTTCTTTTGTTTCTGTTTTTATCCTTTTATTTATGTATTTAATATTGGCTGTACCTGATAAATCAGCTGATCCACATAATAATGCCAACTTTTGATGAAAGCTTTAGTGCAATTTATATCAAGGAGCTCCCATTCTCCCTGGGATTTAAAGGTCGTCTTCGACTCATAGTTTATAGAACTTAGACTCGATAATTTGTCCATTGTAATCTCCTGATCTGTGGGAAAAGACATTAAAATTGTATCATTTTATATTGAAATCAAATAGTTTATAAGAATAAACCATGTTATCTAGTGTTTGTTTGTCAAAACTGATTTATGTGTTTCAAATTTACTTGAATATGCTGAAGACTGAAATGTTATATAGCAATTTTGGGTGTCGAAGGGAAACCTGTAGAGATCCATCTTACAGGCCGTGGTCAGAGCTGAAACGTCAGATGAGAATGTATAGCCGTCAGAGAGCAACTGCACATTTGGAGACGCCTCTGTTCCAAACTCTCTCTTGATGCTAAATGGATAAAATATAAATTAACAATGATTAAAAACATGATGATTGGAAACAGCAATTATTCAAATTAAATGTTATTGCAAAAGTAACTTGCAGACTACTCCAATATTAACCAACTGCAGAACCGCAGAACCATATACGTCACTCTCAACAGTCTGAGGACAACAGCGCCACGCCACATAAAGTATGAAAGAAGTTAATCAGGGCGAGTATTGAATGAAGGTTGCACGGACAAAAGTTAATGAAAACTGAGTCATCATGGCGGAAGAAGAAAACGGTAAATAGTTGCCTTTGTGTTGTGCATTTAATCAATCATTGTTCGATTAAAAAAGTATTTTTAAATGGCCATTGTAACACTTGATCCCTTAATTTGTTATTTACAATTGGATTGTATCACTTTGTTAGGTTACATTTTCATTGTTTGTGATTTGAATTTGTTATTGACATTGTATTTTACTGCATTTGTTTACATTTTCTGACTATGAGTATTGTTTTGAATGCATTTTATTTCATAGAACTATATACCGATTCCACACGATTCCATGCACAACTTGTTGCAGAAATTTCCACTGCCCTTTTTGTGTTGGCGGTATTTTTATACCGACAAGCCGGGACAAATTAAATAGTCACGTCAGAATTCACAACAAATGAACGTCTTGAGTTATTTGCTAATATACAGTTGCATGAAATATTATTTCATAGTAGTCACTTTGGAATTAGTTGGTTTTCTGTATAATTTGATGAATTGAAATGTCAATTTATCTTCATCGAAGTCAAAAGTTTAGACAAAAAATACCCCACTGAGCAAAGTTATGTCCACAAGACGTTTTTTCAATGTTTTTGCCGTACGTTGAAAAGACGTCCACTGAGGAGATGAAAGTTTTTATGACGTCTGTTTTTGAAGTGTTCTGCACATCCGATATAGACGTTCATGGAACCTCAAGGTTAAAAACTAGTTCAAATGTGCTCATTGTGGACATATTTTCCATTTGTAATTGCAAAGCAACTCACAGACAGTGTGTGTTTGTCCAGAAATCATGAAAATAAAAGAAACTTAGCTCACACCTTTAGACACTTTAGAAAACGTATCATCTGTAATTCACACATCTTTGGATCGTGAGAGAATCGTGGGATTCAATCCAGGATCTTCTTGCTGTGAGGAGACAGTGTTTCCCACTGAGACACTGGTGCTGCCCTTAATCACAGACATAAGACACACTTTGACTATTTCTGTCAGACGTCTACAGAAGCTATTACTGAGAATTAACAGAGCTTTCGATGTTGATACTTATGGTTAATTTGAAGTCACCATTGTGGCGGGAAGCGTTTGCTTTAGTTGGGCTCTTGGTCCCCGTAATAGTAATCGATTTTCTTTGGCTGCTGTAACTGTGTGTGTGAAACACAATACTTATGGCTGAGAAAGCAAAGATAAAGTGACTTCAGGTGTTGTCAGCTCCTTGTTGATGACTAAATCATCAGAATTCTAGTATCTGATGTTGTGCTTTTGAGTTTTATGTTCTTGCTCGGCAATTAATACTTTGTTTATATACTATAACCTTGTGAATCTGCTGTATTGACACCAATAGCAATAAACAAATCACTCATCCTGAAAGATGAAAAAACAGCAGGTGCACATTGTTTTGAGCAAATATTTCTCATAGTCACACACAGACATCAAGATTTTGCATATGATTCACAACAACGGTGACAATCAAGCATGAGTTTTGTACTTTGAAGCAACCCATCATGCATTGCAGCATGAAGTTTTTTTTTGTTATGATTGTCACCGTTGTTGTGAATCATATGCAAAATCTTGATGTCTACGTGTGACTATTTGAAATATTTTCTCAAAACAATGTGCACATGCTGTTTTATCATCCTTCAGGATAAGTGATTATTTTATTGCTATTGCCAAACAAGAACATAAAACTCAAAAGCACAACAGAAGATTCTATAATTCTGATGATTTAGTCATCAACAAGAAGCTCACAACAACTGAAGTCACTTTATCTTTGCTTTCTCAGCCATAACTATTGTGTTTCTCACACACAGTTACAGAAGCCAAAGAAAAGCTAACACAAATACGGGGACCCAACTAAGAGCCCAACTAAAGCAAACGCTTCCCACCACAATGGTGACTTCAAGTGAAACATAAATATCAACATCTAAACCTCTGTTAATTCTCAGTAAGAGCTTCTGTAGACGTCTGACAGAAATAGTCAAAGTGTGTCTTATGTCTGTGATTAAGGGCAGCACCAGTGTCTCAGTGGGAAACACTGTCTCCTCACAGCAAGAAGATCCTGGATTGAATCCCACGATTCTCTCACGATCCAAAGATGTGTGAATTACAGATGCTAAGTTGTCTAAAGTGTCTAAAGGTGTGAGCTAAGTTTCTTTTATTTTCATGATTTCTGGACAAACACACACTGTCTGTGAGTTGCTTTGCAATTACAAATGGAAAATATGTCCACAATGAGCACATTTGAACTAGTTTTTAACCTTGAGGTTCCATGAACGTCTATATCGGATGTGCAGAACACGTCAAAAACAGACGTCATAAAAACTTTCATTCTGGCTCCTCAGTGGACGTCTTTTCAACGTACGCCTCTAGGGGCAAAGACATTGAAAAGACGTCTTTTGGACATAACTTAGCTCAGTGGGTATAAGTACGTTGGTAATAAATATATAGCCTACTAAATTAAACTTTTAAGAAATATGCTAAACACAAGCATCCTTTTAATATATTTCTAAAAAGTATACTAGAAATACTTTGGTAATAAATATATGCTTAATTATACTTTTAAGAAACATATATTTAGTATATTTATATATGCAATATATAATACATATATAATGCAATATATAATAAATATTTATGCATTTATCTTTTTAAAATTTTCAAAAGATATTTAAAAAAACATTTTACATTTAAAATGTACCAAATTATAATGTATTATAAACATTTACAACAATTATTTAGCATTGCAATATGCATACTTATTAATATGTTGTTCACTTTGGCTGTTGTCCATTTCATGATCCGTTTGTAATAGGCTACTACTGAAATTCCCATAAGGATTTCAACATCATATTATTTGAAATGCATCATAAACACTGATCTTTATAGAGAACCGTGATAATAAATCATAAATCTTTAATAAAAATCCCTGTTTTTACTTGTGTTTAAATTCAAACCACAAATGATTAAACCTGATTGGACGGCTCTGATTGCTTCTCATGATAATAATGAGCTCGGACTCATACCGCTGATTCCGTTTATCTGATGATGAATGTGTATATGTTGCTTAAATAACGTTACTTTCTGTGCCAGTCGTATATTTGACACAAAATGTAACTGTAAGAGCTTCTTCGTTTTCAGTTAACGTTACACTTTGAGTTTACACTTGTAGCTCGCTGTGACCTCACATTGTGACCACTGCGTCTTCCTACATGGTTGTTTAAGAAATGAAAAGCTACACAATTTATCAAGAAAAACTGTTGCCAAACATATAACATGCTAGAGACATAAAAATCACTGCAATAATGATCCAATCAGACTCTTAAGCATTTGCCAATTTAAACCAATTGACCAATAAACCAATACACTTTCAATCCAAACTTTTTTTTGGCCGGGCAGTGTAAAAGGTTCTGACAAAAGTAATTTGTATACCTTTCATTTATAACAATGTCTGGAGTCCAAAACAAATTTTTGGGGGCGACAAATGTGTCAATTCCACAATAATCATCAGGTTTCCAGATCATATTCCCATTTGGCCATGCCTAGAAAGTTATATAAAGGTTAGAGTGATTATAAGACAGATACTGTATACTTGAAAATCAAATAAAACCTCAGTGCTTATATTTTTTCAATATACTGCATTATATGCATTGACCATGTAAGGCTATATATATTGATACAAATAACATATTTAGAAATGAAGACAAACATACCATTACTTGTAATATTTATAAAGCTTTATCCACTTTACCAGCCAACATAAAGTTTTATCCTTTATTGTGCACATATATTGCACAAACATGTTCCCATATTGTACACACATATATACACACATTCACAGAATGAGTTACAGCAGATTTCTAGTTCCCAGCATGCTTTGCTTCTGACTGTTAATGGAGAGTAAATGTTGTGTTGATGGTATTTTGACACGTGTTGTGTAGATTCAACACACAATGTGTGTTTAAATGCTACTCTGGATAGAACAGTACTGTGTTTTGGCAGCCAAATCACATCATGCCTCTTTTTCAATGTCTTTTTCAAATGATTTCACCGCTTTTCACTTGTTACCACTAACCTGACTGACTTTATTTCTGTCAGACAGAAGCTCTGACTAGATGAACAGGATTTGGTGTTGATGATTCATTGAATGTTTAATTTCAAGTCACCAGAATCGTGATTCGTGGCTTCTTTATTTGAGTTCTTGACCCTTGACTCTTTCACATAATTTTTTCTCTGTTTGCTGTGACTGTATGCTTATTTTGCACATTTGAAGCAGCAGAAATAACATGTGAAAAATGTTACCAGAAGATAATGTTATCATCACATAAATATGATGAGTTCAACAAGTATGTGATATCTGAAAGTTTAACAAGTCTTTTTTTATTATTATTATTTGTATAACATTGTTGTCATTATTTGCACATTTACTTTTAGATACACAGTGTATACTACATGTTATCGCCTGTAGTTTCACACAGACACAAACATACAACAAGAATCAGCTCATGAATCTCAACAATGATGACAAGCCAAAAGCATCTTGACGTCTTGATGTCTGATTCTTGATGATAAAGATAAAGTATTCAGAATATGTTACTCAAGTTGAGTAACGGAATTCGTAACAAATTACATTTTTGGGCATGTATTCTGTAACAAAATATATTTTGAAATTATCTTTCCCAACACTGTGAAGAAGGCTGATGATTGGCCGAATCTCATTAAAAATATGTTAATAAATCAACAGTTGTGTCTCTTCAGCACAGTGATAGTCTCTTTGGTAAATACTTTAATACATGCATGTGTGCTTGTGCTAGTCAAAATATGAACCCTTTATAAAGTAAGCAAATACATTACATTATACATTTCTCCATGTATGTGTGTTTATATATCTGCAATATATAACATATCTGATCACATATATATTATAAAATGTATTACTGAATATAAAATTACATATATTATGACAACGCTGTAAACAATTTCAGGCCTCTCTCTTCAGGCCAACTAAAATATTTAGATGTGACCAGTCACTAGAAAATATTAAATTGGAGACCTGAATTTTTTTTTACTGTGAATATATTATTCTGTAATTTCAAATATACCATTATATAATTTAATATATTGATTATTCATATATAGGGAAATATATTTTCTTTCTGTAAGGGAATTCTATATATTGAATAAACCTTTGTGAAATAAGAATGAAATAAGTTTTAAAAAAACTTACAGTTATCATTCTGACCTGTGTCGTGAGACTCTGGGCTTTTTCATTCTGTAGATAAAAAGATTTGTTGAGAGATGATAATACAACTGCTTGACATCCCATAATGAACTGAATGAGAAGATAAATCATACTGGACACATACCACATTTGTGATGGAGGTCACATACATGTCCACATAAATTTTGAACCTAATGTTGTGAGCATACTTGTTGAATATCAAGGGCCACTTTATGTCCTTCTCGTTCGAGAGGAGCAGATTATAAAGTTTTTTTTTAGCTCCAGCTGTTTCTGTATCATTGCATTTATATGCATCAGACACCCACCCTGTGCATAGAAGACATTCGGTATCAGCAGAATATATTCTCCAGTGAAAGAGAATCGTTTAAACATGGGAGTAACGCGTTACAAAAGTAATGCATTAAATATGTGTAAAAATCTACACAACATTGTTCTCAAAACATCATGTTATAAAGCGCCGACACTCACCATCATTGTGTATTTGTATGCAGTGTTTATGTTGTCAAACAAACAAAAAGGCCTGTGTAAATAAAAGTTATTTATATAGAATGTTTTATCAGTTGCTTCATTTTTATTGAATTCAAAGCGCAAACTCTATTAACTGTTATCTCTTCATGATCTTTTCTCAAAAGCAGCACCCACTGAGCAAAGTTATGTCCAAAAGACGTCTTTTCAATGTCTTTGCCGTATGTTGAAAAGACGTCCACTGAGGAGCCAGAATGAAAGTTTTTATGACGTCTGTTTTTGACGTGTTCTGCACATCCGATATAGACGTTCATGGAACCTCAAGGTTAAAAACTAGTTAAAATGTGCTCATTGTGGACATATTTTCCATTTGTAATTGCAAAGCAACTCACAGACAGTGTGTGTTTGTCCAGAAATCATGAAAATAAAAGAAACTTAGCTCACACCTTTAGACACTTTAGACAACTTAGCATCTGTAATTCACACATCTTTGGATCGTGAGAGAATCGTGGGATTCAATCCAGGATCTTCTTGCTGTGAGGAGACAGTGTTTCCCACTGAGACACTGGTGCTGCCCTTAATCACAGACATAAGACACACTTTGACTATTTCTGTCAGACTCTAGGGGCAAAGACATTGAAAAGACGTCTTTTGGACATAACTTTGCTCAGTGGGTAATTAAGAATTAAACTTATAGATTGACCTGGAAGTATACAAACATCTTTTTGTTGGATGCTGTTGCCATGGTGAATCATAATTTCGGAGCTCCATTGATCGTGGCTTTTTCATAGTTGGGGTGCATGTGCTTAACTCAGAATCAGTCTACTCAGAGTTGATTGAACTACCTCAATTCAGCTGTTCTAAAACCCAAAACTCAGAGTTTCCCATCTCAGAGTAGTCAACAATCAAATCCAGCTAACGTAGATAGTGACGTACGAAGACATTAAAGCTACACTGTGTAACTTTTTTAGTATATTCCTAGCTAAAAACACTTAGTTCTTTCAAAAATATATGCACATTAATGTATATTTACTTCTTTCAAGTAATAAAGTATTCTCGTAAGTTTATAATATGCCATTGAAAATACATACGGGTGAGGGGTTTGAATGCGGGTCGCCATGTTGCCCCTTCATCTTGAAAGTACATTAGCCAAAGAGGGACATACCCGTAAATTCAAGCTTCGCCTTTCGCTTTTTAACACTCGATGGCACCGTGTCGAATGTGGACCAGGTCGAACTGGAAGCCATGTTAATCTTGGACTAAATCGGCCACCGTAGGAGTTAAAACGAAATCGGAATTGAGGAACAGAAACAAAAATTATCTGGATGGTCATATACCTTTTTACCACTAGATGGGAGAAAATATCACACATTGTAGCTTTAAGAATCAGCTTATGAATTTATCTATTCATGAATCTATACATGAGATTATGCAGCATCGAGAGTAAGGTTTGAAAGGGAACTCTCAAACAAAACTTAAAACAAACTTACATTTCATTAAACATCATTATGATTTAGTGTTAAACCTCTGTTCACTCTCAATATGAGCTTCTGTACACTCTAAAAAGAGATGTGTTAAAAATGACACATGTTGTGTTAGTTTTAACACATGTAGTGAGTGTGCTCAGGGACAACACATGTTGTGTCAAATTTAACACGATTAATGTGTAAGTCATTTTAACACACTAATTGTGTCAGGTAATCACATACTCAGATGTAATTTTAAAAATAAAGTGAAACTAAATTATTAAGCATTTAATCAATAGTCGAGTACAGAACGCATGTGCACACAAAGTACAAGACAATGTTTCAAACTCTATGACTCTATAAACTCAATTATTCACACTTCAACACCACATCGATGCCGCTTTTGAGAAAAAATCATGAAGAGATAACAGTTGACAGAGTTTGCGCTTTGAATTAAATTAAATTGTAGCAACTGATAAAACATTCTATATAAATAACTTTTATTTACTCAGGCCTGTTTGTTTGAGAACATAAACACTGCATACAATGCACAATGATGGTGTGTGTCGCGCTTTATAACATGATGTGTTGAGAACAACACAACCAGATGTGTTAAAAATTGACACATGTTGTGTCAGTTTTAACACATGTAGTGTGTGTGCTCAGGGACAACACATGTTGTGTAGATTTTAACACATGTAGTGTGTGTGCTCAGGGACAACACATGTTGTGTAGATTTTAACACATGTTGTGTAGATTTTAACACATGTAGTGTGTGTGCTCAGGGACAACACATGTTGTGTAGATTTTAACACATGTAGTGTGTGTGCTCAGGGACAACACATGTTGTGTAGATTTTAACACATGTTGTGTAGATTTTAACACATGTAGTGTGTGTGCTCAGGGACAACACATGTTGTGTAGATGTTAACACATGTAGTGTGTGTGCTCAGGGACAACACATGTTGCGTATAATTTAACACACAACCTGTGTCGTTTTCTTTAACACATCTCCGTGTTACCTGTAACTCTACTAATGTGTTATTCCTCTTACACAGAAGTGTGTTGAAACCTTTTACACAATAATGTGTTATAGTTACACAACATGTGACTGTATGTGTGTATTTGCCAGAGTTACTTCGTGTTTGGATGAACACTGACACGTATTGTTAACTTGTGTTTAGTCCATTGACGTTTAATAAAGTGTGTTTGACTGTTTATTGTATTACCTGGATGTTTTAGACATCATGAATCTATACACACCAGCTCTTATTGAGATGAACAGAGGTTTAGATGTTGATGGTTCATTGAATGTTTCATCTGAAGTCACCAGAATCGTGATCAGTGGCTCCTTTATTTGAGCTCTTGACCCTTTACTTGTCTTTTAATTCTTCTCTTTCTGCTGTAACTGCATTTTAATCAAATATGTTTGTTATGGCATGAAAGAAAACACGATCAGAAGTTTCTTGATCAAGTCATAATCTCAAGATCTGATCCAGTTTATGATTAAATGGATGGTATACATTTACTTTATTTGTGTGCTGTTAGCTATAAAAGTTTTGTGAAGTTAGTCCATGATGTCCAGCAGTGCAGAATAAATTCTTAAAAAACTATAAATTCAATGTTTTCAGAAAGTTTAGAGCCGCAGCAGATACTCGTCAAACACACACATCAAGAATCAGATCATGAATCACAACAATGGTGACAAACGCTTCATCCTGCAGTGCATGCTGGGAGTCATGGATGAGTTTTGTACTATGGTGACTCCCAGAATGCATTGCGGGATGAAGCTTTTGGCTTGTCACCATTATTGAGATTCATGAGCTGATTCTTGATATGTGTGTGTGCCTGTGTGATACCATAGACTAGAACATCTTATGTGCACTGTGTATCTAAAATCAAATGTGCAGATGATGACATCAATATCATAAAATAATTATTAACAGCACAAAATAATTTTACAGTAAAGTTCCAGTTATCAAATTCTTTCCTGAACTCAGCTAATGTATGCGATGATAACATTATCATCTGATCATTGTTTTCTCATGGTCAGTTCTGCTGCTTCAAATGTGTTTAATAAACATTCATTCACAGCAAACAGAAAAACTGATGTGAAAGAGTCAAGGGTCAAGAGCTCAAATAAAGGAGCCACTAATCACGATTCTGGTGACTTCAGATGAAACATTCACTGAATCATCAACACCAAATCCGTTTCATCTCAATAAGAGCTTCTGTCTGACAGAAATAAAGTCAGTCTGGTCAGTGATAACAAGTGAAAAGCAGAGAAAACATTTGAAAAAGACATTGAAAAAGAGGCATGATGTTATTGGCTGCCAAAACACCCACTGCTGTTCATCCAGAGTAACATTTAACACACATTGTGTGTTATATCTACACAACATGTGTCAAAATACCATCAACACACTCAGTGTGTTGTTTTTTAACACATCTCTTTTTAGAGTGTAGATGTATGAAATAAAGTCAAGTTTGTAATGAGTGAAGATGTTCTCTGCTGAGATCTTCAGATATTTTATGTCTTTTATTTGCATCTTTGTGTTCTCATCAACATCACATTTACCATTACCATTGATTTTTGATGAAAATTCTAAATTATTTCAGCATTAATTGTGGGTGCAACAGTGATGTTGATTCAATGCAGTTAACGTTGATGCATTAACATTTCAATGGCTCCTTGCTAGACAGTGCTTCTGCAGCATTTATTAACTTGGCTACTGTTCATTTATATATATATATATATATATATATATATATATATATATATATACACTAATTATACATTTTTACCATTTCAAATTGACAAAGAAAACATTGGTCATATTATTAACAGAGGTGCATTAACAATATTAACTAAGTGTTGTTAAACTGTTGTTATTTGTTGTTGTTCATGAAGCCTAATTCATTAAATAATGTTAACAAAATTGAACCTTATTGTAAAGTGTTATCATTAAACAATACTTACCCATTGATACAAGAACAAATATTAGCCAGTGTAGGTGCATGGTCAATAGTAGAAAAAAAATCCCAAGTGTCTGAGATGCTTCTGCTGTAGATGAAGATTCACTCTTGAACAGACGTCAGTCATTTGGTCATATTTATACACAACACATTGAGCAACACATTCTCACATCAACCAGTGGCAGAGCAGGATATTTTCTTTTGTGCCTTTTGCCTCTCATATAGTTACATTTCGTTTAAAAATCTGATTGCATTAGGCGTTTTTCTTCAACATTTAACATTTCTATAATTCTCTTTTGTTCAGTGTTTTTTTTTTTCTTTCATACCTTACTAACCACACAGTTTGTACAACTAAAAAAAATAAATTACAGTGCTGAAAGATGATAAAACAGCATGTGCATATTGTTTTGAGAAAATATTGTACATAGTCACACGCAGACATCAAGATTTTGCATATGATTCACAACAACAGTGACAATCATAACAAAAAAACTTCATGCTGCAATGCATGATGGGTAGCTTCAAAGTACAAAACTCATGCTTGATTGTCACCGTTGTTGTGAATCATATGCAAAATCTTGATTTCTGTGTGTGACTATGAGAAATAATTTCTCAAAACAATGTGCACCTGCTGTTTTTTCATCTTTCAGGATGAGTGATTTGTTTATTGCTCTTAGTCCCAATACAGTGGATTCACAAGGTTATAGTATATAAAAAAATTATTATTTGCCAAACATAAAATTCAAAAGCACAACATCAAATTCTTGACTTCTGATGATTTAGTCATCAACAAGGAGCTGACAACACCTGAAATCGCTTTATCTTTGCTTTCTCAGCCGTAAGTATTGTGTTTCACACACACAGTTATAACATCCAAAGAAAAGCTAATTCAAGTACAGGGACCAAGAGCCCAACTAAAGCAAACGCTTCCCACCACAATGGTGACTCAAATTAACCATAAATATCAACATCTAAACCTCTGTTAATTCTCAGTTAGAGCTTCTGTAGACGTCTGACAGAAATAGTCAAAGTGTGTCTTATGTCTGTGATTAAGGGCAGCACCAGTGTCTCAGTGGGAAACACTGTCTCCTCACAGCAAGAAGATCCTGGATTGAATCCCACGATTCTCTCACAATCCAAAGAGGTGTGAATTACAGATGATAAGTTGTCTAAAGTGTCTAAAGGTGTGAGCTAAGTTTCTTTTATTTTCATGATTTCTGGACAAACACACACTGCCTTCTCCTGCTGGTGAGCAAGAAACTCCACCATAGCCTCAAATATCAGCTCGTCGCATGCCCTCATGACCACCCATTCCACAGGCTCGTCAAGGGCATAGTTTAAAAGATCCTTTTGAGCCGCTTGGCTAAGCTCCAACCCTTCTGCAGCGCTACTGAATAGGGGTGTAACGATTCATCTACTACATCGATGTATCGATTTATTTTCCTATGATCTAACTACATCGATCTGTGCTCTGCAAGTTGGCCTTCCGGACGACATATATCGATCTAACATCGTTTTAAAAGGTAATCAATCGATTGTATCGATCATAGGAAATAACGCATTGGATTTAAGCACGTCAGACTTTATATGGATGTTTTTACTTAGCACTTTTAATGATAACGGCGTTAAACTTTACTCGATTCAGTCTGCCAATCTGTGACATCATCGCCACGCACCAGCAGCAGCGCTAAGAAAACAAAACATAGGCGGATGGCAGAGGAGAAGCCAACGAGAGAGAAATTATCAAGCCACCAGGAGAAAGAGCTACCTGTACTTTCAACCCTTGCTAAATGTTACCTGTGCATTCCTGGCACCAGTGTTCCAGCAGAGCGAGTTTTTAGTACTGCTGGCGATATAGTGAACGCACAGAGAAGTGTTCTGAAGCCAGATCATGTTGATATTTTTGAAAAAGAAATCTGTAGAGTCATTGAAGAGTAGTTGGTTACATTTTATCTTTTGTTAAATATTGTTTGTTTATTAAACTGAGAGTAGTAGCAGGTTCTGCCAGTTTATTCAACCTGAAGAAATGTTGGTTGAACTTTATTTTTGATATTAATATTGTATTTGTATTATTTTAATGTTGAAAAACAACAGCAAAAGTAACAGGTACACCTAATATTAATTAAACCTGAAGAGAAGTTAGTTGCACTTTATTTTTGATATTAATATTGTAATATTATTATGTTGGAAAACAAAAGCAGAAGTAGCAGGTTAACCTACTGTTAAAATGTTGGTTGCACTTACTGTGCTTTTATTGAAAATGTATTGAATATTGAAAATGAGAGCAGAAAAGGTTAACTTCCTGTTAATTCAACCTAAACTGTTGGTTGCACTTTATTCAAATAAAATTTGAATGCATTTGCCATTAATTGTTGTTTACTTGTTTGTTTATATCCATAATTAATTTATACCGGATTCCCTTACAAGAAACAACAGGAATCTTGGAAACTTCACCTGCACTGACCAGTATCCAGATATTTATTTCAGTCACACAATTTTTGGCTAAAAAGTTACTGAATCGATTTCAAGTCACTGAATCGTTTCGGATCGTATCGTTCTAAATGAACCAACATCGTCCTCAAATCGTATCGACAACCTCAAATCGTGATACGAATCGAATCGTTGTTAAAACGAATCATTACACCCCTACTACTGAACCTCAGGGCTCACCTCAAACTCTCTAATACCTGTCCCCGTCTGTCGGAGAGAGGCCAAAACCTCGAGTTTGCCCTGACTTCTTCCTCCGCTGAGTCCTCATGTTGGTCGGTACGTTCTGTCACATCTCAAACAAGGAAACTGGTGCGAGGACTCAAGTGCGGATAAATGAATATTTATTTAACAAAATAAAACATAAACACAAAACAAAACCCACAATGTGGCAAAACACATAATCCGAAAACACAAACTCAAAACATACCAAATACGGAGAAAACAGGAATCACGGGGAAACAGGAGACGTAGACAATACAACGTACCAACAAAGACTGTTAACACATGGGAACCATATAAAGGGGAAGAAATCAGGAGGGAACAGGTGGGAAAAATCAAACACTAATCAGATAACAAGGGGGAGGGATCAGACACGAGAATACAAAACACCGCATGTGCTACACGAGACAGGACAGGCATGTGACAATATTTAAGAAATATTTGAATGTATATACATTTATATTTACATTTACATTTATGCATTTGGCAGACGCTTTTATCCAAAGCAACTTACATTGCATTCAAGGTACACATTTTACATTTTGTCAGTTCTTCAGTTCTTGCTTTCCCTGGGAATCGAACCCATGACCTTGGCGTTGCTAGCGCCATGCTCTACTGTTTGAGCTACAGGAAAGCCATTTATATACATTTATATAATCTATAATATATATATAAATATAAATGTTTTATATATATAAAAAAAAAAAACTTAAATATATACATGCTTGTGTGTGTATTTATATATAAATAATAATTAACAGAGTACACAGACATATATTATGTAAACACAAACTTTTATTTTGGATGCGATTAATCGCGATTAATCTTTTGACAGCCCTAATGTTATTATCAGCTATTACGGACATTGACCGTGCAATTGCTGAGACGAACACGCACCATCAGACAGAAAAGAGCAAGACTGATATTTACTGAACGCAGAACGAACAAACCTCGCAAAAGACTTTTAAAACTGCTGGTTGAAATAAAATGCTGCGTGAGTTCAACCAATCAGCATGTTCAGCGCCCAAGTCCCACTCCCGAAAGTTCCCGAACTTTGAAAATGTACTATGCCGTTTGGAGGGGGAAATATTTACCCAGAACTTCATTTAGACCCTGGTTCCTGCGGTCAAAACACACAGAGTACCACTCCAAAGTTCCTAGTTCCTGGGGAAAGTTCCTGCGGTGGAAACGCGGCTAATGCAGTTAACGTTGATACATTAACAATGATTTAACATTGTTTCGTAGTTGCTTGCTATATGGGACCCTTCCTAAGATGCAATCTGCATTTTCCAAACCATTGAAAGTACTGGAAAACTTGTCTTTACACGTACAAACTGTCTGATGGACGTATTTGGAATGTGTCTCATCTCACGCCTTTCTCTTAGTGACTCAGCCTGAAAGGCAGGTTAGAGTCAGGCGAGCACCAGTATGGGCTCGAGACTATGTTATGAACTGAAGATGGTTAATTGATTCCATGTGAATAGTACTTTACATGATGGAGTGAGTGATAAGGTAACAAATGCATATTACAGTAAAGTGATGTTCTGTAATGCATGTTGGGCGCTTGTTGAATTCAGAGGAGAATGTTACCTGTGTGTTGCGTGCGTCTTTACAAAGACATAACAAGCCCTGAAGCATAAAGTGCCGTCTTCAGTGACAGTTAACCGATGAGCCTGTATTATCAAGTGACTGATCAGTCAGAATCAAGCATTCCACAGAGCCGTGTAATAAAGGTGTGTTCACGCCACCTCGTAATTCCTGTAATCACAAGATTTATTGGGGCACCACACAGCAAAATCCCCAGTGTTAAATCAACACTGCTCAGAGTGTATTTGGTCCCACTCTACAGAGAGTTAAAATAACACTGAATCAGTGTTAAAGTTAATGAGACAATTAAGAGATTAATTAAGTGATGATTGACCATTAGTGATGACACCTGATGATAATGAGCAAAATCACTGAAGAAAAGAGAAAAACACAAGAACTATGACTGACTATAAAGAAGACCGAATGAAATCTCTGAAGATCTCAGAAGAGGAGGATTAAACAACTCCACAAACAGCATTACCAGTTTCACACATTACTAACCAGACAGACTTTATTTCTGTCAGACGTCTACAGAAGCTCTTATTGAGGTTTAGATGTTGAAGTTTTAATGAAAATAAATGGTGTCACCATTATGGTGATTAGTGTTTGCTTTAGTTGGGATCTTGACCCTTGACTTGAAAACATTATTTTTCTCTGGCTGCTGTAACTGCTTGGTACAGATTGAACAGCAAGAGAAAATTGATACTTGATGCATATGATACAGTTGTTATAATCATATAGTGCCTTATTTGCTGATCTCCTGAGAGTCATTGATTATAGTAGCCTTGCGACTCTACAGTAGAAGATCTAGAAGTGTTTAAGTCAGACAAATTAAACGATTATCAAAAAATTTGTACATAAATTTTGTACTCCGGTTTAATAACACATCACACAACAAGTATTTCTATCTCCTACGAGTTTAACTCACACATACGTATCAAGAATCAGCCTATGAATCTCAACAATGGTGACATGCTGCAATGCATTCTGGGTGCATCACGCAAAACTCATCTATGGCTCCCAGAATGCATTGAGGCATGAAGCATGTCACCATGGTTGAGATTCATAGGCAGATTCTTGATGTCTGTGTGTGAGTTAATCTCGCAGGAATTGGAAACGATTAGTGTAAAATCTTTTTCAAAACTATTTCAGCTTTTCTGATTAAATCAATGCTGGATCTCTTCTAGAATCACAATAAAAAAAGTTAATAGTATATTACTCACACTCGATGACTGAAGTCACTACACAATGATCATATTCTTATCATCAGAGAGCATCTGATTGTGTTTACTCTTGCTTTTCTTGCCATAACAAACTCAGTTACAGCAGCCAGAGAAACACTAATGTTAAAACGTCATCAAACTGCCCAACTAAAGAAAACACTGATCACCATGATGGTCACATTAAAAACTAACACTTTTCAAAACAAAATCAAACAAAAAATCTGTTGATTATCAATAAGAGCTTCTGTAGACGTCTGACAGAAATAAAGTCAGTCTGGTTAGTAATGTGTGAAGCTGGTAATGCTGTTGGTGGAATTGTTTAATCCTCCTCTGCTGAGATCTTCAGAGATTTCATGTCTTCTTTATAGTCAGTAAAAAGTTCTTGTGTTTTTCTTTTTTCTCTTTTCTTCAGTGATTTTGCTCATTATCATCAGGTGTCATCACTAATGCTCAATCATCACTTAATTAATCTCTAAATTATCTCATTAACTTTAACACTGATTCAGTGTTACTTTAACACTATCTAGAGTGGGACCAAATACACTCTGAGCAGTGTTGATTTAACACTGGGGATTTTACTGTGTAAAAAGAACCGATTCAAAAGAATGATTCGTTCGCGAACCGGACATCACTAATGTACCAGAGACAGAGCTCAGCGATTGCTAACAGAGTTATTTATAGTAACTACTGATTTGTGAGAGTGCTGTCTGTCAGCGCGAGTTTATTATGTTTGTATCTGAGAGTTCTGAATAAACACGAGTCCCAGTCACGCCGAGTCCGTCTTCATCATTATTCTACCAACTTTGTAACACATGCAATGTACCATTACAGCTGTCGAGATGAACGAGTTAGTAAGTGTTGATTAAAGCAGTATTTCTAGATATGTTCCAATTATATGAAAAGCGTCAGTGATGCGCATTGAGTACACAGCGCAAACAAAGACACAACAGCAGTAATAGAATGTAATCCAGTTTATTGTGGGGAAAGCTGGCTAGCCTAACCGGATACCCTCACGCTTACCCCCCTTCTGCTTAATCTCACGCCGCGTATGGCGCCTCCGCTGTGGGCCAGATGCAGTACTGGGGGTCGGGGATGTTGAAGGCCGAGCTTCGGCGTGCGTGAGGTTTATCTCTAAAGATGTTACTCTTGCTGATGTTGAGCAGAAACGACTGTATGCACATTTAAGAACAGATAGACGTGACGAGGACGTACAAAAACACTGACTCACAAGATAGAAAACACGAAAACACCGCTCTGTCGGGAGAGAGAGAAGCCGCAGCGTGTGCACGAATAATAAATAATTAGCTACACATAAGAGATCAATGATCACAGATCAGAAGGAACTGAAGAAAGACTTCTGTTTTCATTTGTACATCAAAACACTGAGAAACTGCCAGCGTTCACTGGTTCACACGTAACGTTAATGATCTCTCGCGTTTGCATGGGCGTGCCAGATTCTCTGGGCGGAGGAAAGGGAGGAAACCGTTCCTGCTTGGACGTCAAACCAGGAGACTTCAGGATTGGCTCGTCTGGCCTGTCATTTTCTCAAAGGCAGAGAAAGACAGTCAGAACTCGGGTTAACACCGATCAACATTTCTATCCACTTGGGGACAATATACAGGCTAGGGGAACTCATATGAATGTTGAAAAACCTCATAAAATGAAAATGTCATGCCATGGGACCTTTAACTATAATTCCTAAAGTTTTTCCACAAACCTCCCCTAACATTATAACAACTAACGTCATTCGCATCAGGTTGCCCGTTGCTGTCACTACCACTAGTTACAACAGCCTACAGTTAGCTAGCTAATTATGCCTTCATCACGTAAATGCATATTACCTAATTGTAAAACATACAGTATAAAAAGCTTATAAAACAAAATCGCCGATATCAAGAAGAGGTGGATTAATTTTGTGAACAGCTACCTTGATCACCACCAACACCTGCCTTCCGCCAGTGATCGTTTCACACCGGATAGTTTTACAAACGTTCATCGGAGACAACTGGGATTCACAGATAATCCACTGCCGAATGGGGCTGAACCGACACAGGACTTCATCTGCCCGTCCCGCCAACATCTGGTGCCAATGTTGCGGTACGTCCCACTGCACTGTTAGACATTTCTGTAATTTGTACAGTTATTTACTATATATCACCCAGTATAATACTGTAAATTCTCTTTACAGTAAATAACTGTAATTCCCGTTGCATCATGGGAATTTTCTGTGACGTTAGACACCAAATACAGTGATTTCCTGTATTTAAAAAAAATAAAGTATAATACTGTATTTACCACAACGGCCTCTTTGGCACAATTGGGATCGACAGGATTTGTTTTAGATTTAAATTAGGAACCATCAGTGCAGCGTTGAAAGTTTCACCCGAGAGAAGAGAGCTCACGGTTCCAGAGAACATATGAGCGGTGTCCGGACAGCCTGCGAAGATTTTGTCATCCCCTTGAGAACGGCAAACAAGCAAGGTAAGTGTGATTTGAACTAGCCGCGGTTGTCTGCACCCCAATTTTAGCTTGTCAGCATTGGTGCTAAAACTGAGGTAACTTAAACCTAATGTTTAATTTTTTAAAAATGAGTTTATTGAATTAGATTAGGAACCAGTGCAGCGTCGTAAGTTTTGCCCGAGGAGAGAGCTCACGGGCACGGCACGGACAACATACTTTAGATAACGTTAGGTTATCATTTGCTTAAGCTTTGGTGCTAAAAACTGAGGTAAACCTAATGTTTTATTTAAAAAAAGGAGTTTATTGAATTAGATTAGGAACCAGTGCAGCGTCGTAAGTTTTGCCCGAGCCGAGGAGAGATCCAGCAAACATGCTCCTTTGGGGCCCGTACGGGGCCCTTGCGGGCAGCCCACTGTGGGCCCAGATACCGGCGTGAAATGCGGGGCACATGTGGGCCCCACACTATGGGACCCAGCTTGTCTGTGTGTGTGTGTGTGTGTGTGTGTGTGTGTGTGTGTGTGTGTGTGTGTGTGTGTGTGTGTGTGTGTGCGTGTGAGACACAACGCGTACAAAGTAATAATTGTACAATCTGTTATTTTTAGGTCACGTTAACATGATAGCAATATGACCGTAACTTTATAAAAATACAAATCACATGTAACGTTAGGCTATGTAAATAAGTTAACTTAACGTTATATGGTTTGCCGTCTGAACTGCGCGCAGTGTTTGTCTATCAATTATGGCATAATCATATGTAATGAGGTTTAATAAGAGTGTGTAACTTGTGTATTGTATTTACGCTGCATGAATCCTCATTTACGTCGCTTTTTAAATCTTTAAAACACAACCATGACTGACTCAGCCCCCTGGCCATATGACTAAAGTTAACTTTAGTCTAAAATAGCAACTGAAAACAACAATAAATCAAATTAACACCAAAATGGACGTAAAACAATTCAAGGTAATGAATTCAAGCAGTTTTAAAGTATATATTACCTCAGAGATTAACAGAAAATGGCCTAGTTGACCGTTATAACCGTTAGTCGTTTAAACTTTAAACAGCAGGAGAGTAAGTTATAACATTAATCAGATAAACCACTAAAATGAGAGAGTGTAAGTTAGTTTAATATCAATTAATTCGTTACCACTTTGGCCTGTTTCTCTGATTAAAATATGAAACTCACATATTATTAATATGGAAACTTAAAAAGCTTACCTGTTTGGAGCAGAGTTTGGCGGTACCAGTCGAATCCGGAATGACAGCTGAGCTCATTAGCGGTGCAGTTCCAGCAGTCTCATTGGTTAGAATTGATCACGTGATGACGCCAACTAGCGTATTACTTATATGTTAACTTTTTTTTGTTGCCATTTCAGAAATTTAATTTGCATCAGTGATCTTTTTATTATAATAAAAATTAAATTAAAACGGTATATAAAAATATAAATGTAAAAATATAAAAAATAATGTTATAAATAACCACTGATGAATGCCAACAATAATAATGAACAAAACAGTGAATGATCAACCATTTGCATTGTTTTATTGTGACAAATATGTTTCTTTAATTTAATTAATTTAATTATTATTTAATAAATTAATCATGGACTTCATAGAAAGTTTTGCATTACAAGATACAATTTATAGTATTATAATAATTTAGTGTTATTTATGAATGTATTCTTATATAAGTGCTGTGATTTATTGAAATCTAATGGTCTAATGGAGTTTATGGAGAATATATACAGTGAATAAATATACAGATGGCTATTACTATAAACAGAATTTACAGGTGAATATGTACTAGAATATAATATACAGATGGCTATTACTATAAACAGAATTTACAGGTGACTATGTACTATGAATAAATATACAGACGGCTATTACTTTGAACAGAATTTTACAGTTAGAGGTATACAATAATATGTTAGGCTAATATGAGGAATATAGCAGTGGATTAAGTTAGTACAATAAATTATGGACAGAGCTATCCGAAAGAAAGTGTAAAAGTGCAGTGGAAAGTGGTTGCATATTACAGTTAGAAGTACGGTGCAAAATGCAAATGTAAACATTGTTACTGTAAATACAGTCGGCAGTGCAGATGAGCATAATCCAGTTACGGTATGGTGGTGCAAAATGCATAAGTAAACAGTTGTTACTGTAATAAACAGTCGGTAGTGCAAATAACAAAGTGAAGGCAGATGTGAGGTAGGAGAGTTCGCAGTTTATGAGGGAAGTGGATCAACGGGGGTTTGAGTTCAGTAAAGAGACAGCTCTGGGGAAAAAACTGTTCTTAAGTCTGCTGGTCCTGGTCCGGAGGATCCTGAAACGCCTGCCGGAGGGCAGGAGAGAAAACAGTCTGTGGGCTGGGTGAGAGGAGTCCTTGAGGATGCTGCAAGCTCGATGCAGACAGCGTTTCCTCTGGATGTGCTCGATGGCAGGTAGTGGAGTTCCTGTGATGCGCTGGGCAGTTTTTACCACCCGCTGCAGTGCCTTGCGCTCCGCAACAGAGCAGCTCCCATACCATACTGCCACACAGTTGGTCAGGATGCTTTCTATTGCGCAGCGATAGAAGTTCACCAGGATAGCCGAGGAGAGCTGATTCTTCCTCAGTGTCCTCAGGAAGAAGAGGCGCTGGTGAGCCTTCTTGACCAGGCTGGAGGTGTTGGTCGTCCACGACATGTCCGCTGAGATGTGGGTCCCCAGGAACTTGAAACTGGAGACACGCTCAACAGCCATTCCGTTGATGTGGATGCACAGTAAAATCCCCAGAGTTAAATTAACACTGCTCAGAGAACATTTGGTCCCACTCTACAGAGTGTTAAAGTAACACTGAATCAGTGTTAAAGTTAATGAGATAATTGAGAGATTAATTAAGTGATGATTGGCCATTAGTGATGAACACCTGATGATAATGAGTAGAATCACTGAAGGAAAGAGAAAAAGAAAAACACAAGAACTACGACTGACTATAAAAAAGACATTAAATCTCTGAAGATCTCAGCAGAGGAGGATTAAACAACTCCACAAACAGCTTTACAAGCTTCACACATTACTAACCAGACTGACTTTATTTCTGTCAGACGTCTCTTATTGAGAATTAACAGATTTTTTTGTTTGATTCTGTTGTGAAAATTGTTAGTTTTTAATGTGACCATCATGGTGATCAGTGTTTTCTTTAGTTGGGCAGTTTGATGACGTTTTAACGTTGGTGTTTCTCTGGCTGCTGTAACTGAGTTTGTTATGGCAAGAAAAGCAAGAGTAAACACAATCAGATGCTGTCGGCTGCTCGATGTCGAGAATATGATCATTGTATAATGATTTAATTCATTGATTTTACGACTGAGTCTGAGCAATATCCTATTAACTTTTTTTATCGTGATTTTAGAGAAGATCCAACACTGTTTTAATCAGAAAAGCTGAATAAGTTTTGAAATCGATTGTACACTAATCACTTCTAACTCCTTCGAGATGAACTCACACACAGACATCAAGAATCTGCCTATGAATCTCAACAATGGTGACATGCTTCATGCCACAATGCATTCTGGGAGCCATAGATGAGTTTTGCGTGATGCACCCAGAATGCATTGTGGCATGTCACCATTGTTAAGATTCATAGGCTGATTCTTGATGTCTATGTGTGAGTAAAACTCGCAGGAGTTAGAAGTGCTTATTGTGTGATGTGTTAGTAAACCGCAGTACAAATCTTATGTAAAAATGTTTTGATAATTGTTTAGTTTCTCTGATGATAACATTGCTGGATCTTCTGCCCTAGAATCACAAGTCTCCTATAATCAATGACTTTCAGGGGATCAGCAAATAAGGCACTATATGATGATAACAACTGTATCATAAACAACAAGCGTCAAGATTTTCTTGCCATTTTCACCGTAACGAACAGTTACAGCAGCCAGAGAAAATCTTATGTTAGTAAGTCAAGGGTCAAGAGGCCAATTAAAGCAAACACTAATCACAATAATGGTAACTTCAAACAACTTTAATTTTCAATAAAACATCAACATCTAAACCTCAATAAGAGCTTCTGTAGTCGTCTGATAGAAATAAAGTCTGTCTGGTTAGTAATGTGTGAAGCTGGTAATGCTGTTTGTGGAGTTGTTTAATCCTCCTCTGCTGAGATCTTCAGAGATTGAATGTCTTTTTAATAGTCAGTCGTAGTTCTTGTGTTTTTCTTTTTCTCTTTCCTTCAGTGATTCTACTCATTATCATCAGGTGTTCACCACTAATGGTCAATTATCACTTAATTAATCTCTTAATTATCTCATTAACTTTAACACTGATTCAGTGTTACTTTAACACTCTGTAGAGTGGGACCATATGTTCTCTGAGCAGTGTTAATTTAACTCTGGGGATTTTACTGTGTGGTGTCGTGTGTGCCTCTTGACTCCTTCCTGAAGTCCACGATGAGCTCCTTCGTTTTGGTGGTGTTGAGGAGCAGGTTATTATCAGCGCACCATGTGGCCAGGTGCTGGATCTCCTCCAGCACCTGGCTAAATTAAGCTTAAATTAGGACGAAGTTAGTTAGTAAATTAACATTGGCCGCTAACTTAGTTGCGAAAATAACGTTGTTAACAAGCAATGATTACATTAACATTAAGTCAAGTAACTTGGCTAATGAGATATTATCTGTCAGCGTGTAGTTAACGTTGGTCACTGGAGAAAAAACAAGGTCTTTTTTGTTTCTTTATCAAATTTTACATTTGGATTGACATGATTTATTTTACATTTTAGATAAGAATACCAGGAGCCTGCCTGTGCTGTGCGACACTGGAACTCATACAACGGTAAGTAACGTTAGTCCTCTTTGTTTCTCCACATATTACTGATAATTCAATGTTTTTCTTGTTTTAGTCAGGTCTGTTTAACTGAATCACAAAATGATTTAGTTTTTCCACTTCTTTTTAGCTGTAACTAGCCATTTTTTCATAAATTATATTAACGTTATACTAAAATAATCCAAAACTGTGTTTGTCCAGGATTGACAGAATATAATTTTATTTTCTGGAATTTAAGCAGTCCTGGACAATTTTTGGATGATTTTGACAGATGAAATATAATTTATGAAAAATACATGGCAAAACTTTAGAATAATGTTGCTCATGTTGTTCTAAACCTGAATACATTTCTTTGTTCTTCTGAACCAACCTGGTCTCACAGAATTCCGTGAAATGAACACGGCCCCTTAACTCAAAATCTGTGGCAGTTTCACGGAATCGCCGAAAATTCCGTGATGTGCCCACGGAAGTGATGCCTATGTAAGTCAATGACAGCAGCATCCGTGGTCCACACACGGGCTGTTACAACACCTGCGCTCCCCCAATTGACGTCGTTTTATAATTTGGAAAGTTATCGCTTTAAATATTTTACTTTAACTAGGCTACTTTAAATATTTAGCTTTAAAGTGATTTTAGCTTGATATTGCATTGTTCTGTCGTCGTTTGATCGCTAGGATAACTTCTGGTCACCCTGATTTCCGTGACGAGACCACGGAATATTCAACGGTCGCCACAGATTGTTTCACATTCACTGGACGATATTGCTACACTTTCAGTAGGCAATTCAAGTTCTCTGTGTTTGCGATGCATTAGCCTCATTAAACTGTGAACATCTTATCTCCCCTGATCAGTTTGTATAGCCTTTTGCCTATTGACAAATTCTGTGATGGCACCACGGATTATTCCGTGACGGGACCACGGATAACCGGATCACTAGAGGCAGACTTGATCAATCAAACTCCCCATCCATCATTTTAGTGTAAATAATATTTGGACTAATTTAGTATTTTTTTATTTTTACTGAATTGACAGATAGTCATATACAACAAAAACAAAAAACGATAAAGACTAATAATAAATTAATGTTAAATCGGACAGTCTGTTGTCATGACTGCGACACACTTCCTTGCGCGCATCTGAGAATTTGGCGGTTTTTCCAGTCATTGCTTGGATCCCCTCTACAAATCGGTATGTATCTCAGACCTGCGTATTTACTATCTATAAATGTTGAGTTATAGGTTTTGATGCGTTTAAAATGGTTGGTATTGTTTATTGCTAAATATTTGACAAGATATTGTGTCTGTAAATAGTTGTTTTCCTCTTAAAAAAAGTATGAATTTTTACTTTACAAAATTTTAAAAGACGTTTTCTCAAAATGAGTTTTTTTTGTCATTCTCTCAGCCTAGCACCTATGTAGTTACACCAAACTTTCTGGTTAACACCTAGCAGTATTCTGAAGATATTTTCAAAGGGATTTGTAAATCATGACGGATTTATGTGACATTTTAATCAAAAAAATATTGCGTTTTTTTTTTTTTTCAGTATATTTTTGAATTTCCTAAGTAATGAAAGCATATAGGCCCTATCCTGAAACCCATCTGAAATTACTTTTTTATCTTGTGTGTAAACAAAATGAAAAAAATAATTTTTGCACCTGGCTTTATCATATGTTCAGATTTATGTTACTGAAATTATATGCAAAATTGCGCATATTTAATGAGATAATGCCTACTTTGCATAATTAAACATACAAATTTCTAAAACTTGTAATACATTGTTTTTATATACTTGTGTAAGTAATCAACTGAGGAAGTTTCATGGTGATATCTATTATTTTAAAATTTTACCCTATTCACCTGCAGTGTCTCGCATTAATGTAGACATTATATTATTTCTCTAATGATGCTTTCTTGTCTGTTCTACAGATTATTTGCTGCTCTACATATCTCCATATCTCTATATATATTTATACATAGAAAACAAAGGCAATTTTAAGAGCCACTCTTTCAATCTCTCTCTCTCTCTCTCTCTCTCTCTCTCTCTCTCTCTCTCTCTCTCTCTCTCTCTCTCTCTCTCTCTCTCTGTCTCTCTCACTCTGTTTTTCTCTAGTTATCTCTCTCTCTTTCTCAACCCCCCCCCCCCCCCCCCCCCTCTCTCACACACACACACACACATACATCTTCATATCTGTATTGTGTGTCTATTATTGTCTGTATTTTTGTATTGTGTCTGTGCACCATGTCGGAAAACCACTCAAGAGATCCCAGCGAGGCCAGGGTGAGAAATTTTGATAACTTTACAACCATGTCTATGAAAATTACTATTGGTATTACATATTGTTTGTTTGTTGTAGTTGCCGTTGAGGTATGATGTTCTAGACATTTAATGTACATTGGAGTAGTGTAGTATTTTATAATTTGTAGTTTTTGTTTTGTGTTTTTTATTGTTACTTACTAAAAAAGTGTCCATCAAACATAACCATAAGTTAGTCTGATATTCAGATGTTTGGAGTAAATCCAGTGTCTTAAAACTGTATTATAACTGAACCAGGACAAAGACATGTTTGGGGCACTGGTATATACCAGATAAGGTGATTAGATATAAGCATAACACTTACTGACAAGTTCAACTAAAGCATATTAATAGACAGGCTTGTTGATATTGCAACTAAAGATCATGCAGTGTTGGCATAGCTGTAATTATATACTAGCCTATCATAATTTTATCATATCATATCAATTCTAATATTGTGAGTATCTGATTAATTGCAAGACAAACAATGTCTTGTACCTTTTTAATTTATGTACCCCCCCCCCCCCCTGCTTTTTTACATTTTCATACAGTAAGTATCTATGGATAAAAAATATTTTCTACACTGTACAAACCCAATTTCAATCTTCAAAAGGTTCAAAATGCAGCAGTGTTATAAGCCCTTTGGTTTGTCAGCAAATATCTGCAGTACATATCTTTTTGTAGCATTAGGGGAGTAGCCTTACTACTAACATGTTTTTAACGTAGACACAGCAAATCACAACGATTATACTGGATTCTGTGAATTGGTCACAAATATACTTTGCATAACTGCAAAATAACTGTTAAAAGATTGGCACCATTGTTGTGTAGTTAAAATGTCTTAGCAATAAAGGAATGTGTAGGTTTCTACAATGGTAACAGACATTATGCCTTTTGTCTGGTTTACAGCATCAAAACATGTCAAAAGGTGGAGGGCTCAAGAAGACCTGCCCAGCGTGCAAAACATTTTTTTTAAAGGCTTCAAGAACTGCCCTATGTGCAAGGCCCCACAGCCTAAAAATGTGCGCCTAAACAAAAAGATTGAAAAATTTGAGCAAAAAAAAAAAGACATGGGTTGCCAACACAAAAAAAAATCAGGTGACCTCACATTTGTGGGATGATGCCATCATTTTGGTAAGTAACTTTTGTTGTTCTATGTCACCATAGTCCAGTTATTTTGGGGTACTTGGGGGGACTTTCTGATTTTGACTGAGACAAGATAATGCATTAACATCTTTATGGAAGCTATTTGTTCAACAGTTTTAGCATCTTAACTGTACTCTACTGTCATTGAAAAACGTTGCAAACAGACCAAAGACTCTCGGGATCACTTAGCTCATAGCCTGCAGTACTGTAAGATGTTTCACAGTGCTTCATATGAAGAACAGTTGACTTTCCCCTGTGCACAACAAACACCAGTATGTAAGCACCAGGCGCTCGGTTGACATCGCATTTTGTGAGCTATTTGACACATGAACTGAACTTGGCCACTACTAACCTTGCAACATTGCTACTTACACGTTTATGCAGGATGAACATGACACATGCATGTACATACTCTTTTTGTCTTTTGTTCTTGTCTGGTAGTTTTCTCGCTTGTGTTTATTTTAGGCTTGTTTCAGATGGATGGCTGACTAGCTGTCTGTCTGGCTTAAAGCAAAGCATTCTGTGGGTCAATAATACTATTTCAACAACAAAAAAGTCATACCTAACGGTAGTTTGCCGATCAAGCTAATTTTCTCTTGGTCATGCCCCTTGTGTTCTTCCTGGTTTTGTCAACTGCTCTTGTTCTTGTAGAGTCCTAGGTTTCCTGTCCACTGCTCTGTCATTGTGGTTTGTCAATATACTAGCTGCATTTAAGATCCCAGAAGATCGGGCAGGGCTTGTTCGACTTGGCTGGCTGGCTGGCTAAGTGAGTGAGACTTGTTGGGCAAAAGCCCATGCAAATTCAGCAACATCACTTTTGCCCAACGAAAAATGTCCCACCCACTTAGCCAGCCAGCCAAGTCAAACACGCCTGTTTAGTCAGCCATGCAAAGGGCTTCTGGGATCTTCTGGGATCATGAATATAGCTATTCCTTGTGATGTTCCAAAAGTCTGCTTTGACCCTAAGTATTTCATATTTACCTGCATTTGTGTCCCAGCTTTGTGATAAGCAGACAAAGATCCGTACACAGCCACACCAAAGCACTTGTAATTGTTTTTAATGTTTTTTTTTGTGTGTGTGTGTGTGTGTGTGTGTGTGTGTGTGTGTGTGTGTGTGTGTGTGTGTGTGTGTGTGTGTGTGTGTGTGTGTGTGTGTGTGTGTGTGTGTGTGTGTGTGTGTGTGTGTGTGTGTGTGTGTGTGTGTGTGTGTGTGTGTGTGTGTGTGTGTGTGTGTGTGTGTGTGTGTGTGTGTGTGTGTGTGTGTGTGTGTGTGTGTGTGTGTGTGTGTGTGTGTGTGTGTGTGTGTGTGTGTGTGTGTGTGTGTGTGTGTGTGTGTGTGTCGTTGTGTGCACCTGCATTTATTTAGTCTACTTCCTTTATTCATAAGTTTTATTTGTTTACAAACAGGAAAAATGTCCACATTCACAATACAAAATGTTATCTTTATCGGTTTGAGTTACTAGGAGTATGCAATGGAACAGATTGTTGTCATGTATTTAATATATTGATTGATTCATTAATTTATTCATCTATCCATTAATTCATTTTTGCTTCAAGATAATGGTTGCCAAAACATTTTGCGACACTGTGCTTTCCCTCATTCTCACCAGCAGAGGTCCTCGCCGAGCTCTGATTTGAAAAGCTTCGAGTAATGAACCTTTTTCTGATATAATTGTGCTGAAAGCTTCACTTTGCCATCTCTACAAAGTCTTGCTGGATTTCTCTTCTTTGTTATTTGATTGATTTATTCCATGCACTGTAGAAATGCTAGCCTGACGTCGTCATACTCAATTCTAGTCAGAATATGAGTCTGATTCTGCTCCATTGGGCTGTGGTTATGGGGCGTGTTTCAACCGAACCAGGAAAGACCTCAATTGGATAGACCTACAACCAATCAGAGCAACGGAGCGACGCATAACGTTAGTTGTCAAATGTCAACAGAACTCAACTGCACTGTGTTGCCATGTCCGCGGGTTGAAGCGACCCCAATTATGTGATATACAGACCCATGAATGCGATTTTTAGCTGCCAGCCCTGCCAAAATAACAAATATTTTATCCCCCAAATGCCTTTTTTTCCCGGAGAACCCCCCCCCCCCCCCCTGGAAAGCTATTGGGCTTGTTTTGGGCTAGTTTTGAGGAACGTTAGCAATTGGGTGGGTTTTGTTGTAAAAAGTTGGCAACCCTGTCTGCACGCTGGAATAAGTAGCCTAACGTTAGAAGAAAAAGATGAGTGTAAACGATCTGTGTCGTTGTTGTAAAAAAAAAAGAATTTAAAGATACACAGAGTAGGCCTACTTACCAACACGATCATCATTTCTGAGAGAAATAGTAAAGGTGAAAGCATATACGAACAAGTTCTCCGTTTAGGATTAGAACAAACTCAACCCAAGCGCCTTTGATGACGTGGATGATTACGTTACTGTTGATCATATGTCCATCATCATCTAAAGCCCACCCTGACAATTTCATTAGTTCATTCGGGCATAATTACTTCTCTATTGAGCAAGTCCAGACCAAACTGCCTGTGTAAAAATGTTGTGGGCAGAGCCAAATTCGGCTGGCGTCCAGGCTATAGAAATGCATCATTAGAATCAATGTAAAGAATGCATACTCAATTTTCTGTTGCCAAGTCAAAATCTAAGATTCTTTTAATGCCAAGGCTCGTCATGTTTCCATATCAAGTAGCGTATGAATCTCAACGATGGTGACGTGCTTCATGCTGCAATGCTGAGACCTACAATAGTTTAAAATTAATTCCCAGCATGCATTGGGCCCATTCATACACCCGGTGCAGACCAGTATGGGCTCTAGACTATGTTATGAACTGAAGATGTGAATAGTACTTTACATGGGGAGTGAGTGATAAGGCAACAAATGCATATAGAGTAAAGTGATGTTCTGTAATGCATGTTGGGCGCTTGTTGAATTCAGAATGTTACCTGTGTGTTGCGTGCCTCTTTACAAAGACATAACAAGCCCTGAAGCATAAAGTGCCGTCTTCAGTTACAGTTACCCGGATGAGCCTGTATTATCAGTTTTTACCTGCTATTATCAGGGAATGGCGTGACTCACCAATCAGAATCAAGCATTCCACAGAACCGTGTAATAAAGGCGCATTCATCAGATTCTAACTTGTGAAAAGTGTTCACTTCCTCGTAAAGCTCGTAATTACTGCTTGAAGGGGAATTTTCTGAGAGTTATGCCTTGTACCACGTGACCGCTGCACCTCACACAGAAGCAGAGAAAAATGGCAGCGCTTTCAGTATGGGGCGCCGTTTGTAAAACGACTCACGCTGAAAATAACAGCAACATTTTGACACATTTAGCTTCAAACAATGTTTAAAAAACTGGTATGAATTTTTGGCGGTCACTTTTTTAGCACATTTACAACAATATTTATCAACTTAGAGATATTTTAAATAGTTAAATCTAAATGTTAAATCTAAATCTAAATGTTAAATCTAAATCTAAATGTTAAATCTAAATGTTAAATCTAAATCTAAATGCTAAATCTAAATCTAAATGTTAAATCTAAATCTAAATGTAAATGTTGAATCTAAATCTAAATGCTAAATCTAAATGTTAAATCTAAACGTTAAATCTAAATGTTACATCTAAATCTAAATGTAAATGTTGAATCTAAATCTAAATGCTAAATCTAAATGTTAAATCTAAACGTTAAATATAAATGTTACATCTAAATCTAAATGTTAAATCTAAATGTTAAATCTAAATACAAAATCTAAATCTAAATGTTAAATCTAAATGTTAAATCTAAATATAAATGTTGAATCTAAATGTTTCGGGTGAAACTAAATATTTAACTAATATGCAAATTCAGAATGCAGATAACCGGTTTTAACATTTAGATTTAACATTTAGATTTTGCATTTAGATTTAGATGTAACATTTAGATTTAACGTTTAGATTTAACATTTAGATTTAGCATTTAGATTTAGATTTAACATTTAGATTTAGATTTAACATTTAGATTTAGATTTAACATTTAGATTTAACATTTAGATTTAGATTTAACATTTAGATTTAGATTTAACATTTAGATTTAGATTTAACATTTAGATATAACATTTAGATTTAGATTTAACATTTAGATTTAGATTTAACATTTAGATTTAACAATTAACATTTAGATTTAACATTTAACATTTAGATTTAACTATTTAAAATATCTCTAAGTTGACAAATATTGTTGTAAATGTGCTAAAAAAGTGACCGCCAAAAGTTCATACCAGTTTTTTAAACATTGTTTGAAGCTAAATGTGTCAAAATGTTGCTGTTATTTTCAGCGTGAGCCGCTTTACAAACGGCGCCCCATATTTCAGCAGTAAAATGTAAATAAGCAGTTATTTCAGAATATTTTAAAATTTGTGTGAATTAACTCTTCATGTACTGGTGCTTAAGTCAAACTAACTTTACTTAACATTTTTTTTTTTTACTTTAGCACGATAGGAACGGCTCACGCAAATCTCATCACCCTTTTGGAACGCGCTGGTGAACGTGCACAGAGTATGACGTTGATTCGCGCGCCACTATTAAATCGGGCTTCAGCCATGTTGCGCTGATGATCTGTCTTTTCAGTTCGTACAGGAACTTAGCACTTATAAAAGCTCCAAACGCATGGTGCATCCCATTCATTAATTATCAATTCACTCACCACCATATCTCATGCTGTGTCTGCTGCAGTGAGAGAACTGCGGTGCGCTGCCACATCTTAAACATGCGCACAAGACCTTTGTAGTACTCTGAATTAAAATATAAATAAATAAATAAAATCGCAGCCTTGTGCGGTTTAGAAAAATGATTGTTTTGCGATTGCTATTAATTGCACAGCCCTACTTTTAATCATCTTCTGTCGTCATTTCCCTTGTCCTGGTGCAACACTGGCTCAAGAGCGTGCATAATCTGATCTGGTCCAAGATATTAGAAAGTAATTTATGCAAATTTATGTAGGTCACGTGTGATACACATTCACAGACTGTGGGTCGCACGGGTGCTACACACACATTCCACAATCAACCAAAAATGTAGAATGGCTTACAGTAAAAGCCAAGCCAGCACAGTCATGTGGGGCCCATATGGGCGTCACCTGGGCTGTCTAACTGGGGCCCAGCCAGTTTTGTCCTCAGTTTCCATGTAGGCCCCACATGGGCTAGCCCAGATGAACTGAACACTGCTCAGTGTGCACACTACAGGCTGTTAAATGTAACTGAATCAGTGTTGGAGTTAATGAGATAATTAAGTCATTAATAGAGTAATGACTGAATATTACAACACAACTTCACAAAAGCATTATCAGCTTCCCTTTTTACCTATTAGATTGACTTTCTGTCATCTTAGTTCTTATTGATAATTAACAGAGGTTTAGATATTGAAGTTGTATTGAAAATAAGAGTTGGTTCGATGTCACCATCAGTGTTTTCTTTAGTTGGGCCGTTTGACGACTTTTTAATGTTAGTGATCCTCTGGCTGCTGTGACTGAGTTTGCTATGGCAAGAAAAGCAAGAGAAAACACAATCAGATGCTGTCGGCTGCTTGATAATAAGAATATAATCATCATGAAGAAGCTTATTTCACTGATCTCATGAGTTTAGCAAGAGCTATAGGATACTATTAACTTGTTTTATTGTGATTCTAGTAAAAAGAAGCCAGTATGGTTTTAATCAGAAGAGCTGAAGAAGTTTTAAATCAGATTGAACACTAAGCACTTTGAACTCCTGCGAGATTAACTCACACACAGACACACATCTCTTTTTAGAGTGTACCTGTCTTGTGGAATGGACCCCAGGGGTGAAAGAGCTCCTTAGGTACCGTTACTGGCCAAGCACAACAAACTGCCAGACACTATATAGTTTTGATGTCTTCGAAGCTTATGCTCACATTAAAGTATCGGCTCCTTCGATGTCAAGGCATGCCTTTTTAAAGCTACTGGAGCACCGTTCTGTTCAGGCTGGAAGGGTAAATCTGCTTGAATCATTGTAACACATAATCATATTACTGTATCTGTAATATTTATTTTCTGTAAACCCTAATAATTATTTTTATGTCATAGCCGGGGAATGTCTGTGCAGACACGTTCCAGAAAAGCTTTTTCGAATATTGTTTTTGCAAGCACACAGAAGAGGTGATGTGTGAAGTAAATGATTTTTATTGTCCAGCATGTCACCCAGACATGTTGGCAGTGTGTTGTGATGGCAATCGCAAACATTATTGCTTCAAAAAATCAGGGGGGTATGTTAATATTACACAGGCATTAATGTCAATATCAAAACCACAGCATTGTCATAGAAATAGTTGCATGTAGAGTAATAAATGTTTGGTCAGTTAAAAGTGCATTTTTTGTGATCAATTTTAATGGACAGGAATGAGGAACCCTCTTTGTACAAGGGGTTATTTCTTGCCAAAGATGAGGAGGTATCAGCCTTTCTTAACAATGTCAGAGGCAGCAGCACGACAAGAGTATGTCTAATATTGAATATTAAGACAGTATATCTACTGCTTATGTTTGTGTGTCTTTTGTTTTTTCTATTTGTTAAGACGAGTGATATCTGACTTTACAGGCAGATAACAGTGGAACATGTGGCGTTTCAAGGTTCAGGGCGAGTAAGGAAACGTCAAAATAATCATCGTCCAAAATAGATGAAGAGGGGATACAAGTGGCAGTCTGCAGGTATGTGGATAGATCAGAAGTGTGCAATTGTTCAGATACCACTTGTCACACGCTATGGAAACTCATTTTTGGATAAATGTATCAGAGTCATGTTTAATTTCCTTATGGGAAGTAAATTCCCTTAACAGATTTTTTTCCCAAGAAGATTGTTTTAAAGCTCAGTCACATATGTACAGATTGATGTGGAAATGTGTGTGTGTGGGGGGGAGAGAGAGTGTGTGTGTGTGTGTGTGTGTGTGTGTGTGTGTGTGTGTGTGTGTGTGTGTGTGTGTGTGTGTGTGTTAAGCTTTGAAAAGAGGGTTTTGATTAGCTTTGTTTTCCACAGGTCTTCTTGTGTAATTTGATCATTAACCATATTGTCCTCTTATGTATCAGACACGGAATATTGCTGCGAGGACTGAACCACTACCGTGGCGAGGTCTTCGCCTACCCAATGTCCCAATGGGAATTGTTAGAGAGGGCCAATGTCACTTTCTTCTGCATGGATGTTGTTTGCAGGTAATTTTTCTGTCATATAGTGCCTGATTTTTTTCAGTCATTTTTTTTTTATACAGCACCGCTTAGTGTGATTGCATAACATTAGATTTTTAAAGTTATGGTATGAAATTAATCCAACACTATGTTGCAGGTGAGATGGGGCGGCAGGAATCAGGATGGAGCAGGGAACACTGTTGGGGAGGAAGTCGAGCAAGTATGTTATTACCGACATTATTGTAACTATGTAGATATAAGAGACTTCACTGATACATTTATGTGAGAGACAAGCAGAGTGTGAAGGATGAAGTACATCAGGGTATAAAACAAAGATCTATGCTTGCTCGAATGACCATCAGAGCATGATCTCTTCTGGAAATTCAATCTCTGCATTTAACCTATCTGTGAATTAGAGAGGTACACACACAGCACACAGTGAGGTGACACACACTAACTCAGAGCAGTGGGCAATCAGCTGCTGCGGCGCCCGAGGAGCAGTGAAGGGTTTGGTGCCTTGCTCAAGGGTACCTTAGCCGTGGATGTGGAAGGGACAGCAATGTTCAACAACTTTCCCCACCCACTTTCACTTTCCACACAACCACTCCTCCTGGTCGGCATTCGAAAAAGTAACATGCCCAAGGCCCTAACCAGTAGGCCATGGTTGACTTTCCAACCCACCAGTAGGACCCCATTTGACACACCAGCCTGGTGACAGTGCCCAATCATCAAGTTTCAATGATTCATCAAGATTCTATGAAAATGCAGGATGTCACAGCTCTGGCATGCCATAGTGAGGCTTTAAAATGTAGACCCAATTGGCAAGATCCAGCGTTGCTCCCAACTTTGAAAAATTGGGCTCGATCTTTCCAAATTTGTCTATGGCTATGGCTGAAAGGGTGTGGTTGTTTTAGTTTCCATGGCATTCTAAGGTGTATAGCTAGTTGACAAGAAGATATTAGTTAAGCAATAAGTACACAGTAAAATCCCCAGAGTTAAATTAACACTGCTCAGAGAACATTTGGTCCCACTCTACAGAGTGTTAAAGTAACACTGAATCAGTGTTAAAGTTAATGAGATAATTGAGAGATTAATTAAGTGATGATTGGCCATTAGTGATGAACACCTGATGATAATGAGTAGAATCACTGAAGGAAAGAGAAAAAGAAAAACACAAGAACTACGACTGACTATAAAAAAGACATTCAATCTCTGAAGATCTCAGCAGAGGAGGATTAAACAACTCCACAAACAGCATTACTAGCTTCACACATTACTAACCAGACTGACTTTATTTCTGTCAGACGTCTCTTATTGAGAATTAACTGATTTTTTGTTTGATTCTGTTGTGAAAATTGTTAGTTTTTAATGTGACCATCATGGTGATTAGTGTTTTCTTTAGTTGGGCAGTTTGATGACGTTTTAACGTTAGTGTTTCTCTGGCTGCTGTAACTGAGTTTGTTATGGCAAGAAAAGCAAGAGTAAACACAATCAGATGCTGTCGGCTGCTCGATGTTGAGAATATGATCATTGTATAATGATTTAATTCATTGATTTTACGACTAAGTATGAGCAATATCCTATTGACTTTTTTTATTGTGATTTTAGAGAAGATCCAACACTGTTTTAATCAGAAAAGCTGAATAAGTTTTGAAAAAGATTGTACACTAATCACTTCTAACTCCTGCGAGATGAACTCACACACAGAGATCAAGAATCTGCCTATGAATCTCAACAATGGTGACATGCTTCATGCCACAATGCATTCTGGGAGCCATAGATGAGTTTTGCGTGATGCACCCAGAATGCATTGTGGCATGTCACCATTGTTAAGATTCATAGGCTGATTCTTGATGTCTATGTGTGAGTAAAACTCGCAGGAGTTAGAAGTGCTTATTGTGTGATGTGTTAGTAAACCACAGTACAAATCTTATGTAATTTTTTTTTTGATAATTGTTTAGTTTCTCTGATGATAACATTGCTGGATCTTCTGCCCTAGAATCACAAGGCTCCTATAATCAATGACTTTCAGGGGATCAGCAAATAAGGCCATTATATGATGATAACAACTGTATCATAAACAACAAGCGTCAAGATTTTCTTGCCATTTTCACCGTAACGAACAGTTACAGCAGCCAGAGAAAAACTTATGTTAGCAAGTCAAGGGTCAAGAGCCCAATTAAAGCAAACACTAATCACAATAATGGTAACTTCAAACAACTTTAATTTTCAATAAAACATCAACATCTAAACCTCAATAAGAGCTTCTGTAGTCGTCTGATAGAAATAAAGTCTGTCTGGTTAGTAATGTGTGAAGCTGGTAATGCTGTTTGTGGAGTTGTTTAATCCTCCTCTGCTGAGATCTTCAGAGATTGAATGTCTTTTTAATAGTCAGTCGTAGTTCTTGTGTTTTTCTTTTTCTCTTTCCTTCAGTGATTCTACTCATTATCATCAGGTGTTCACCACTAATGGTCAATTATCACTTAATTAATCTCTTAATTATCTCATTAACTTTAACACTGATTCAGTGTTACTTTAACACTCTGTAGAGTGGGACTAAATGTTCTCTGAGCAGTGTTAATTTAACTCTGGGGATTTTACTGTGTATGGCTACATGTTCACATACATAAGTTTTTATTTATTTGTTGTTGTTTTTTTGTTAATGTAATATAGGAATACATTAATTTCTGTATTGTTATCTAGGTAAACAGCTTTCTCTCCAGGGCAGCTCTTGTCACAAAGTACATGACAAAGGCAGGTTGGTATGACACATTACAAACCATACGCTATGATGAGGTATTTCTGACTTCTAAAATGTAATTTTTCCTGTTCTCTCACTAAAGTAATTGTTGTGTTAGGTTGTGTCTAACTGCAATTGTCTTTCGTGGGTAAATTGATCCAATCACGCATGCAGATTTATTTTTTTAATCAGGGAGAGAGAATATGCTCACTCAACAGGCCATGGGGTGGAACAGAAAAAAGACGGAGAACCTTCACAAAGTCTTGGCCCGCAGATACATCAAAGTAAGGACATTGGACCCACTTGTCCTCTTGCCTGACACAACATACATTTTAACAACATACAGCAGAGCTGGAGTCCATCCATTTGTAATAAGCTCATTCATCCATTGATTTATTAACTGTAGATGAAGGAATTTCTTGATCCCGGTATTGGCTGAAAGCTTGCATGATATTTTTTTTATTTTTGTGTTATTTAAAGATCTCCGAGAGGGCAAAGCTGGAAGCTGCCAGCTTCAGTGATTTCCGCCAGAAGAATGACATCACTGAACAAACTGCACAGCAGTGGGTGTGTGATGTTCAGCAGTGGGCAGTCACAGGTAAATCATGCATAGCGCTCAGACTTTTCACAAATATAACTGTTAATTACTTTGTTCAAATATGAACTACATAAGGTGATCATACATTTTTAAATGAAACAATCGCTTAATTGTGTTACCTATTTAGAGCCTGGGAGCACAACAGAACAGGGAGCAACAGATGATCTCAGGGCTGAGATAGAGAGCATCATAGTGGCCCTGCTACGCAAGAAGCAGGACCTCTATCGTCAACATGGTTGGAAAGAAAAAGAAGAAAAATAAGAGAATAAAAAAAAAACTGAAACAAAAGAGCCTGCTGTACAATGCTATTGCAGAGGATACAATTGACGAGGAGTTGGCCTCCAATTTGACAGAGGACTACATACTGCCTTGGGAGAGACGTGAGGATGGTATGGTAGTCCTGACATGTTCTCTAAAATGTATGCCTGTCTGTCTACGGTATTGCAATGAAAATCTCTCTCTCTCTCTCTCTCTCTCTCTCTCTCTCTCTCTCTCTCTCTCTCTCTCTCTCTCTCTCTCTCTCTCTCTCTCTCTCTCTCTCTCTCTCTCTCTCTCTCTCTCTCTCTCTCTCTCTCTCTCTCTCTCTCTCTCTCTCTCTCTCTCTCTCTCTCTCTCTCTCTCTCTCTCTCTCTCTCTCTCTCTCTCTCTCTCTCTCATATATTTCCAACAAATCCCTCTACCTAAAGGTCACTCCTTCAGGTTAAAACGATCTCTTTTTGACCAAATGATGCTAATTAGACGCCTTGAGGAGGAGCAGAGCATCCTGGTGAAGGAGATGTCTCAGCACATCACGTCTCTCCGAAAGGAGATAAAGGGAGTGGAGAAGCTGAAAGAAAACATCAGAATGGGCTGTAAGTCAAATTTGGAAAAAAAAAAAAAAAATTCTAACCAAAATATATGTAGTCCCTTTTCTACTGACTGGTACCAGTTCTACTCACCTCACATGACTCGGTTTGGTTTCAAACGTTTAATTTTCCACTGCATAAAAGTACCATTTCATGTAACTGGTTGTTATGGTCACACAGAACTAAACTACCCTAGCATCAACAATGTGGAAAAGATGGTAACAGCAATCACTACAGCAGATAAAATCAACAGTATTCTGAATTCATCACACTACAGACACGTTTTTGGGAAGATGGCAATATTTACTCTATCAGCCATCTACTAACATGTACATGTACTAACACTGAGCTGCTCCTGCTATCTCCAATATTTACACTTCATTTTTGGAACTTCAACAGAGGTGGAACCAAAAGTGCTTGCAGAGTCAAGTGGAGCTGGTACCAGTCAGTGGAAAAGAGGCACAAGTTTTGTTTTTTCTATATTAGTCATACCACTCTGCTCCACCCTCACACTTTGTTTGCCCTATCCTCACCTCAACATAGCCCCCCCCCCCCCCATCACACACAGTCACAGCTTCTGCAAACTCCCATCCCTCCCCTACTGCACTATATACCCCCAATTTATGCAAAGTATAGGATGTCAAACATGCAATTTCAATGAATTTCTTACATCTATTAACTATATGCATATGACAATAAAATATCATTGTATTACGTGTTTACGTTTTCTTGCAACAAATAAAAGAAATAAAAAAGTTACATCTTTCTGTCATATGTGGTTCTACATGCTATAATCTTAGAACAATACTTGTAATTCTTATGTTTATGTATGTTACAGATTTTGGTGACATGTCAGAGGATGCTACAGCTGGTTTGAAAAGTGTCCTCATGCGGAGGTCCTCTGCACTGGAGAGTTTATGCCAACAAGCTGTGAGCATGTATAGTGCTATAGTTGATGACCTCCAGATACAGGACACCGAATGCAGAACGGACACTGATGATGAATATGACCTTAGTTGTCCAGAGTCAGAAGAAGATTAGGAAGGAGACCACTCTGTTTTTTTTTTTTTGTTTGTTTGTTTTTAAATCTGTCAACTTTCCATTATCTCTCACCCTCCCTGAATAATAACCACATGAACCGCATGTAGAACCTGTCCCTCTCCCTGTCTGTGGTCCCCACATGCTTCAAAACATCCACCATTGTTCCTGTACCGAAGCAATCAAAAACACTCTGCTTAAACGATTGGCGTCCTGTTGCTCTGACCCCCATCATCAGCAAATGCTTTGAGAGACTAGTCAGAAACCATATCTGCTCTGTTCTCCCCCCCTCACTGGAACCACTGCAGTTTGCATACCGCATAAACCGCTCCACTGATGATGCCATTTCATCCACCATACACACTGCTCTCTCCCACCTGGAAAAGAGGAACACATATGTGAGAATGCTGTTTGTAGACTACAGCTCAGCATTCAACACCATTGTGCCCTCCATACTTGACATGAAACTCGGCTCTCGGCTTAAACAGCTTGCTATGCAGCTGGATCCTGGACTTCCTGTCAAACAGACGCCAGGTGGTCAGAATGGGCAGTAACATCTCCTCATCACTGACTCTCAACACTGGAGCCCCTCAGGGCTGTGTTCTCAGCCCACTCCTGTACTCCTTGTACACACATGACTGTGTGGCAACCCACAGCTCCAACACCATCATCAAGTTTGCTGACGATACGACGGTGGTAGGTCTCATCACTGACAATGATGAAACGGCCTACAGAGAGGAGGTGCACACTCTGACACGATGGTGGAGCTGGTGGTCGACTTCAGGAGGAATGAGAGAGAACACCGCCCCATCACCATCGATGGAGCACCGGTGGAGAGAGTCAGCAGCTTCAAGTTCCTCGGTGTCCACCACACAGAGGAACTCTCATGGTCCGTCCACACCGAGGCCATTGTGAAGAAGGCTCATCAGCGCCTTTTCTTCCTGTGACGACTGAGGAGGTTTGGAATGAGCCGCCACATCCTCACACGCTTCTACACCAGCACTATAGAGAGCCTGCTGACTGGCTGCATCACCACCTGGTACGGCAACAGTACCGCCTGCAGCCGCAAAGCCCTGCAAAGGGTAGTGCGCACGGCCAGCTGCATCATCGGAGGTGAGCTTCCCTCCCTCCAGGACATTTATGCCAGGCGATGTGTGAAGAGAGCTCAGAGGATCATCAGAGACTCTAGCCACCCGAGCCATGGGCTGCTCTCACTGCTGCCATCAGGCAGGTGGTACCGCAGCATCAGAACACGCACCAGCCGACTCCAGAACAGCTTCTTCCCACAAACAATCAGACTCCTTAACTCTTGACCCATCAGGATCATAACACACACTGGACAGAATATCACTCAGCACAACCCACCGTAGATACACACACATTATATACACATTTATTTATCATATAGCATCTATTGTACATCAGATTTCTATTTGTGAACATATTGTATACTCTACATTGTATATTATTATACTATAGCTTAATGTATACTGTTATTGTTTAGTGTATATTGTTTAAAGTATATGTATATTGTGAGTATGTGTATATTGTTTAAAGCTGTGAGAACTACACTCACATTGTGTAAATTATTTATTGTTTATTGTAGTGTATACTGTGCTGTGAGTAATTGTGGGCGCATCAGATGTTTAATCTGTTGTTGCTTAAATGTTGTACATGTCATGTCATGACTGCTATGTTGCTCGGAACTGCACCTAAGAATTTCACCTACTGTTGCACTTGTGCATATGGTAGAGTGACAATAAAGTGATTTGATTTGATTTGATTTGATTTGACAACTCCTACCCAGAACATTGCTTGTTCATTCCTCACACATCAGGCAAAAGATACATAGGCATCACTAGCAGGAACATTATGATTCAGGGATAGTACCTACCCCCAGGCTATCAGACACGTAAATATGCACTAACCCTATGATAATTAAAGGTCATGTATGTAGGATTGTGGCCAAAGCTGGTACTGCAATCACTTTCAATTTACAGTAGAGTGGTGTATAAATTTTAAATGACTATCCTGGCCGGTCACTGTTGTCAGTGATATAAGTATTTGAAATGAACATGATTTCTTAATCTCTAGTGACATATCAGGGCCATTTTATGATTAATTGAAATACATTTCTTACATATGGTTCCTTTAAGTTATCAACATTAGGTGTTGTTAAATGTAGTATTATTTTGCACCGCAACTTCATATACTACAATCATGAGTGTGTACACTATATCAATGCAATATCTACTGAATGAATTGGCCCTCTGCATGGACTGTTGGACATGGACTGTTTTATGCTTTCTGGACTGTGCCTTTTCAACTTCAACTTCAGCACTTAAAGGACAATATGGGGCTCATTTATGCTCTATTGAATTTTCTTGTGTGTTGGATGTGTGTTGTGGTACATGTGAGCACACAAAGAGAGATTTCTATCAACTGTGGAAATGGCTACAATAAACTTGAATAAATTTGAAAATGTTGTGAATTATTTGTGATTGTAATTGAAGTGCATAAACTACATGTGCCTAGTAGTCTTCATTGAAAATCCACATTTTACAGTATACTGTCACAGAAAAACTCCTAAAAACTCTTCAGGATGCTGAAGTGGCACTGGTGAAAAACATCAACAAAAATAATTTATTGTCCATGGGACCTGTTGTCACTTGGCAGTATTTAACAGACGCTGTGATGGACTTAACAGGTTAGAGCTTTGATAAGAAGCCATGGATCTGTTATTCATATATTCAAAACCAATGTATTTAAGCAGGATAGTATTTCAATTAATATGAAAAAGTGAACATTTCAGTAAGGGTGCACAGCAAAATCCCCAGTGTTAAATTAACACTACTCAGTGTACATATGTGTCCACACTACAGGGTGTTAAAAGTAACACCTAAGAAGTGTTAAAGTTAATGAGATAATTAAGAGATTAATTAAGTGATGATTGACCATTAGTGATGAGAAACACAAGAACTACAACTTCAGCCACAGCTTTAGATGCAATCCACTGAAGATAAAAGAAGACATTAAATCTCTGAAGATCTCAGCAGAGGAGGATTAAACAACTCCATAAACAGCATTACCAGCTTCACACATTACTAACCAGACTGACTTTATTTCTGTCAGACGACTACAGAAGCTCTTACTGAGGTTTAGATGTTGATGATTTATTGAAAATAATAGTTTTGTTTGACGCCACCATTATGGTGATCAGTGTTGCTTTAGTTGGACTCTTGACCCTTGACTTGTCAGTATTTTTTCTCTCTGGCTGCTGTAACTGTTTGTTACGGTGAGAACAGCAAGAGAAACTTGATGATGACAAGTTGATGACAGATGATGTTGGCTTGTTGTTGATGATACAGTTGTTATCATCATATAGTGCCTTATTTGCTGATCTCCTGAGAGTCATGGATTATAGTAGCCTTGTGACTCTACAGCAGGAGATCCAGCAGCGTTTTCATCAGATAAACTGATCAATGTTTAAAACATGTACACAAGTCTTTTTTTCGGTTTAATAACACATCACACAATAAGCACTTCTACCTCCTGCGAGATTTTCTCACACACAGACATCAAGATTCAGCCTATGAATCTCAACAATGGTGACAAACTTCATGCCGCAATGCATTCTGGGTGCATCATGCAAAACTCATCCATGGCTCCCAGAATGCATTGAGGCATGAAGCATGTCACCATTGTTGAGATTCATAGGCAGATTCTTTATGTCTGTGTGTGAGTTACTCTCGCAGGAGTTATTAGTGATTAGTGAAGAATTTGCTTTAAAACATATTCAGCTTTATTGATTAAAACCGATCTGGATCTTTCCTGGAATCACAGTAAAATCAAAGTTAATCAGTGATGTAAATCACTATACAATGATCATATTCTTATCACTGAGCAGTCAACAGCATCTGATTGTGTTTACTCTTGCTTTTCTTGCCATTGCAAACTCAGTTACAGCAGCCAGAGAAACACTAATGTTAAAATGTCATCAAACTGCCCAACTAAAGAAAACACTGATCATCATGATGGTGACATTAAAAAAGTTTCAACACTAAATAAACAAAAAAGTAATTCTCAATAAGAGCTTCTGTAGTTGTCTGACAGCAATAAAGTCAGTCTGGTTAGTAATGTGTGAAGCTGGTAATGCTGTTTGTGGAGTTGTTTAATCCTCCTCTTCTGAGATCTTCAGAGATTTCACGTCTTCTTTTATCTTCAGTTGATTTCATCTAAAGCTGTGGCTGAAGTCAGTTGTAGTTCTTGTGTTTCTCATCACTAATGGTCAATCATCACTTAATTAATCACTTAATTATCTCATTAACTTTAACACTTCTTAAGTGTTACTTTTAACACCCTGTAGTGTGGACACATATGTACACTGAGGAGTGTTAATTTAACACTGGGGATTTTGCTGTGTGGTGATAGGTTCAGAGTTGGAAACAGGGCAACAAGATCATAGCCAGTGTCTAAAAGTATAATAAAGCTCTATGCCAGATGTCCACCACCACTGATGTTTCACAGCCTCATATCTCTTATCCCTGGACATTGCTCAATTTACCAGTTGACCAACTCCTCATTGAGTAGGCCTATACCTGCCAGACACCCTCTTTTTTCAGAAAATGCAAAGTAGAATGTGTCTTTAAAAGCTATGATAAGCTCCAACTCCAAGTTAATTCTGATTTAACTTGATTTGGATACTCATTTTTTTATTGATTGATTGGGCTGCATTCAGGCTACACACCATTGTATCATCACCCATGGACCCATCACCCAGCTTACCAGGCTGTGGAAAATGCCATCAACCTGGTTGTTTACTCTGCTACATTTGGAGTCAAATAACACCTATGCCTGCATAGCTAGGCATATAACATCCTGTAAAGCATACAACGGCCTGCAAGTCATGAACAGCAATATATCTCTGTGTCACTTTATACTTGACTTTCAGAGGAATATAATTAATTTAGTTAACTTTAACAATACGGAAACATGCCCTAAACACTGATAGGCCACCACAAAGCTGTGGAGAGGCAGTAGGAGTGAAAACTACTCTACTGTCGCTGATAGCTCGTGTCATAGCTTGAAGTCATCATCATTCCCATCAGAGATTAGTCTCAGTGATTCATGGAGTTAAATTGGGATGTAGAATGGAGTACCAATACAAATTTCATCTTGAGAAGGAGGCCAAAGTACTCAAGACCTGATACTCATACATTTATGGCGTCTCACATCAGACATAATGAATTGAATTGAAATGGGATATAAACATCCCATCTTATGAACAGGCACAAACAAAAAAAAACAGTTATAACTACCACTATGATGGGGAAACTGATGGGACAGGACAGTGAGGACACTGTAGGAAGGGTGAATATGAACCTGTAGGTCACTGTCAAGGACATACAATATTGTCCATGAGGCAGATTCTGTCCATTATGGCTGGCATTAGCAAACATCCCTATTTAACAAATGAATGGAGGACAGAATCCATATTAATCACATCTAGTGTCCATTCACCTCTAGCAACTACTGTAGTGTATTATATTTAGGACTGTAAAGCCCTATATATTGGTCCAATGCCGTTTATCACGTGTTCTGTCCTCACTCATACAAAGTATTAGTTGGTTAAATTTGCAATACATTAATCATATGTATTTACTCGTTATTTCATCTGACTCCTTAATGAAAGGTTTTAATAATATCTGTGCCTCACTAAAAGTGAGCAAATGTTTGACTATTCCTTTTAACCATTAAATGAACAATGACAAAATCAGTTAGAATAATCACATGTAACTATTTAATATTTCAGATATCAGAGAACAATTCCACAATCAATTAAAATATCTAGAACATGGTTATACATTGGTTACATCAAATAATCTTACCCAGCTTGTACATGAGAGAGAGAGAGAGAGAGAGAGAGAGAGAGAGAGAGAGAGAGAGAGAGAGTATACGTGAACGACGTGGCGACGTGAACACTTTTCACAAGCTAGAATCTGATGAATGCGCCTTTATTACACGGTTCTGTGGAATGCTTGATTCTGATTGGTGAGTCACGCCATTCCCTGATAATAGCAGGTAAAAACTGATAATACAGGCTCATCCGGGTAACTGTAACTGAAGACGGCACTTTATGCTTCAGGGCTTGTTATGTCTTTTGTTATTCGGTGTACAATCTACCTAGATCCCACACACCTTCTACCTATTTTTAGTTTACAACCTCAGGCTAGGTAAAGCAGGTCGAATCCTTAACTAGATCATAAATATATATTTATACTCACTTTCTAGAAGAACAGACCCCCTCCGTGTCTGGTTCAGTTCAACTCGTTTAGAAAGCAGAGGCGTGGCAAACGGTTTCTTTTATAAATCAATTATAAGTAGATTTATTTTTCTATTAACAAAAAGTCTTACATACAACCAAATAAAAGTTTATAAAAAGAAAAAGTCTTAAGTAACAAAAAGCGGCAGTTCACAGAAGTCACCAGCAGATGTCAGGCTCGGATCATCAAGCAATGGAGAAGCAGCATGTCGTCTCAGCTTCTGAATTCCATACAGAGATCAATACCTTATATATCATTTCATCATCACACCTCTTCATTACATATTCAATTACATAGGCATAGGTCATCCAATCCAGGATTTTGGACCATCGTCAACTCCCCAAATTCCTTCAACATTTTAGTATATAATGCCCAATATTTTCTCCTCCTTCTTCTTTTTGCTTGGATCCTTGACCTCCTTATTCGTCTCGTCTGCAAGCCATCAGCTCGAGGTAAAACTTGCTTCGTTCAATACTTTTCTTCATGCATGCATGCTAATACAAAGTACATTTCATATGTTTGTCTTTTACATGAATAAATGATTTTTCGTACATATGGCTCAGTGTCTTTCTTCATCTTCTTAATAAAACAGATTACCTAAAACATGTCTCAGCGTGTTCATTTCAATTATTCAATAAAACATTTTTACAAAGTATTTGTCTCTGTCTCTTTACTATAAAACCAAATAAAACATTTTTACAAAAGTCTTTGCTTCCGTGTCATTACTATAAAACCAAATAAAACATCTTTACAAAAGTCTTTGCTTCCGTGTCATTACTATAAAACCAAATAAAACATTTCTACAAAACCATGTGTCTGTATTCTTGCTATGAACCAAAGTAAAACATTTTTACAATATCATGTTGTCATGTTTTTCCATGCTTACAAAGTCATTTATGAAAGTTGTATAAGAAAAACCTCCTTCAGGTTTTTCGGCCTTATAAACAGCTTATACATAAAAGCTTGTGAAAATAAAAACTTCTTATAAAAGTTTCTCGGCCACATAAACAACTCTATATTTCACTTTGCTATTCCTATCTTACTTGTGGCTCTTATAAAGTCAGACATAAAGGTTCTCTATAAAACCTCCACTACATTTTCTATAAGACTCTTATAAAGTCAAACATAAAGTTTCTCCATAAAACCTCCACTACCTTTTCTATATCATTTCAACACTATAAAACCATGCATAACATATTTGTGTGGTTAACACCAGCCTCTTTATACTTGGCATTTTTCTTGGTTACATATTGGGAGTAAGGTCTCCTTATATCAGGCCTTATCCCTGGTTGCACATTGGGAATAAAAGAGTCAATTTCATCATTACTCTAACATGCCCCTCATGCAAATTTCAGTCTTTTATTTCCAAGTTGAGGTAGTTCACATAACGCTTCTTCTCTCTATCATATTTAGTGAATTGAGCATATACTTGTCCAGTTTCAGTATAGACATTTCTTTGAGATATGTTCATGTAGCCCTTAACCCATGGTCTCTTGTTTATTGGTCTAATCAGTTCGCTGTATATTATTTTCCCATTAATTCGGGTTGTGGAAGGCCAATTTTTTGTACTCTGCTTAATTATCGTTAGGTATCCACCAAATCTATTTCGCATCCATTTGCCATTAGTCATCTCATGTGGACATGCCCCAATTAACTGCCCATCAGGAGCTTCACAGATGAATGCGCGGCCCCTTCCTCTACTCATACAGTCTTGACACCATCTGAATGTCGGAATCAAAGCTTCCGGTATCACTACCTTGCTCCGGGCCGTCGTCACTCTCCTGGAGCTCCAACAGGTCAATTGGGGATTGACGTTCGGCCTCTCTCTCAATCGGAGGTCCCGCATCTCTTTTAGCTATAAGATAAAATATCCCATTATGTTTAATCACTTTCAAATCACGGCCCCTTCCTTCTGCATACAATTTATGCACAAATAATTGCTCTTCCTTACTCCACAGTCTATGAGCCAATAGGTCGCTATACACTTCTTTCTCCACTGGGTGGAGCTCCATGAACATATATTTCAGTTTCTCCATCATTTGTACATTAATCACCTCTAACATCTTAAACACATCAACACAGTATTCCATCACATCTCGTTCATTGTACCATATTACATTATTGGTTTTTAGCAAAGCATTTGTTGCACAGGCTACCCATGCACAGAATAACTTCTGTCTCCGGCCACAATAGTTCATGGCATCTCATGCATTCGTCTTATACTCTGCTCACACTCCTTATAGGTTTGACTATTTCCCGAGGAAAGTCCCGGGGCCCTTGAGCCAAACTGTTTGATCTCGGTCTGTCCTGCTCACAGCACTTAATATATTTGCCCAATCTCCACGCAGCAACCATACATGATCGTAATACCTTTCCTAATCCTGTGCACTCGATTAGAATCAACACAAATACTACTGTCATCATAGTCAATATCAATTTAAAGTTATTCATTAGCCATTTTATTGAGGCATAGGTATCCTCTCCGATTCCGGCTATTTTTAAAAAATTCTTTTTCACCTTCTCATTTACATTATGAATTCCCTCTTTGAATGTTGCTCTTCTGGGCTCTATGTTATGTAGTTGTTTGTTGAAGAACTGTTTCTTGGCTAACATAAAATAAAAAGGAAATGGTGGCATACATCTACCAATCTCTTGTGAACTGAAGGTTCCTAGGGTGTCAGCATAAATTGTTTTTTCAGTCGCTATTGGTTCTGAAACCATTCTGCATATTCCTTGATTTATCTCATTTCTCCTCCAATTGCCATCTAACTCCTCATTGTCAAACGTCCATCCCGTGTGCATCCAACGGTAGCTACCCGTACTCCACACCACGGTCCAAAATCTTTTAAAATCAACCATTTTCTCTTCTTTTGACAGCTTTCCCCTGTCACCAAATGTCATCATATATGCTGGTTCAGGGATATCCTCTTTCCTGTGGTACTCCGTTATCCCTTTGGGAATTCTCCACATCACAACCTCTTTATCTGTTTTCGCTCTTACCCTCACAATCGGAACTGGATAATATTTTCCTAATAGGTTATTTTCATAACTAACAACTACTCCTTTTCCGTTTTCTCTATTTGTTATTTTGATCGGAGTTACTCTTTCATTCTCTCTTGTTGCCACATCTTCCAATATGTCAAATAATCTAAACTGAAGTATCATCTGATCTGTCATTATACTATCTTCCGTGATCATATCGATCCATCTTTGAGAGTGCTCCAAGATGGTCATCAACTTCACACCTTGACTTATAATTCCATTTGCATTATTAAACAACAACCAATGTTCCCTGTTATTGTATCTGTCCTCTGCTTCGTCTTCGTCTGCCTCACACTTCCATTTCTGCATGCATGTACATCCGATCCAACTCATCTCATGTTCCTTGCAGTCTTTACCATTGAATTGTTCAATCAATTTTCTTATTACTTTATCTCTCCATATATTGTGCAACTTCCAATTATAGCTTGTCTCAGCGCATTTCTTTAAGTCACTATCACTACAATCTTCCCAGGATTTATTCGTCTTAATGCTTATTTGATAAAGCTTCTCCTCATTTTCTCCGAATTTATTCCGTTCCAAAGCTATTTCAGCTATTCTTGTACTTTCGCTATACCACTTCAACCCTGGAATTGGATTACTTAATTTCTCCCTTGTTTCATACATCGTGTATTTTTTGTCTGTGAATTCTTCTTTACATTCATTTATGATATTTCTGTCCTTTATTCTTGTCATCCTTTTCCCGTTTATCTCAGGCGACTTCGCCTGTTCTAGCTCTCTCCCTTTCTCATTCTGTCCTTCGTTTATCAGAAAGGTAGTGTCCATCTCATAATCTGGATCAATGTATACTGTGTCTCTCTCTGTATCATTCAGCTTAGTCATGGTCCATAGTATGATTAAGGCTATCGCAACGGTAATTACCACTCCTGCCATGACTGGCCTTTGTACACACGGCTGATTCCACCTTCGTTGTCTCCTGGGAGTTCTTGACCTAGAAGACCCACGCTGGCTCTCTGCCTCCATTCCTGTAATACATCAAACTTCCCTTGGTGTTTTAATTCTCAAGTGCTTCACAAATTCATACACTCTAGTCTCCCTTACGAGCTTGTGTATTGGGTATTGAAGAGATTTTTAATACTTCAATTGGGCTTATTTCCCCTTCTTAAAAATCCTTCAATATCCAATATTCATTCCCCTTCATTGCAATTTTGCAAGGTTAATAAAAATATTTCCATACTTACATTGCTTGATGACCGAGCCATGCTGTGCTGCCCACTCTGCAGCATATTACTAATATCAGTAATCATATTTTTCCATTTTAGGTTTTTTCCATCCACAGTCTCTTTTATAGCTTTCTTTTTTAATTTAGGTTATATAGCTTTCCTTTAACTATATTCCCGCATGTTAGTTTTCAACGAACTTTACATTCCATCCAGAAAATTAATAGCTCACTCACAGAAATCTTTCGTTTTCATATTTTGAGCAACTTTGAAGTGATATATCGCTTCAAACCACTTACAGATTTATGTTCTGTCCCGTGTGGTTAGCCACTATTCGGCCCTGATTTCACACTCCCTTGCTGTCCAAGGAGGTATCTTCTTATTTACAATCATTTAATTAAAATCAGATTGTTTTTACTCCATAAGCCATTCTGTTCTAGCCGAACCGTGTGTTTATCTATGATATCCAGAACTCGGTCTCTTTTTGTAATTAGATCTTTGAACGGTTTTGTTGGATGTTTATTCGTCAATTTTATCCACACAAAATCTCCCACCTGACACTTATCTTCAGGCTGTTCGATCTCTTTTTTGGCTTCTCTACTCCCTGTATTCATATTAACGAAGTACAAAGCCTCTTCCATATGTTCATCCCACTCTGTGTTGTTATAATTGGCTCGAAAAAAGCTTTTTAAGCTGCCAATTGATCGTTCACTCAGGCCGTTCGATTCTGGCCTATAACGGAGAGATTTGATCAATTTTATATGTTTTTCTGCTAGCCAATTCTCTAGTTCGTTTCCGACAAAGTAAGATCCGTTATCCACTCTGATACTTTCAGGCCTATTCCATGCCGACATTAACTCATCAAGTGCCTTGATTATGTTTTTAGCGCTAGGGTCTTTCAATGGCTTGGCCCATATCTTATTTAGATATGCTTCAACCACAATTAAAAAAAATCTGTTGCCCTTTTTTGTGCGAGGATTGAGTGGACCGGCTATGTCTAAGTCCCATTCCACATTTGCTTTTTCTGGAAGTATCCTCCCATAATCCTTCCTGATCGTTCTGTGATAACCTTTTCTCATGCAGTCCTCACACTTCAACTTGATATCTCTGTACTTTTTCCTCCAATTAGGAATATTCATGTTGTTATCTGACAGTATTTTTCCCATTAAGTTCACACCGGGGTGTTTCAAACAATCATGCAGCTTTTGAATGGCCTCTGTTCCTTTATCCTCAACTATGATTACTCTTCTTAGCCTCGCTAACTTGTCAACTGCTTCATTCCCTTGGGATAGTTCTGTTCTCTCTTTCGAATGCCCTTTTTGGTGAATTACGACCAAGTCTAGATCTTTCACTAAGGAATCTATTTCCTCCCACATTTGTCTGTGTTCAATTGGTTTTTTGTTGAATTTACAGAAACCGTTCTGCTTCCACACTTCCAGGTTTTCATTTAGACTCGTTTCTACATATTTACTGTCCGTAACTATGACAGCTTGTTTGGCATGCATCTCTTTCAATCTCTCTAGCGCTTTTAGCACTGCCATTACTTCTGCCGTTTGAGCTGTGCCAGGACAGGATCCCCTGTCCGCCACTTCATCTCCTTTTTTCTTTTTGATTATGTACGCCCAATGGGCCTCGCTGTCTGCCATGGTTTTAGATCCGTCAGTATACACCATTACTCCTTTGAATGATGGCAAGCTTTTCTTTTGACACTTCTTGCGTTCTTTGTTTATTACAGTTATACTGGGATCCAACACTATGTTTTGCCATCTCTGCCATCTGGTATTTTGGGCCTTAGCATCCTTGATCTTGTTTTTGTTCAGATGAGCCATTACCATTTCATCTGTATTAATCAGTATTTGCCTTCCTCTAGCCAGACCTTTTATCTCTGCATATCTCTTGCTGATTGCTGCTAATTTCTTTTCAACTGGCAGAAATTTTTTCTCAGGATTTTCCCAGTTTCCTGTCATAATGCGTATTGGTATGCAGCTCTTTTCATTTCGCATTATCAGTTGGTAGCCTGCCTCATCTATGTCCAGATCAATCTCGAGATTTTTGTCATCTTCTCTGCCTTCCAACTGTCCTGAACATAAGATTGCTTCCTTTAAAGCACACAGTGCATTTTCTGCCTCCTCAGTCCAGCTCAATCTGTCCCCTTTAATCGTTGCGTAGATTGGTTTTGCCATTTGACTAAATTTAGGAATCACGTCTCTGACATAATTCATTAGCCCCATCATTTGTTGTACGTTTTTGACATTCTCTGGTGTCTTTATCTCAGCTATTTTTTCCTTCATCGTTTGTGTAATGCCTCGATTCCCTGCAGACACCCAGAATCCTAGAAATTCAACTAGGTCTGTCATGACTTCACTTTTCTTTATGTTGATTTTTAGTCCTGCCTCTGCTATTCTTTTCAGCACTTCTTTCACGGTTTTCACGTGTTCTTCTTCGTTTTCATTCGTAATCAAAATGTCATCTATGTACACTTCCACGGGCAGATCTTTTAATATTTCCATCATTACTGCCTGAAACACAACTGATGAGTTCACATACCCTTGTGGCAAACGCTGGTATAGATAATGTTTATTTCCAACAGTGAAGGCAGTTTTCTCTTGACTATTCTCTGATATTGGGACAGCCCAAAATCCATTAATCAGATCCAATTTCGTCAGAAATTTGCCATCTTTCAGTTTCTCAATTGTGTCTCTTGCATTAATCAGGTATCGACGGTCTGGACGGGTCAGTTTGTTAAGGGCCCTGAAATTTGTCACCATACGAAATCCTTGATTTCCAGGTTTCGCCACTAATTGGACGGGACTGTTTGTGATAGCTGAAGTTACTTCCCTAATAACTCCCTGCTCCACTAATTCTTTTATTGTCTGATCCAATTCATCTTTACCCAATTTGTTTATCGGATATTGTCTCTGTGGTTTATGTGTTCCGCCCAAAATCTCATGTGCATATTTTTGGTCAATCAAACCAGTGTCGTTTTTATATTTTCCACATGGAGTTTCTCTCAATGCTTGTATTAATTCTTCCTTTGATTCTTCACTACCAATCATCTTCTTTTTGATGCGAGTTAACTCCTGTTCCGTATCTACCTCCTTCAATCTCAGCACCTTTTTAAGATCTCTTCCTGCAAGTAAATTCTCATTACCTTTTATCATTTTTACACCAAACTTTTCTCCCATCTGCTCTTCCTCTATGTTTCCATTGTATGTCTGAACTAGCACCTTTCCTGTGTAATTTAGTGGCTCTGTTGTGGAGGATATCTGAGCTCCTGTATCCAACAGGAATTCTACACCTTTTACATTTACAAACAAATCTTCATCTCTCTCCAAAACTCTCTCGTCACAGATATGCTCCTTCAACAGGCCAACTTTGTTTCATTGTTCACTACTTCCTGTGTTATCTCCATCCCGGACATCTTGTCCTTTTTCAGTGGCTTTTTGTACTTCTGTACCTTGAGTCACTTTGTTTCTGCCAAATCTTTTCACACTGGAATCAGTGTTTTTGCGTTTTTGTATCACTTGATCTCTCTGTGCTGGGGTTAACTTCTCCCATTCTCCTGATGGAACATAACTTGTTTTTTGTGAAGTACCATTTCTGCTGTCTTTAAACGGTTTTCTGGCGCTATTATTCTTCTGCCACTCTGGCTTCTTTGTATTCCAGGTCTTGGGCCTATTAGATTGACCTCTCTCACCCTGCCTAGCTTGGAATCTCGTGTTATATGGTTTGGGGTTTTCCACTGAGGCTCTCTGTTTATTTATTACCTGGTTTTTTCGTTGTTTTTGAATCCTCGCTTCTTGTGGTTCTTTTCTTTTCACAAACTGAGTATTTAAATCATATTCAGCTAGTCTCTCCTCTATTTGTTTTTTAGTCGTGCTATTCAGGATGGTTACTAATTTTTGACCTCCTGGTATTTTACGTCCTACGTCTCGCAGCAGTCTCACTTTATCTGACATTGGGATTTCCTCCTCTATTGATACCCACACACTTAGTAAGGGCATTTGCTCTTTACTTGCATTTATTAGCATGTCTTTCCACTGTTTGTATTTGTCTTCGACTCCCGTAAGGTCTCTAACCATTTCTAAGGCCTTTGTCGTGATGGCATGTCCTGTGCAAGTGTGCACTAATCTTGTTGTTGCCTCACAACCTAGGCCCGCTTGCGTTGCCGCTTTGATGATTCTATCCATATAACTGCAGTAATCTTCATTTGATTTCCTTGAACCTATTTGGTTTCTCACAACGTCAGTTAATTTTAACTCTAGTAATTTTTCTTGGATATTTCGCTCCTTACTTCTCTCCCCCTCGGTTCTCCGTGGAGTGCTGAACTGCAGCTGCCTCACTGGAGTTTCACTCACCCTAGGGGTCACCTGTCTCTCTAACTCTTCTTGATATAAGGCTTCTTCACTTTCTTCCTCCCAGATTTCTTCTGCTGCTCTGTTTAGATTCTCAATTTCCCTAAATCCTCTCGTTGTTTCTAAGTTCCTCTTCAGGTTCTTAATGTAGTTCTTCTGTATTTTTATTACATTGTCCAATTCCTTCACAATCTTTCTATTATACTCGTATCCCTCTTGGAAAAGTCTGTTTGCCTGCCTTTGACCATCCCTCCTGTTCGGCTATCTGTGTTGCGGACGGGGACATGCTGGCAGTTTTCATTTGACCATAAGTTAAGTCTCTCTCAGGTATTACTTTCTTATTCCATCTACTCAATAATTCCTGATCTCTTTTCTTCCCACTGGGATTTCTGTATTTAGTTCCCCTAAATTCTACTTCTGGCCAATCATTCTCTATTTGTTTAGTCACTCTTTGTAACGTTATTTTCACACCTTTCTTGTGTTTCAGCCTAGTCTCTTTCCTGAGCTCTGGTTCTTCTTCACTAACGTCATCCTCTGTGCTAATCCTTGTGGAATTTAATTCCTCATCTTCACTATCATTTCTCTGACTCTCCTCAGAACTCGAATTGTTTTCTCTCGTAGTTCTTTTTTCTGTCCCTCCGATCGGAGTTTTGTTTTCAGAGACTAAGTTTCTTTGTTCACTTCTCTCATTATCTTCCCTAACTTCTTCCATATCTCTATTTACCGCTCCTTGCCTCTCCGGAGTATCACTTCTTTCATCCATTCTTTGTTCTTCGGATATTTTCTTTATCAATTTCTTAATTGATTTCATATACTTCTGCTTGGTTGTTTTCTGGATGGAAGTCAAAGTTAGTGTTGCGATTTACTCCCTATTTTTAATCAGTTAAATCACAAATAACTTACTGTCCATATCATTACTTATTGAATTTTCAATTATTCACTCTAATATGGATCTTCTTTTCACTATGATTCTTGTTCAACAATGTGCACGTCGTTGAACAGTTCACACAGTCTACACTGAATCTTTTTTTCACTCAAGATTTCAGTCAATCTCCTATTATATCGGCGTATTACCTCCTTCACAGAGCGCGCTTTCTTTTATTGAGCTTAGCGTTTCTTCCGCATTCCTACTCAGTATAATAGAGATTCTAGTAGTGTCGTGCATGCACTTAATAACCCTACCCAGGTTATAATAATAATTCTTCCCTGAATTATTTTTCGTCTACAGGATACCCTCCTTACTTTTAGACTTTAATCTCACTCTTTGAGATTTCAACACTACTGTTGTTTAACCTTTGATTAGGTTTAATATAATTCGTTTCTGGATTATATTTTCATTTTGCTTCGTAAAGCTATTTAGGATTTTTCTTTTTAATCCTATTTTTAGGCTTTTTAATAACCCATTCCCAGGTTATAATAATAATTCTTCCCTGAATTATTTTTCGTCTACAGGATACCTTCCTTTATAGACTTTTATCTCATCCCTCGAGATTTCAAAACTACTGTTAGTTCAACCTTTCTTTAGGTTTAATATAATTCGTTTCTAAATTATATTTTCATTTGACTTTACACGTCTTTTTAGGATTTCTCTTTAATCCTATTTTTAAGCTTTCTTTCTATTGTACTTCCTATACAATAATCACGTTTTTCGTCAGCACTTTGTTTATTGATTTTGGCCAGAAATCAATAAGCAATCGTGCCCCGCTAGTTGGGCGCCATGTTATTCGGTGTACAATCTACCTAGATCCCACACACCTTCTACCTATTTTTAGTTTACAACCTCAGGCTAGGTAAAGCAGGTCGAATCCTTAACTAGATCATAAATATATATTTATACTCACTTTCTAGAAGAACAGACCCCCTCCGTGTCTGGTTCAGTTCAACTCGTTTAGAAAGCAGAGGCGTGGCAAACGGTTTCTTTTATAAATCAATTATAAGTAGATTTATTTTTCTATTAACAAAAAGTCTTACATACAACCAAATAAAAGTTTATAAAAAGAAAAAGTCTTAAGTAACAAAAAGCGGCAGTTCACAGAAGTCACCAGCAGATGTCAGGCTCGGATCATCAAGCAATGGAGAAGCAGCATGTCGTCTCAGCTTCTGAATTCCATACAGAGATCAATACCTTATATATCATTTCATCATCACACCTCTTCATTACATATTCAATTACATAGGCATAGGTCATCCAATCCAGGATTTTGGACCATCGTCAACTCCCCAAATTCCTTCAACATTTTAGTATATAATGCCCAATATTTTCTCCTCCTTCTTCTTTTTGCTTGGATCCTTGACCTCCTTATTCGTCTCGTCTGCAAGCCATCAGCTCGAGGTAAAACTTGCTTCGTTCAATACTTTTCTTCATGCATGCATGCTAATACAAAGTACATTTCATATGTTTGTCTTTTACATGAATAAATGATTTTTCGTACATATGGCTCAGTGTCTTTCTTCATCTTCTTAATAAAACAGATTACCTAAAACATGTCTCAGCGTGTTCATTTCAATTATTCAATAAAACATTTTTACAAAGTATTTGTCTCTGTCTCTTTACTATAAAACCAAATAAAACATTTTTACAAAAGTCTTTGCTTCCGTGTCATTACTATAAAACCAAATAAAACATCTTTACAAAAGTCTTTGCTTCCGTGTCATTACTATAAAACCAAATAAAACATTTCTACAAAACCATGTGTCTGTATTCTTGCTATGAACCAAAGTAAAACATTTTTACAATATCATGTTGTCATGTTTTTCCATGCTTACAAAGTCATTTATGAAAGTTGTATAAGAAAAACCTCCTTCAGGTTTTTCGGCCTTATAAACAGCTTATACATAAAAGCTTGTGAAAATAAAAACTTCTTATAAAAGTTTCTCGGCCACATAAACAACTCTATATTTCACTTTGCTATTCCTATCTTACTTGTGGCTCTTATAAAGTCAGACATAAAGGTTCTCTATAAAACCTCCACTACATTTTCTATAAGACTCTTATAAAGTCAAACATAAAGTTTCTCCATAAAACCTCCACTACCTTTTCTATATCATTTCAACACTATAAAACCATGCATAACATATTTGTGTGGTTAACACCAGCCTCTTTATACTTGGCATTTTTCTTGGTTACATATTGGGAGTAAGGTCTCCTTATATCAGGCCTTATCCCTGGTTGCACATTGGGAATAAAAGAGTCAATTTCATCATTACTCTAACACTTTGTAAAGAGGCACGCAACACACAGGTAACATTCTGAATTCAACAAGCGCCCAACATGCATTACAGAACATCACTTTACTCTATATGCATTTGTTGCCTATCACTCACTCCCCATGTAAAGTACTATTCACATCTTCAGTTCATAACATAGTCTAGTATGGGGCGCCGTTTGTAAAGCGGCTCACGCTGAAAATAACAGCAACATTTTGACACATTTAGCTTCAAACAATGTTTAAAAAACTGGTATGAATTTTTGCCGGTCACTTTTTTAGCACATTTACAACAATATTTGTCAACTTAGAGATATTTTAAATAGTTAAATCTAAATGTTAAATCTAAATGTTAATTGTTAAATCTAAATGTTAAATCTAAATCTAAATGTTAAATCTAAATCTAAATGTTATATCTAAATGTTAAATCTAAATCTAAATGTTAAATCTAAATCTAAATGTTAAATCTAAATGTTAAATCTAAATCTAAATGCTAAATCTAAATCTAAATGTTAAATCTAAATCTAAATGTTAAATCTAAATCTAAATCTAAATGTTAAATCTAAATCTAAATGCTAAATCTAAATGTTAAATCTAAACGTTAAATCTAAATGTTACATCTAAATCTAAATGTAAAATCTAAATGTTAAATCTAAATGTTAAAACCGGTTATCTGCATTCTGAATTTGCATATTAGTTAAATATTTAGTTTCACCCGAAACATTTAGATTCAACATTTATATTTAGATTTAACATTTAGATTTAACATTTAGATTTAGATTTAGATTTTGTATTTAGATTTAACATTTAGATTTAACATTTAGATTTTACATTTAGATTTAGATGTAACATTTAGATTTAACGTTTAGATTTAACATTTAGATTTAGCATTTAGATTTAGATTCAACATTTAGATTTAGATTTAACATTTAGATTTAACATTTAGATTTAGCATTTAGATTTAGATTTAACATTTAGATTTAACATTTAGATTTAGATTTAACATTTAGATTTAACTATTTAAAATATCTCTAAGTTGATAAATATTGTTGTAAATGTGCTAAAAAAGTGACCGCCAAAAATTCATACCAGTTTTTTAAACATTGTTTGAAGCTAAATGTGTCAAAATGTTGCTGTTATTTTCAGCGTGAGTCGCTTTACAAACGGCGCCCCATAGTCTAGAGCCCATACTGGTCTGCACCGGGTGTATGAATGGGCCCAATGCATGCTGGGAATTAATTTTATACTATTGTAGGTCTCAGCATGCATTGCAGCATGAAGCACGTCACCATCGTTGAGATTCATACGCTACTTCTTGATATGGAAACATGACGAGCTTTGGCATTTATAAAAATCCTAGATTTTGACTTGACAACAGAAAATTGAATACGCATTCTTTACATCGATTCTGATGATGCATTTCTATAGTCTGGATGCCAGCCGAATTAGGCCCTGCCCACAACATTTTTACTCAGGCAGTTTGGTCTGGACTTGCTCAATAGAGAAGTAATTATACCCGAACGGACTAATGAAATTGTCAGGGCAGGCTTTAGACGATGATGGACAGATGATCGACAGTAACGTAATCATCCACGTCATCAAAGGCGCTTGAGTTGAGTTTGTTCTAATCCTAAACGGAGAACTTGTTAGTATGTGCTTTCACCTTTACTATTTCTCTCAGAAATGATGATCGTATTGGTAAGTAGGCCTACTCTGTGTATCTTTAAATTCTTTTTTTTACAACAACGGCACAGATCGTTTACACTCATCTTTTTCTTCTAACGTTAGGCTACTTATTCCAGCGTGCGTGCAGACAGGATTGCCAAGTTTTTACAACAAAACCCACCCAATTGCTAACATTCCTCAAAACTAGCCGAAAACAAGCCCAATAGCTTTCCGGGGGGGGGGGGGTTCTCCGGGAAAAAAAGGCATTTGGGGGATAAAATATGTGTTATTTTGGCAGGGCTGGCAGCTAAAAATCGCATTCCTGGGTCTGTATATCCATAATTGGGGTCGCTTCAACCCGCGGACATGCACAGTAAAATCCCCAGAGTTAAATTAACACTGCTCAGAGAACATATGGTCCCACTCTACAGAGTGTTAAAGCAGTGGTTCCCAACCACGTTCCTGGAGGACCCCCAACAGTGCACATTTTGCATGTCTCCTCAATCAAACACACCTGATTCAGGTCATCAGCTCATTAGTAGCTACTCCAAGACCTGATGTGGGTGTGTCAGACAAAGGACACATCCAAAATGTGCACTGTTGGGGGTCCTCCAGGAACGTGGTTGGGAACCACTGTGTTAAAGTAACACTGAATCAGTGTTAAAGTTAATGAGATAATTAAGAGATTAATTAAGTGATAATTGACCATTAGTGGTGAACACCTGATGATAATGAGTAGAATCACTGAAGGAAAGAGAAAAAGAAAAACACAAGAACTACGACTGACTATTAAAAAGACATTCAATCTCTGAAGATCTCAGCAGAGGAGGATTAAACAACTCCACAAACAGCATTACCAGCTTCACACATTACTAACCAGACAGACTTTATTTCTATCAGACGACTACAGAAGCTCTTATTGAGGTTTAGATGTTGATGTTTTATTGAAAATTAAAGTTGTTTGAAGTTACCATTATTGTGATTAGTGTTTGCTTTAATTGGCCTCTTGACCCTTGACTTACTAACATAAGATTTTCTCTGGCTGCTGTAACTGTTCGTTACGGTGAAAATGGCAAGAAAATCTTGACGCTTGTTGTTTATGATACAGTTGTTATCATCATATAGTGCCTTATTTGCTGATCCCCTGAAAGTCATTGATTATAGGAGACTTGTGATTCTAGGGCAGAAGATCCAGCAATGTTATCATCAGAGAAACTAAACAATTATCAAAACATTTTTACATAAGATTTGTACTGCGGTTTACTAACACATCACACAATAAGCACTTCTAACTCCTGCGAGTTTTACTCACACATAGACATCAAGAATCAGCCTATGAATCTTAACAATGGTGACATGCCACAATGCATTCTGGGTGCATCACGCAAAACTCATCTATGGCTCCCAGAATGCATTGTGGCATGAAGCATGTCACCATTGTTGAGATTCATAGGCAGATTCTTGATGTCTGTGTGTGAGTTCATCTCGAAGGAGTTAGAAGTGATTAGTGTACAATCGATTTCAAAACTTATTCAGCTTTTCTGATTAAAACAGTGTTGGATCTTCTCTAAAATCACAATAAAAAAAGTTAATAGGATATTGCTCAGACTCAGTCGTAAAATCAATGAATTAAATCATTATACAATGATCATATTCTCGACATCGAGCAGCCGACAGCATCTGATTGTGTTTACTCTTGCTTTTCTTGCCATAACAAACTCAGTTACAGCAGCCAGAGAAACACTAACGTTAAAACGTCATCAAACTGCCCAACTAAAGAAAACACTGATCACCATGATGGTCACATTAAAAACTAACAATTTTCACAACAGAATCAAACAAAAAAATCTGTTAATTCTCAATAAGAGACGTCTGACAGAAATAAAGTCAGTCTGGTTAGTAATGTGTGAAGCTTGTAAAGCTGTTTGTGGAGTTGTTTAATCCTCCTCTGCTGAGATCTTCAGAGATTTAATGTCTTTTTTATAGTCAGTCGTAGTTCTTGTGTTTTTCTTTTTCTCTTTCCTTCAGTGATTCTACTCATTATCATCAGGTGTTCATCACTAATGGCCAATCATCACTTAATTAATCTCTCAATTATCTCATTAACTTTAACACTGATTCAGTGTTACTTTAACACTCTGTAGAGTGGGACCAAATGTTCTCTGAGCAGTGTTAATTTAACTCTGGGGATTTTACTGTGTGGCAACACAGTGCAGTTGAGTTCTGTTGACATTTGACAACTAACGTTATGCGTCGCTCCGTTGCTCTGATTGGTTGTAGGTCTATCCAATTGAGGTCTTTCCTGGTTCGGTTGAAACACGCCCCATAACCACAGCCCAATGGAGCAGAATCAGACTCATATTCTGACTAGAATTGAGTATGACGACGTCAGGCTAGCATTTCTACAGTGCATGGAATAAATCAATCAAATAACAAAGAAGAGAAATCCAGCAAGACTTTGTAGAGATGGCAAAGTGAAGTTTTCAGCACAATTATATCAGAAAAAGATTCATTACTCGAAGCTTTTCAAATCAGAGCTCGGCGAGGACCTCTGCTGGTGAGAATGAGGGAAAGCACAGTGTCGCAAAATGTTTTGGCAACCATTATCTTGAAGCAAAAATGAATTAATGGATAGATGAATAAATTAATGAATCAATCAATATATTAAATACATGACAACAATCTGTTCCATTGGATACTCCTAGTAACTCAAACCGATAAAGATAACATTTTGTATTGTGAATGTGGACATTTTTCCTGTTTGTAAACAAATAAAACTTATGAATAAAGGAAGTAGACTAAATAAATGCAGGTGCACACAACGACACACACACACACACACACACACACACACACACACACACACACACACACACACACACACACACACACACACACACACACACACACACACACACACACACACACACACACACACACACACACACACACACACACACACACACACACACACACACACACACACACACACACACACACACACACACACACACATATATATGAAGACTTCAGATGCAAAAGCCTCTAAGTCCGTCTGACGTTTTTCTTAAAAATAAGCATTTTTGTCAGGCTTCTATAGGTTTCTACCTGAGTACCGGTACTTCTGAATGGACTAAAGCTGGGATTTAGTGGGTTTGGAGTGAAAGTATTTTATGAGCGTATACTATATGCGGAGAGCATTCACTCAGTATCGTTATCTTATTTTTGACCGTAGTGGCCGTATATATATATATATATATATATACATGTATATGTATATATATATATATATATATAAGGCTGCAGAACAATAGCCAAATATATTATCAACCTTATTGGGCGAACTCAAATGAAAGCCCAGCCAGCACAGTCATGCGAGGCCCATATGGGCGTCACCTGGGCTGTCTAACTGGGGCCCAGCCAGTTTGTCCTCAGTTTCCATGGAGACCCCACATGGGTTAGCCCAGATGAAATGAACACTGCTCAGTGTGCACACTACAGGCTGTTAAAAGTAACTGAATCAGGGTTGGAGTTAATGAGATAAGGTTCCCACATTTCAGAACCATGACAAAGTCTCGCAACAATGAACTAGCGCAATACAACAGTTCTAACAAACCGTGTCACGCTTTTTGTATCAAAGAAGCACGTGGGTGTGTGTGAAACGAAGCTCCGGACATCACTGGTCGTGATTTTAATAGAACGAATCAAGCATTGATACAAAGCTTCACTGAAAATCGTCATTTTTTTGGACACAATTGGCAAACTATGGTGAAGGGAAAGAAACCTTTCGAGACTGTGTTGTTAAAGCACAGCGCTGATTTGTGTATAGAGGTTACCGGGGAAACTCCTTTATTTCTGCTGCACAGTGTAGGCCTAACATTAAAACTAAGAATAACATATCAAGTACAGCTTAATTTAGGTCTCTCCCGGTCTCTCTCTTTATATCTGTTTTTTATTATGCTTGAATAACAATTAGCACACATAAAGAGCATTGCCAAAGGATTATATGCCTACATAAAATGAGTAGCCTACCATCATGTGTTATTATTTACCTAAGTTTTAAATGTTAAAATAAAAATAGCGAATAATACAAATTTACAAAATAATCTCAGCAGTATAAAACCGTGTGTAAGTGACGTCATATTGAGGCCTTTTAGTCTGACTCCTTTTCATCCGATGCCTAATTGTACGAGACCTGACACCTGAGGATGATTTTTTCCTGAGACCTGAAGCCTTTCAGTCTGAGGCGCGATGCTGTTTTGTCTAATGACTGAAGCCTTTTAGTATGACGCCTTTTCATCATAGGTTTTGTAGTACTGAACACAAGACGAGTATTCAGTTAGGCTCTTTATTCAACACCTTCTACACACCTCCACATGTAACACACATTTCTTCTATTTTTAAGATTATGCACACCACCTCAATACTTAAGCATTACATTGCCACCTTGTGGTTAAACTATAAAACACCAAAGATTTATAAAACATTATCCCCAAACATTCTTATAAAGTTTTAGCAGGACGTTTCCCAGCAGGCACGGGACTCCAACGCCATTCAGATGTCAAATTTTGGTTGAAAGTGAAAATCGGGTTGAAATCAAGCTCCATCGCCATTAAACAAATCCAAAAACAGCATTAGCTTATTCTATTTCTGGCATGAATGTACTGTAGTCGACAGCACATTCCAGGGCCCAGTTTATGGTTAGGCCCCTCTCTGCCCATAACAGTGGACAAAGGTTTGCTACATTTTGATTGGATCTTGGTGGACTAACACAAACAAACTGTCCAACGCCATCACACTGTCACACTGTTTGATTGACTATGTCCTTGATATAGTTAATTGTTCACTAGAGACAGGCATTTTTCCTAATGCTTTTAAATCTGCTGTTGTGAAGCCACTTCTAAAGAAAAGAAACCTGGATTGTTCTCTCCTTAAAAACTACAGACCAATTTCTAACATATCATTTTTAAGTAAGATTTTAGAAAACGTTGTATTGCAACAGCTTAATAAATTTTTAGATAAATATAATAATCTGGATAAATATCAATCAGGTTTCAGACAAGGTCATAATACAGAAACATCATTACTAAAGGTAGTAAATGATCTGAGATTAAATACAGACAAAGGTAAGGCTTCAAATTTAATCCTCTTGGATCTAAGTGCTGCATAGTGGATCATTGTATTCTGTTAAACAGAAAAGCGTGTAGCTCTCTCTGGTAATGTTTTAAATTGGTTCAAAACGTACATTACAGAAAGGAACTTTTTAGTTAATATAGGTGACTGTATATCAAATTGGTCAGAAAATAGCCTACACATGTCCGGGCGTCCATATGCCCGGCTTATCTCAAACCCAATTCACAAGACTTGGAAGTAAAAGCCCACGGCTGGGATAGGATAAGATTTGCATATTTAATGAGCTTCAGACACCGTCTATCCCAGGAATCGTCTGGGGGAAATGCTCAGAGGACTCGCAAAATATCAAACAAACACAATTAAATCACACACACTCTCGCGGACACACACACACACTCACTCACTCACTGCAGACACACACACACTCACGAAGACACACACACACACACTCGCGCAGACACACACTCACGCAGACACACACTCACTCACTCGCGCGGACACACACACACTCACTCACTCACTCGCGTCCCACGGACACACACACCCGCGCGGACGCGGAGACACACACACATTCACGCCTGGCCCATAACGTTACAAGTCCGATCACGCTGTCAAGTCCCGTAATCAATAGATTTTGAACGATCTGTATTGTTATGCAAAACTAACACATATAAAAAAAACATGTTTTAGCCTACTCACATAAGTGTGTTCAGAAGGAAGCTTATGCAGGGACGATCCTTAGCTCACGAGAGCTTGGGCGGGGCTACAAAAGCATATTTATCTGTAGAGGCGGCGTCTAGGCCCTATTACGCCGCATTCACACGGGGCGTCGGCGTCAACGCTTCTCGTTTACTTTGAATGGGTGACGTCATGCGCTGACGAACTGAATTGTGGGTTCCGTAGCGTCGCTTCACTCGCGTTGCAAGCGGCAAAAGTTGAAGATTTCTCAACTTTTCAAGCGCCAACGCAGGCGTTATCCAATCAGATCACCCTATGCAAATATCCTAGAGCAGACGCTAGCCAATCGTGTTCGTTTAAAACACCGGTGAATGAAGAGTGAATGAAGAGTGAAGAACCCCACTGAGCAAAGGCGTACGTTGAAAAGACGTCCACTGAGGAGCCAGAATGAAAGTTTTTATGACGTCTGTTTTTGACGTGTTCTGCACGTCCGATATAGACGTTCATGGAACCTCAAGGTTAAAAACTAGTTAAAAACTGTCAGACGTCTACAGAAGCTCTTACTGAGAGTTAACAGAGGTTTAGATGTTGATATTTATGTTTTTATTTTAGCTTTTCTTTTGCCGCTGTAACTGTGTGTGTGAAACACAATAGTTGTGGCTGAGAACGCAAAGATAAAGTGACTTCAGGTGTTGTCAGCTCCTTGTTGATGACTAAATAATCAGAAGTCTAGAATCTGATGTTGTGCTTTTGAGTTTTATGTTCTTGTTTGGTAAATAATCATTTGTTTATATACTATAACCTTGTGAATCCACTGCATCGGGTCTAATAGCAATAAAATAATCACTTATCCTGAAAGATGATAAAACCACATGTGCACATTGTTTTGAGAAAATATTTCACATAGTCATACACATACATCAAGATTTTGCATATGATTCACAACAACGGTGACAATCATAACAAAAAAAGCTTCATGCTGCAATGCATGATGGGTAGCTTCAAAGTACAAAACTCATGCTTGATTGTCACCGTTGTTGTGAATCATATGCAAAATCTTGATGTCTGTGTGTGACTATGAGAAATATTTTCTCAAAACAATGTGCACCTGCTGTTTTTTCATCTTTCAGGATGAGTGATTTGTTTATTGCTATTGGTGTCAATACAGCAGATTCACAAGATTATAGTATACAAACAAATTATTATTTGCCAAACTAGAACACAAAACTCAAAAGCAAAACATCAGATTCTAGACTTCTGATGATTCAGTAATCAACAAGGAGCTGACAACACCTGAAGTCACTTTATCTTTGCTTTCTCAGCCATAACTATTGTGTTTCACACACACAGCTATAACATCCAAAGAAAAGCTAACTCAAGTACAGGGACCAAGAGCCCAACTAAAGCAAACGCTTCCCACCACAATGGTGACTTCAAATTAACCATAAATATCAACATCTAAACCTCTGTTAATTCTCAGTAAGAGCTTCTGTAGACGTCTGACAGAAATAGTCAAAGTGTGTCTTATGTCTCAGTGGGAAACACTGTCTCCTCACAGCAAGAAGATCCTGGATTGAATCCCACGATTCTCTCACGATCCAAAGATGTGTGAATTACAGATGATACGTTTTCTAAAGTGTCTAAAGGTGTGAGCTAAGTTTCTTTTATTTTCCTGATTTCTGGATTCACACACACTGTCTGTGAGTTGCTTTGCAATTACAAATGGAAAATATGTCCACAATGAGCACATTTGAACTAGTTTTTAACCTTGAGGTTCCATGAATGTCTATATCGGATGTGCAGAACACGTCAAAAACAGACGTCATAAAAACTTTCATTCTGGCTCCTCAGTGGACGTCTTTTCAACGTACGCCAAAGACATTGAAAACACGTCTTTTGGACATAACTTTGCTCAGTGGGACGATCTAAAATGGAGGAAAAGCTAATAATTCCGGTAGGTAATCACCCGGTCCTTTACTACCAATCATTATTTACATACCAGGACACAAACTGGAGAGACCAGGCCTGGAAGGAGGCGGCAGAGACGGTTGGAGAATCTGGAATGTATCATGCTTGTATTCCGTCCGTGTACTCTGTTTATCATTGAATAACAGGCAGCATATCATATCATGTGTGGTTCAAATAGGCGCTATCCCCCAGCCAAATGAGGAATCAAATATTATACACTAAATAGTCTCACAGACTAGCTGTCAAAAAAGGCGCTTTTTTGTGTTGTGTTGTGGTCCAAGCGGCAAGTAATGTGATTAGCTGTTGTCACTATGACGGTCACGTCAGCACCAAGCTTCAGCCACGCCCTCCGTCAAGCGTTGACGCCGAAGCCCCGTGTGAATGTGGCATTAGGTAAGAGATCCGCATATTCTGAGAGCTCTCGTTTTCTGGGCCTGGTGTCATAAAAGCTTTTCTTTGACTAACAAGGAAGTTTTCAGCTCTGAAACTTACAGGATATTCTTATATTACCATGACCTTTTATATATCAAAAGCTCAAGGGAAAGTTGATTTCTCAGTTCATCACCCCTTTAATGTCTTCTTTTATCTTCAGTTGATTTCATCTAAGGCTGTGGTTGAAGTCAGTTGTAGTTTTTGTGTTTCTTTCCTTCATGGATTCTGCTCATTATCATCAAGTGTTCATCATTAATGCTCAATCATCACTCAATTATCTAATTAACTTTAACACCGCTTCAATGGTACTTCAACCCAGTAGTGAGCACACACATGAACACTAGGAAGTGTTAATTTAACATGGCGCTTTTCTGTGTACTACTATAAATCTTACCTGTTTCATTCACAAATAACCGGCATATTTGAATCACATTCAGTTTATCAATACAATTACATAAATCTTACATGTTACATTTATGTATGACTTACATAGATGAATCACATTAAGTTTATTAATTTGTTTATGTTAAAATTATGTAATCCAAATGCATGGAAATGTATATGCAATTCAAATACATAAATCTTATGTTTAGCCCTACATTTTTTTTTTTTGGAGTGTAATGTGGTTTGTTATTTTTTACTTCCAAACAGTTGGTACTTCTCCATGTGCTAGTTCCTCCATCCTAACTTCACTATGTACTAGCTACCAATATCCTGGTAAGTAGAAAAACTACTTTAAAAAACACTTTTCATAATAATGTATGCTTCATATGAAAACAAGGAGTTAAGTTAAAAGGAAGCCTCATTATATCTTCACTTTTGCTATGTTTAGTAGCCAGCTAACAATGTTCCTTCCAAAATGCTACTGATAGCCAGCACATAAACAGAATCTTAAGGGTCATGGGTTTGATTGCCCATTTCCAACTATCCCTTCACCCTCTGCCTTTTCTGCTATCCCTGGACTGTCCATGTATTAAAAGCAATGGAAATGCCACAAAAGAAGTCAGTGGTAGTGGAAGTGCAATGTTGGATTTCTGGATTTCTATTATGTTTGTATTTTTCTCTTTTTCTCTTTGAAGTTTGTAATATGCAAAGGCTTGAGGATCTTCTTTCGGGATTCAGAGAGCATTGATGGGCCGGATTTTGCTCAGCAGCCACCATTGTCCAATTGGTGTCAAAGACAGAAAGAGGTCCAACAATGTTGGCAACAGGCGAGGCCACAAAACATTGACAACTTGCTGTCAGCTGAAAACATCTTCCAGATGACATGTAATCACTGTCACGTGAGAGAAGCCATCATTCGTTGTGGGGAATGTTTGCCCTCAGAGTGGTTTTGTGCAGAGTGTGATCAGTTGGTGTGATCAACACCACACTCTGCACAGTAGGCAAACCAGCATGTATGGCTTTTATAAATACATTCCCCCAACCGAATTTGTGAAATTCCATTCACAGATGATGCAAGTACATCATCTGGGAACAAGGTTGGTGTCTCTTTTTCAATTGATTGCATTTTTTCAGACAACATGAGTCAATCATGCATTATCCCACTGAGTAAAGCTATGTCCAAAAGACGTCTTTTCAATGTCTTTGCCCCTAGAGGCGTACGTTGAAAAGACGTCCACTGAGGAGCCAGAATGAAAGTTTTTATGACGTCTGTTTTTGACGTGTTCTGCACATCCGATATAGACGTTCATGGAACCTCAAGGTTAAAAACTAGTTCAAATTGTGGACATAATTTCCATTTGTAATTGCAAAGCAACTCACAGACAGTTTGTGTTTGTCCAGAAATCATGAAAATAAAAGAAACTTAGCTCACACCTTTAGACAATTTAGACAACTTAGCATCTGTAATTCACACATCTTTGGATCGTGAGAGAATCGTGGGATTCAATCCAGGATCTTCTTGCTGTGAGGAGACAGTGTTTCCCACTGAGACACTGGAGCTGCCCTTAATCACAGACATAAGACACACTTTGACTATTTCTGTCAGACGTCTACAGAAGCTCTTACTGAGAGTTAACAGAGGTTTAGATGTTGATATTTATGTTTTTATTTTAGCTTTTCTTTTGCCGCTGTAACTGTGTGTGTGAAACACAATAGTTGTGGCTGAGACCGCAAAGATAAAGTGACATCAGGTGTTGTCAGCTCCTTGTTGATGACTAAACTTTTGGAAAGTGAGCATCTGGTGTTTTTTTTTTAAGTTTTGTGTGCTTGTTTGGCAAAGAGTAATTTAATTTAACCACTATAAGCTTGTGAACCCACTATATTGGGACCAATAGCATCAAAATTATCATTTATCCTGAAGGATGATAAAAAAGCATGTGCATAAAATGTTTGGAGCAAATATTAAAAAAATATAAAAAAAATATAAAATAAAACCTTCATGCTGCAATGCATGATGGGTAGCTTCAAAGTACAAAACTCATGCTTGATTGTTACCGTTGTTGTGAATCATAAGCAAAATCTTGATGTGTGTGTGTGTGTGACTATGTGAAATATTTTCCCATAACATTGTGTGCACATAAAGCTTTATCATATACAGCAGATTCACAAGGTCATAGCGGCTATAAAGAAATGACTACATGCCAAACAAGCAAACAAAACTTAAAACACAACATCAGATGATTGCGTTCTGATGATTTAGTCATCAACAAGGAGTTGACAACACCTAATCCGCCATAATCTTTGCTTTCTCAGCCACAACTATTGTGTTTCACATACACAGTTACAGCAGCCAAAGAAAAGCTAACTCAAGAAGTACAGCGCACAACTAAAGCAAACGCTTCCCACCACAATGGTAACGTCAAAATAAGTTCTGTAGACGTCTGACAGAAATAAAGTCAGTCTGGTTAGTAATGTGTGAAGCTGGTAATGCTGTTTATGGAGTTGTTTAATCCTCCTCTGCTGAGATCTTCAGAGATTTATTATCTTCTTTTATCTTCAGTTGATGAAAGCAACTTTTTTCTGTTCATGTATCTCTTTCCTTCGGTTATAACAGCAGGTGTTCATCAGGTGTTTGAATTCACTCACTTATTTTTGCTCACTATCAGTAAACTAGTGTAGGGAATAGTGAATGAGGGTATAGGGTGTGATTTGGAGCACAGCCTCTGAGTGTCAACTTTGAGCACTGTTAATTCACGGTATATTCCAGTTGGCTATTTTCTCGAAAATTACAAATATTACCCAGAATGCATTGTTTTCTACGGTATATTACTGTTTTAATGGAAAACAGCATTTTACTGTCAAAATTTCGCCATTTTTTTACAGTGTATATATATACCACGTCACACCACTCTTCATCTCACTGCACTGGCTACCACTCGCTGCTCGCATCAAGTTTAAGGCGCTGACGCTTGCCTACAGAGCCACCACGCGCTCAGCTCCTGCATACTTTGACTCGATTCTACGACTCCACACCCCCACCAGAAGCCTTCGCTCAGCTAAGGAGCGAAGGCTTGTGGTACCTTCACAGAGAGGCAAAAAATCCCTTTCCAGGGGCCTCATTTATAAAACTTTGCGTAGGATTTGCGTCAGAAGTGGCGTACGGACGAAACGTAGGACGTGCGTACGCACAGAAATATTCGGATTTATAAAACCGTGCGCACGCACATCCTACGCAGTTTTCCCTTAATAAATCACAATCAATTCTAAATGTAGCGCAGCTTTTGCGGCTTCATGTCACGCCCATAGTTGCCCATAAATAGTCCGTGAAACGCCCACAAGTTAATATTCATCGATTGCGAAATCATGGCAAATACAGAGAGGAAATCAAAAAAACTTGACTTCACTCAATGTGAAGTAGAAATTATCGTTGGCGAGGTGGAAAAGAGGAGAAAACTATGTTTTGGAGTGACACAGTGTGGGCATTACTAATGCCAAAAAGGCACCTGAGTGGCAAAAGGTTGCAGACGCCTAAATGCTGTAGCCTCACAACCTCGGACCGTGGCCGAAAAAAAAAAAGAAATGGTCGGACATCAAAGTCGAGACAAAAAAGCGTCTAGCGCTCCATCGCCAGAGTGTGTCTGCCACGGGTGGGGGAAAGGGGACACCGGAGCTGACCCCTCTTGATGAGAGACTGGCGGCAATTATTGGGGAATCCCTATTAATCCCTATCCCTATTCTCTGCGTGGAAATGGGAAATAGTTCAGTGCAAATGTAATTTCTTGCAGCTTTCTGAATGGCAGAGACATACGTCATATGTTATTGTATCTAAAATAAAACAAACTAAAGGCATTTGCATGAATACCATGATTCCGTAGCTGATGAAGAAATCTTTACTATGAAAACAACTTTCCCCAGTGGACAATTAATACATCTATCTATCTATTTATCTATATATCTCCCTAATTATCTATCTGTCTATCTAATTGCATCTATATCTGCTCCGCCAGACGGACACATTGACGAGAATATCAGTTTTGTACATTATTTCGTTCTGTTTACCATATTATTTATGAGGATGAATTGCATAACATGCCAATATTATTGCAGAACATATTTAACTTTTTTTTCGTTTTGATTTTGTTTGTTTTACACTGCAGATCGATCAAACGGGTGTTCGTGTAGGCTGTTAATTGTAATACTTGCTTTGTGAAGTCTTCATGTTATTTATGAGAGGCAGTATTGCCATTTCTTTTACACAACGGTCAACAGTTTCACACACTTTCACGTGTTTCTTCCATCTGCCGACGGTGTCGCCATTTCTCATTTCACCCATTTTTGTGCGTACGCCTGGGTCAGAGCTTGCGTGAAGGACCGCACATTTTCCCGTCAAGTTTGCTTTTTATAAATACCAATTATTGCGTAGAGAGTGGCGTACGCCTTCTTTTGTGCGTACGCAACGTTTATAAATGAGGCCCCAGAACATTTTCATTCAACGTTCCCAGCTGGTGGAACGATCTGCCCACCGCCATCCGAAATGCTGATTCATTGACAACATTCAAAAGTCAACTAAAAACTCATCTCTTCCGTGAGCACTTAACCTCTTAAAAAAAAAAATAAAAAATAAAAAAAACCTTTCCTTTCCTCTTTTCCTCCTCTTTCCCTCCCTACTCTAGCCTGTACTACTCTGAGAAATGTACACGGACTAAGTATTTCAGGCACTTGTTGCGCTCACTCGACGCTTCACGACCAATCGCTTATTGTACCCCCAAGTTGTAAGTCGCTTTGGATAAAAGCGTCTGCTAAATGCATAAATGTAAATGTAAATGTATATATATATATATAATGGCGATTATCAACTTAACCGTTTCTAATTGTAGGTAAATTATTATTTATTATTATTATTATTATTATTATTATTATGCAAATTATTTATTACAGACATTTGCAACAGTGAACATGCATTTAGTACAACACACTCAACACTCTTAAGTAATATGTACTAAATGTGCTTAGTTTAAAGGGTTAGTTCACCCAAAAATGAAAATTCTGTCATTAATTACTCACCCTCATGTCGTTGGACACCCGTAAGACCTCCGTTCATATTCGGAACACAAATGAAGATATTTTAGTTGAAAGCTGATGGTTGAGAAAGGGATCTGCGTCATATCGGTCACATCACCGGATCTGCGTCATATTCTCGTGCATGCATCGTGGAGGCATACACGGAAGTCGAGAACAAGTTGGATAAAGGTGTTATTTTGATTTTTTTTTACGCACAAAAACTATTGTCGTCGCATCGTAAAATTATTGTAGAGCCACTGTGGTGAGATAGACTTTGTAACGACGTTTTAAGTGCCTTTCATGGATCTTGGAAGTGTCAATGTACTGAATGCCAATGGAGGCCTGTCTGAAGCCTTTCTCAGCCATCAGCTTTCAACTAAAATATCTTCATTTGTGTTCCGAATATGAACGGAGGTCTTACGGGTTTCCAACGACATGAGGGTGAGTAATTAATGACAGAATTTTCATTTTTGGGTGAACTAACCCTTTAACTATTGCATCCACCTAAAAGTTCACACTACTCAGTCAAGTCAAGTTAAATCAACACATTTTCCAAAATCAGTAAATTTTACAAGTTTTTCTTTAGTAGATTCAGCAATTACTTTTTACACTGTATGATGGCTCGAGAGTGAGTAAAGCATGGGCTAATTTTAATTTTTGAGTGAACCATCCCTTTAAAGCTGCATTGAAAGGCTCTACACTCACAAGTGTTTGCAGGTAAACACATGGACAATACCTTGAAATTCCATCCATTGCATTCATGCATTGTTAATTATACAATTTCTGCTGCTCTTGTTGTAAACAAACAAACCTTTTGTCATTTTGCCTGGGAGGGAACATATCTTTATTTATTTGAAATATTTAGTATGTATCACCAAATGGCCAGGGCTTGTGGAATTTGTTTGTTCATACAAAGCCATTCATAACGTTCATACAATGCCATCATCATGACAGCAATATGAATTTATTACAGTGTTGGTTTCCCTGAAGCAATGTGGGCTTAAGTGTCTCGCTCAAGGGCAAGACCTTCCCTGAACCTGAATGGTCAATCCACATGGTCACATATACAGACTGTGTACAGATCCATCACTACAGGATGGGTGACAGCTGTATGGAGGTTTATTTTATAATTGTTATAGTTTTATTGAGATTATTATTGTTTTAGTAAGCACTTCCACAAAACTTTTGCCTTTGGAGAATGTACTGCCCCCATGAGGTATACACAGCAAACATTTGAAAATAATAATACTAACAATACAGTAAATGCATATAAAACACTCAAGTAGTTATTTTTGCTATGTTTTATTTTTAATGTGTGAGCACAATTAAAATGTTTCTTTACCTATAAGAATCATTCAGCCCATCATAATTCAGCGGGATGTGATTGTGAATAGGTCCAGTTTTTGCATATATTTTTCCTGAGAGTGTATCTTTCTCTTTTTGTTTTTCAGAGTCAGTAGAAAGGTCACTTTAGTGTCCTAAGTTACTGTAACTCTGACCTTAATTGGGTCTTACCTTAACCTTAAGACCTCACCTTTATCTGACCTGCCTGTAAACTGTTAGTGCGGACTGTTCCACGGGTGCATGTGCATTTATTTCTTCTATTTAGGTTTGGAACGACATGAAGATGAGTAAACAATGTCAGAATTGTCATAACTGTCAAACGGATTTGTAGCCCATGTGTTCTTATTGACCGGGGGAGGAAGATAAAACCTGTAGTCAGAAGTCTTTAAACTGCTGGAGCTAAAATTTTAATTGATAATAATGCAATTCTTAGAGAAAAAAATAATTGACAAATCATGTTTTTTTAGAAACTGATCGAAATTAGTAATTCTACCATTGACTGCATCCTGTGTTGTAACACAGAGCCCTTTATTTAGACTAAAACCCCTTCTCATTCATTTGGTGAGGAACATGGCGTTTTGATAGCGTCATGCTGTTGACTATTAGTCACTGCTGTAGATGCATTGCAGTGTTAAGGCTTACGATTAATCGATTAATTGATCGTTAATTGAAACAACGATCAATCAAGGGAATTTGTGTAAATTGACACTCATATTGTACATGTGTTGTTTTTCTCAACTGTTGTTTACATTCACTTAAGTAGGGCCCTATGAAATCTGTTTTATTTTTTCCCAAATTTTTCCTAATTCCGTTTTTCGTCTCCATTTTAATGGTTGAATTTAATTTGTAGTAATCAAAAAGCATGTCTAATTAATTGATATAAAACTTATACAATTTAATAATTTATTAAAAGTTGAACAGAAATTACATCTTTAGGGTCCTATGAAATACATTTTGTTTCCCATCCAATTCCGTTTGATTTTTACCAAGTTCTGTGTTTTCTGGATTCCATTTTAATTGTTTAATGTCTGATTAATACAATTTATAAAAAACATATATACTATATTTAAATTTAATTTCCATTAATTTTTTTGTTGTTGTTGTTTTCTTAAATAAAATAAATGCATTCTTGGTGAGCAGACGAGACTTGTTCTAAAAACATTAAAAATCTTACCGATCAAAAACTTTTGAACGCAGTCTATATATTTGACTTAGGATAAGTTGCTGTGGTTATTAAAAGTAGGAAAATTGTGTAATTTCAGAAGGTGCTTTGACTTTGAAACCCCCTGTGTGATATTTAATAGTCTGTTGCCCTGTAGCAATATGAATAAACAACACATATTTATTTAGGTCATTTGGTCATAATTATGGGGTATTCTTTCTCTCCCTGCAGGGGTGTCAACTCATATTACATGTAGAAATGCTCCAAAGAGGATTGTTTTAAGTGTAGTCATATATTTACTCAAATATTTGACTTCTTATATGTGTAAGGCATTATCTGTGATGCTTATCCCCAGGTGTTATGTCAACCTTATTGATTCTATAGTAAATCAAATATTTTGACCAATTTTGGGAGGTGGGGCATATTTCTCACAGTGCTTAAATATGACCAAATGACCAATGCCTGTTCAAGAGTGAATCTTCGTCCTTTAGCCAAAGCATTTGAGACACTCTGGATCTATTGAGCATGTTCCTATGGCTAATGTTTGCTGTTACCTCAGTCTGTAAGTACATTTAAAAAAAACTAAATTGAAAACACTTTACAAATAGGGTTTAATTCATTACCATTAGTTAATGTATTCGTGTCTTAGCAACACAATATGTGTTCGCTCAACATTTCAATTTGTCTATGTTTGTAATGATATTCAAACCAAACCTAAAGACCGTGATACACCACCCACGGTACGATTCTCTCATGGGGTATCATGTTTTTTCGGTTCTCATGGTATTCTCGTTGCGTACCCCCTGCTGAGACACTTCAGACTCGCACGGCCATCATGAACGGTTTGAATTGTTTGAATAATTTTGAAAAGGAAGGTACAGTTAAGGGCAACATGTTCAGCTGCAGAACAAATCTGCCATTATAATGTGAACACGACTGTAGAAGAATGTTGTGAATATAGCAAATAGCAAATATTAATGCCTTATTCTGCATGACCATATTGTACATCCCTTAATCATACAATGCAGGCAGGTTTATAATCACTGAGATCCCAAATGTGAGGTAGTTAGGGGGGTTCGGGGGCTGTAGCCCCCCTATAAAGGGCCTATAGTGACACCCATGGTTTAAATTAAAGGTGCTCGATATAGTGATCCTAACAACTTACCAAAGATCCAGTGACCCATGGATATTGACATGCAGGCAGGAATCGTGTTTTCCTGACATTTTTATGAGTCTGATTTCAATACATAAATATTTATCACTGTCAGTCATCACAATTTTGACAGTGTGCATGCGCATATGGGCCTACCGGTATGTATTGAAGCGAGAATGTGGCCGCTTGTCAAGAATGGAAAACAAAAGTTTATAGGCCTATTAATAATGTTTTATATCGCCTAGACAGCGGCCACCGTGATCTCACACAGTTCCGTTACATTACTCAGTGAAGCTGATACATAATGAATCTCTTATTTACATCATGTCTACCCCACATAGCAACATTGTGTCGGCCCAGATCAGGCCCACATCTGGCACTTGTGGAATGCAGGTTTATTAAGGCTGAGCTGACTCCATATTTAATATACACAGATTTTGTGGCTCAGATAAGGTCCAGTTCTGGTTTATTTCTTGGCTGACATGTAGCATTGTTATGGCCTGCTTGTTGCCCAGATCTGGCAAACAGGAGTGGGCCACCCAAGGGCTGTCATTCAACGCAGCATGTGGGCCAGATCAGTATTCCACAAGTGCCAGATCTGGGCCGACACAATGTTGCTATATGGGACACTAAGAGAGGATTAGCGCACGTTCAGAAATCAACAGACATGTCTGGCTACATTACTCACCGAAGCGAAAACACATTGGAAATTGAATTATTTGATGAGTACAAATACAGATATGCACTGGATATTTCGACAACACTTTTTCGCGAATAAAATGCTATTATTATGAAGAAAACTGATCCTAGACCAGCAGTTAAGGGCAGCTTTTCTCTCTAAAAGCAATCAGTACCAGAAGCGGCAGTGGTCTGAGTGAGAAAATTACATGCTATTATCAAGTCCATCTCCCTCGGTCCGGAGGGGTCACAGGGATGTCCATGGGGTCCCTGGACAAGCCACCCCTGATCCCCACCTCTGGCGCTGGGCCTGGTTTTATGTGTTTTTCCGTGACATTCACGCTGTAAACCAATGCTGCCTCTCAGTATTTTTGCCATTCAGCTTACACTCTATACATGTCACGGTTAGGTTCAGTTTAGTTCAGTTTCAGTCAAGTCTATATTAGAGTCTATATTATCCAGCTCAGCAATACATCTTTTTTTATAATCCACAAGCAATTTGAACTCATTATATAATTTACATGATTTGAAAGAGGCATTTATAGCGTTATTAAAAATCGACCCATGCTGTAGCCATGTATTGAGATTGCACTTAAAAGTAGCCACTGTTTCTTGTGGAAAATATTGTGGTAACAGAAAGTCTCATTTGCACAGTGCAGGTTTTTGCTGCTGAAAACTGCAGTACTGAAGAATATGCTGCAGCTCAGAAGGCACTTTTTGAACATCTCGGCTTGGACAAGAATGGCATTCAAACGATCCGAATGCGGCCTTTGTCCTGGGGCCCTACTACCATTGTTTATGTGGACCTGTATGTGAACTCTATCATAGATGTGGTATGAGTCCAGCATGATTTATCTTCTCATTCAGGTCAATTTGAATTTGTAGCATCACTCAAAACCATTTTTATCTACAGAATGAAAAAGACCAGAGCTTCTCGACACAGGTCAAAATGATAACTGTAAGTGCTTTAAAAACAAAACTTGATTAGCATGAAAATATCAAGCATCTCCCCCTTAGAATCCCCTTGAACTTTATATTCATAACTTTCCAGGTTTGGGCAAATTCAAATGTGGAATGGTATCCAGACGATTTTTGTGGAATGGACACTCTAGCAGCTCCAAAAGATATATTTTGGACTCCAGACATTGGAATTGTACAAAGGTATACAAATATAAAAACGGAATTTGTGTTAACTCTGTCAGACACACTTAAAAGCATGCTAATTTAAGTTAAACTATCCAAAAACGTAAATGTAAAATATTCAGTAATATCGGTGTTTTGTGACAGATTGAATTAAAGACTGTTTCTGTTACTTCTTCGTATTTGTGCGCGATACAGTTGTACTGTGACAGTTGTACTATAAACAGTTGTACTGTGACATTGTTATTATTTTATCCATTTAGCATCAAGACAGAATTTGGAGCAAAAGAGTTTCCATATGTGCAGTTGTTGTGCTTTGGCCTTATGGCTTCATCTGACATTTTAACTGTGACCACGGCCTGTATGATGGACCTGTACAGGTTTCCCTTCGACATCCAAAGCTGCAATATAACACTTCAATCTTCAGCGCATTCAGGTACATCTGAAACCTATGAATCAGTGTTGACAAACACATAAATGAAAGATAACATTTCTTCTTCCAAACAGTTTGACTTAAATTTCAATGAATACAATTCTTTTCTCACAGTAAATGAGCTCTCATTAAACACACTCTATGGTTCCGTATGGCTGACCCAGGAGTCGAAGCAGACCTTTCAGTCCCAGGGAGAGTGGGAGCTCCTCAGTATAAATATGACTAATTCTAATTCATCTTTCATATGGGGCATCAAGAATCAGCTGACATATCAGGTACAGAGCGCAGTGTAAAGCAATATGTAGGCTACAAATGATCAAACCAACTAGCAAAAAATACATAAATGATTACACTTTTTTGAACCCTTAAAGGGCAATAGCAAAACATATCATAGAAAATAATGTATTGCTATTATCCAACACATTAAATAACTGTTTTCACATAATGAAATTATAGATTTATCTTCTTTGTGTTTGCCATGAAGAATTAAAATTAAATGTACAATGAGAATGTGTGTATTTTTTTTCTTACAATCCGTAGTAATTCATTTTTAAAGTCAACATCTAAATTCTGTTAATCAGTGAGTAGTACTTATAAACTACACTAGGGGGCGCAAGAAAATTCCCAACACTAAAGGGTTGTTTCCCAGACAGGGTTTTACATTAAGCCAGGAGTAGAATCTAGAATAGTTAATTATGGTTTAAAAAATGAATTTCTGAAACACAGATTAAGTACAGATTACTAACACCTGGACTATGAAGTCCTAAACTAAAATAAACAAGATTAATTTAAAACCAACTCTGCTAATGTGAATTAACACGACCAAAGTTACCTGTAAAACATGGAAAAAACCAAGAAAAGCTTAAATTGTAAAGTCATTATTTCTGTTTGTTTGTGTGCACAAAAATGATTCTCATCACTTTATAAAATTAAGGTGGAACCACCTTTCTGAGCTTTGAAAGTGTTCATTTAATATATATATTATAAGTAATATATATATAAGTCCATGACAGAGAACGCAGATTTCTGTTATTATGGTTTAAAGGCCATTTTAGTCCAGGACTAGGCTTAATCTCTGTCCGGGAAACCACCCCTAAATGTGTTTGGAATTAACTTTTATGTTGTTTATTAATTATAATTAATAATGATGGTTTGCCTGTGTCTCCTCCTAGTGTGGGAACCAAGTATCTTCTCTTGAGCACCCACCCACTGATTAACATAGAATTGACATGTTAAATTTTACAATTAAATTGTAAACTTTACATTTTAATTGGATTTCTCTCAGAAATATTGTATTAAAGGGGTCATGAACTGCATTGTTTTATTGTTTTATAATGTTTCCTGGGGTGCACTTATAATGGTAGAATGTTTCTTACATAAAAAATTTTCATAATTTAGAAATAAAAGGCATTTTTCCTACTCTGATTTTAGCTTTCTGCTCTGAATGCTATGTTATAAGGGGCGTGTCTGCGAGACTTCAGTGTAAACTCCCCCTCTGCTGTGATTGGCTTACGTCTTTCCATTTGAAATAGTATTACTACCTCTTTTAGCTTGTTTTTACTATTACAGCTCTCATGGTTAAAGGGTTAGTTCACCCAAAAATGAAAATTCTGTCATTAATTACTCACCCTCATGTCGTTGGACACCCGTAAGACCTCCGTTCATATTCGGAACACAAATGAAGATATTTTAGTTGAAAGCTGATGCTGAGAAAGGCTTCACACAGGCCTCCATTGGCATTCAGTACATTGACACTTCCAAGATCCATGAAAGGCACTTAAAACGTCGTTACAAAGTCTATCTCACCACAGTGGCTCTACAATAATCATACAATGCGACGACAATAGTTTTTGTGCGCAAAAAAAAATCAAAAGAACACCTTTATCCAGCTTGTTATTGCCTTCCGCGTGTGTCTCCACGACGCATGCGCGAGAATATGACGTAGCGCCGGGGCTCGGGATTCCATGAAATGCACACTCTAACCCCATTTTGAGCACTACGCCGAGACCTAAAGCACGATCAATGTAGAATCCAACAGCTTAGACACGCGCGTCTTCCTCTGCTCGTAAACAAATCGCTTCTGGGTCATCTGTCCGAACGCCGGATCTGCGTCATATTCTCGCGCATGCGTCGTGGAGGCATACACGGAAGTCGAGAACAAGTTGGATAAAGGTGTTATTTTGATTTTTTTTTGCGCACAAAAACTATTGTCGTCGCATTGTATGATTATTGTAGAGCCACTGTGGTGAGATAGACTTTGTAACGACGTTTTAAGTGCCTTTCATGGATCTTGGAAGTGTCAATGTACTGAATGCCAATGGAGGCCTGTGTGAAGCCTTTCTCAGCATCAGCTTTCAACTAAAATATCTTCATTTGTGTTCCGAATATGAACGGAGGTCTTACGGGTGTCCAACGACATGAGGGTGAGTAATTAATGACAGAATTTTCATTTTTGGGTGAACTTACCCTTTAACTAATCGTGAAAAGTGATGCATTACATTTAGATCTATGGCATTATATAGCATGAAAGGTTGCAGTGATGATCATTGTAGCCGATCACACACATGCTGAGCGCATGGAAGCAGTGATCTCGTCATTGCAACTCAGTTTCTGTACACTAACGAATACTTTCATCAACTAATAGTGCAAACGTGATATAGTTAAGAGATTTGTTGAATAAAACTCACTGATAAACATGTCACTGATAATCTCTCACTGTTTGATTGACAGGTTCAGCGCACGCTGCTCCAACGATTGCAAAGGGAGCTTTCTTTGATCGTTTTCTTTATAGAATTTAATCACTGTTAAATAACAGATTATTTTCACCTTCTAAGAGAAACAACGCAAGTTGATGTTTAGTCACTGGTCTGATTTACTGACACAAAGACAAAGAACATCTGACTATATGAATCATTACATTTCAGATCAGGCATTGAATGAACACAGTTACTTACATGTTGCATTACTGTTGAGCCCAGGCACTGCACAATATTTTGTAATCCTCAAAGGCATGTTTAGTAGCTCGATCTGGTTTAACACTAGGCCTATGTTACATGTGCGAATCGGTGGGTGGGGCTAAACAGGAAGTGATGAAGTAGGCGTTGATCTTCTTCTGCAGAGGCGGTGCTTGCCTCCCTATGAGGTCATAGATCCCCACTTTGAAAAACCTGTCGTTTGCTGGGACTGGTGCCAATAAATGCTTTTATTGGACTAACAAGGAAGTTTCCAGTTCTGAAACTTACAGGATATTCTTATAGTATAAAGACCTCTTATATGTCAAAAGCTCAAGGAAAATTTGATTTCTCAGTTCATCACCCCTTTAACATTATGAAAAGTAGCTTTATATGTTATATGTTTTTATTTGTCAGCTACAGTGCATAACTGTGAAGATTAAAATGCTTAATGAATCATGTAATTTATTTATTTATTTTTTAAATTGGCCACATTTTGCATACACTGGTGAATTAAATGGCTGTAGTTGGACTTTCTTGATGCTTCTTGATTTAGTTTCGCTGATGTAACTGTTAAATTGTTTCTGTTTCTATATGACAGATCGCCATCAAGAGGAGACCTTTACTGTATCTCATCAATTTCATGCTACCAATATTTTTCTTCCTTGTTCTGGATGTGATCTCCTTCTTCATTGACACAAGTGGATCAGACAAGCTGAGCTTTAAAGTGACTTTGCTCCTGTCTATTTCTGTGATGCTCTTGATTCTTAATGACACACTGCCCTCTACCGCTGATAAAATCCCTCTGATTGGTGAGTTTAACTTAAACATGATAATCATTGCTTACTTTGTTAAACATTTTGTTAGTGTCGCAACATAAGGATTGTTGGTAACACTTTATAATCTCACGCTATGAAGCATTAGTTAAGCATTAGTAAATAGTTAATTCATCATTTATAAAGCATTAATAGACATTAGTAAGCAGTTTATAAATACAGCTATAAAAGCTTTGTTCTTGATTTATAAGCATATCTATAATGTGTTAAATAATTTTATTTTTATACTTTATGAATGATTAATTTATAATTTCTAAATGATTACATTTACAAACCAGTTATTTAGGAGTTGCCAGTGGTTTAAAAGATCATTTATAAAATGTAAGTAAATGATTAATAAAATATTTAAATGTGCATTTATACATCTTATTATTTAGCCATAGTAGTTATTCAGTGTGTTAATAAATGCTTTATCAACACATATTCCTTCTGTAATTCACTATTAATTCAGGTTGTTATGAAACATTTAGTAGATGTCACTAATTATTTTTGTGAGCTCATCTAAAATGAGGACTAGTTATGCCTCGTAAAGCTTTTACAAAGGAGATTTAAAGGCTCAGTTATTCATTTTGTTGCTTATTTTTTATTTATATTCACTTTCTTGCTTATTTTATTTTCCATTTTTCTAAAAGAACGTTTGTGTGTGGAGCAAGTGGTTTGTTGTTGTCACCAATTGTGTCATCAGGTTCGGCGCTACTATTTGTTTTTGATTTGATGGTTGTCGTAGGAGAAGTCAAACTGCAGGATTGTGCAGTTCTCAAATTTGATCACAATTGTCATTAATCGGCTGTCAGCGAACATGTGTAGACTTCCGATTTTGGCCTAGGATCAGAGACATCTTTTAGAATTCACAAAATTTGCCTCAGACTGCCAAATCGAGAGAGCTAGCACATGAAGGGAAGACACAGGGAGAAACTGCTTTCCAGGCCTGGGAGGAGTCCCAGGAGTTTTCCATTGAAGGCGTCCCTCCCTTGGCCCGAGGCACTTTGTAGAGCAGGCCATTCGATGTTGAGGCGAACAGGCTTCTCTCTCAAAACAGATCATTGCACAGATGCAGAGCCGGCTCTCCCTATAAGCGAACTAAGCGGCTGCTTAGGGCCCCGCCGCCACTAGGGGGCCCCCTAACTACAGATTGCACTCGCCAGCGTCGCCGCAGTTTATCACGCAAGACGCTCAATTCGCGTCATTCGCACCGCGCGAAAAGCGCCTTCCGCGCCGCGGGACCTCTAGACGCGCGTCAACACGCCTTTCCATTGACTTAACATTGAAATCAAATCACTCGCGCCAGACACTCTATTTGCGTTTGGTGTGAACGCAGCATAACGTTAGCTGTCCGTCGATTATGCTGAATCAACATTGCTTGCGCTATGGTCCAGCCGTCGGCCCCAGCTCTGGGCTACAGACCGCATAGAGACAGACCCACCTCCTATGAATGTATTTTCTTTTTAACAGTTAACGTTACATGACCTACACTAGTTCTGGGAAAGAAAAAAACGAAAAATCTTTGTCTCAATAGACGCTTATTACAATAAAAAAATAGTTTAAGAACATTCGAGAGAAAGAAAGTAATAGGAAGAGAAAGAGAAAGAGCAATCATTTGAAAGTCAAAATCAAAATGAAGTTTAAAATAAAGCGGTTAAATACAAGCTTTTTCTTATGGTCTTAATTGAATAGGCAATTAAAGATTATTAATAAATATTAATCTATATACTATTATGAAATATTTTATATAGGCTATTGTTAAGCTAAATCGCCCAGACCATTTAAACCTAAAGAAAACACAGTGTCCTCTCTGAAACATTACTGAATGATGATCGATACAAGACACCTAAAAGCAAAATGGATTTGTGGTAAATTTTAGTAAAGAACACTGTAAAAAAAAGCAGGTCCCCAATTGAAAATTTTCTAGTGAGCGATCACATCTAAATTTTTCAGTTGGCCAAATTGAATTAATGTGAATTGATGCATTTTAATTCAATTAAATTTCAAGAAATTAAATTTGGCCAACTGAAAATTTTAGATGTGATCGCTCACTAGAAAATTTTCAATTGGGCACCTGATTTTTTTTTTACAGTTAATGTATTACTGTATGTAATCATAAAAGGTAAAAAATATCTCACTCCATGCTGTGAAGGTTTAAAATATGAACAGTATGTACACAGCAAAATCCCCAGTGTTAAATTAACACTCCTCAGTGTACATATGTGTCCACACTACAGGGTGTTAAAAGTAACACTTAAGAAGTGTTAAAGTTAATGAGATAATTAAGTGATTAATTAAGTGATGATTGACCATTAGTGATGAGAAACACAAGAACTACAACTGACTTCAGCCACAGCTTTAGATGCAATCCACTGAAGATAAAAGAAGACATTAAATCTCTGAAGATCTCAGCAGAGGAGGATTAAACAACTCCACAAACAGCATTACCAGCTTCACACATTACTAACCAGACAGACTTTATTTCTGTCAGACAACTACAGAAGCTCTTACTGAGGTTTAGATGTTGATGATTTATTGAAAATAATAGTTTTGTTTGACGCCACCATTATGGTGATCAGTGTTGCTTTAGTTGGGGTCTTGACCCTTGACTTGTCACCATTTTTTCCTCTCTGGCTGCTGTAACTGTTTGTTACAGTGAGAACAGCAAGAGAAAATTGATGATGACAAGTTGATGACAGATGATGTTGGCTTGTTGTTGGTGATACAGTTGTTATTATCATATAGTGCCTTATTTGCTGATCTCCTGAGAGTCATTGATTATAGTAGCCTTGTGACTCTACAGCAGGAGATCGAGCAGTGTTTTCGTCAGATAAACTGATCAATGTTTAAAATGTGTACAGTCTTGTTTTCCGGTTTAATAACACATCACACAATAAACACTCAAACTCCTGCGAGTTGTTCTCACACACACACATCAAGAATCAGCCTATGAATCTCAACAATGGTGACATGCTTTATGCCGCAATGCATTCTGGGTGCATCATGCAAAACTCATCAATGGCTCCTAGAATGCATTGTGGCATGAAGCATGTCACCATTGTTGAGATTCATAGGCAGATTCTTGATGTCTGTGTGTGAGTTAATCTCGCAGGTATAAATATGGACCTTTCCTGGAATCACAGTAAAAACAAAGGTTAATAGTATATTGTTCAGACTCAGCCATAAGATCAGTGATTTAAATCACTATACAATGATCATATTCTTATCACTGATCAGTCAACAGCATCTGATTGTGTTTACTCTTGCTTTTCTTGCCATAGCAAACTCAGTTACAGCAGCCAGAGAAACACTTACATTAAAATGTCATCAAACTGGCCAACTAAAGAAAACACTAATCACCATGATGGTGACATTAAAAAAAGTTTCAACACAAATTCAACAAAAATGTAATTCTCAATAAGAGCTTCTGTAGTCGTCTGACAGAAATAAAGTCAGTCTGGTTAGTAATGTGTGAAGCTGGTAATGCTGTTTGTGGAGTTGTTTAATCCTCCTCTGCTGAGATCTTCAGAGATTTCATGTCTTCTTTTATCTTCAGTTGATTTCATCTAAAGCTGTGGCTGAAGTCAGTTGTAGTTCTTGTGTTTCTCATCACTAATGGTCAATCATCACTTAATTAATCACTTAATTATCTCATTAACTTTAACACTTCTTAAGTGTTACTTTTAACACCCTGTAGTGTGGACACATATGTACACTGAGGAGTGTTAATTTAACACTGGGGATTTTGCTGTGTAAGAGTTAATCAACCAATAATTAAATAATATAATTTAACATTGGATTTCTTTTAATTTACCCTTAACATAATTGTAAAAAACTAAAGGTCACTTTCTCAGGAGGAGCCATTCTTAAATATTTTGGTGGTCGTGGAGAAACATTTCATGAGGCTGACACCAGAGATGACACAAGTAAATATTTCCCACCGCCTTTCTTTTGAATAGTTTTGTGCGCAACTTCAACATAGCTAATTTTCCTCTTGCCAATAAAAAATGTAGTTTTATAATCATAATTCACTATGTTGTCTAATTGTACTTTAATATTAATTTAAAATTAATGTGTTTTATCTACTCTGCATACTGTATTTATTATTAATTATATTATAATCTCAACAGCTGGAGGAGGTGACTCTACTGCTGCTTCAGTAGAGCATAGCGAGCCGCATACCACTATGGCTAATGTTGTAAGTTAGCTATATATTGTTAATGCTAAATTATTAATATTTATTTGTTTACAACAAATTGACCTTAAATTTGCAAATCTATAATCTTTACTTTTACTGTTTCAGTGAGTGTACTTTAATAAGCAGTAAAATAATTGTAGGCAATCATGTTAAAAGATATACAGATGAAATATGTAAGTGTTAGATTGTATACAGTTGCTGGTTTGCAGTGCAATACTCCATTATTCACTGCAAGGCAGGGCCCCAAAATTATCCTGCTTAGGGCCCCCAGATTTACAGAGCCGGCCCTGCACAGATGAGATGTTATTCCTTCTTTGGCATTTCGGCCTGTCGCACCTTCGCCGGTGCCATTAGGTCAGTTGCAGGGTCGTCAGCTGGAGGCCACTGTTCACTAATGTTTCACCCCAGTACATCTCCCCACCACCCCCTGCAGCTGCCTTTACTGCGCTGTTGGCCCCCAACAGTTGTGTTTCCTCCGGAGCAACATCCAGTATCTCACCTTCTCAGCCTCCTCTCCCTGCTCCTATAAGGCTTCCGCAGGTTTGACCCTGCCACTCCTGCACCATGGAGCAGTTGAACTCCTGTTCTGCCCACAAAGCCCCGGCACCCGACCTCCACTGGGAAGACCCTGGCGCTCCAGCCCAACTCTTGGCACTCCGCTGCCAGCTCTGAGTACTTGAGATGCTTCCTTTCGTGGGCTGCTGCCATGCCCTCTTCACAGGGGATGGTAAGTTTAATGAGGAGGACCCTTTTCTCCACCGTGGACCACATGACGATGTTTGGCCAGAAAGTAATTGTTGCAAACTCTCTTTGGAAGAAAGTGCATTTGCACTTAGTAGAGCCAGCTGTTCGAAGTTGAGGCGAGTGGGCTTCTCTCTCAAAAAACTAAAATAAGACCAATTGGGGCAAGGCAGTGGGAGCATTAGCCTGAGTGGTTACTGACCACAGGATGGTTTGCTCATCCTCCACGCCATCAAGAAGGCCTGCATCATCCTCATCCCCAGAGCAGGCCAGCTCGTCAATGTATAACTTTTGCCCACTGAGTTAAAACAGTTCGTCATAATTGGTGTTAACTGGGGTTGACTTTTTCTTAGTTCTTGTTTATTGCTTCCTAGATTTCTGCTCCTTGTGTTTTTGTTGTTTTATTAAACAAACTTTAACTACATTTGGATCAAACTCTCCCTTGTCTCTGAGTACCCCAGTATATAAGTAGTGTATTACATAAGCTGTGTCTATGGACCATAAATATAAGACACAGTAAAATAAATACACTGAAGTTCCAGAGGTCACATGATAAAATAAAATAAAAAAACACACATTTTAGAGCAGGAAAGCTTTTGCAGTCATTGTTTGCTGTATTCACAGGGGTTTACTGCAGTGTGATTTTCAGTCTCATTGGTATCAGCATTCTGGAGACCATCCTTGTGAATTGTATGATGGCTAGAGGAGCTGAGAGCAGATCAGTGGAAACCACAGCTGCTGTTACTGGCCAAAATGGTAAGAGTCAACACAGCATTATGATATATGGTAACACTTTACAATAACATTTCTTGAATATGCATGATCTCATTCCTGAATTAATAGTTACTTCAACAGGAACTAATTGGTAAATGCAGTGACTCATCAAAAAAGAATAAAGAGATATACTCTTAACTATTACTGAAGTTAGTATGTTTCATAGTTAATGTATACATTTATACATGTTGGATGAAACTAAATGTGCATAATTTAAAGGTGCTGTAATTTCTTTGACAGTACTAAAGCATAAAAGTACCAAAATATGTTTGCACAGACTTGTGCTAAATTACATGTTAAGTTCAAATTCTTGTCTCTCTCTAAAAAAAATAGGTGTGTTCAACTTTATGTGGCACTGCAAACATATTAACTGTCCAACCTATAAAGCTTGTCTATTGTCATTTTGCTCATTCCTGTTGCATGTGTACTCAATCCGGCAACCCCTTGGACCATCAAGTCTGAGGGGAGGGGGTAAATAACTCTCTCCAATATTTTGAATTTAAACTGCAGTACCCATCTTAACCACTAGTTGTCAAAATTACATACTGCCCCTTTAATATTATCATAATTTAAACTTTTAACGATCATTGCATAGAAAATGATTATTCTGACATTATGGGATCCTCTTTACAATATGTCACGTGTCCCCTGTTCCTTCCCTAATGTTTAGGGAACATCGATTTTTAATGTTGTATTGTGAAGCTGATGTGCTTGTATGCGCTTGCTCACAGCTTTTTATTGAGGTTGAAACTTTATAAATGAAATAAATTGCACACGCACACAAAAATTCAGGAGTTGATATTCAACCTCTGCCCTGTGAGTTTTATAAATAAAACAGATTCACTAAAAGCTACATTATATTTCAATGAGGTGATAACTTTGCTGTAATTAAACCAATAAGTTTCACTATTACATCACTACCACTAGCTTGTGCGCTCTCTCGCTCTCATTAATTAATTTGAGTACATAAAAAAATTTCATCTTACAGCGCTACTTTATTTCACTTCAGAATTCTCGATATAAAGAGCTGTAGGCTAGATAAAGTATCAAACGAAAATGACCTTTTCCTGTCTGTTTGGTCAAACATCCATGACAGCTGTTATCTTGTCCGTGCTGGCTAACATGATTATCCGGCATGAATTATATAAATAATTTTGATAATACAGCCATTAAAACCAGAGGGTCTACTATGTGCATAGTAGCCTAAGCGATCACCGACAATCATTTCGAAAGGCAATCTGTGTAAACAAAAAATCGGATATGGACAAAAGATCGGATCTGAGCATTAAGCCTTGCAGTGTAAACACAGCCATATATAGCTATGATTGCAGACACACAATCTTGACTTGCTCTTGAGTGGTCACAAACCAACGTTGACATATCCAATATGGTGGACAGTTTATGTATAGCAGGCCAAAGAAATAACTGCTAATGAGGCATCTATGTATATATCTTATGTGAAGGAGCATTTAGAGAACCTGTTCAAAATTCCCTAGTCAGCGGAAGATTGTGCATTCATCCATCTCCACCCCTTCTGGACACCCCTTTAACTTCTAATTAATGACTTTATGTAATTTGAATGTTTAACTCAGATTATTGAGAGTGAAATATTTATTTTAAGTATGTACATCAAAATGAAAAGAGTTTAAAGGTCCCATGGCATGGCATTTTTCTATTATTTTATAATGTTTCCTGAGGTGTACTTATATTGTTAGTATGATTTTTACATCATAAAATGTCATAATTTAGAAATAAAAGGCATTTTTTTTATATACTGCTGTTTGCCCTGTGGCTGAATGCCCTGTTTCAAGAGGCGTGTCTGCTGTGAGACTTCAGTAAAAACGCCCACTGTTGTGATTGGCTGACATCTTTGCATTTGAAATGAGCGGAGGGGGCGTGGTTTAACGAGGTCTACGAGGCATGAGCAGGCACGAGCTGCTGCCAGAGAGACGGATGGACCTGAGTTCACTTCACATCAGTTCTCTCAGCATGTCTCAGTTCAGGGTGAACTGTTGTAGTTACTAGAATATACTTCAGGTTATTAGTTTATTTCTAGTCGGAGGGGCTGTCACTCATGTCAGAAAGTTAGTAACTTTAGTAAATGATGGATCAGCGCTGACTGGAGACGCGAACCCTTTAGAACGATTCAGTCCGATTTGGTGAACTGATTCGGTTCACTAAAAAGAACCGGTTCAAAAGAAAGATCGTTCGCGAACCGGACATCACTAATGTACCAGAGACGGAGCTCAGCGATTGCTAACAAAGTTATTTATAGTAACTACTGAGTTGTGAGAGCGCTGTCAGTCAGCGCGAGTTTATTGTGTTTGTTTCTGAGAGTTCTGAATAAACACAGTCACACCGAGTCCGTCTTCATCATTATTACCAACTTTGTAACACATGTAATGTACCATTACAGCTGTCGAGATGAACGAGTTACGAGTAAGTGTTGATTATAGCATTATTTTTAGATATGTTCCTATCATATGAAAAGTGACGCGCAGTGACGCGCATTGAGTACACAGCGCAAACAAAGACACAACAGCAGTAATCGAATGTAATCCAGTTTATTGTGGGGATAGCTGGCTAGCCTAGCCGGATACCCTCACGCTTACCCCCCTTCTGCTTAATCTCACCCCGCGTATGGCGCCTCCGCTGTGGGCCAGATGCAGTACTGGGGGTCGGGGATGTTGAAGGCCGGGCCAGTGCAGCCCGAGCTTGGGCGTGCGTGAGGTTTATCTCTAAAGATGTGACTCTGCCGATGTTGAGCAGAAACGACTGTATGCACATTGTAGAACAAATAGACGCGACGAGGACGAACAAAAACACTGACTCACAAGATAGAAAACACGAAAACACTGTTCTGTCTGGAGAGAGAGAAGCTGCAGCGTGTGCACGAATAATAAATAATTAGCTACACATAAGAAATCACTGATCACAGATCAGAAGGAACTGAAAAAAGACTTCTGTTTTCATTTGTACATCCAAACACTGAGAAACTGCCAGCGTTCACTCGTTCACAACAAGCAATGATCTCTCGAGCGCTTGCATGGGCGTGCCAGATTCTCTGGGTGGAGGAAAGGGAGGGAACCGTTCCTGCTTGGACGTCAAACCAGGAGACTTCAGGATTGGCTAGTCTGGCCTGTCATTTTCTCAAAGGCAGAGAAAGACAGCCAGAACTCGGGTTTACACCGATCAACATTTCTATCCACTTGGGGACAATATTCAGGCTAGGGGAACTCATATTAATGTTGAAAAACCTCATAAAATGAAAATTTCTTGCCATGGGACCTTTAAAATCATTCTGTTTAGATAATTACTTAGCTCACTCCAGAAAAAGAGTGCATATACACACAACCTAGAATCTGCGCACATACACTTTTTGCCAAAAGTTCTGGGACGCCTACCTTTACACATGAACTTTAATGACATCCCATTCTTAATCCGTAGGGTTTAATATGGAGTTGGCCTGCCCTTTGCAGCTATAACAGCTTCAACTCTTCTGGGAAGGCTTTAGGTTTAGGAGTGTGTTTATGGGAATTTTTGACCATTCTTCTAGAAGCGCATTTGTGAGGTTGGACACTGATGTTGGACGAGAAGGCCTGGCTTGCAGTCTCCGCTCTAATTCATCCCAAAGGTGTTCTATCGGGTTGAGGTCAGGACTCTGTGCAAGCCAGTCAAATTCCTCCACACCAAACTTGCTCCATCCATGTCTTTATGGACCTTGCTTTGTGCACTGGTGTGCAGTCATGTTGGAACAGGAAGGGGCCATCCCACAAACTGTTCCCACAAAGCTGGGAGCATAAAATTGTCCAAAATGTCTTGGTATGCTGAATCATTAAGAGTTCCTTTCACTGGAACTAAGGGGCTAAGCTCAACCCCTGAAAAACATAACCCCCATTCCATAACCCCCCTTCCACCAAACTTTACACTCGGCACAATGCAGTCAGGCAAGTACCGTTCTCCTGGCAACCGCCAAACCCAGACTCGTCCATCAAATAGCCAGACAGCGTGATATGTAATGCGCTGACCCCGCTATGTGATTTTACGTAGTTGCTGTTGTTCCAAATTGCTTCCACTTTGTTATAATACCACTAACAGTTGACCGTGGAATATGTAGTAGTGAGGAAATTTCACGAATGGACTTATTGCACAGGTGGCAACCTATCACGGTACCACACTTGAATTCACTGAGCTCCTGAGAGTGACCCATTCTTTCACAAATGTTTGTAGAAGCGTCTGCATGCACAGTGCTTGATTTTATGCACCTGTTGCCATGGAAGTTGTTGGAACATCTGAATTCAATTATTTGGAGGAGCATCCCAATACTTTTGGCAATATAGTGTATTTACGCTAAGCTTATTTTTTTTATAAATCACAATGTGCATGGAAAATTGCGTACGCACATTTCAATGGCTTTTTTGTGTATACACAACATTTATACATCAGACCCCTGATGATTAATCAGCACTGTGGCTTGGATACCATAATAGTGGCATCTCAAATATTTTAAAAGCAAAAATGTGTGTCCTACTTGCAGCACTCATAAATGGAAAAGATGACATGGTCTCTTGACACGTGTGAAATGCTGAAAAAGAGCATGTTTCATGTTAATTACATATGTGCATATCTATGTTCAATTTTGATTTATTTAATCACATGAAAAAAGCATATGAATCTTTAAATTAACACATGCATGTGAGACCATGTAATGACATGAAAACACCCATGTTGAATTGGTTATTCTATAATAATTTCAGCAAAGATTCCCTATTGAAGAATTGTTTAGGCAAAACATGAGATACAGCATTTATCATGAACAATGTTTTGTTTCATCTTTTATAGACCCTCCAGACTCAGTTAGAGATCAGAATGAAGAGTATTATTGTACCCTCAACCTTCTGAAGCAGATCCTCACTGAGTTTCGGGCTGCAACTCGACAAAACCAACAAGAAAAGACATCTCTGAGCTGGACCACAGTGGCCAGAATCATAGATAAGACCTTCTTGGTTCTTTATGTAATCACTGTTATTGTGTTTCTGTCTGTGCTTGGGAAGGTTTGGCGCCTATATTGATTTTTTTTTTTTATATGAGATGGCACACTTTTCTGCAGAGTTTATCAAACTCACCTCTCAGAAGACCTTGGCTGCATCCAAAATCCCATACTCTCTTGAGCAGGTACTTGTTTTGAATTAGCCTACTTCATTAAAAGTGTTCTATATAGTATGAATGTGTATAGTATGAATTTTAATCTGGACATACTACATTCGTACATGTCATTATCACGTGACTTACCAGCTTCAGTTGCATCACATCTATAACGGCCAAAACTATGTTTTTGCATGCATCACATTATTGTGCAGTGGACCCTTTAAGAGACTGATCACTTGACTCATAACGCACGCTACGTGCTGGTGACGTAGAAGCGCTGTATCTCCAGTGTGATGAGAACCACGGTAGATGATAAGTCTTGGTTTACGTTTATTTGTAACGCTAAGAAAGAGTGAATCCCTCATGTATGAGGCAGCGCGTGTACCTGCCATTAAATGTGAGAAATACAGATTTTTCGCCTTCAAGCTCTTTATTTTCATGATTCAACAAGAGTTATCTGGGTCAAAGCATTACACACTTCACTGCCATTCACTAATCCTATACTATGGCCTCATGGAATAGTAAAGTGTTCATCGTTTCCAGACTTCCATGTGTATTACAAACACAAAGTTGGAGCAGCCAGAGAAAAGCTAATATACACACAAAAAAAAGGTCAAGATCCTAACTAAATAAACACTGATCATCATAATGGTGACTTCAAACAAAACATTCCATATTAATGTCAATTCTCAGTAAGAGTTTTTGTTCATGTATGACAGAAATAAAGTCCATATGGTTAGTAATAAGTGCAATAATGTGTAATGGCTGGAAGTCAGTGTGTCTCTCCTTTTTTCTGTTCTTGTTAATATAAGTGAATCTGGTAATGTTTGTGGGGCTGTTTAATCAGATCTTGAGAGATTTAATGTGTTTTATTTTGAGTTGATTTAATCTAAGGCTGTGGCTGAAGTCAGTTGTAGTTTTCAGTGATTCTGCTTGTTAACATCAGTTGTTCATCATTAATGCTCAATCACAAGTTTTTGCTGTGTACCTGCAACTTTGTAGTAATTCTGGAGACCTTGGTTAGCTTGTTCAGGTGTGTTCGATTAGGGTTGGAGCTAAACTCTGCAGGAAAGTGGATCTTGAGGTCCAGAGTTGAGGACCCCTGCTGTAGTGTGTACACGTATGTACACTGAGCAGTGTTAATGTAACACTGGGGATTTTGCTGTGTATATACTCTACTAACACTCTAATGAGAGTTAGTAGACATGTAGGTGCAACATTACTTATAGTCAACAGAATGTGTTAAAGGGACAATCAACATAAAGTGAAACCAAAATTTGATGATCCAAAATTCTTTTTGACTATTTCAATAATAAGGAACTACAAAAGGGACAGTTCCTGAAATCCATGTGGTCTAAACTGTCCCACAGCTTGTTTCACTGGAAATAAAAAGCAGTCACAGTTCCTGTTTGAGCAAGAGGTAATTCAAAGATCTTGTGAACTTAAAATCAATGTTACTGATTGTGAAACACTAAAAAGCATGCTTGATACTTGATTCATTTTTTTATTTTCCTGTATTTGTAAACATCACAAGACATCTGCTTGAAGCTTATTTTCTGAGGTTATGCCTGTCAGGTTTTTATACACTAAACTGAAAATGTTTATATTGTTTTCCTGTTATCACTGTAAAGCTGCTTTGAAACAATCTGTATTGTAAAAAAACACTATATAAATAAAGGTGACTTGACTTGATTGAAAAACCTCATGGTCAGAATATAATTGGCCATGTGTAATACATTTTGGCCCGGTTTCACAGACATTTTAGGATTTGTCAGTGCAAGTTGCTTTCAGTTAAAACAGCTTAAATAACATGCATTTTAGTCTGGGACTAGCTTAAGCTTTGTCTGTGAAACCAGGGGTAAGCAGACTAATCAAGATCTTCATTTTGATTTTAGGCTACTGTATGTAACTCCAAAAAAAATGGCAGCATATCTTAGCTTGTGCATTAAAGGAACACGCCGACTTTTTGGGACTTTAGCTTATTCACCGTATCCCCCTGAGTTAGATAAGTCCATACATACCATTCTCATCTCCGTGCGTGCCATAACTCTGTCTGACGCACCTACTGCTAGTCTAGCTTAGCACAAAGACTGGAGGTAAATGGCTCCATCTAGCCTACTGCTCAATAAGTGACAAAATAACGCCAACATTTTCCTATTTACATGCTGTGATGCGTATAGTTACATCGTGTACTAAGACCGACAGAAAATGAAAAGTTGCAATTTTCTAGACCAATATGGCTAGGAACTATATAGCTCTGGAGGTCATGTGACCCATTAGGCAAGAACAGCCGGCGCCAGCATGAGTTTCAAGGCAACAGAGTTCACTGCGCACTTTAATTCAAAAGACATAGACTTTTATATAGCAAAACTTAATAGATTAAACATAACAGATCCCTATAATGCCCCCGGGGTGCTTTTCACGAGTATCGATAAAGGAACGGATAGCTTTCCGGTCAGGACACCTGTTGCACCAGCTGTGCGCAAGTTACAACTAGCCTAGTTTTGACGTAAATGGGCACTATTTTTGCGTTGCACCATTAAACTTAGTTGAAGCCTAAATCTACATATAAACTAAATATTTATGGAAGCCTCCGGTCAGGAGTACAATTAACAGATAGAATAGCAGGCACTGAACTGCATCAATATTGTTTAAGCCTACATGACAGACTTCGGGTGCGTCTCAATCAGCTCCCTAGTTCACTAGTCAGGCCACCGATCAGGGAGTCATCCCACTGCCTTATGTCCTGATCAGTGCCCTGACTACTGAACTAGGGAGCTGATTGAGAAGCACCCTTCAATTCTTTACACATATATGAAAATGCTGACATATAGGCCTATATGCGCTTACATTTTAAGAGAGAAAACTTGTGAATGCATTAACGTTAAATGTTAGCAGTTAACACGAACCTGTCCAAAACAGTGCGCCGCTGTGTACATCTGGTCCATAGGTCCGTGTTGTGCATGTCAAATAAAATCAGTCATAATCAATAATGTCTTATTTTTTGTTTCAGTATTTATTTATTGATCCTTAATTTAGTTTCAAATAGCCTTTCTTGATGTTATTTATATATAAAAGCACTTATGTTATTCACAATTAAGTATCGTATTTAATGGTAACTTATTTTTATCATTAGTTAGGAATAAACTGAAATTCACAGCATTCCAACAACTTACTGTGATAAAACGATATCCCATTTGCTTTCCCCCGCCTGTTCTGGCATCCTGGCGCACATCAGCTGTCCATCATGTTGAAATAGTAAGGTTTAAACAGTCTGGTTTTAAATTATTTTATAGATACCAATGCTATAGCCACTCTAGAGCCCCCCTGGTTGCCTGCCAAAATGGCGGCGTTAGGCTGCATGACGTCAAGCTCTGGAGCTCTATACTCTCATTCCGGCGTAATAATCAGGGAACTTTGCTGCCGTCCCATGGGTGCAGCGGTGCAATGATATTACGCAGTGCCTGAAAATAGTCCCCAGCACGCTGTCTGTGCAAGCAGGTTGTCTCGTTGGTTGTTGACGGAAGTTAGCCTATTTTCAGGCGCTGTGTAATATCATTGCAGTTGTAGTTGTTGTTTCTCTGTCCTTCAGTGATTCTGCTTGTTAACATCAGGTGTCTTCAATAATGCTCATTAATCACTTAATTATTTCATTAACTTCAACACTGATTCAGTGTTACTTATGAAAGACTGAGAAAACTTGCATAACGCCAAGATGTCTGGTGGAAGACAATTACTCACTGAGAGGACACTTTTCGCAGACGACGTCACACTGAGAGTGAATCAACTAAAAATGGCTCTAATTTACATGTACTTCCCTTCCCCTGAATCTCCCCCATCCTATTCCACTTGTCTTACACTTATAACACTATATGAGTGTGGACTATATAAACACTGCAGTGTTAAATTAACAACCAAAAAAGCACAAAAAATGTTGCAATCTGAGTATGTGCAATAAGAAAATCAGTACCGTATACACGCTCATATATTATGCTTTGTTCACACATAGCATCAAAAAGGTAATTTACTGATTTACCAGTCACAGTGATTGATTGATTGAGCATTTTCCAGAAAGGTTCATATTTTTGAAAGCCCCTAGTAAAAAAGAAAGCAAAACCGTTTCAGAAATTAAATTCCTTCTCTTGATGGAATCTGGGTGTGTTTTGCCAGTGAAATCCGGCCCCCTTTGCGGCTCTATTTAACACCCTTGTTGAACGTATATCACTGTCACCAGACAAGCTGCCTTTGAGAAGAATTTCTTCCCTTATCCAGGTAAGTGTATTTCTCGTGAATCACATTTCATCTTGTAATACTTTACATGTGGTTATTACAGAACTCTGCAATAGAGTAACAGTATTATAATAGCAGTGTTTCCCACAGTCTATTTGTGAAACTGGTGGGTGGACCTCGATCCCTCTAAGGGGGTTTTGTACATTTTGAAGTGAAATTCATAAATCTGGTGCACTTTGAGAGGTCAAAATTAAGAGAGAGTCTTATATAACTTTGTTCATTTGGCACACTGAATATTATATTTGTCATTAAATCTTTGGCTTATTTTGACAAATTTCAGATCTAATCAAAGATGACGTCAAAGATGTCAACAACGCTGGATTTAATTGGTGGTAATGGAGGAGATCGGTTTTCGCTTACTGGCAAGAAAAATGGTGCCAGTTTGCAGAAGATATGGGTATGGGTGGGGCCATCGCAGGTGAAGGCTGTCAGGGTCTGGCTTTCAGATGGGCAAAATGAAAGCTATGGAAGGCCAGAGGGAGAGCACACAGAGTACACGTTCCAGCCAGGTGAGAGAATCACCTCACTGTCCCTGTGGGGCAACGGTATGGGGACACGTCTCGGAGGCATCAAATTCAAGACCAACCAACGTAAAGAATTTTTTGTGAAAATGACAAGCTGGGGTTTAAAAACAGAATATCCCATCAATGTCGGCTCTGGGTTTTGTCTAGGCGTCGTAGGAAGATCCGGATGGGACATTGACTGCATGGGATTTTTGTTTCTCAACAACATTCAATCCGTAGTTCTTACCGATGTCAGCTATCCCACTATTGAGCAAGTGACTCCACAGGTGACACTGGAAGAAATCAAATCCGTCACATACAAAAATGAGAGCTCTGTCAACCAACAGCAAAGAGTCGAAACTTCCAAGAAAATAATCAAAACAACCTCGTGGTCTATGAGCAGCAACATTACAGAAACCTTCGGTGTGGAGGTGAAGGCTGGGATTCCGGGCATTGCAGAAGCTTCCACAAAATACAGCACTACTGTCGGAAAAGAAAACACTTACAGTCGTGTGTACTCAAGTGAAAAAACTGAAACGCTTTCCACCAATATAGAAATTCCACCAAGGAAGAAGGTGCATGTAAAGATCACCATTGGCAGATGCTCTTTTGATCTGCCTTACACTGGCACAGTGAGGATGAACTGCAATAACGGCAGTGTGTTTTCTTTTCAAACCAAGGGTCAATACAAAGGTGTCAGTTATACTGATATAAACATAGATACTAAAGAATTTAATTTTTGACATCAACATCTAACACATACTGCATAATCTTGATATGATTGCATATTGATATGATATGGTTTCATTCTGTTGTCAGAGTTACTCATTGTTTCGTTGATCCCTTTCACCTGTTTAGTTCTCATTACCCTGTGTATATATAACCCTCAGTTTGCTTAGTTCTTTGTCTGCCGTTGTTTGTGTAAAACACACACCGGTTGTTTGTTTTGCCTTCTTTGGATTACCTGCTCATTGTATTTTTGCTTTGATTTGTATATTAAAGTGCCTCTTCCTGCCTGAATAAACTATATATTAATTTTAAAGGGCTGTCTGCTCCATTATTTCATGGGAAATGTATATTTAACATTGTATTTTTCAAAAGGTATTTTCTAAATCCAGTACTTCACACTCAGTTATAATAATAATCTCATATTAATTACTTCAGTGATTTTCCACACCAAATGTTCAATCTGAACTGTAAAAAGTTCACCCAAAAATGAAAGTGACCCAATGAATTAGTCAACCTCAAGTCATCCTATGTGAAATGTGAATTTGACATTCTTCTTATAATACAATCAGAGTTATATTAAAAATGCCCTGGCTCTTCCAAGCTTTATAATGGCAGTGACTTGATGGGTTGTTTTTGAAATCCCCAAAAGTGCATCTATCCATCATATAACTGCGGGGGGTTAATAAAGGCCTTCTGAAGTAGGGTGACCAGACGTCCCCATTTTCCCGGTTTTTGGTGTTCTGTCCCCGACTGGAGCTGTCCCTGGAAATGTCCGCTGTTTTACAACTCGTTCAAAACAACCCGCATATACATAGCAAAAAAGTCATAGCAAATCAGCCTGCTGGTTATAGGAGCAATCGTGTAGTGATTATTTTCACCAGCAGAAGGCGCTGTGAAACACGCTGACTCTACTTGGTCGCATACGCGTCACTACTACTTCATGAAGAAAGTTACAGAGAGCAGAGCGCCATTATCGTCAAATATCAAAAGAAACATTGTTATCGCTTTCAAGGTAGTAACGTTTTTAATTAAAGGTAGGGTAGGTAAGAATGATCTAAAACACTTTTGTCCAAATTTGTTTAAACTTTCTTTATATGTCAATACATAATTAAAATGTAAGTACTCTGAAAAAGAGAGTATAAAAATCGAGTGACTCTAGACTTTTTAATCTGCAATAAACACCGCTCATTATTTTCGTCCGGGACCAAACAAGTGATTGGCTTGGGCGACTGTCACTCTCTCTCGCTACCATGGCTACCACCCCTTTTGCTACAGGATCTGCCCACATGCGCGCACCCGTTTGATTACACTCCAGATCATATATACCTGTTCACATGCCCTTGTTCGAGCTTGAAGATTCAAGACTCGACGCAGGTCCTCTTGTCCTAAACTAAGTGCTCCTTGCACTGCAATTCTACCACCCCGTCCTCTGCCTCTATTTCCTCGGACCCTAGTTGCCCGCCCTCTTGCACGACCTCCTCTGCTTCGCCCTAGACCCCGGCCTTGTCCTCGAGCCGACGATGCGGTACTTGTCTTCGGAGTGTAGTCCTCATCAGAGTCAACAATGCTTTCATCATGGAAACTCTTACATGCAAAACACCGTATATGTTATGAACAGGGTATCTGCAGGTTTCACCAAGTCAAATTTAAGACTTTTTAAGACCTTTTCAAGACCATTATTAATTAAATTTAAGACCTATATCACGCATTAAAAAAAAAAAAAAAACGTACAAAAGGAAATGCAGAATCACAAAATAACTTGCAAAGCAAATTAATTTATTCAAATTGAACAGTAAACTTGCACTTCCTCATAGCTCAATCTCACCAGGATTAATATACAAACACTACCGGTCAAAAGTTTGAGAACGGTAAGATTTTTAAATGTTTTTACAGAAGTCTCTTCTGCTCACCAAGGCTGCATTTATGTTATTAAAAATAAAAAAAAGCTGTAATATTGTGACAGTTCTGTTGTAACTGTTGTCTATGTGAATATATAGTAAAGTGTAATTTATTCCTTTGATCAAAGCTGAATCTTCAGTGTCACATGATCCTTCACTCATTCTCATATGAGGATCTGATGATCAACACACATTTATGATTATTATCAGTGTTGAACACAGTTGTGTAAAAAAATTTTTTTGGATTCTTTGATGGATAGAAAGTTCTAAAGAACAGCATTTATCTGAAATAGAAAGTAAAAAAAATATTTCTGAAGGATTATGTGACTCTTAAGTCTGGAGTAATGATGCTGAAAATTCAGCTTTGAATCACAGACATAAATTGCATTTTAAAATATATTGAAACATAAAATAGTTATTTTAAATTGTAAAAAAAAAAAAAAAAAAAAAATCATAATAATACTGTTTTTGCTGTATTTTGGATCAAATAAATGCAGCCTTGTCTTGGTGAGCAGAATCTTACCGTTCTCAAACTTTTGACCAGTAGAGTGTGTGTGTGTGTGTGTGTGTGTGTGTGTGTGTGTGTGTGTGTGTGTGTGTGTGTGTGTGTGTGTGTGTGTGTGTGTGTGTGTGTGTGTGTGTGTGTGTGTGTGTGTGTGTGTGTGTGTGTGTGTGTGTGTGTGTATACATTTTTTATACATAAAAAAATTACTGATTTTGTGGTGGTCATTTTCAGAAATGTGCATGTTTTTTTTTTCCATAATAAGGTTGCCATATTTACCATATCATTATGTTAGATGCACAATAGTCATACATGGCAATAAAACAAACAAAAATGCATGAATCTTGTTTGACAATAGGACAAATAAATACAACTTAAATATAATGATACAAACAGTACTTTAAGTTTAGGTAAGCTACTGTTTGTTTTTCCCCGTTGTTTGATTAATATTAACGACACAGGCAGGAGCGGGTTTAGGCTAGGGCCTAGCCTAAACCCGCTCCTGCCTGTGTCGTTAATATTGGGTGACTCAGGGGTGTCCAAAGTCCGGCCCGCGGGCCAAATGCGGCCCGGGGATGAATTTCAAACGGCCCGCAGTGCGTCTATTAAAGTGTATTATATGTGGCCCGCCACGGATCATTTACAAATCATGCAGTTTCTCGATGTCGCCGCAAGGTGGCAGTACTAGACTTTAGGCCAGGGAAACGGCGCCCAAAAGCGGAACGAAACAGCGCTGCTTGTGCTCTGCGCAACTCGCGAGCTCTGACTCTGAACAAATGTGTTTACCTGCTGAGTGTCTCGATCACGCGGCCACTAAACAGCCTTCCGAAGCCCGTGAGAAGCGTTCGAGTTCAGCGCTGAGGTCTCCGGTACTGAATCTCTCTGTGATTTGATTTAATTTAAATCCAGTTAAATAGCGCTGACTTAATAAACAACACTAACGTGCAAATCAGCTGAGCCGATTCAAAATACTTTTCAAACAACAATTCGCATTTCGAATGTATCACGGATTTACTGTGGTAACACCTGTAACCGTGGTCATTTGTCAGAAATGTAGGTTAATATCTAATTTTATTTAATTTGTAATGTAGACATGTATTAAATGAGTAATAAGGCCAAATTGCAGACTATTTTTTTGTCATAAACTTGCAGTTTTGTGCATTTGTATTTATGTCTACAGACTAAATACCATTCTAATATATATATATATATATATATATATATATATATATATATATATATATATATATATATATATATATATATATATATAATGTATATATATATATATATATATAATGTATATATATATATAATGTATGTATTACTTTTTGCCTTCACAGTAAAATCCCCAGTGTTAAATAAACACTGCTCAGAGTGTATTTGGTCCCACTCTAGATAGTGTTAAAGTAACACTGAATCAGTGTTAAAGTTAATGAGATAATTTAGAGATTAATTAAGTGATGATTGACCATTAGTGGTGACACCTGATAATAATGAGCAAAATCACTGAAGAAAAGAGAAAAAAGAAAAACACATGAACTATGACTGACTATAAAGAAGACATGAAATCTCTGAAGATCTCAGCAGAGGAGGATTAAACAACTCCACCAACAGCATTACCAGCTTCACACATTACTAACCAGACTGACTTTATTTCTGTCAGACGTCTACAGAAGCTCTTATTGAGAATCAACAGATTTTTTGTTTGATTTTGTTTTGAAAAGTGTTAGTTTTTAATGTGACCATCATGGTGATCAGTGTTTTCTTTAGTTGGGCAGTTTGATGACTTTTTAATGTTAGTGTTTCTCTAGCTGCTGTAACTGAGTTTGCTATGGCAAGAAAAGCAAGAGTAAACACAATCAGATGCTCTCTGATGATAAGAATATGATCATTGTGTAGTGACTTCAGTCATCGATTTAATGACTGAGTGTGAGCAATATACTATTCACTTTTTTGTATTGTGATTCTAGAAGAGATCCAGCATTGATTTAATCAGAAAAGCTGAAATAGTTTTGAAAAAGATTTTACACTAATCGTTTCCAACTCCTGGGAGATTAACTCACACACAGACATCAAGAATCTGCCTATGAATCTCAACCATGGTGACATGCTTCATGCCTCAATGCATTCTGGGAGCCATAGATGAGTTTTGCGTGATGCACCCAGAATGCATTGCAGCATGTCACCATTGTTGAGATTCATAGGCTGATTCTTGATGTCTATGTGTGAGTTAAACTCGTAGGAGATAGAAATACTTGTTGTGTGATGTGTTATTAAACCGGAGTACAAAATTTATGTACAAATTTTTTGATAATCGTTTAATTTGTCTGACGTAAACACTTCTAGATCTTCTACTGTAGAGTCGCAAGGCTACTATAATCAATGACTCTCAGGAGATCAGCAAATAAGGCACTATTTGATGATAACAACTGTATCATATACATCAAGTATCAAGTTTCTCTTGCTGTTCAATCTGTACCAAGCAGTTACAGCAGCCAGAGAAAAATAATGTTTTCAAGTCAAGATCCCAACTAAAGCAAACACTGATTTTTCATTAAAACATCAACATCTAAACCTCAATAAGAGCTTCTGTAGACGTCTGACAGAAATAAAGTCAATCTGGTTAGTAATGTGTGAAACTGGTAAAGCTGTTTGTGGAGTTGTTTAATCCTCCTCTTCTGAGATCTTCAGAGATTTCATGTCTTCTTTATAGTCAGTCATAGTTCTTGTGTTTTTCTCTTTTCTTCAGTGATTTTGCTCATTATCATCAGGTGTTCATCACTAATGGTCAATTATCACTTAATTAATCTCTCAGTTATCTCATTAACTTTAACACTGCTCCAGTGTTATTTTAACTCTCTGTGGAGTGGGACCAAATACACTCTGAGCAGTGTTAATTTAACACTGGGGATTTTGCTGTGTTGTGTGTAGGGCTGGGCAATTTAATCGATTCTGCGATATAAATCGATATTTTTTCTCCCAAGAAAGTATCGATGTTTAAGCCGCGAGTATCGATACATACATAAGTCCCATTCAAATCCCCGTGTTTACCTCCATTTGCGTTGCAGGAAGAGCAATTTGGTCAGCCAGCCGCTAGTACCGCTGTAGAGCAAGTTAACTTACCCGTCCCGTACTACTAACTTTACGCCGACGTCTACCTCTTGTTGTTTACGGAGTCAGAGCGAGGAGATTTAAATAAATGGTGGCGAATATAAATCCAGCACCTTCATGCTTAAAAGCAGATGTGTGGGAGCACTTTGGGTTTAAAAAGAAGAAGGAAAGCGACGACTTAGACTCAGGGGTCAACAACATGAGTCGCCCGCAAGGACCACACGAGTTGCCCGCGGGTCTGTTCTAAAAATAGCTCACCATAGCGTTCAGCCGCTTCCGTGTTCATTTAAGCGCAGGGCTCCAGACCGAAGCCGAATATATACTAGTATCTGTAAATAATAAACTGCAAAATACTATTTAAATATTACTCCTGCATGTTCTGCGTCTGTGTGGATGACGAGCGCCGCGCGCGCACTCGCTCTTGTAGTCTCTGCCGACCGTCACTTCATGAGAATTTACCGTTTCATTTGAGAAAACTGGTTGCGTCTCATTCTGCTCCTGGTTCAGTAGTCAGGGCACTGATCAGGACATGAGTCAATGGGCTGATCCCTGATCAGTGCCCTGACTGAACTAGGGAGCTGAATGACTGAGACGCGCACCCACTGTCATATCATCATGAACACAGACACTGGTAATCACGGCAACCCGTCAAAATAAAAGTTCGGTTTAACGTGAAGAGATTGACTACAGATTGTAACCTACAGTACATTAAGCTACGTCTCTATGTAATAATAATACGTCTCTACTAATAATAATAATTATGAAATAAATAATACTAATTATATAATTATTAATGGTTGCTTATTTTTCACTTGATCTTTCATTTATAAACAATGTTTACTTTTAAACAGCATACAGCCTTTACATGTTTATGTATTATTTACTTATGATTATCATCATATATAATAAAACATTTATTTAAAAAAAAAATAGTGGTATTGTACCGACTACTGGAACTACTACTATACTCTTTCAGGTGTAAAACAGTTTGGATAGCTGTTAATATGAGAATTATGATGCATTATTTAAGAGTTTTAAGTATTATATAACATGAGTAGCTCTCTTTGACTTTCTTTTTAAAAAAGTAGCTCTCAAATGAAAAAAAGACCCTTGACTTAGACAAAGCATCGCGGTTGGTTTGCAAGCTGTGTGACACAAACGTGAAATACTCTGGAAATACTACCAAACGTCAGTGTCAAGCTAAAAAAGCTGTCAAAGAAACTGTTCAGAACAGGCCACTTGCTGCAATTTTTAAAACTCCATTGTTAATTGCAATACTGCACTTTATTTACTTTTCAAAGGCTTGTAAGCTACAGTTTGCACTGTTTTAATAAATGGAACTAATTTTCTCAACACATCTTTGATTCATTTTCTCCAGCATTTGCAAGCTGTAGACTCTCTGTCCAGTCAGAGACATATTGTGTAATTGATGATTTTAGTTTTCAGTTCAGTTAATTCAATCCAAGTAAATGAAACACTCACAAGATGTCACCAAAATCCCTCTGTCCCCTTTAAATCTTTCAGAAAATGATGTAAGTGTATTGAATTATATCGAATCGTATCGAATCGTATCATTGGCTGAATATCGTGATATATATCGTATCGTGAGCTGAATATCGTGTATTGTATCGTATCGTGAGATAAGTGTATCGCTACAGCCCTAGTTGTGTGCTGCAAAAAATGCTGTCATTTAGTATTTTTGTCCTGTTTCTAGTTTAAATATATCTAAAAAGTCTTAAATCAAGATGTTACGAGATAAATTAAATGACATTAGATATTTTTTCTTGTTTTCTGGAAAATAAAATTTAATTGAAGTGAGTTTTTGTTTAAAACAAGCAAATAGCCTATATCTGCCAATGGGGTAAGAAAAATAATGTTTCTGTTTTGAATCTTTAAGGAAGAATATTTTTCTAATCCATTGGCAGATAATTTAGTTTGTTTCAAGCAAAAACTCCCCCAGGAATCAAGAAAAAATATGTAATTTTCCTTAGTAAAAGCATCTTGATTTAAGAACTTTTTGATATTTGGACTGGAAAAAAGACAGAAATACCAAGTCAGAGAAGCATGTTTTGTAGTGTGGTTTTACCTGTGGTGATCTAAATAGAGCAATTATTAAATTTAAATAAGAATAGAGTTCTAACTCCGTAATAATATTAAAATTTCACCCATTAAAACTTTTTGGTTGATGAAAGTTTTACAGATATTGTTAAATATCTCTCTCTCTCTCTCTCTCTCTCTCTCTCTCTCTCTCTCACACACACTCTCACACACACTCTCACACACACTCTCACACACACACACACACACACACACGCACACACACACACGCACGCACGCACGCACGCACGCACGCACACATCCAAGGCAATTCACACACGTGAATGACGATTTGCACATTCGCATTACAGGATGAATGTGTACATTTTAAACATTCAAAAGTTTTTGTGCACAGTTGTAAATCTACGAATTGTGTTTTGCATTTGTGAAATGTATTTTATGAATATATAATTTTATTTTGCGCACGTGAATTGTTTTTTGTGCACGTGAATTTGGTTTCATGCATGTGAAATTGGTTACACATGTGTGCATCTTGTTTTTTGCGTGAATTATTAATGAGTCTATTCTGACTCCATATACGCCGAGCGGTTATGGGTAACTTACAGAGAACACTCAGGATTAGAAAATGCAGATCGAGACCATGACGCGTTATTACAACTTGTGAAAAATAATGCTGGCATCCCAATCCAACGGGCTTTGTCAAATGGCGTCGATCCAGTTAAAAACACATTCCAATCCATAGTAGACTGGGGCTCAAGAATAGAAAATAGATGGAAATCTAAGCTAAATGCTGAAAAGTGCATGACTCCCATAATGCTTAACAGCAATGGGATTAAAAAGCATGTTCACTTCGTAGATGAGGTGACTTGCTCTAATGAATCTGAAGCATTTAGTTCAGAAAATGCACAAGAAAGTGTGTCTATTTTAGCTCTTAAGGGGATGCAGGATGATTTGCAAGCATCCGAGAGTCATGAATATACTGAAACTCCAGGAGAAGGTAGCAGACAACCCAACAGACAACCCAATGGCAAAAAGAACAGGTTTTGCAGATCCTGTCAGAAAATCGGACATGTCGATGGAAAATGCTGGTCACTGGGTAACGGGCGACCTCCACCGTATTTTCAGAAAAATAGGAAATTACTTTTTAAAGGCAAAGAAAAGCGCTCATTTGCAGGTAAAACTCTCAGTGAGCTAACTGCAGTGTTCATGCAAGGCCTTCAGCTATTAACTTCACTTGCCAGCGGGCTAGCAGCCTCTTAGCAAGGAGTTTAATAATAAAACATCCAGATTGCAATTATCCTGTTTGTATTTTCAAATTTGTAATTGTATAACACATTGTGCGCATTGATTACACATAATAGTTGTTTGTGTTACAAGATACACATAGACTAGTCAAGTTTATTCTTTAAAACACATGATTGCTTTACTGTAAGTGATGAAACACTTAGGATAAAGGTCGTAGATGCTGCGCATTCTAGGCCATGTATCTTGTGTAAATGGGAATAACTTTAATACTGGAATTGTACAGCAATTTCAAGTTGCATGTGTCAATGTTGAATTTGTTTGTCTCCTATAGTGGAAGCTCTGCTATTTCCCATATAGCTGCAGTAAACCATAAACAGGAACATAGAATTGCCATCTGGCTACAGTGTGAATTACAATTGCATTAACCATGAAAATGTCTTCATCGCAACAGGACTCAATAACTCTGACCTTTGCTATTTCTAATTTGAGCAAGTTATAATACTTTTCATTGGTTCAATTCCCAGTGCCAAAAAGGAGGGGAATTGTGCTGTTAAATGTGGCACAGATAATAGAAAACCAATTCATTGTTAAATGTGGCACAGACAATAGAAAACCAATTCATAACCAATTCATCCTTCACTCAGATTGTGAAGGCTCGACTGCCAGAACAGTCTTAAGTGTTAATACACAGAAACAGCAGCAGCAATTAACTGTGTTTCTCTCTAAATTTGTTTCTCTTTAAATTTGTAATTTGTTTCTATCTCAGGATGACAATTGCAATTCCTTGGAGGACGGATGGCCAAAAGGCCCTCCTCCCCCCTGCATCTCAAAACTGGAGATGTGAGAGATGGGTGCGAATATCTTTATATATATTTGATGGGGTCAATCACACCTCACCATATGTCTACATGACCTCCCAGTGAAAAAACTGGAATTAAATTATGCAACACAGATTGATATTGATTAGATTCCACCCATCTCCAAAACATTAACACAGAACACACCCTACACTCACGACAACATCACCTGGAATAGACCAAATCTATTCAGGCTGAGCACTACACATCATAAACGACAAAGATGACATAGAGTCTAAAAGTGTTACTTCACTAAAGATCTATTGTTCATCTTTTCACACTAACAGATCCAGATAGCTACACTCACACACACACACACACACACACACACACACACACACACACACACACACACACACACACACACACACACACACACACACACACACACACACACACACACACACACACACACACACACACAGTTACCAGGAATACCCATTATTGTATGACTAATCATATTTAGATCTACATTAATTACATTGGAAGATTCCTGAACAAACACAGTGGTTATTATATATATATATATATGTTCTCATAAATGTGATTGATTTGTTGTTTTTCTTTTATGGTTTATTGATGAGTACCATCTTTTTTTAATGTATCAATTGCACTGACTTTTGCTACATTTCCTTCGAGAAATTCAGACCAAAATGCTCAAATTCCACTACCACCGAAATAGTGGAAAGTTACATGAACTTTGAGTTTGATTTCCGAGTCTTGGTTACACTGAATATTTTGCTAATACTCCTCATGAAAAGGGGGACTTAAAATCAACAATGATTTGTTTTGTTATAATGCATTTTATTTCAATGTTCCCAGAAACAATGTACGAGCTTGTGGAATCTTCTTTTTATTCTCAAACCCTGACCACTTTATTAAGTATATCGATTTAAGGGCTTATTGCCGGAGACCATTTTAATATGACCACATCAGACTTCTGACCAATGAAAAATGCCATGTATGCTTTTGTTCTTTGTTGTGCTTAACCACAGAATACCTGCAGCAAAAGTTCGCTCCTATGTCCTGCCTCAAAAAGATTGACTGTTCTTGAGGTGTGAAGTATTCAATGGACGTTTTGCATATCAATGACGAAGTTCTCATGCAGGGCTACAAGGACAACAAAGGCTGAAAACTGATCAGCTGCTTTTGCAACAAGTCTGGACGAGAAGTCTGAAGAATAACATCTACACACAACAGAAAGCATATCTTTGTGGACAATGCCACCTTTGGACTCAATCGTTGTGGCCAATGGTGCCAAACGGGGAACTGTAAGGTGGAAAATAATCAAAGATATTTGAAATGGAACAAAATCCTCTGCTTTGCTGTTAACTGCCATCGTCGTGATCAAGATATTGAAATTGACTCAACCCCTTCCCCCCTTAACGCCATCAGAGGGGCCAGGTTGAGTTAGAAAGACAAAAGAATGATTGGCCGGCTGGCCAACAGGTTTTCGCACCTTTGATACAATGGGGGAAGTTTTGTCTGATTGGTTATTTTCAAATGTCTCACGGGTTGGTCTGATTGGTCAGTTTTACAAGAGTCAGGTTTGAATTTGGTGACATCAGGGAAGAGGATAAAAGAGAATTTCATCTGTAGCTCGCGCTCTTTGGTTTCTCTGGCTTTCTCTGGAGAGAGCTATTCTTTAGCTCTCTCTCTCTCTCTCTCTTTCTCTCTTTCTATCTCTCTCTCTCACAGGTAACATTCTAGGCAGAGGCCTACAGAGCATAATTAATGGTTTATGTTTTACATTTATTTGAAACGATTTTAAGTGTAACCATAACCAGAATTTGTGTTTCCTTTTAGAAGAGATTTATGTCTATGATGTAATTGACATTTTACATTTACTTGATTGTTAATAAATTGTTACATTTTGATCCTTTCTGAATTAATCTGTAATTATTAACTATCTCCAATGTGGAACGTTATAATTGTAACAAAGGGTTAAAACGGAACGATCAAATGTATGATTAACTACCAAATATAGATGACCAAACAATCGGTTGGGATTCTCTTCTAAATGCGACAACTAAATGAAATGGAGTCAGATAAAGAATATTATAATCAAATCCATTCTTCCAGCGGAAACACTGAACGCGTGCGGCCTTCACCGCGGTTCGCTACCGATCCTTGGAGCGAATTCATGCGGTCTTACATTGGTCTCTCACAAGCGAAAAAACGAACTACAACACACACACACACACACTCTCTCAGATAGCTCCGCCCCACACATCTGTAACCCAGGCAACGACTATGGTGGAATCTGCAGTGCCAGGCCAAGGGAATGATGTCATCGATAAATTAAAGCAATGTGTTACTATGGTAATCCAGGTCGAATGTTCAATGAAAAAGTCATCCCTTACATCCCAAAAACAAATTCTCATGAACAACTCGATAGCACACGAGCACGTCAGTCCAACTAATGAACATATAACAATTATGACAAGATTAGAGGGTTATATCGATCACTAAAAGAGGACCCAAAGGAAACAAACATATATTAGGAGTATATTATCTTACTCTTCGGGACAGACTTTGGGAGCTGACACTTGAAACAGACAGTGAGGAGGTTTAGACACTCCAGGCTTATACGGTGTGGAAATGAATGTGTCTTTATCATCACTGAAGTGAACGACGGTACGATCGCAAATGGACAAGCAAGTGAACATGACACATGAGCATATTCAAGCAAAAGCCAGCATATGAAACAAAACAAAATCAATGTTACTCGCCTATCGAGAAGAAATAAAGCAACCTTGGCCTTCGCTCCTTGAGTTCTCTCCAGCGCTGGAAAGCTGATCCGATATTTACACGGGTCCTACTTCTTGCCTGAAGATCATAAGCCTTCTTTTGTTCCACACACATCTTCCACATGTGTTTTTATCTTCCATCTCTCTCTTTCTGTTGTCGCTCGGCTAATGTCCGTCCTGTGTGTTGTGTCTTTTGAATAATGACGTCTTCTCTTCTCCCCATCATTAGTAGACACGCCCCTTACTGCTGATTGGCTACAAGTTTGTTTAGGTCCACAGCCCGAGGCATTTTACTAAAGCAGTTTTGAAATAACACTTACCCCACCTTTAAATATGGATATTTTTATTACACAAACACATGGCTTCGCTTCAGAAGGCCTTTATTAACCCTCCGGAGCCGTGTGGAGCAGTTATATGATGGATAGATGCACTTTTATGAGCTTCAAAATCTAACTGCCATTATAAAGCTTTGAAGAGCAGGATTTTTTTATAATTTTTTATATATAATTCTGATTATATTCATCTGAAGAAGAATGTAATATACACCTAGGATGTCATTTTCATTTTTGGGTGAACTTTCCCTTTAAATAATTTATTTCATTTAAAGAGCACCTATCATGGAATTTTGAAATTTACCTTTCATGTAGTGTGTAACATAGATCTAAGTGAACAAAAACATCCTGTGATAGCTTGAAATATGACAGTACACCGTATATATAGTTATTTTCTTTCAAAAGTAAGAGTCGACTCGGAGTCATTTTTAAGAATCGTTAGAAGACCGAAGCTTTTTCTCTGACTAGATGACGTCAACTTGTCAAGTTATTTGAATACGATACGCCCACTTATTGCGCTCCAAGACGCCAGTGAAAACTAGAAAACATCATGGCGACGAGACGCTGTGTTCTGAAGTGCCACTCAAAAGCAAACTTTTTTCATCTGCCCAAGGATGAGCTTTTGAAGACTAAGTGGCTTGAAGACAAACCATACATCGTCGCGATTGTGTGTTTATTAGTCGTCAAATGTATGTTTCGCGATCTCAGGAAGCTTTTATTATGGACTTCTATTATGGCACATGGTTCTTCTTCGTCTGTCTGTACCATATATGGACTACATGTGCACAGAGCGCCCTCCGGCTGCCAGGATGAATTGAAAACAACACATAAGAGACTCAATCGCTCATGATTAGGCTATAACTGCCCATTTTGAGGAAGTATTGAATAAAAAATACTCCTCTGTTTAGAAATTTGACACAGACATATGATAATCTATCAATATTTCTCCTCATCTGCACACTTTTGAACTAAAAGCCCTGAGGGATGTTGATTTGTCGCGAGTCTTCGTGAGGAGTTTTTTTATGAATGAGATCAGCTGAGGCTCATATTACAATCAAACGGTACCGACGCGGTTTTCATATTCATAACTCCTGACACATATTAACAAATTACTGTCATTATAAGACTTTGATGGGCGTTCCGTTTCCGAAAATATCTGCACAGACTAAACCAATCACAACTGACTGGGTCATCGGACCAATCACCGCAGATTAGCGTCACGTAAAGGCGGGGTTTTGAAAAGTGAATCACTAAAGGAATCATTTGAGAATCGCTGTCAAAACAGGTAAAATAAATGCATATTATAAGAAAACTAAAGTCTTTTTTGTCATTGCATGCATGCAAAACTGTTGTTGGGGACTTCTAAAACAATATTTGGAACATTTTAAATGCCATGATAGGTGCTCTTTAAACAAAATCAGTTATTGTACATGTTACCACATTAAGTATATTTTCTAAGCAGAACTGACAAAAAAAAAATTCCTGTGCAGGAAATACATAATGTAGGTAGACAAGTGGTCGGCAGGCCAAAAATTCAGTTCGGATTGAATGGAAACCAATGGCAATTGTACATACCCTGTAATATTCAAATATAACATTGAGGACAATTTTGAGGTCAGTTTGCAGCTTTGTTTGGCTCTTCAGTTATTGAAGACAGGCCTTGTTTGCTATAGCGTCTGACTCCATCAGTCAAACAGTTTGCTTCAAATAACAATGGGCAATCATGTAGAGAATTTGGCTTTTTCTGTTTGGAGAATACACAACTACTGAGCAGTGTAGAGATAAAGATAGAACACACTTCAATTAAATGTAAGAATTATATACAGTATATATATATATATATATATATATATATATATATATATTGTATATAATTCTTACATTTAATATAATATATTTAATATATATAAAAAGAAAACTCCCCATTAGAAATCCCCATACAAATTTAATTCAGGTCAGCCCAGATAAGCTTTACAAAATACATCATGATCTGGAATTTATTTTGACTAGATAAGACATGGTTTAATAAATCTACACACTGTAACAAAAAAGTTGTTCACCCAACTTAACGGTTTGAGCTATCTTTTTTTGCACTGCCTCCGTTAAGTTATATGTACTTATATGTACTATATGTATTACTAGTCAAATTTAAAGTTATTTGAAGTTATTTTTGTTCATTATAAAATATTTTTTGTTCACCCAAACTTAACTTTAAGGTTATTAATTTCCACTGACTCAATTAAGTTGTATGTGCTTAGAATAATCTTTATGTTCAAATAATTAAATTGGTCAAGCTGAAAATACTTAATATTCTAAGTAAATTCAACTTAACTGGGTCAATAACTGGGTAGAAAGATAACTCAAAACGTTAAGCAAACTAAACATTTTACAGTGCAGTGCATGGTGTACAGTGTATATCAAGAGAAGAGAGTTGGTCCAAACCAGCCAAAAATGTAAAAACACAATATAGACAACTGAACACAGTACAGGTTTTGGAAAAAAAAGAAAAAAAGAAAAACGGTGATGAAAACCATGTAAAGCATTTTTGGTCTTTAGCATCTTGTCTGTAATTCTTGGAGCGGTTTCATCCTTACTGTAGAGTAAATGTTGTGATGATCAGGCTCAGTATTTCTTGTGTTTGGGATTGGTGCTGTTAAAGAGGTTAAGGCCGGTCCTGACCCCGCCCCCTGCTGCCGTCACACCTGGCTGCTGAAGCACCTTATCCAAAGTGGTTTTCTTTATGGCGGCTGGAGAAATCTTCTCCTGGTCAGCCAAGAACTGAAGCTCCCTGTCAGAAAAGAGTGAGCTTGAAATGTCCTTCTGGGAGACAAAACTGTTTAAAGACCCCATTGAATTAAAATGGGAGTTTTGTGGATGGAAGTCCATGGCTGCGTCTGAAAACGCATACTCTCTTGAGTAGGTACTTATTTTGAATTCGAGTTCACACTTACATCAAATTAAATAGAGTAAAGATTATGCGTATTTGGCGTGCTGTCTGGGGAAGGGCTCCGGGCTCTGAATTTTGGCCCGAACCCAGAGTATCCCCCCCCCGTGATAGAGATTGTATTATGGATTGTGTTGACATCCAATAAGAGTTTATTAAAATCAAAGTGAGGAGATGGGGTAGTGGAGGGATGCTAAAATAAAAACGGTCAACGAAAGAAGGTAAATCTGCTGTATATATACAGCTCTTATCATTGATTAAATTGATTAGCTTAACGTGCTCCACTCGTGTTTAATTAGGTTTAATTATCTGAACGTGCTCCTCCCGAAATTTGTTAATAAAACATCACTGAGTAAATCACTTCACGACTGCTAAAAAAGTATGTTCTGTGTAGTATGAATGTGTGTAGTATGAATGGAATCTGGACGTACTACAATCGCCATGTTGGCATTATCATGTGACCTACCAGCGTCAGTAACATCGCTTCACCTTCCCATACCACCAAACCTGTCCCTAACCTTACCCACATCCCAGTCCCACCTCAATAGCAGAACAAGTATTTTGGAATACAATATCAACACAAGAAGTAGTAGGGCTGTCAAAATGGCTGAAAAGCTCAATTCGAAATTCTTTCTTAAATATTAGCAAAATTCGAATTAAATTTGAATTCTAAAGGCAATATTTAATTCAATATTTAATGTTAGAGGGAAAAGTCTCCTATGGCCACAAGAGGGCACAAGCGAGCGCAACAATGTAAACCAAAGCAAGCATCACATCTTTTATTGAAATTACATTCACTTTTTAAAGTGCATTAACTTATTTTAATCAATTGTTATTAAATAAAATATAATTTCATTAATGGGCATGTAAGAAAAATTAGGTAACAAGTGCCTAAACAGCAAGTGCATCAGTGACCTGAGAAGACACGAGATAGAAAAAGGACATTCAGAAACAAGCGATTTCCACTCACTAAACATCTAGTACATATTGTTCGTCAAAAACACCAAACAGTGAACTTGACCTGCAGCGAGTGCTGAGCGTTTTTTGCTGAGGTACGGTCAAGTATGTCTTTACCAGCTGCACAACATATGTGTGGATACACACATACCGCATGATTTTGCCACCAACTGAGAGGATTTTCGTCAGCAGGTAACGTTAGCGCATCTTCTCTTTCATTTATATCCATCTCATGCTCCAAAGCCCTGATTGCCTTCTTCTGCACTGCTCTATGTCTGACTGGATAAGCCATCGAACAGGTTGCCCATTTTCTCTCAGACTCAGAGTCCTCACTCTTTTTTTCCACCTTTTTTAAAATTAACAACACAGCCGCACCGCGCTGTACTGGATAAACAAACCGTGTCAGTTACGTCATCATGTCTCGCGCGCCTTTACCAAAAACTTGAATGCATGTTTTTTTTTCGAAATTCACTTTTTTTTTTTTGACAGCCCTAATAAAAGCACATTGTACCTAACATTTTTTTTATTTAACCAAGTAGTTAAAGACACATAATATTCAGTAATATTATCAATTTGAAATCACTGACACTATTTGGTTGAGAACAGAATTTGATTTGAATAAAGGACAAGCACTTTTTTATATATCCTGTCCCGTCTGTTTCAACAGAAAATATGTGAACGCCATTTTAATCGAGTCCTTAAAGGAACACGCCACTATTTTTGAAAATAATTTTTGAAAGATAAATCCATTTTCCAACTCCCCTAGAGTTAAACAGTTGAGTTTTTCCGTTTTCAATCCATTCAGCTGATCTCCGGGTCTGGTGGTAACACTTTTAGCATAGCTTAGCATAAATCACTGAATCTGATTAGACCTTTAGCATCTTTTCATTTTCCGTCGGTCTTAGTACACAATGTAACTACAGAAGAGTCACGTTTTAAATAGGAAAAATATCGAAAGTCTTTGGTCATTTTTTGAGCGAGATGCTAACGGTCTAATCAGTTTCAATGATCTATGCTAAGCTATGCTAAAAGTGCCAGACCAGGAGATCGGCTGAATGGATTCAAAAACGGTAAAACTCAAGGGGAGTTGGAAAATTAGCATATTTTCAAAAAAAGTGGAGTGTTGCTATGAATTATGAAAAAAGGTAGATGAACACAAATACCTGAAAATTAGATTTCTTTTAAACAATTTTTCTGCAATACCTGGTTCTAATGCATGATGCCTCCACAGCGTTGATCAGGAGGCTGCGAAAGCCGCCACTTTCCAAGACATGCAAAGCATGGATCGTAGCACCTCCGGGTGAGGCCACGTTGTCTTTTAACTCTCCGGGGTGTTCCTCGGACTCCAGGAGCATTTTTGCCGCCCCCTTGCAAAAAAACATAATTGTAATGTAAATCTTAGACACAGAAAGACTTATCATATTATCAATATCATAAATATTTCAGAGACTGTCAAGTACTAACAAGCAGAGCCTGAGCTCCCAGTCGCACAGCCAGTCTTCTGGGCAGTCCCATCTTCACCCCTCCATCAGCAAGAGCGTCAACAGCTAGAAACGCCTAAGACACATACATATGCCCAGTCAGAGGTGGATGCTTTTGGGCAATGGAAGCCACAAGGAGCTCAACGGTTGGTTTAAACCTCTTGCATATTCCTAGGTAGTTGCTTACATAGGCTGGGCCGCTGCCACTAAGGCCAGTGACAGCATCAATCAGGTCCTCTTCCACCTCCGTGCAGTAGCCCACACTGGCCATCAGCTGCTCCAGGAGCTTCCCGTCCTCCACCTCTGCATGGGTGCCTGTGGCGTACACCGTGGCCCCTTCACGCACCACCACTGGGGTATTTGTCATGCAGCGAATTACTTTAGGTGCCAGACGATACTGCAGCAGTTTCTGCAATATAGGAAGGTATGAATCGAAACAGAAGTTAATTGATGTGCGATCACAGGTTTGTTTATATTGTCTGGCTCATCCATGTAAGCATTAAGGCCGCGTGTCCACCAAAGCGCACAGCTAGCAGCTCTGCCGAAAACACCTAGCTGTGAGTGCTTGAGAGCGTTTTGGCAGCGCAGCGTTTTATAGTTGAAATGCTTTGCTTGCTATGATCTGGAAGATCCACGGAAGTGTTACTAGTATCTCATTTCACAGAGTTGGTTACTATATTGTTTCTACCTAAAAATGCCGATACATAAAGTGTTTGCACTGGCTCTTATTTTAAATGATTGTGTTCTGTTATTATGCTGCTTGTTGTCATCTGTTGACGTTGTACAAGCAGAATGTGGCGTTTGGTCGTTGATGTATTTGTCCTGCCCCTCCTCCGCTGTGATTGGACGGCTGGATGAAAAGTGAGAGTGATGAGCGCTGCGTTTCACCCAAAGTTGAATCTTCTTCAACTCTTGGTGACACGTAAAAAACACAGAGCGCTCAGCGCAAAACAGAGGAAAAATGTGGCGCTCCCATTGAAAACAATGGGAAAAATATGCTAGCCACGTGAAAAATAAACTCTTTGGTGGACACCTGCATTAATAATATTGGTTATAGTCTTCATAGTTATAATTACATAACATGAAGCTGCTTTTGCAAGATTTATTTGTTATGAATAACCTGGTTTGTGTCAAGAGCATTCTGACCTTCTCTATGGAGCTGATCGTGACTCCTGCTGCACAAGAGACAATGATATGACGGTCCTCGATGTCTGGTCCGATCTCATCCAAAACGAAGGGAATGATATGTGGCTTGACCGCAAGGAAGAGAACATCACTCTTCTTCACAGTCTCTTTATTGCTGGTAGTGAAGTATGCTCCCATTTTCTGAAGTACAGAGAACGTGCCTTTTTAAAGATGTTCAACAGAGTATCGCTGCTTTCAAACTATCATTTGTTGCTCTAACATGTGTCAGATGCTGGTCAGAAGCTTGTCAAACACTCACTCTTAGTCCGGTGACAGTTGGCAGGTCTTTGTCTGGAGAGCTTGCTGTTATCCTGTGAGTGGCGATCACACCTGATGGACAGGAGAGTGAAATGTAAAAGGTTCCATTAAGAATTGATGAGAATGAGATTATGTAGTTTTTAAGTGGAGATACTAAACGCATTAATAGTCATTTTGCAAATGTGATGTTCTGTATATATAGCTGGGTAGATTTCTTACAAATTGTAGTCAGTTACTGATTCAAAATTACATGATAAAAATTGTAGTTAGTAACATAATTTATTATATTACACATGTAAGGTAATGTAATCGGATTACTTTTAGATTACTTTTGACATAACTCGTTAATCTGTAATCTGTACCACATTGATAAAAAAATGTTTGTGAGTTTAATGAAAAGCTATTAAGTAATTCAATGTATAAACATTTGTTCACCTGGATGTCATGTGACCAGTAACCGACATCTGAGAACCATGAACTTAATTTTATTATTTTTATTGACTGAATTTTATTATTGACCTAACTAAAAATCTTGGGGGGGGACTTCAGGTAAATATATTAGGGCAAAAAAAGTTGCATTGCATGTAAATATGAACTAATATGAATGTGTATATTTGAATGTGTTTGAAAGACAGTGATAATACATGATTAAATGACTAATAAATAATAATTAATGTGTTAGTCAGGAGCTGATTAGATATGCAATGTTGAAAAAACACATCTTAAAAGTGAAATAGTGGCTGGTCTGTGTGTGTAATTCCTCAAACCTGGAAGATCTTCTGAACAGACATAAGCAGAATACTTTCATAAAAAGTAATATTTAAAAGATAAAAAAGTAGTAGGGAGAATCAATGAATTAATAATAAATTACTGCCAGTGTGAGAATAGCATACAATAAATGAAAAAGCAACTGTAGTCTGATTATGAAGTATGTTATAACACAATATAATCTAATTGCAAGTATTTTTATGTAATCAGTTACTACCCAGCACTGACATGCCTTTTTCTAAAATGCAATTTGATGCAGACAATTTGACCAATGTGAACTGCAGATAGGCAATTCTGTTTTTTAAATATTTATAATTTTATTTCATCTTTTTTTTCTATTTCATTAGCATAGTTTAGCCTCTTTCAAAGGTGTTTTCTAGTGACCTTTTGCAAGCACATATAACAAACTTTTCATCTTAAAATAGGTGGAGACTACTAATTGTGCATTTTGCTTTTTTAATTATATTGTTTGTGAGAATGATTTGTTATCTTTTTTTGTTTGCATTTTTTTTTTGGAAGTTTTATATATAAAAAAGAGCAAATGTGTTTAACATGCATTATGTTTAATTACATATTCTGTACAACAACTTTTTTGAGAAAATGTTCAGATCATTACTCACTAACAAGACTGAGATCCTTACAGTGTATCTATATCACTTGATATAATGTGCTTAATTAATAAAATTATGCCTGCTTTAGACATTTTAAAGTGACTAATGAGCGTGTTTTAACCTCCTAAGACCCATGAAAAGTCTTTTGAATTTAGTATTTTTTCAAGTCATTGCATTGTTTAGAGCAATTTTTTTAATGATATTTTGTTCCTATGTTACGCTATGTCCTTGTATGTGGACACCGGGACTCAGTTTTAAAAAAAATAAAATTACATTAAATTACATGTATAGGCAAAAACAATCCAATCAATCAATTTTCAGGTTTCATGATTTTTTATAACCAAACTTCAAGATGATTCTCAACTACGTTATGAAAGATCTAATATAATGAATTGATATACCATTTTACTTTATGCAATTTGTAGGTAAAATGGCCATACATGGGTTTTCCCATTCAATGTGTCTCTAATGTGTTCTTGGAGCAACGTGTAATGAAAAAAACAAGCATAATAATGGAAGTAATAGTTATATATAATATCTAATATTTTATAGGAACATTAATATGTAATTTATTTCCCTATTCATTTGTTGTGTCTCCTAAAATGCCTGATAAACATGATTTAAGTTTCGCTGTCCGCTACAGTGGACATTGCCCTGTTTTGTAACAGAAAGTCATATTTTGGTTAGAAACCCCATTACATTTCCCTGAGATGTTGATGTGTCATTTTTCATTCTACATTCAGTCATTTTTAAAGACCAAGGGAAAATGTTGTTGTCCTGGTGAAACCTCAAAACAAATGGTATCTCTGAAAAGCCCTGAATGTGCTCTTTACAGGACATCCAGACTTAAAAAACTTCGACACATATGATGTCAGAGAAATTCACTAAAATACAATGTCCTCAGCAGGCTGTAGTGGTGTTTTGGCGCCTCTAGCGGTTGATGTGTGTTAATGCGCTGCTGTACCTGCCGCTGCGAAGCCCTTCACCAGCGCATGCGCCAACTGACCCGCTCCGATGAAACCAACGCTCATTTTGACCTATCAAGACGATGAGTATAACCAACAGACAAGAAACACACAAGTTAACAATCAGTTTACACACTCCAATAGATCCGCTGAGCTAATTTCAGGACGGAGTCTGCTTAACTTACTGTACACTCATCTATTTCCTGATCGGACTGAACAAGCTGTGACGCAGCACAGGCAACGAGACAAAAGCTGGAAACTAAGCGTTTAAACGAACGTACCTAAAACACGATCTTTCAAAGAACTTGTTCACATATATTTCGTTTGTTTATCGTGTTCACGTTGTCTGTGGACGTTTTGTCAAACTGCCATTCCTGGCGTGGAGTAGAAGGCTGTGACCAATCAAGGTAGAGCACTGGTAGAGCCTCAGCCAATCCCTGGGCTTTATGTGTGCACCGCGCGTCCTGATAGGCCAGCTCTGGTTGCATCACTCTCTTCATGAGCATGTGGGCTTATGTCAACAGAAAGACGGCAAACCTGTATATCCGTGTTGAATCCGCATCCGTCTGAAAAATGACAATGTACCAGATTCCTTATTTTCCTCTTTTATAATATGTGTCAAGTGTATTTTTTTGCTCTCTATCTCACCCGTGTTTAACTAGTTTACTTTATTATACGTATCATAGTTTTCAGTTGAATCTAAATATAATCACACAGACTAAACACACATTTAAAAAAAAGTTAAATTCTGTCCATTTATAAATTCTTTCCCCCAAATAAAGTTTTTCTTTTGTTTATCTTCTTAGTATTTAACTAACATCTTGGAACATAATAAATGTAAATGCTCATAACCACACACTCACACATTTATAGGCTACAGAAATTTGTGTGTGCTGGTGTTTGGAGGTGATGGTGAGAGATTGAAAGAAACTGATATAGACACAAAATAATCAAGTTTAATGACCAACATATTGTTTTTATTTATTTAAATATGTTAAGAATCAGTAACAATATATTATTACATACTATAAAAAAGACATATTGAATTAATATTGGAGCCTGAGTATTGACTGGATAAACAGAGATGTTATCTGAGCACCATTACAATTAAAGGGAAAGTTCACCCAAAATTGAAAATTAGCCCATGATTTACTCACCCTCAGGCCTTCCTAGGTGTATTTGACTTTCTTCTTTCAGATGAATACAATCGGAGTTATATAATAAAATATGTCCTGGCTCTTCCAAGCTTTATAATGACAGTGAATGGTACATTATGAATGTCAAAAAAGTGCATCTATCCATCATAAAAGTAATCCATACGACTCCAGGGCGTTTGTGTAAGAAAAATATCCATATTTAAATCTTTATAACCTAAAATAACTAGCTTCCAGCAGATGGCCTACGCAAGTCTTAAATCTTGGAAGAGCCAGGACATTTTTAATATAACTCTGATTGTATTCATCTGAAAGAAGAAAGTCATACACACCTTGGATGGCTTGAGGGAGAGTAAATCATGGGCTAATTTTCATTTTAGGGTGAACTAACCCTTTAATGTGATATATTTTCTCTGCTTCTAATCAGAGGTCTCAGATCTCTCATGTTTGGATATTGCCATACTAATCAAATTATAACAATTATAATAACATTTAACATGTATACCTGAATTAGGGGGGAAAAAAATGTTTTTTACTAGTAAGCCATATAATAACCTTTCTAACCCACAACAATAGAGTTTAGTAGAAAACAACAACAACAACAAAAAAAAAACATTCTTAAAGGGATAGTTCACCCAAAGATTAATATTCTGCCATAATTTCTTCACCCCCGTGCTGTTCCAAAACTGTATGACTTTCAGTGAAACATAAAAGAAGATATTTTGGTTACCAACATTTTTCCAAATATCTTATTTTATGTTCCTCAGTAGAAAAAAAAAGGTCATACAGCTTTAGAACAACATGAGGGTGAGTACATGATGACAGAATTTTAATGTTTGGGTGAACAAACCCTTTAAAAGGCAGGGGTGTCCAAACCTGCTCCTGCTGCATTTAAAGGGATAGTTCACCGAAAAATAAAACCATTTTTCAACTTCGTCAAGTAGACGAAGGAAGTGTATTTGGACAGACCCTCGACCCCTCGATTTTGACTAAGGGAGCAAGTCTAGGCAGATCCACAAAGCTATGATTGTGACGTTACAACAGCAACTCGCATTGTTAACATTTAATATACGCACAAATGGTCAAGGGCTAAGGATGTTCAATATAAACACATTTCAAGGGTTCTGCCAGTAGTGGGCGCTCATGCAGCATAAGCAATGATGTTAAAGAGATGGAGGGAATTTAGCGAGGGAAGAGCATAAAAAGGATTTATAGGGATAGTTCACCCAAAAATGAAAATTATCCCATGATTTACTCACTTTCAAGTCATCCTAGGTGTATATGACTTTCTTCTTTCAGACGAATACAATCAGAGATATATTAATAAAAGTCCTGGCTCTTCCAAGCTTTATTAAGGCAGTGAATGGCTGTTTCTGTTTTGAAGTCCGTAAAAGTGCATCCATCCATTATAAAAGTGCTCCACGCAGCTCCAGGGGGTTAATAAAGACCTTTTGAAGTGAAGCGAAGCCATGCATTTGTGTAAGAAAAAATTCCGTATTTAACACGTTATAAACTGTAACCTCTAATTTCCGCCTGCTGTTATACGCGCTAACTGTTATAAATATGGATATTTTTCTTACACAAACACATGGCTTCACTTCAGAAGGCCTTTATTGACCTGGATGCACTTCAATGGACTTCAAAAACAGAATCAGCCATTCACTGCCATTATAAAGCTTGGAAGAGCCAGGACATTTTTTAACATAACTCCGATTGTAATTGTCTGAAAGAAAAATGTAATAAACACATTTTACATGTGGGTGAGTAAATCATGGGGTAATTTTCATTTTTGGGTGAAAAATACCTATTAAACACACTTTCTCTTTAAACACAGCCCTGGTGGGCCACTGTCCTTCAGAGTTTAGATCCAACCTTAATTAAACACATCTGATCTAGTTAATAAAGGTCTTCAGACTCACTAGAAACTTCCGGCAAGTGTGTTGGACCTGACTAGAGCTAAAATCTGCAGGACGTGGGCCCTCTGGGAGCAGGATTGGACACCCTTGCTTTAGGGATACAGTGATAATGCAGAGAATTGCAGAGAGCCATTTTAATGGAAGTTAGTTTAACATTAGTAACACGCCATAATAGGGTTGCAAAAGGGGCTGAACATTTCTGGTAAATCACCAGAAACTTTCCAAAAACCTCCTAAACTTTCCAAAAATTTAGGAAAGTTTCTGGAAACTTTGCAACCCTACACCAAAGCTAAAATTACTTTTATTTCATTCTACAAAGCAAAGTAACTATTAATTAACACAATGGAAAAATTCAAGCCCAGCAGATATAAAGTCCAAACATTTTCATGGCCTTATGCTGCTGAATGCGAGACAAATCGTATTCTTTGAGAGTACACCAGATCGGTGAAGTACAGCACCAGATTGGCACAGGTGAACACGGCGATCACCAACTTGCTGTCCCATGGGCACTTGCCTCTAGGGCAGTCTTCGGGTCGCCCTGGGGTTCCATACTTCTTATCAAAACTAAAGACCGGCCAGATCACAGCAGCACTCAGATACAGCAGCATCGCCAGGAAGGTGTAGACCACCACAAAGCGGTCGAAAGGGAAGCGCAGCGAAGAGGTTCTCCCCGAGACGGTGAGAGCCACCACGACTACGGTCACAGCAAAGCACAGGCTGTAGACCACCACGCAGTATTGGGTAGGGATGTGGCGGTTGTACTCGCTGTCATTGGCCAGAGCGCCGAAGATGATGCAGGCTATGAAGGCTTGGACCACCTTGAGCAGGCCGGACACGGTGGCCATATATCCGACCACATGCCCCGGCTTGGCCCGCGTGATGAAGACCTCGGCCCCGTAAGCGAAGCAGCAGACGCTGGAGCAGACGGTGACGGCGATGCGGTAGTTCCGCACCTCGCAGCCCTCCGATGGGCACTCCTTCCTCAGGAAGTAGACAGGGTACACTATGGAGGCCGTGACATACATAAGAGTGGCCAGCATGGCGAACGCCACGGTGAAGTTGTCCCAGGAGATGAGCATGCACCCGTGTAGCCTCGTCACGTCCAGGGTGAAGACCAACAGTGTGACGGCAAAGCAGAAGCACCAGACAAACATGCAGAAGGTGCCATAGGTGGCGCTGAATCCCGCACTGTGAGCCACCAGGGCCATGGTGGTGCAACCCAGCAGCAGCTGGCACACGCGGGCAGCGCCGAGTCCGGACAGCACCGCTGCCTTGTTTAGGTAGTGGCCTCCTTGGGGGTCCATCGTTCTTGGGTGGATCAGGCGCGACCGAATCCACAAACCTCGCCCTTTGCCTGCCTCTTTATTTAGGCAGCCTTAATGACAAATCTCCTTTACTGCTTCCCAGCCCTGCTTTATAATTACGGCCGAGTGTGTAGGATCAGATTACAGCAGAAACTCTGGATGTTCTTTCTGGACAGTCACTGTGCTATAAGTACTTTTAGATTTTCAAAGGATTGACAAGGAAAATATAGCAAAGCAACAGTTTGACCAGTCTTTTAAATGTAAATCATTGCTGTCATTTATGTCAAAGTTCCAAGCTCCAATCAATCAATGGCTCCCTACAGAGTCTTTGCATAGTCACCTTCTGCTCGCAGGTCTTTCTCTTGGTGTTTCTCAGTTGATCGTGACCACTGGATATATGCAGAAAGTTCCTTGTGAGTCGAATGTCACCTGCTATGGCTGAAGCGTCTCTTCATAATACAGAAGACGAGCAAGGTCCCATAAATATCCCACATGAGATGGTATCCGTAGGTTCCCAATTTCTTCAAACAACTTTTAAGACTGATTACCTTTGGAACTCTCTCTCTAGCGCCGTTTCCACTCTCACACACTCTGGCATATGCTGGGCTTGGAGTTGAAGTGTACTAGGGAAAGCGGTTTTAATGAGTGTGTTCTGCCGAGCTCAGGGCCACGGGCTCCACCAGCTCTATAAATAGAGCCCTATATTCCACTGTGGAATGGGGTGGGAATCCAAATGTCTGCGTCAAGCAACAGTGTAGGGAGTCGTGTTTCATATGGTTGCAGACTGTGTGTGTGTGTGTGTGTGTGTGTGTGTTTGCAAGTTTGGGGACAGTTAGAAAGTGTAGGCCCCTGGCACATGTGTCTGGCTCAAAGAAAAATTGCAGTGTAATGGCCCCATATCAAACAGCAGATGAAAGATTGCTCGTCGGTTTTGTACTTAAGAATATTCAGAAAAACAAAAACAACAAGGTAACACTTTACTTAATGCATTATGAATACCGTTTATAATGCATTATACATAAAGGCTTTATCTCTTTTCTTATGTAATTATAAGTTAAAATTCATTATAATATTCACAGATTCCTTGTTACATCTGAAATTGGTTGTTTGTTGTTGTTTTAATGCATTATACTTCCTAAAAGTGTATTATAACTGTGGTTACAATGATTAAGGAGTCCATACAATGCATTCTTAGGTGCATTCCAAGACATAACTAATGCATTAAAATACTTTCATAATGCATTATACATAAAGGCTTTAAGTAAAGTGTTACCAAAAACTATTTTAAAAAGTGCCTATCTTAGCAAAAACAATAACAAGGCATTCGATTATCGTATCCTTAGTGTTAATTTAGAAGAGTTTTACATTAAAGCCACAATATGTAGAGTAGCTAGAGCTAGAAGTCGCTTATTCAAAACAAAGGCTTGATGACACCTTGATTTCACTGAGCTTTTATTCTGCCGCAGACGATTTTATCATATAATCATATTATCATAATGATTAGTTTCTTGTCGAGGAATGATCCAAACAATTGCTCACCTGTCTAATAAAACACATAATATATTAAAGCATCTTTGGGGTTTCCATGGTTTCTACAAAATAAAACCGAGGGTAACGCGGGTATGATGTCATTGACAGGCAACACACGGACATGGTCCACTGGTTAAAATTGCTTCATTCTTGGAAACATTTGGGATAAATGGAAGTACACAAGTCAACAACATTGTTCTAGTGGTTTTAGGATTTTTTTTATCCAGAAATCTTACATATTGTGCCTTTAACTACTGCTTACTGTTTTTTATTCAATTTAATTTCAATCAAATTAAGAAGTTGCTTTTCATAATTAGATGCTTCCTCTACAGCGGTCACTGGCACAGTATCACACAAAAGGTACTAGCCTAATATGCAGTGTTGGGTAAATAAAAAAAAAAAAAAAGTAATGTTACAATATTGCGTTACTCCCTAAAAACATTACAAATTGTATTACGCTAATTGGGCTTGCTTGTTTGTTTTTAATAACAGACAAAAAGTTATATTTTTGGCAAATATAAAGGCCCTTTCACACCAAAAATTTAACGAATAAGCCTGAAGAAAATGCAAATTCACTCCGGTACAGTAGAGGGCGCTGCTCAAACAAACCTTTCAGCTGTGCTGCCATTCTGGATTGCAGAAGAATAGGACGCAGGAGTAAAAAAAGTTGAACAGTCTTATTCAAGCAAATATAAAATATAAAATTAAACACAAATGTGACGCTTATCATGAAAAGTAGTTTTTTGCCAATTACTAGGGGTGAAAAAATAAATAAAACCGATACAGCATAGTATCGCAATATTTTGTGTGAGGATATTGTGTCGATACAAGGACAGCAAGTATTGATATTTTCAGGAAACTAATTTCAGCTCGTATTGTGCAAATTTTTACCGTAAGCTCCGCACTTATAACGCGGGAAATCATTTTAAATATTAAAGATTTGGTTTCAACGCAAAATGTAAAAACGCCCATTTGTGAGTGTGACATTGTACTGTTTTGTTGTTGTGTTTTCCATTAAGCATCTCAAAGGCATTCATAATGGCCGTTTTAATATATTATTGCAATACTAAGCATATCACAATTTTTTTTAAATCACAATAATATCATGTCTTAAGTATCGCGATAATATTGAATATACTCCCACCCCTACTTATTAGTATGGTTGAATTGGATCATTGAAAGTCGACAGCAAAGACATTGGTTAATAAAGTGAGATTAAATACATAAAGTATATTTATGTAATTTAACTAATCGCAGGTTTGTGTAATATTCTGAGTTTCATTTCTCTGTTTGTATTCATTTTGAGGAATACGGAGTCTGTTTTTGTGCAAGTGAGATGAGTAAATGCCTGCTAACATTATTGTAGTCTAGAACTACAATAACCATGTTCACACATAGCACCTCTGCACTTACTCATGATTTCTCTCATCATGCACAGCAAAAATCCCCAGTGTTATATTAACTCTCCTATGAGTTTGAGACCACACTTGGGTGTATGAGTGTTAAATTAAGTGAAATTTTTTTTTTTTTTATAAAGTGTTAAATTCAATTTTGATTCTCCTTTTTTTGATTCTGCTTGTTAACATAAGGTTTCTTCAATAATGGTCAATCATCACTCATCTCATTAACTTTAACACTGCTTCAGTGTTAATTTAACACTTATTTTAACACTCAATGTTTACACATTTCAATGTGGTCTCAAACTCCCAGGAGAGTGAATTTAACACTTGAGTTTTTGCTGTGTGGGGACAGGAGAGCTGTCAGTCAATACATTGGAAACAAATTAACTTCAACTTCTGTCAATTATTTGAAAAAGTAACATTTTGTTGTAAAATTTAAAAGTAATGTGTTACTTTACTAGTTATTTGGGAAAGTAATCTGATTACATAACTTGCGTAACTTGTAATGCGTTACCCCAAACACTGCTAATACGTCAGGTAATATGGTTCTAATAGATGCACAAGCCCTTCTCCCAAACACTTGGCTCCAATTAGTGTTAAAACCCACATTTCACCATACAATCAATCCTGCGCTCAAAAATATTTTGATATATTGAAAGATTATGGAAGTAAAGTGGGTTCATAATTCAGTAACACCATGAGTTTCTTCCCCCAGGCCATCAGACTCCTGAACTCAGTCACGTGACTTCACTTCACCCCGCACACGCATAAACATACAGTTTTTTAACATTAACATCCACATACTGCAATTGCACTGCACTTTACGTTCCTATTGTTACTGCGTAACAACCTGTAATAAACCTTGCACATTATACTTCTTTATATATACATATTATATATTTTATGTTAACCACTTATTTTTAAGTCTACAGTTTATCTCACTTATCATATCCACATATTTTTTTATATTTTTATTTTTATCTTATTTCCTATTTTTATCTTTTACTTGATTTATTTATAATTCTACTTATGTTAATACTTTTTATTCTAATTTTATTCTATTTCTATTTTAATTTCTTGTAACTGTTATTTGCACTGTCCATGGAGCGGACCTGTTTACATTTCACTGCCAGTTGTATATTGTGTATATAACTGTGTATGTGACAAATAAAACTCTTGAATCTTGAATCTTGAGGTGGACATTGGGGCTTTGGGAGTGAAATGTGTTAAAAATGAAAAGGCAAAATTGAACGTTTTGGAATAACTGTAATGTTTTCTCTCAGGGACACATACATGCATTCAACACAAGAAAAAAAACAAAAAACAGAATTATTTACAATTTACAAAGAATCACTTCTCTGTGAAAATAGCATTATAAATATGATTTACATAAAATAAATATGCAGCTTAGCGATGTAGATTGAGTTTTCTGTTAAAAAATATGTTACAGAACAAAATAGCAATTAGTAATACCTTCACATCTGTTGTTTTCTTTTCTCTTGGTTGATTTATTTAGGATTTTGTTTCTCCATAAGACCGCTACATAAAAATTATATTAAAAAAGTTATTTTCTATTAAATATTTTAACAGTCTAGAATGTCTTCATTTGACAAAAGTACCCTCAAAGGAGTCAGCTGTTAATAAAACATATACATAGATACAGAGCACAATAGCCTCTCTCCCAATTGAGTGGGAATTTGCATTGATAAAAGTGTGATCAACCATCATCTTACTGTCATGTCAGTACAACGGTGGTTTATTACATGAAGGGGAATTGCACTCAAAACGGTCATTTTGCTTATTTTACCATTAAGACGCTAAGAAAAAGATGTCCCATGAGTAGAAGAAAATGAGTGAAATGAGCAAAATCCCCCTTTTAATACAATGTGAACGAGTTAAACTGAAGGTACACCAAAAAGGTATAGAGACCGACCTGAGTAGCAGGGTCACATTCGGGACATTGCATGCCTGAAATGTGACTATGACAAGGAGGATCTGTTTGCGGGAATTTGCATTTCATCCAGGATTTGTGAGGATGTATGCATTTTGTACCATAGAGGAATAGTTCTCCCAAAAATAAAAATTCTGACATCATTTACTCATCCACATGAATCATTTTTTTAACAACGTCCAAATTGTATTTATACTGCTCAAAAGTCTCCAAAAAGGCAACATAAAGCGGTCCCCATATCATGCTCCATATTGTCATGTCATTCACACTTGTGTTCAGGTAAAAGGTGCCAAAGACCATTATTTGCCATGTCATCTTGATCACAAATGAGATTTGATAGCTACAGCAAAAGGGGAATAAATGCCCAGTCACATCAAGGACTATAACTATAATGCAACTGGCTTTTAAAGGGAATGGGCCATTGTGTCAGCCATCTGAGCACACCGCAAGTGCACTTAGGGCATGTCCAAATCCACTTTTGCTAGTTTAACGACAGGAAAAATGGTCGGCACACCAGGCGCATGGTCCAAAAGGGTTGTACCCATTCTCTTAATGAGAAATGGGTGTATTTTGGGTGTAACGTGCAATAAACCAATGAGAGTCATCTCCCATTCCCTTTAAAAGCCAGTTTCTCTTGCACCATGGTGGATTCACCATTTACATGGAGGAATTTGTGAGTGGAAAGACTAAACGCTTCTCCCAAGAGAAATCCTTTTTTTTTTTTTTATATTTAAACATTTGTGTGCTGCTGCGCATCCCTGTGTGTAATAGGAAAAGTATGCACGTTATGCATAGGCACATATTACTAACAAACCCTTTAAATAACAAAAAAATACTGGGCTATTGACTTTAAAGCAGGTTTGTGTTGGTCAATGGCGCAGTCGTTTTCAGTTCCTTAAAATAGCAACACGCCAACAATGAACCTGAATGAACAGATGGGCGCCAGTCCATTTGCTATTTAAACAATATGGCGCTGGATGTGAAAATGATAACTGCGTCGAGCTAAAATTAACAAAAAACACTTGCGCAACGCATCGCACCGGGTGTATGATAGAGCTTGTATAGTTTCAATGGTTCCGGAAGTAATTTTTCTATTCATTTCTCCCATATGGATTTTAAAAAAAAATGTAAGCCATGAACCAATAGCTATGTGGTGAATCATAACATTACAAACTTTTTTTGAAGCAAAAATATTTGAAAATTGGACAAAATGACAAATGTACAAGACTGTATACTTAACGGCTTTAGTGAGGGAAATAACTATTTTACTATTTTACACTCTTGATATTTTAGAGCGTCACCCTTCATTGCTGTGCACTTTACTTTATCGTAGCGGATTTGTAGATTGTGCACACAAAAAAATTATGTCTCAGTATTTTCGTATTTTTGCCCATTTTCCATTAATTTCCTATGTCTGTAATTTTTGTCTGCGGACAACACAAGTGCGACCATTTAGCTTTTTTCGAATTAACTCCAATTTTTTTTTGTGGTCACATTGACTACCACAAAAGTTTCATACCATTATGATAAAGTAGCGATTTTGAAATTGTTGGTCTAAAATGGCTGAACACCACCAATGGGTTAAACATAATGAAGTTAAAGTTAAGTCTAAATGACGTTTTAATTAACCCCTCAAAACGGCCCTGCTCGTGAGGTAGTACTTTTTCAAAGTTCAGGAACTTTTGGGGGTGGGACTTGGGCGCTGGACATGCTGATTGGTTGAGCTCACGCAGCTTTTTATATCGACCAAAAAGTCTGTTGCGGTGGTGCAGTAAGAGCTTTTTGCTATTTGAATCAATGCAGTTTAAAAAACACGACAGATGGACCGACGACGAGGTTCAGGCTTTATTAAGTTTATATGCGGAATATCGAAATTCAGAGGTAACTGGAAAGATGCGTGCAGTCCTAAGTCACTAGACTAATCTTCCAGTGTTTCCAAGTCTGCGGTTTTCCTGCGGAAGTGGGTTACTTTAACACTGTTGCCGCGTGCTGTTTTTCATGTCCGCGGGTTGAAGCGACCCCAATAATGTGGTATTTAGCCCCGGGAATGTGAATTTTAGCATGGGATTTTACCCCCCCGAACACGATTTGTACCGATTGGGCTAGTTTTGAGTAGTAGAGGGGGGGGGGGGGGGGGTGCTTAATTTCAGGCTATTTTTATCAGTATAGTTATTGTTCTTGGTGTCATGGGCATTCACTGTTGAATGGCTTCAGAAGACTTGGAATATAGTGCATGACTACTATGATACTTTTATTGTGTTCTTATATCCTTTTTGGCTGTTGGCAGTATAAATGACCATACGCTTAAATGATGGAGAACAGAAGCTTGAACATTTTTTGAAAGTTCTCCAGTTCTGATCTACTGAAGAAAAAAGAATCCATGTTTGGAATGGCATGGGAGTTGGTTATTTATTTTGGGACTGACTATTCCTTTAAATACTATCATTATAACTAAGACATACCAGAAAATAACTTGGCCATAAGAATGATGTTGGGTTTAGAGTAGGTGATCCAGTGCTTTCCACACATGCGCATGTCAGTCAAAAGTTCCTGTTTATATGATTATTTATAGTCTTGAGTAGATCCGTATATATTTGACATGTACTTCACAAACTCTATAATCTGTGTTACAGATTATAAACTCTATAATAGATAATATCCATACACTCTCTCTCTCTCTCTCTCTGTATGGACATATAAAACTCTAATAAACTGTGGCTAAATATATTGGTAACAAGAAAATAAGATAAAAAAACCACAAAGCAAACAACAATGCTGAAGATCCGTAAAACTGGATTACATTCGTGAAACTTTTATAACCAAAAGATAAATTAAGAGCAGAGATGCAGGTGTACCTTGTCCCGGTTTGCATGGTTTTCATCAGTACTTTCACCGGTACTGTGTTGAGTTGGGAACGTGTGAACAGTCAGCAGCCCATGGTTTAACTGAGGTGGATCTGACAAGGGCTCCGTTCCAAATCTCTGTTTTGAGCATCTCCACCATCTCCAAGCTGCTCAGTGAGGATAATCTGCATGCTGGAGCAAAATGGATGCCATCTGGACTCTTAAATCGGTCATTAATGACGGGATCTGGAGATGGAAGCCCGTAGAGAGTTGGCACAGAGCCCCGACTAAAGGCAAGGCTCAGCCTGAGGTCAAAGCTGAGGTGGGTGAAGGGGTCGGAGGTATCAAACGGACTGATGGGAAGGAGTGAGCCCTTCCACAGCATTTAGCTGCCACTGCTGAGCATGCCCAGTAGCTTACTTGGGTCCATGCCCTGCTGGTGGGCCATCTTCTGCACGTCAAAGCCCATGTGCATGAGGAACTGGATAACGTTCATCTCCTGTCCCGTTGACTGATCTCGGATTGTTGGGCACGTCGGGTTGCAGTGAGGCCATGGGCAGCTGTCGATCAAGTGCACGGGACAGCCTTTGGGAGGGGATTTATTACTTCTGCCGTTTTCCTGTAGACTGCGATCCCAGCAGTGGAGCGCTCTGGGTAAAGACGTGCCTTTGACTTGAACGTCAGTCCAGTAACTACAACAAACACAAGAGGGCAGAGCTACTCAGTGAGTATCCTGTTCAACACTTATAACACTTCAAATAAGATTCAATGAATTCCCACCCTACTATTTACCTACAATCAGGGCTTGACATTAACTTTTTTGCTCACCAGCCACTGAGGCTAGGGGTTTTCCAAAGTTATTAGCCACTCAATTTTCACTGGCCAGAATTGTTGTTGTTGGGAAATTTGTTGTTTGATGTAAATTACCACTGTACACACCCAAATCAAGTCTACATGAAATGCATAACATGACAAGCCTATTTAGCTCTGATAAGGTTGTGTGTAAAGCTCCTTAATCTAAACAGAAAAACACTAATAGTTGCTTGTCTGAAAAAAATAAATAAAATCTAAATCAAATTTTTTCTCAAGCAATATTCTCATCAGTGTTCAATCACATTTAAATCCATATTTTCATGTGATTTGACAGTTTAATTGATTAAATATCAATATGTATGGAAGCTTGTTTCCACCACAGAATATAAAATGGGTAATTGTGACTTTTTATCTCACAATTCTGACAGGACAGCCTTTGGGAGGGGATTTATGTGAGATATAAAAAGTCGCAATTGCGAGTTATAAAGTCAGAATTGCTTGATATAAAGTTGCAATTACGAGAAAAAAAATGTCAGAATTGTAAGATGTATACTCACAATTATGAGGTAAAAAGTCGCAATTATCTTTAAAAAAGTTTTATGGCGGAAACAAGCTTAGATGCACTTGGTTATTCTGTGATCTTTGACTGTTTTTGTTCCATTTCAGCAACGAAAATGGTTCCAAACTATTTCTGTATGATGAATAAATCTCTGCGTACATCGCACGCACATCTTTGCAGTGTTGTTTGAGAGTGCAGATTTCAGTGAGTGAGAGAACAAAACTCTGGCATTTCAGCGATGACTGAATGCCTGAATGCCTGATAAGCTCAACAGAATCGTGTGTGATTGGTTATAATGCACAGCGGGATTATAACAGATGCCTTCTTAGAAGACTACAATAAAATTCAACCCGCCAAAGTGGCTAGTGGGAGTGACTGTTACACGCCACAGCTGAAATCCACCCACAAATGGCAGGTGTTAATGTCAAGCCCTGCCTACAATATCCTGCTTTAAAAAAAAAGACATATTAAAGGGCCCCTATTTTGCCCATTTATGAGTTAATAATTTTCATTAGTGGGATTGCTAGAATATGTTTACATGTTCAAAAAACAAATTTTTCTTATAATTTACATTTTTGCAGCACCCCTCTTCATCCTCTGTCTGTCCGTTTTAGTTTCTGTTTCAATAAAAACTGCCTTCAGAAAAGCCCAGTCTGTTGTGATTGGTCAGCCAGTCCCAGTCTGTTGTAGTTGACCTACTGCTTAGAGCGTGTAGTACAATCACAACAGACAAATAATCTTGTTTCCATTTGAATTAAGATAATTTTTTCTTAACCCATTGGCAGATAATTTAAGGAAAAAAACGAATATCTTGTCATTTTACTTGTAATTAATAATAATTTGTTAAATGCTTTTCTAGGCGATTAAAAGCGCTTTACATAGAAGGGGAGAATCTCCTCAACCACCACCAATGTGCAGCATCCACCTGGATGATGCGACGGCAGCCATATTGCGCCAGAACGCCCACCACACACCAGCTGATTGGTGGAGAGGAGACCGAGTGATGAAGCCAATCGTATGGGGATGATTAGGAGGCCATGATGGACAGGGGCCAATGGGCAAATTTGGGATTTTTAATGACCACAGAGAGTCAGGACCTCGGTTTAACGTCTTATCCGAAGGACGGTGCTTGTTTCAGTATAATGTCCCCGTCACTATACTGGGGTGTTAGGACCCACACAGACCACAGGGTGAGCACCCCCTGCTGGCCTCACTAACACCTCTACCAGCAGCTACCTGGTTTTCCCAGTTGGTCTCCCATCCAGGTACTAACAAGGCTCAGCCCTGCTTAGCTTCAGAGGGAAACCAGTCTTGGGCTACAGGGTGATATGGCTGCTTGTCTAGTAAATGCATCTTGAGTTATTAATTTTTTTAGATATTTAGACTGGAAACAAGACACAAATACCAAGTAAGAAAAGCATTTTTTGCAGTATAGAAAAACACAACAAAAGGTTGTGGTTGTACTGCTGAGGAATAGTGTTATAAATCATTTTTACCAGTTCCTCAGTTCGTCCACCTTAGGAAGGCCGAAAAAAGGGGTTTAGATCCAGAGTGGAAATAACAGCATCTCTTGGACATTATTTCGACAAACACAATACTAATGCAACTCAACCAGACTCCTTTCCTTTATTTTGCATATGGCTTGAGCAGGAATTATTTAAATGAGGAATATTGTGACATGTTTGTTCTCGGAAGAAAACTCAAGACTACAATGGAGGCGTTCAGAAACAGTGACACTGATATAGAGAATAACTGCCGCTGGAGGGACTTTGAGTATGAAAAAGGTCTGCAAAGCACAAACACCAACATTACACATTGGTTGTGAATAAATGTTTTTATCCTGATCACTGTAAAATGTCAAGTTTATTAACTGCACTTTATTTATTAGTTTATTTATAACTACATAACTTGAAAAGTGGTACAAATCTACTCCTGAACTGACAGCACACTTGATCTACAAGTAGAGATGCACAAAATTGAAGAGATCACTTACTTTCTTGTTATGAATTCATGTGAAAGGCAAGCTGGAGCAAACATGGCACTGCAGGTGAAAAGCAGATCATCAGAAACAGCGAATGAGGATTCATACAATGAGTCTAGTCTCTGAAGGGCCGGTAATACTTACGGGACGTCCTTCAGAGTGTTCCTCAGCTCCGTCCCCAGGTTCTGGATATAACGCCACTGGCCCTCTTGAACGGGCTGACCCGTCAGATGAATGTTGTCCACCGTTAGCTGGGCTTCATCAAACAGCCACTGCACTATAAACACAGGGCCTGTGATAAAGAAACATCACACCGGGTTAAAAAAAAGCAACCAAACTCAGTGTCTGTAAAGAACTAGAACTAGCCTGTACTCACGTTTAATTGTAGGATAAACTTTATATCCAAAGAAGCAGTTCCATTCTTTTCCTTCATAAGCCTGTCGGCATCGCTCGGGTACAACGCCGCCCCAGTATCTGTTGACAAGAGGTTCATGAAGTTCCCAAAAATCTGAACGGCTGTTTGAAAACATGTTGTTTGACTTTCTTCGCCATGAAAAGCGAGTGTCAGAAACTGAATATTGTGCAGCAATGCCCTTGTGTTATTTTTTTTAAAATTTCATTTAAGAGATTTATCCACTTTTACCGACACAATAGTGGCGCAAAGACACAACGTGCAAGTTTTGAAGGTGTGGAAAGAGTCCAGTCCTCTTTAAAAATCAAGTGGAAATACAGCAAATCGTATTTCTGCAAGAACAACGTGACCCGCCTCTGTGAAATTCTCAATGTACTTCTACTTGCAATACACCCTCCCCATTAAAATATATTCTCAAAATCAATATTCTCTGATGGTATTAACGCTAACCTTAAGGATGGTTACATGGTAGAGGTTTGTTCACATTCTTGAACATTAGCAAAATTTGTTATGTTTTCTGGGCACGTTTTCTGCGGTCCAAGTCTGAGCGCGATCGTTCCCGGCACACAAAACCTTCTTTTCTGTCTTTTAAAGAAAATGAAAAGCTTGTCTTCACTGGATGATGAAGTGTCCGTGTTTTCTAAGCTGTCGCCACAAATGTTTTGGAATGTTGGAGCTCTGAAACGTCACAAATTAGTTTCGACACGAACTATTCGTACACGAAATATTCGCTTTTCCGCTTCGATCTTTCACTACACGTCCGGTGAAAAAAGGACCTTTACTCTAGTAAATGTATTCATCGCACTGACCGATTTTTTCGTAGCATGTGGGACATATGTCGCACTGTACAGCCCTGATATGGTGCATGTACACAATACTATTGGTTTCAATTAACAAGAAAGGTATTATATTAAAGTGGGAAAAATCTAAATGAAGTGAGTTTTTGCTAAAAACAAACTAAATTATCAGCTAATTGGGTAACAAAAATAAGTAAGAAACAAGATTTCAAACAGAAGCGAGATATTTTCTTACCCCCTTGGCAGATCATTTTGTTTTAAACAAAAACAAAATATCTTATGTCATTTTACTTATCTAGTAAAACCATCTTGATTTAAAAATTGTTTGATATTTAGACTAGAAACAAGACAAAAATACTAAGAAAGAAAATATTTTTTTGCAGTGCATGTTCATTAACCCTGTCTTTTAATGACAAATGTAATATCCTTACTTGATTCCTCTCTTGATGACCTCTGTGGGCGCACAGTTGATGGTGTCCACGCAGTCAGTGCAGCGGTATTGTTTGTTGTCCAGGAACCAGCCAGAATCAGCCAGACCCCTGACCTGGACGTTTGTGTGGCCCAACTCCTCCAGGAGCTCAGATACTGAGTCCACGTTCAGCAACACCCCAGTGCCGCCCGCGCTGTGCACGAGACGCACACATTTAGTCAACATCAGTCACAGACGTCAGAGTCAGAAACATCAGGTCTGGAATATGGACTCACCTGCTTCCAGCCAACAGCAGTACCTTGGCATTGTCCAGACCCTTGGTCAGCAGGTCCTTTACCACTTCCTTTATGATCAGTGAACCCATGAAAGCATAGTCATCTGGACACAATAAACAACCAATTAATGAACGGCTAGTGCTTACTAGCTTATAACAGCTATAAAAAAAGATCAGGTAGATGTTGGCAAAAGGGCAGATTCAGACCTGGGTCGATCACGTCAAAAGCTTGTTCCACAAAACTTACGCTCTACTGAAGACGTTGAAAAATATGCATATTTTTTATCTTGTTTGGCCCAACCAGGCATTGTTGGACAGAGCTAATGCGAATAGCACTTGCCAACAAGGCACTATTTGCACTTGGTGTGAACAGACACTCCTGTTTTTAAATGTGCTTTATAAATAAAAATTAACTTGAATATGTTTTCTAACCTGACATTGTTCAAATGGAAGCAATGGACGAAATGAAATCTGACCTCTTGTACAAAGTAGTTCAAATAGTCAGTGTCACACATTTACATTTTATTAGTATCCTAAGTTCTTCCTAAACGCTCCATTTTCCAGGTTACAGTATTGTTTCAATGTGGTTTCACTGGCTTTTGGACCCTACTGTATAACATAGCACTGAATATATAATCTTTTAAACATAGTTTGAGTCTTACTTTGAGCGGTTTTTGGTGTGGCTCCACTCCATACATCACTTGAGCAATATGGGATGAACCTGAAAAGCGATAAACACAAAGACATCAGGTCCAAATCTGTGCCAACGTAACCGTTATGAAAACCACCCCATTTCATCTAAAGTGAAGAAAAAGAGTATTTGCACAAGTATTTACAGAGGGATACTCACACCATGTTGGCATTCCACCAGTGTGGGTTTTCCTCTGGAAGTGAAGACAGTATCCCTGTGCCTGAAGTTAAAATAAAGATATGTAGAACTGTGAAATAGTGCAAAATAACAAATGAGAATGGTCTTTGTATAATTGTTTAGAAATCTAGTTTAAGTTGCGTAGATTTTTTTTTAAAAAGTCCCTTTAAGGCAAGTCATTTCAGTCGGCGGCTATCCTTGCTATTGCATGCTATTTCATTCATGCATGTGCAGCTTCATCTCTTTGAATGGGGAAACATCAAATTCTCCTAAGATGTTCACCAAGCTTACAGTTAAATTTCATATTTGAAATCACCAATGAAATCTGCCAAGTGTCTCCGTTTCTCTAAATGCTCAAATCATGCAAATCAAAGGCAGCTGCAATGACACAAAAGCATTACCAGATACCGATTGGCTCTTTTATTTAGAAGGCGGGACTTATTGCACCATATTGCATGTTACACTTTATCCCAATCAAAGTAATATGAGTGCAGCATCTTTGTATATCTAAAGTCTTTGGTGTGAATAATGAAGCGATGAAACTTCTGTTGTTATTTCTAACCTGTCTTGGTTTGTGGCCATTTGGCGGAGCTCATGAGCCTCCTCATGGTCTCGTATCTGCTGTCGCAGTTCTCTTTGTTGAAGCAGTACCAGCCACCTGCACAGAGACACGCGTCACACATGTTCATTATCACATGAAATAACAGTCCGAAGTCTACAGAAGATATTCTGATGACCTAAAGCATCACACTTACCCTCCAGAAATATTAACCACCTCCTGCTTCCTTTGGACTCCTTCAGGTAGTATCTACAATAAAGCAGACTGCCATTAAACCTATACTTACACACTATGTATGCAAAGCACTGTCGTCAGTTATTACATGTATCAATTTGGTAACACTTTAGTTCAGGGTCCAATTCTCGCTATGAACTACTTGCTTATTAGCATGCATAATACTATATTGGCTGTTTATTTACTTATAAAGCACATATCAAGGCTTATTCTGCATGGCCATATTCTACATCCCTTAATCTGTAAGGTGTTAATCTAAATTTAACAATTACCTTACTAACTATTAATAAGCAGTAATTAGGAGTCTGAGGCAAAATTAAGTTAATAGTTAATAGTGAGAATTGGTCCCTAAACTGAAGTGTGACCATCAATTCAAGGGAAAATAATGTAGTTCTGAATTATACAGTGTCTTAATATACAAGCCGTCAACAATATATATGATTTATAATCCTTAAAAAAGACAATGAGTGGATAATGCACACAACGTGTGATTAATTGAATGTGTACTTGTACTGTAGTTCAACACTACTCAATAAAAAAACACTCAAATTCAAACAAAGTATACTAAAAAATTATTTTAAATAAGAAACACGATTTAAAACAGAAACAAGATTATTTTTCTTTCCCCATTATCTGATTATTTTGCTTGTTTTAAGCAAAAACTCCCTTCGTTTTGATTTTATTTTCTAGAAAACAAAAAAAAATCTCTTATGTCATTTTACTTGTCTAGTAAATGCGTATTGAGTTCAGAATTTTTTGATATTTAGACTAGAAACAAGACAAAAATACTAAAGAGCATTTTTGGCAGTGTACAATAAAGCTAAATTTTAATTTAAATTGCAATAAATGTGCAATTAAGTGTCTGAAAATATTACATTACACTTAATTTTATTTTAAAGTATATTATTTCAATAATAAGCAACTTATTTTTTTTCACAATGGATGATCTTCCAAGAGGTTTTCATGGCTATCTGCGATGTTCACCATATCCACAAGAGGGCGTTCAGATATTGTATAAAAAGTCCAACTCAAACTTCAGTCTCTTTTTGCTTGTGTGAGAAAAGTTACAGTTGTGGCTCCGCTTGTTGCTTTGAGGGGCATCAGTCTGCCATAATTAAAGACAGCTTTAATTTGCATCCAATTTATGCCACCAGTGACCACATTTTTGGCATATGGTCTACATTTCTCACTATTACCCACCTCACCACTACTTACACGCTAACGATTTATGTTTCATTACATTACAGCTTATAAAGCTTAGGCTGCAAGTCTGCTAGCTCTCATAAACTTAATGCGAACATTCAGTAAAAGGTTTCTATAAATGCTGGAAAATTAGGATAAGCCTGATTCCTAAAAGCTTTTCTGTAGCATCTAGGAGTGATTTTGAGTTTCACAACCTGTAGAACCATCCATGTAAAACAGCCTATCACACGACACACAGGAGAACTTCTTTACAAGAGAATGCAGGCCGATGCCAAAAAACATCGCAGCTTTGGTGCATCATAGAGCACCAGCATGGAGTTTACGCCAACGCTGATTCCCTGATGGCAAAGCAATCGAATATAAAAGACGTGCTCTCATAGTAATTATATGAGCCCTAAACTAGGAACATTTAATAGGACTTTGCAAGAAGTCAAAAACAGATGATCAGTTACTGCTAGGGTTGCAAAGAGGCTGAACATTTTCAAAAAGTTTTTAAAAAAATTCCTGGAAAGTTTCCAAAAATTCCTGGAAAGTTTACAAAAAGTCTGTAAAGTTAACACAAATTCTGACAAAGTTTACAAAATGTCTGTAAAGTTAACAAATTCTAGAAAGTTTCTGAAAACTTTGCCACCCTAGTTACTTCCTATTGTTACTCAATATATTCAGCTATTCAGATCTTATGCAGAGACTCTTTGTTTGTACCATAAACACGGTTAACTACAAATATGAAGGCAAATATGAAGATCCATTTCCTTTGAATATATTATTTAACTCCAAAACACTGATGTGCATGAAAAATGTTCAAACTGCTTCATATAGAGTATTTGAATGTAACGATCATTTCTGATTCGTATAGCAGCAGATTTGCATGAATATAAGGCATAAAGTTTTATATAAGGATGATGCTGAAAAAAAGAGAGAGAGTTTGTTCACTGTAGCCTATAGCAGGAGCCAAAAAGATTATGCATAATTAAGATTTTCTTCATAAGATGTACAGCATAAATAAACAGGTTTACAGTATCCTATTGATTATGTATATATATCACTATTGTTATTATAGATTTTGCACTGTCAACATCAGCCTACATACGATATTGTCGCAAGGAAAGAGTACTTACACACAGATGGATCACATTTTCTACTTCCGTACATCTATCCCAACTTTTATATTTTACAACAGTCTAAATGTTTAACTTCAGTGCTTGAGATTTAACTTCAAGACAGTCCAGGCTCAGGTAGGTCCTGTAATGATGTGTCTGGTGTCTACACTGTAAAAAAAAAAACTATATGAATGATCAATAAGTTATGACTACATATGTTATACAAGATTCAATTCACTGATTCATTAAGTCTCTTGAATGTAATTTAAGTTGATATGACTTAAACATCCAAGCTGATTGTACTTATTTGAAGGCAGCTACTTTTGTACGGGTTTAAACCCAAGTAATATACTACCCCAATAATCACAAAACATTATTAGCTTTTATTGGACCTCCAAACTATATAATTGGGCAATTTAGCCAATTAGCTCGCATTGGTTTGACCTCAGTGTCTTGAATTGAGTTTCAGTCACCAGGTATACCAGAGCAAGGATGCGATAACTCAGGCATTTTATGTGCTTGTCATGTCTACCTCAGTTACACATCCTCTCACTAGCAGATATCGTACAGCACTGCCACTGTAAACACTGCAAACTCGACCTATGAATCTCATATTTCCCTCCTACTGTACTCAAGCCCCGCCCACCTGTCACTGTATTGCTATTTATTCCAGGTGATTCTCTCGCTATACTCTTCTCAACCTGATCCTGACACTCACTTGCTCTGTCAACACCTTACATGTGTATTATTGAACTAGTATTAATATTAACGCTTTAAAACCGGATTTATCCAACATGAAACTGTAAGGTCACCATCTTTCTCCAGCAATTCATTAATATATCAGTAACACTTTACAATAAGGTTCATTATTTAACATTAGTTAACTACATTAGTTAACATGAACTGAACTTATAAACCATTTATTTATCCATTAAAATGAACAACCTAATTTTATTTGAAGCCATAAACCAATGTAGCGGCAAAGCTAAACTAAAATCAGGAAACGATGACAAATTATTGTAACATGGTAGGGATAGAAAGAAAAAAAAATTGTCCCAATAGGGTGTTATTGTAGCGATGCCATAGAAGAATGATAGGCTAATTTGGTTCCCCAAAGAACATTTTAGTCTTGTCAACACCTTGCATTTGTATTATTGGATTAGTATCAATATTAAAGCTTTAAAACCTGATTTATCCATGAAACTGTCAGGTCACTTTTTTCCAGATAAATGGATTTGTGTCTGTACTGGAGATGGAGAACACGCTCTCATACCAAATTATTGTCTCAAACCACTAAAATTAACAACTTTATTTTATTTGTGCCCATAAACCAAGTCAAAGCTAAACTAAAATCAGGAAATGACAGAAATGATTGTAACATGGTAGGGATAGAAAAAAAACTGTCCCAAAATGGTGTTTTTGTAGCAATGCCATAGAAGAATTTGGTTCCCCGAAGAACATTTTAGTCTTGATAACACCTTACATTTTTTATTATTGGATTAGTATCAATATTAATGCTTTGAAACCTGAGTTAACCAACATGAAACTGTCAGGTCACTGTCTTTTATCCAGATAAATGGATTTGTGTCAAAACCCATTAGGAGACCTGGAGAACACACTCACATACCAAATTATTAATATCTCGTATATACACCATTAAAATTAACAACTTAATTTTGTTTGGAGGCATAAACCAATGTAGTGCAGGAAGCAATGACATAGAAGAATTTGGTTCCCCAAATAACATTTTAGCAAACATGTTAACATTTTTCCCCTATTCAATGGGAAGGTTCCATGGATGTTCTTCCTGGAACCACAAATGCCAATAAAGATAAAATCTTTCCAAACAATGTATAAATTCAGTTATGGCTCAGTTTTACTGTAGGCTAACGACAATAACGGTCGAGACTAGTGTGAGTCGGCACGCTCCTGTTGATGCCCAAATACAAGCAGCCCACTGGGTAACCTAAAGTTTGTGGTTGTAACCGGCGTGTTGCCTTACCCTGCTGGGGTCCCGTCGTTACAGGTGACTGATGTATTCTCCAGGAAATGCAACTTCATGTCGTAGTCGAGCTTCTGTGCCGAGCACGGGTAGAGAGACTGCGCGAGGTTCTTCACCTGAGTCATGAAGTTGTCCATGTTTTCTTCCACGGCTGTGAAATCCAGCGAGAAGCTCTCGGTGGTCTCGGCGCGGGAATGCACGGAGGGCAGCGCGCGCCTTGGCTGCGAGTTGCGTCCTCCGCGTAATCTCCGCGCACCGAGCGCGCCGGACTGAATCAATCCCAGCATCACAGCCCAATGAATGACACTCATCACCCGTGTGCTCCTCTGCGGCCGCCTGCACTTCATCACGCTTTCCTCGAAATCCTGAGGTGATGCTGAAAACCTGCACAATTAAGCAGCTACACAAACATTCAAAAGCACACGGTTACACAAAGCCAGAGTGTGTTGAACAGGTGAGCTTTCTCAGTGCAAAAAACTTGGAAGTCCTTTAAGTTTATATTCTCCTCCACTGAGACGGAAACTCCCCTACGGACTGTGGTGTGCTTTTCGGTTCAATACCTGTGTGTTTAACCGCTCTGGGTTTTAACCCTGCTCTCTTTCCCACGAACCAATCGCCGTGGAGGGCAGTGCAACGGGGCGTGATCCAGTCACTCATTTCTGTCCTTTTCATTTATTGCAACAAAAAAAAAAAAGCCCATGGTCCTTTTGATCTGCGATATTTTTCTTGATGTGGTAGTTTTTATTGGCATTGAAATGCCTGTTTCCTAATCCACGCAATTTATAGAGTGAGAATAAAACTTTTCTGACACTTGTGCATTTGAAGAGAAATGTATAACCTAAATGAGAATAGCGTGAGAAGTGGCGGTGGAACTTGCACGAAATATAGGCTACTTTATTATAATAAATAGTGTTAGAATTTTGTATAGTTTATAATTTAAAATGTATTTATTTATTGGTGAACAAATGTTATATTTAAAGTCCCTTAAAATATGCACTTTGTATTGTTTCAACCCAAGTTTGTCAACTATGGACTTCTTTTATTTTATTTTACTTATTTGTCCATATTTGACTCAAACAAATAAACTATATGGACAAATCCAACCGTGAATACATTTTAAACCCAACCATATCTGACTCAAACAAATAAAATATGGACAAATCCAACCATTTGGTTACATTTTTTTTAATACATTTTAAACCCAACGTTGGTTTTGTCCATATCTGAATCGATCATTTTGTATGGTTTATCTTTTATATTTTATAATTTATTATTTGGTGACTAAATGTAGGGGACTTTAACATTTGTACAACTTAAAACATGCACTCTAGGTTGTTTCAACCCAAGTTTGCGTCAAATATGGACAAATCCAACCTTGGTTTACATTTTTTTAAACCCAACGGTTGTCCATATATGACAACAAACATGGGTTAACAACCCAGCCTTTTTCTAGGTCTATTGTCACGAATTTATAGGTCCAGTGCCAGCCTGCAGTCTTGTAAGAACAAACGTTTTTACTTTCACAATGCGAACGTAAACTTAGTAGCCTACTGTAAAGCTTGTGCATGTATTTTTTTGTCGGTGTATAAGAGATTCCGCGACTTTTTTTATCTACTGGAGTCTGTTGACGGGGCCTCTGGAGATCAAAGGAGTCAGTCATCATCACTCCTCCACCCTCATGAAGCCCCTTCCAGACTTTCCCCCTGCTGTATATTTGGAGTCGGAAGGGAAACCCGCACCTTACAGGAATGCTCCTTTTTGTGGGTGAATTAAATGTTTCGTTATTTTATGCTAGTATGGTTTAATAAGCTTTTTTTTTTTTTTTTAAATCACGGTGTCAGTCGACTTCAAATTCACACTTTTCGTTGCCACAGCTCAAAGCGTGTCCTACTTTATCCACCCACCTTTGCTTATTTTCACTCGAGAACTTTCTCTCTTTACAGTGATGTCTTCATTAAGTGTTTCACACATGGCGTTAATGTAACGGGGTTCGCTGGATTCCTGCTTCGGCCATTAATCGGCCATTGAGCGGTGAGATAAAAGGGTGTCAAGTGGCTGGTGTTAACGCGACACTTAACTTCACAAGCCTGTTGTTTCAGACCAGTGCTCTCACTTTTATGCATGCAGTGCCGTGGAAACGGGGGAACTCGCCCATTGGCGTCGATTCATTCCGTCACTTACCGCCAGTCTTCTTTTGTTTAGATGCTAAACACTTGAAGAATAGATCATTCTCCATTCAGGCGTAGATACATGGGACCATTAAACACTCAAGACCATAGGTAGGTCCGTCCAACGTTGACTCAAAAAAAGTATTTGGACCAAAAAAAGTCAATCAAATGGTAATAGGTCCCGCTGATAGTTGTGATTATCTACACCTGTGTGAACTTGAGAACTGGCTTCATACAGCCACACCTATTGTGTCATTTAAAAAAAAAAAAGAATTCTACATGTTTTAAAAATTGCTTGCAACTGCCTCAATTATACGTTTTTAATACATTTTTATTTTCATGCGTACAGAATATGCTGCTAATAGCGAAACATTAGAGCCCATTAAGCATTACATTTCATTACATTAAATGCTACATTTTAAAAATTACATTTTAAATGCTGTAGGCTATGTGGTAAATCCACAAAGAGAAAGCGTGACTCAGGAAAGTTAATCAAAGGAGACTTTAGTCAACATGGAGATCAACACTGGACATAAAAAATAAAAATAAATAAAAATAAATATATATATATATTCGCACTACACATTCACACAATACACAGTGAGCGATGATAATCACCAGAACAATGTTCTGGATAAGAGATCTCAAACTGAAATTGGACCAATCAGCTGTGAGCAAAGTGACACATATCTGATGCAGTAAAGTCACTCCCCCTTTTTCTTCTCCAAATTAAAGGTCACTACATAGCTAATGGCTATTAAAGACTTAAGCCTCTGGCTTTTAACAATGCTTATTTATAATAATAATACATTTGAATTATTTAAAAATAATTTATGTAATTATTATACCCGTAATCAATTACACATAAATAATTTTAGTAAATCAATCATTATGCATTTTGTTAATATTAAAATAAATTGCCTATATAAAGGTCATACAAATAAGCTTTAAGTTCAATAACTAAATCTATAAAAAATTACATGTGAGCATAAATGTTCAATTTTCTCTATAAATCAACTAAACTAACTTCATAACTTTTACTTGCATTGACGTATAAGATTTTTCTTAAAGTTGTCCTCGACAGCTCTTTTCTTCTGTGTAAATTTGTTTAAATTCTTAATATTTTTCAATCATGTACATTCTGCAGAAGAGTGAAGTGAATCACACTGCTTCTCTCGTGAGAAGTGAATCTCAGTTTTACTGATCCACAGCATGTGATTGGCTGTTCACTGCTGATGTCACAGCTAAACTCCTAAACTCAGGATCAAAGCCTGAGTTGACAGAGAAAGTTGATGATCAGCATCATGGGACCAACAAAGCCTGAATAGATTGGTTTGGTTTTGTCAACTCAAAACTAATCCTGTAACCCTGAGTTTGTTAAAGGTCCCATGGCATGGCATTTTTCTATTATTTTATAGTGTTTCCTGAGGTGTACTTATATTGTTAGTATGATTTTTACATCATAAAATGTCATAATTTAGAAATAAAAGGCATTTTGTCTATACTGCTGTTTGCCCTGTGGCTGAATGCCCTGCTTCAAGAGGCTTGTCTGCTATGAGACTTCAGTAAAAACGCCCACTGTTGTGATTGGCTGACATCTTTGCATTTGAAATGAGCGGAGGGGGCGTGTTTTAACGAGGTCTACGACGCACGAGCTGCTGCCAGAGAGACGGATGGACCTGAGTTCACTTCACATCAGTTCTCTCAGCATGTCTCAGTTCAGGGTGAACTGTTGTAGTTACTATACTTCAGGTTATTAGTTTATTTCTAGTCGGAGGGACTGTCACTCATGTCAGAAAGTTAGTAACTTTAGTAAATTATGGATCAGCGCTGACTCGAGACGCGAACCGTTTAGAACGATTCAGTCCGATTTGGTGAACTGGTTCGGTTCACTAAAAAGAACCGATTCAAAAGAATGATTCGTTCGCGAACCGGACATCACGGAGACGGAGCGATTGCTAACAAAGTTATTTATAGTAACTACTGAGTTGTGAGAGCGCTGTCTGTCAGCGCGAGTTTATTGTGTTTGTATCTGAGAGTTCTGAATAAACACGAGTCCCAGTCAGGCCGAGTCCGTCTTCATCATTATTCTACCAACTTTGTAACACATGAAATGTACCATTACAGCGAGATGAACGAGTTAGTAAGTTTGATTAAAGCATTATTTCTAGATATGTTCCAATCATATGAAAAGCGTCAGTGACGCGCATTGAGTAACTTACACAGCGCAAACAAAGACACAACAGCAGTAATCGAATGTAATCCAGTTTATTGTGGGGAAAGCTGGCTAGCCTAGCCGGATACCCTCACGCTTACCCCCCTTCTGCTTAATCTCACGCCGCATTTGGTGCCTCCGCTGTGGGCCAGATGCAGTACTGGGGGTCGGGGATGTTGAAGGCCGAGCTTCGGCGTGCGTGAGGTTTATCTCTAAAGATGTGGCTCTGCCGATGTTGACCAGAAACTCCCGACTGTATGCACATTTAAGAACAGATAGACGCGACAAGGACGTACAAAAACACTGACTCACAAGATAGAAAACACGAAAACACCGTTCTGTCGGGAGAGAGAGAAGCCGCTGCGTGTGCACGAATAATAAATAATTAGCTACACATCAGAAATCATTGATCATAGATCAGAAGGAACTGAAAAAAGACTTCTGTTTTCATTTGTACATCCAAACACTGAGAAACTGCCAGCGTTCACTCATTCACAAGCAATGATCTCTCAAGCGTTTGCATGGGCGTGCCAGATTCTCTGGGCGGAGGAAAGGGAGGGAACCGTTCCTGCTTGGACGTCAAACCAGGAGACTTCAGGATTGGCTCGTCTGGCCTGTCATTTTCTCAAAGGCAGAGAAAGACAGCCAGAACTCGGTTTTACACTGATCAACATTTCTATCCACTTGGGGACAATATTCAGGCTAGGGGAACTCATATTAATGTTGAAATACCTCATAAAATGAAAAATTTCATGCCATGGGACCTTTAAACTACCATCATGGTACAGGCCCCTGGTGTGTAACTCAATTAGAAACCTTAGTAACAAACAAGGAGGAGAACTCAGGCAATCGGAACAGAGAAAACAAACCCTAGGAGTTATAGGCGTTTTAACGTTTGTAAATGATTCAGAAACTACAGTTTAATTGTTGTGTTTATTCTGTTATAGGATTCTGAGCTTAAATATTTGATGAAAATACTATATGTACTCAAAATGAAGGCTATAAAGACAGCAGAGCTGAAAACTGGCCTTGGATTTCTATTTATTTTTTGCATGTTTCCTGGACCTTAGAATGGATATTGAATAGAATAATAAAAATACCCAAATCAATGTTTCTTTAGAATATTGAAGGTTTAGATCACGTAACATTTCAACAGAAAATATTCTGTCATCAATTATTTAATAATGTGGTTCCAAACCTGATTTACTTTCCTTCTTTTACAGTAAAATAAGTTTAGATGTGAAATTTCAAAGACTTACAAGCTTCAAAAAGCATGCAAAAGCAACATGAAAGGGGTCTAGATGATGCATTAAGTTTTCAGAAGATTAAAATGTGTCATTATTCACAGAAATCCTTGATCTCTACCCTAGTTCTTAAGTTTTCATGAATTGGTGATGTCAAATTTGTGAAATAATTGTTGTTAGAAGATGTTGTTTTCAGGGAATCATTTGATCTGGTCTGAATGACTCATTGACAAAACGGACTGGACTGCTCCAGTTCTAACGTTTAACTCTGGTTAACAGCCCACAGGAGCTGAAGATTATTAGTAAATAGTGGTTTACTTGTTTGTCTGTTTCATAAAGAAATGTGTGTGGCATCAGATGATTTGAAATCTTATAGAGGGCCTCAGCAGTCTAAAGCAGGTGTGAGAATTTAAATTGATTTAAAATTGGACACAAATGAATATTAAAATAAGCTAAAGCTAAAAATCAAGATATTTCTTGTTTTATTTTACCCATTCAACAATTGTTTGTTTCCATCGAAGAACCAGGGTTCCCACAATCTTGGAAAACCTGGATGCAGTAAGGCAACCTAAAGCCGGGTTCAGACTACACAATTAGTTACGATAGTCACAGTCAGATTATGGCATTTTGACTCAGGAAATTTTGACATGTCAGACTACACATTGCTTCCTGACCAATCATCGCTTGCTGCCTTTAACGTTGTGCGTGATGTCATTGAGAAGACGGAATTAGTGACTGACTTCCGATGCCTGTTTCATGAAACTAGTTGAACAAACTTTGAGTTTCAGAGTAGGTTTAGAATTTACAAATCCATACAAATCCAACCTGGTTTAGATCAGGTTCAACGGGCTCACAATGCTCTGTATGAACGTTCTCTGTCAACTCATGTTTAATACAGAACTGAATTCCAGTACTCACCGGGTTCCTGAGGTGGCAGGGCGCATTATCCTGCTGAAAGAGGCCACAGCCACCAAGGAATACCGTTTCCATGAAAGGGTGTACATGGTAAATGGACTGCATTTATATAGCGCTTTTAACAGACCAATGGCTATCCAAAGCGCTTTACACATTGCCTCACATTCACCCATTTACACACCGACGGCGGTGTCAGCCATGCAAGGCGCCATCCAGCTCGTGGGGTTAGGTGTCTTGCTCATGGACACCTCGACACTTGGTCAGGTGGAACCGGGGATCGAACCACCAACCTTCCGGTTTGTAGACAACCTACATGAACCACTGAGCCACTGCCGCCCCAAATGTACATGGTCTCAACAATGCTTAGGTAGGTGGCAGTGATGGAGTACTCGAGTCCTGGACTCGGACTCGAGTCCTTATTCTCTGGACTCGAGTCCGACTCGAGACTCCGTTCTCTGGACTCGTGACTCGACTTGGACTCGCGGACTGATGACTCGTACTTTGACTCGAGTCTCGAGGATATATAAAATCGCACTTGAGCATTCATCAAATTAATTATGTTGTTTCTGACTAAATAGGTTATCAAAATTTGATATAAGTTGTTACACTTTTCTTGTTTTGGGCTCCCAAGACCGGACGTGATCTATTTTTTCCCTCACAGACACTGCTACCGCTCGCTCTCCTTGCTTGACAACACACTCACTGACTGACGTCACTCACTTTACGCCGCATTCTTGTGCATTATTCGCGGGCTAAATGTTGACATTTGTCGTGAAGTTCGCCTACACGGATTTTGCATCTAATGCTGAAAAGAGCAGCGCTAAATGTTGTGTGTGTAATCGCACAATTGAGGAAAAGAATGGGACAACTTCAAATTTAACAGATATCTGTCACGGATGCACCCAGAAAAGCAAGTAAAATGCTTTCCATTGGCTAACATTAGCTTTAAAAAAAAATATTATTGCCTAATGCATATATGATAATAAACAGAGGAAGCTAGGGTTGGGCGATGTCTGCCTATTTGGCATCAGACGTCGACGATGTACAGTGAAGCGAATGTACAGTGACGTGACAATAACTGCCAGATTCAAACTGTGCTTTCTGCAATGTCTGGGCCAAAGACGGACGCGCTCAGCGCTTAATCCCGCTTATGTTTATTTTAGATTTCAGATATTTAAATACATATAATTTATAGCAAAACATTACATTTATAGTTTGTAAAATACACAATGGTGTCTATGGACGCAGCAATAAACAATCTTTTCAAATATATTTGCCGACATGACATACACTACAGGCCAAAAGTTTGGACACATTACTATTTTTACCCCCCGTTTCACAGACAATGCTTAAGCTAATCCTAGACTAAAATGCATGTTTGAGCTGTTTTAACTGAAAGAATCTTGCACTGACAAATCTTAAAATATGTCAGTGGCATTGTTTTGTCTCAAGATGCACACCAGTAATGTTTTTTTTTTGGGCACGTTTATAAAAGTTACTTAAATGTCCTAATTGAACTAAGGCCTAATCCTGGCTTAGTCTAAGCCCTGTCTGTGAAACCGGGCCGTAATGTTTTTGAAAGAAATTTCTTCTGCTCATCAAGCCTGCATTTATTTGATCAAAAATACAGAAAAAAAGTAATATTGTGATATATTATTACAATTTCAAATATTTGGTTTTCAATTTATTATACTTTAAATTATCATTTATTTCTGTGATGCAAAGCTGAATTTTCAGGATCATTACTCCAGTCTTCAGTGTCACATGATCCTTCAGAAATCATTCTAATATTCTGATTTATTATGAGTTTTGGAAACAGTTTTGCTGCTTAATATATTTGATGAATAAAAGGTTCAAAAGAACTGCATTTATTCAAAATAAAAACATATTTTCAAATAATATAAATCTCCTTTACTATCACTTTTTATCAATTTAACACATCCTTGCTGAATAAAATTATTGATTTATTTCAAAAAAAGAAAGGAAAAAAATGACTGACCCCAAATTACTGACCAGTAGTGTATGTTGTTGTTACAAAAGATTTCTATTTTAAAACATTTGCTTCTTCTTTTTTTTTTTTTTTTTTTTTTTTACTTTTTATTTATCAAAGTATCCTAAAAAAGTTTCACATGTTATGAAAAAATATTAAGCAGCAAAACTGTTTCCAACACTCATAATAAATCAGAATATTAGAATGATTTCTGAAGGATCATGTGACACTGAAGACTGGAGTAATGATCCTGAAAATTCAGCTTTGCATCACAGAAATAAATGATAATTTAAAGTATAATAAATTGAAAACCAAATATTGTAAATTGTAATAATATATCACAATATTAATTTCTTTTCTGTATTTTTTCTGTATTCTCGAACACGGGACTCGACTCGGACTCGAACTCAGGTAATGGTGACTCGACTTGGACTCGACTCGGACTCAAACTCAGGTAATGATGACTCGACTTGGACTCGACTCGGACTCAAACTCAGGTAATGGTGACTCGACTTGGACTCGACTCGGACTCAAACTCAGGTAATGATGACTCGACTTGGACTCGACTCGGACTCAAACTCAGGTAATGGTGACTCGACTTGGACTCGACTCGGACTCAAACTCAGGTAATGATGACTCGACTTGGACTCGACTCGGACTCAAACTCAGGTAATGGTGACTCGACTTGGACTCGACTCGGACTCTTCTTTGGTGACTCAGACTTGGACTCGGACTCGGAACACTGGGACTCGAGACTCGACTCGGACTCGACAGTTGGTGACTCGACTACAGCACTGGTAGGTGGTACGTGTCAAAGTAACATCCACATGGATGGCATGACCCAAGGTTTCCCAGCAGAACATTGACCAAAGCATCACACTGCCTCCACCGGCTTGCCTTCTTCCCACAGTGCATCCTGGTGCCATGTGTTCCCCAGGCAAGCGACGCACACGCACCCGGCCATCCACGTGATGTAAAAGAAAACGTGATTCATCAGACCAGGCCACTTTCTTCCATTGCTCCGTGGTCCAGTTCTCATGCTCACGTGCCCACTGTTGGCGCTTTTGGCGGTGGACAGGGGTCAGCATGGGCACCCTGACTGGTCAATGGACACCCTGATCAGCTATGCAGCCCCATACGCAACAAACTGCGATGCACTGTGTATTCTGACACCTTGTATCAGAACCAGCATTAACTTCTTGAGCAATTTGAGCTACAGTAGCTCGTCTGCCTTCGCTCCCCACGTGCATCAATGAGCCTTGGCCGCTCATGACCCTGTCGCCGGTTCACCACTGTTCCTTCCTTGGAGCACTTTAGATAGAGGCTGACACTACAGACCGGGAACACCCCACAAGAGCTGCAGCTTTGGAGATGCTCTGACCCAGTCGTCTAGCCATCACGATTTGGTGAAACTCGCTCAAATCCTTATGCTGCATTCCAGGCAGGTTTTTGAGCCCGTAAATTACAACTTCAAACCACGACTCACGACTTTGTAGTGTTCCAGGCAAAGTCACGCCAAACTGCCTGAGCGCAAGGAATTGTGTGGTAGTTTGATGTAAACAAAGCGTGGCGGACCGTATGCTCATTTACAATCATTTCTATCGCCAAAGGTGCTTACTCCTTGCTTATTTGAGGGAAATGGAGGAGAAAAACAGCGCAGACGGCAAGAAAAGCTGTTATACCTTTTATTTTACGTTATTTGTTTAATAAACACTGCATTCGTAGGGGGCTGCCACTGTTGCTTCGCGGGCCATGTGACGTCAAAACTCGTAACTGGGAGTACATCGATCTAGTACGAGTTCACGGGTGGGAAGTCACGGGTTTGACTGCCGTTCCAGTGCACTTTCACGGGTAGAAGGTTGGAAAAACACGGGTTACGGGTTGCCTGGAACGCGGCATTAAGCGTGCCCATTTTTCCTGCTTCTAACACATCAACTTTGAGGACAAAATGTTAATTTGCAGCCTAATAAATCCCACCCACTAACAGGTGCCATGATGAAGAGATTAATCAGTGTTATTCACTTCACCTGTCATAATGTTATGCCTGATGGGTGTACATTGTACCAGGTATGTCAAACTCTTAAATAGTCATTTAATTCATTGGTTTAAAAGAGTGGGAGCCTTTTTTATTCACAGAAAGTAGGAGCACTGTGAGGGATAGATAAAAGTACAGTGTGTTAAATTGATTGAACTGTTGTTTAGTTACATGCCAATTGTTTAGCTGATTAAACATCTTTCCAAAAACAAAAAAAAAGTAGACACAAACACAATTTTTGAACAGTGTTCAGTTATGTGATCTGGGACATTTATGCAATGTGTGCAGAGTAAGGCTACCCCTCACAGCCTCGTTTTTATCTGTGTAGATTCAAATGCCGTCTAAACTGACTGGAAAAGCGAAATAAGCACAGTCTTACATAGAAGAAATCAGGTGGGTTTGGAACGACAGAGAGTGAGTAAATCATGACACAATTTCCTTTTTTTGGGTTAACTATCCTCTCAAAAACTCAGTTGCGGGGAAAGTATGGAGAAGTGAAGAGGATGTACTGCACACGTCACGGTTGAGCTATAGCAATAGAACGAGGTGGTGGGATCTATCTACATGAGGTCACACCAGCAGGACTGATGGTATTCATTGAGGAACTTCAAACAGATGTTTGTACAGATTAGAGCATGTGGTGGACTCCGAAGGAAAGGGTCTGTCCCTGATTGAGTCTAGTCACTTTGACCCATACCTCCCATTTTATTACACATCATCTTTGGAACTGTAGTCATTAAATCACTCACAGATGGATCTTTACTTCTGCTACACCTTCTCAGGGGGCCTATGTCACACATGGTCACACGACATTGGGGATAACATTACTGTTGTGGGAGTTATCTTCAGGGGAATTAACAGATCTTTGCAGTTACTTCTTAAGTGCTCTCTTAAGTACACCTAGATATATGTCTCGTGCTTGTCCAAGTGAGTCAATCTAAGAACTATTGAAAAATACCCAGGAGCTGCAATGGCAGTTGCTTCATCTTCATCTCTAACACCCTTTCTCTAAACCTTCTCCCCTGTCAAAGTCAAAGGCTATCTTTAATCTCCAATCAGTTGCATGTGTCCTCGACAGATTCACAGATTTCACTGCTAAACACTTGCTTACATGACCATCATGCTTAGCATTCAGGTTAATCATAATCAAACAGGAGAAACATCACTCCAATAGAACCCACTTCATCAAAATATGCAAATTTCTTACAACAAACAGTCACTGGTAAAACATAATATAATGAAATATCTGAGATTTTATGCTGCTTGTGAAAAAAAAAATAGTCCTTCAGATTACATTCCTACTCAGAGGCATTAATAGGGAAATATATTTTCTGCCCCTATATTGGTGCCCTATAGATATACTGTCATGACATAAATGTGTCAGCTTTTCACTGGGGCTCTTAAAGGTACAACTTTGTACCTTATCTTCCCCTTGAAAAGGTGAATATTAGTATTATTACTTTTGGGTAATAATATGTACCCTTAAGGTACTGTGAGGGTACTGCCCGTGATAAGTTGATGGTGTAACGTCAGGTGAACTCAAGCCCTGTTTACACCTGGTATTAAGATGCATTTTTGTCGATTGGATTACAAGGAAGACTGGATCACAGGGGAGACAAATTCCTGTTTACACCTGATGTTTTAATCCGTCTCTTTTGTCCACGTTCACGTCTATCCTAATTTCTTAGAGGGGAGGGTCTATGGGTGGGTAAATATGGGCTTTTTTTATCTAACAAAGGACATACGCTTGTGCAATTTACATTTGAACATGACCAGAGACGACGGAAAACACACGTAGAGCAGCAGCTTTCGTTTCTGCTCTAACAGCCACAAGATCAGCCGAATGCTGTGAGTGTGTGTTAGAAATCATGAGTGAACATTGTGCTGGTACATTTTTCATCTTCAAACCAAACTGACATGTCCTCTCAAAGTTTAAATCCTGTCAGGCTAGCGCGCTTCCAGTAATGTTTACACATTAGGTCAGTGGGCAGAGAGTAGACGGTCTTTTAGTGACTGTTCAAACGTATTCGACCACATGAGCGTTTACACTACAAAAGCAATCGGGTCGAATGTGTTTTCCACTACTTCTGGAAGTGGTGGAAAGTGGACAAGCTAAAAACGTTTTAGACCCGTTTACACGTGTATTTCGTGTCGTCCACTTGTGATCCGATCGACCAAAATGCATCTTATTACCAGGTGTAAACTAGGGCCTGAGAGACGAGGGAAAGCAGGATCTAACTGCAGACAAACATTTATTTAATGCAAATAATAACAAAATAACACAAGAACCAGGCTAGCCATGCATTAAAGGATTTTAATGCACGACGTAGAGGTGAAGAACCACTTGCCTCTAGGTCGAGCATTAAAATCCTTTAATGCATGGCTAGCCGTGGATTATCCCGCTTATACCTTGGTTATTTGCCAAGATAAAAACAAGTTAAAGCTGTAACTGATGTTTACAGTGTAATTTTTTAACGGACAGGTTACAATGACGGTTATTTTCTTAAGTTATGGCTCGTTAGTTCTAGCACTCTGTCCGCTTTAAATCGGATTGTTTTTATTTGAACAAATTATCACATTTATTTAAATTCATTATTAAAAGAGAGAGACAGAGATCTGAAAGAGAAAGATCACAGAGAGAGAGAGATGCGTGCGCGAGTTACCTGCACTGTGTGCATCTCTTCTTTAAAGTCTACAGTCTGAAGTCCCCTCGTTGCTTAAGCATATAGCTAACATAGGCTAACTTAATGATTCTTTAATGGATTTATTAAAATTATTTATGAATGACAGGCAACCACTGACAGTGACAAGGCAATCTTTATTTGAACTAATCATATCATTTATTTAAATGAATTATGTAGAGTGTGAAATAAAACTGGCGTCTCTAACCACAGTTTAGGCGACTATAAATATAAAGACACATTACATTTATTGAAATGCATTAAATTAAAAAAAAATTAAAAATCAAACAGTTGGAAATTTCGTTTGGGGATTGTTTTAATCATCGTTATACTTATTGATGTTAAACTCAACATTTCCATTTATTGTGAAATTAGACATGGAAAAGGGTAGGGTTATTTCAGGTTTAGGCATGGAGGTGAAATTATGTTTCGCTTTGCTTGTTGAGGTTCTAGATGTCAGTATGTCCCTCCCTGCCCTCCTCTCTGACAAAGATTTTTTTGTCTCTGAGTTATGCACCAGTGTCAGGTACTCTTTCCCATTCTCGTCTTGCCGGAGAACGAAAGACTCTTTTGATAGGTTACGGGAGAACGAAAGACTCTTTTGGGTTACGGTTTCCTTCTCTTCCCCTCCGTGCAAAACACAGCTGTATGTCAAACCAAACTTTTCTGAAAAGTCCTGTGGGTGTGAAAAGGGAGAGTGCAGGTGCATTTTTAATTTTCTCCAAGTCAGACTCAGTAATACGCAGATGATGAACGCTGGTGTTTTTTCCTGTAGCACTTTAAAACTGATTTAAAGACGGCATTGCTTGACTTGAAGTCTTTATCACTTATGATGTTGTATTTTGTAATGTGACGGTTAATAGACACATCAAACTTGCAACACTGTATTCGCGTCCAGCGGTATACTGAACAGAGGCATAAAACTCCCACAATGTCTCATTTAAAGGCCCCCTGAAATCAAAATAGAATTTTTTTAGCTTTTAGAATGACTATGTTAGCCTTAAGGTTATGAATAAGCTGGTGTGTTCCAAAACAATGACAAAATTTGCATTTAAAAGATATAAGCATTCAAAACGTACAGTCTGTCACTTCCGTTAAAATTAATCACAGATTTTGATGACATCATCGTAGACTTCACCTTCTCATCAAATCTTCTGTCCGATCAAATACGCTCTAGAATCTGAAGCGCCCGCCCCCTACACTATAAATAGACGCTGATGCTGTGGCTGAACTCGGTCAGCTGTTCACACATTTACTATTTTCTACATGGTGAAGGGCACATAGCGCACTACATGCGATAGGAAACGATTCAAACAGTGTAAATATCCTTTCAGTTGAGGCGAATGAAGTCTGGTTTCACGTTAATTTCACGCGCACCGCCGCAGCGCACACACATAGTCTAGACCAGAGCCGTTGACTAGAGAGACGAGAGCGCAGCGCGGATCATATGCGCGAGTCTGCGCAGACAACAAAACATATCGGACCCATTTAAATTCTGCACAGAGTGCTGTATTTCAAAGAGATATGGAAGAGATTTTGATGATCAACGGTTAGAGATTAGGAGGAAACTTGGCTTTACCAAACAGAAAGGCTCTAGTCGAACTGTGTTATTAACGAAACGCTATTGGCTGTTTCAAAAAAGGGGTGGAGCTGCTAACAGCCGGAGCCGTTTCAGGGAAAATTACGTCAACACATTGAAAAATGCTGCGTGTTTCAAGGCACTTCAGTGGGCTTAGGTCTCGACATCACAATGGTTCTGTTTTTGGCGCAAAAAGTCACTGAAAGTTTAACTGGCCATTTAGTTGTCTTTTTCGTATTGACCTCATTTTTGTCGTCTTCTATCTTATCAAGCTCTGCCGGTGTTAATTCTTTGTTACGCTTACTGCACACCTTCCAGCCAATCAGAATCGATTATTTAAACCTAAATTATTTAAATTTAAATTATTCAGACCAAGATATAAAAGTAATTACTTAACGGCCGCTAAAAAGTATGTTCTATATGGTTGTGTGTAGTATGAATGTAATCCAAACATGCTACATTCGCCATGTTGTCATATCATCTGATGTACCAGCGTCAGTTGCGTCGCTTCACTACCATTCATAAATCCTCTCCCGTGGCCTCATGGGATTATAAAGTGTTCATCGTATGCACACTTCAGAATCCCGCCAGAAGAGGTAGGTCATCCCTGTACTTTTTTCATATGAGTACTGTGAATTCGGACATACATATTTTGTCACATACTGTTTTTCGCCTACTATATATTCACAAGTTTACACTTACAAATAAGTCAGAAAGAATAAATGGTATGCGTATTTGGGGTAAATTAAACAATTTGATAATCAATTAAAAACGATTTTTGACCTGTATGATATTACGCTGTGGCCACATTGGACCACCACAGTGTGTAAAATGAATGGATGGATGATTCAGCTGTGGCGCCATCTTCTGGTGAGATGCGGGAATTCATTCAGCATGACCCTCATAGTGCATTATGAGTATTCTCTAGCAGTTGAACGCATAGATATATATAATAAAGGCCAGATGTCTCATCCGCGCTGCTGGCCAAGGGAGGTCGACGTCCGACCTGGCGGCCATCTTGTCACAGGCAGCTCGCTCACTCGTAACTTTGTTTTCATGGTGCTTAACCATAAATAACCATAACTTGCTAAATTTTCTACCGATTTTCAAACAGTTTGGTTTGTTATAAACGTCAGAGTTGTAGTTATGACACTGCATACTTATGAAAAATGATTCATAACTTGTTCAAGCATCCATAATTATAGCCACGTTAATAACATTTGTAAGAAACCAAACCATTTGTAAATCCGTCAAGATTTCAGTGAGATAAGAGTATTTGTGTTCATGCAGATCACTCCCCTTACATCAGGTACCACAGAGCCCTGCCTGTGACAAGATGGCCGCCGGTGATGACATTAGAGACTCCGGCGTAAGACATCTAGCCTTTATTATGTACATCTATGGTTGAACATACATCGGTTGTACACTCGTTATAATGGTGCATTGTGGGATTGAATGAGAGCACTCGACAACATACACTATGGTTTCGGACATCACTACAAATGGCTGCCCCCTCAAATAGTGCCCTACTTAAGGGTATAGGGGGCTGTCTAATAAGTCGAACCCTGTCTACAAATCTGTTACTTTAAGCACCTGGTACTATTCTGGTATGTAATGATAACTAATCAATCTCCAATGAAAAAAAAAAAAACATTGTACATTTTGTTTTCTAATCGAATATCTTGTTTCATGTGAAAACAGAAGTAACGAGCTGCAACTGGTGTTTCATGTTGACTTCATCGCTCTTCTTCAGTTTTTCTAGCCCAGTTTTATCCATCCTAACTTTGGCTCTACTCATTTTCCTCAATTCTCATATCTCCTACGCAGCTAGTTAAAAGAGCCCATCCACAATCATCAAATTCTTCTCGCTGGAACTGTTAGGTCAAGTTACATCAAAGAGATCAAGAAGGATCAAGCTCTTAAAAGGGACAGGCTCCAGCTCCCATCATCAGAAACAGGTGGAAGTCCTCATTCCTAGAACAAAGCAGAGATCACCATCTATAAAACCTTTGTAATTCACTAAGAAGTTTCTTTAACAGATTTCTTTAAAGTGACACCCAATTTTGTGGGCGGGTTGAGTTCCAGTATAACGTCTTGGTACGGCTTCAGGGTTAAGCATGCATGATTGCATCTCAGGGCGTCGTTGGAGATCGAGTCACACTTGAATTTGACTCTGCATTTGATGGTGTTAATCTACAAAGAGCTTGAGTATGATAATCCATTAAAGCCTGAAGAGTCTGAATCAGTAATGTGGTATAGGACTTCAAACGTATTTTAGAGCATCAGATGTCGTAATATAGCTGACAAACTACATTATTCAGGTCTTTTCGGCACGGTCTGCACTCCATTAATGTGTTCTGTGTGCACTCCACTGAATCCGTAAACAAACTTGACCATAAACATAAGTCATGAGGTGCCATCTAGGAAGTGGACTTCAGTAGAGTAAGAAGAAGCAGGAGACATCTGTCAAACAGGCTCTCCTTTCGTAACCAGAGTGTCTCTATTGGTTGCAGATGATGCCCCATTTCATGAAGGAAGACTAACTACTTCAAGACTGTGCAGCTTTCCTTTCGCGTACCCTGGCATAGAGAGATTATGGGAGTAAAGTTGACAGCTTGTATACTAGTTCAAATGGGAGATGACTAATTTGTTTGTATGGATAATATTGGATAATTTGTTTGTGTGGATGTGGGTATTTAGAAATGGAATCACACTTGGTTGAACTTATGTCTAGGGCGGATAAACAGGCAGAGGAATATTTAAAGCAGCAGATCAAATCCTGTTTTTATCTAACCATTTGTCTGTTAGTATTAGTAATGTTTTGCAGAAGTCCCTTATTTTCTGAGATATCTAAGTCAAACCACATCAAATGTGCTCCTGTGCTGCTAGCAAAACCAGACTCCACTGTATTTTCCAGTGAAAAGTGTTTTGGTTGGCCTGCATGTGTATGTGTGTATGTCTACGAAATTCTGTGGGCCCCTTCAAAATGACACGGCTGAGCCCCGAACGCCACACTCTTGCCCTCTCACATAGGTGGAAATAAGAAGAGCAAATATTCGCAAAATTAAATATTGTCCTGATCTGACACTGACTGGTCTCAAGAAAGACTTTGGTCATGAATCTTTGGGAGCTTGTTTGGTTTGTCCCTGTAAGCAGCCACCTAGCAACCTCCCAGAACAACTTAGCACCCACAAACATGAAGAACAACTTGAAGAGCAACCACAAACACCTTAGCAAGCAGTAACTCTTTCAATACCATATACCTTTTCTTTGGAAAATGATATATAAATATACCTATGGGAGAGGCTATTCCTACTAAGTGCAAATAGCATTAGATGCTGTTTACACTGTGCAAATTGTGATAGATGCTATTTATACCAAGTGAAAATAGCACACAAAAAGTGTATGTCATGGTTTGAGTTTGTTTAGTCTTGTATTGCTGTCAGTGCTGCATCCGAAAACCTATATGCAGCTGGCTTGTTGCCTCTCTGCTTTAACAGACAATGACTTGTAAGGCAGCGTTTGTGCATGAAGGCACCTCACGAAACAAATTTCGGACAGACTTCTTGGGCAGGGTAACCGTTTAATGATCTACAGCAAAATAGAGTGAGCTTTGGTGAGAAATAAACAAATATTTGAGTACTACATTAGTAATTTCTCGCTAGAAATGACATCATAAGTAGAAAATGTTGGTAAAAAACGTACATTTACACACAAACTGACCAGCAAACAGTCGGATGCCATCTTTTTTTTCCAGCTCAACTGTCACAGAATGGAAAGCACAGGATTGTGGGATATCAAAGGCAGCAAAGGATACAAATATGCTGCCTTCAAAACTCGATCAGATGAAGGTATCTCTGGAGACAGGAAGTGAAGCTAACATTCGGACGTGCCTTCCTGCCTTGAAATGTGTCCTCCGAAGGCAGCATTGTCCAGGTTTCGGACACAGCCAGTGTGTTTATTGGTTCTGTCACCCTCAGTTTCCCAGGCCTGTTATACACTATGGTTTTGATTTGATTGTTAATTGATTGTTAATTCTGTTTAGGTGTGTATCGTCCGGTATCTTGTTAGCTCCCCTGTTTGCCTGTGTAGTTAAGCTTGTGTTTAGTCCTGTCTTGTTGTCTGTTATTGTTGCGTTTAACTTGTTGCTCCGTGTTCCAGAGTTCTTTTTTAGTTAATAAAACCTGTAAACTGCTGCCAATAGATCCTGTCTCTTCCTTGCTGCAACCAGCATGTGACAGTGTAAGTGTAGGATGATATTTATACTTCTGCCAAGACCACTACCGTCAAAGATTATTGACAATTAGCATACAGTTTGGATTGGAGGTATGTTTCTGTTCTGGGCAAGAACTCCCTGCGTATCCATGCAGCCTAGCATGGATAAGAGCAGGGAGAGCAGCGATAAACCCCCTTAGGTTAAACAGAACAGAACCAACATAATGTATTGCAAATATCATTAATGTCAATATTTAATGTACAACATAATTCAGGAATTTAGTTTGATTCCAGGGGAATCAGAATACCAAATCCTGACTGGATGAGAGGAGGAGCTGGGGATGGAGGAGAGTAATTAGCTCCGGAGAAATGCGATAGCTGCTAATAATACTGAAGGAGCTTATACTGTATATGCATGCTGTGATAGACATCGCATTCCTAGACGTATATTTGCTGACTGATGTGAGCTTGACTAACGTGACCTGCCAGCTACGCTTGATTTAGAGTAAATAGTGGCAGATTTACAAAATGATCATCACGGTTGATGTGACAGCCCATCTGATCAACACAATTTTTTTTGGACTAATAAATAATGGTTAGGCTCTTTATTTCCACTTTTTGAATGTTGTCTTAATTTTTATTGAAAATAAACACTTTTCTGAGCTGATATGTGATGAGATAATAAGGAGAAAAATGGGGTCGGGAAAAGGATGATTCGAACTCAGGTTGGTCACGTCAAAAGCAAAATTAAGTGTTTTTACTTTCTATGGAACTCTATCGGTTTGGCTTGATATAGATGGAATTGCTGTAAATAGTCTTTGCCAACAAGACAATCTATTTGCTCTTAGTGTAAATAGACACTCTGTGTACGTCATATTTCATTCTCTGTGTGAAATTACAGAGCGTTTCCTGGTTCATTTGCATGTCTTCATAACTCTACAGCCTATTGTCCTGTGCCAGTGAGATGTCATAGTCATAAATGCTGCTGGCACATACCAGGCCTTTCTAGGAGCCTGGCACCTGCTTTGATGTTGTACTCTAGTATGATGTAGCTCAGTTTACGCCAAACTGTGCCAGTTCCAACCAGCTCCCTGATGATGTGTCTTTCAAAAAGATGACATCATTCCACAGCTTGATTACTTTCCATCCATGTTTCCAGCACTGGGAACCTACTTTTAAGTTCCTGGAATAAGCATCTCTGCTTTTGTCTTGGTAGAACATGCACATCTGATCGCTTAGATGTTACTCTTTGTTCATCAGCGTTCACATCTTGGTATGGCATCGCTCCATGAAAAGCCTCTGTGGTATTTCATAAAATCATCTGTTTGGAGTCTTAGTATTGTGTCCTTTCTCCTATTCTCTCAATCCTCATAGGAAACAAAAATCACCAATGAGAACTCTTTTATAACTCAATCTTTTTTCGTAGATAGCAATGAGATTAAAAGGAGAGCAAATGGAGATTTCTTCCTAAAGGCCATAACACAGCAAGTTGTCGGTCAGCCGTCGGCCAACATTGGGCCGTCGTCAGTTTTTGTGTTGTGTTCAGCACTAGTTGAACACTATCAGCAGCTTTGTGGAGTTGGTCAGTTGGTGAGACAGATCACTCTAATTGGCTCTTCAAATTAGAGAATTGGTGCATGAGAAGAAAAAAAAAAACGATGAAAGGGAGCAAATGACAAAGTCAAGAGGGCACACATAGAAGCCTGTTCTAATTTTCCTACACCGGACGTGAGCGGCACAGTTTGACCAAAGACAATAGAACCCATTATAATCAGTGATACTGTCTACACAGGACGTGAGCAGTGAGATTTGACAAAAGACAATAGATCCCATTATAATCAGTGATGCTGTCTACACAGGACGTGAGCAGTGAGATTTTACAAAAGACAATATAACCCATTATAATCAGTGATGCTGTCTACACCGGACAAGAGCGGTGCGATGTGACAAAAGAATATAGATCCCATAATAATCAGTGATGCTGTCTACACAGGACGTGAGCAGTGTGATTTGACAAAAGACAATAGAATCCATTATAATCAGTGATGCTGTCTACACCGGACGCGAGTGGCGCGATACAACAAAAGACAAAATAACCCATTATAATCAGTGATGCTGTCTACACCGAACGCGAGCAGCGCGATTTGACAAGAGACAATAGAACCCATTATAATCAGTGATACTGTCTACACCGAACGCGAGCAGCGCGGTTTGACAAGAGACAATAGAACCCATTATAATCAGTGATACTGTCTACACTGAACGCGAGCAGCGCGATTTGACAAGACACAATAGAACCCATTATAATCAGTGATACTGTCTACACCGAACGCGAGCAGCGCGGTTTGACAAGAGACAATAGAACCCATTATAATCAGTGATACTGTCTACACCGAACGCGAGCAGCGCGGTTTGACAAGAGACAATAGAACCCATTATAATCAGGGATACTGTCTACAACGGACAAGAGCAGTGCGATGTGACAAAAGACAATAGATCCCATTATAATCAGTGATGCTATCTACACAGGACGTGAGCAGTGCGATGTGACAAAAGACAATAGAAGCCATTATAATCAGTGATGCTGTCTACACCGGACGCGAGTGGCGCGATACAACAAAAGACAAAATAACCCATTATAATCAGTGATACTGTCTACACCGAACGCGAGCAGCGCGATTTGACAAGAGACAATAGAACCCATTATAATCAGGGATACTGTCTACACCGAACGCGAGCAGCGCGGTTTGACAAGAGACAATAGAACCCATTATAATCAGGGATGCTGTCTACAACGGACAAGAGCAGTGCGATGTGACAAAAGACAATAGATCCCATTATAATCAGTGATGCTGTCTACACAGGACGTGAGCAGTGCTATTTGACAAAAGACAATAGAACCCATTATAATCAGTGATGCTGTCTACACTGGACGAAAGCGCCGTGATGTGACAAAAGACAATAGATCCCATAATAATCAGTGATAGTGTCTACACCAAACGCGAGAAGCACGATTCGACAAGAGACAATAGGACCCATTATAATCAGTGATGCTGTCTACGCCGCACATGAGGAGCGTGATTTTACAAAGGACAATAGAACCCATTATAATCAGGGATACTGTCTACAACGGACAAGAGCAGTGCGATGTGACAAAAGACAATAGATCCCATTATAATCAGTGATGCTGTCTACACAGGACGTGAGCAGTGCGATGTGACAAAAGACAATAGAAGCCATTATAATCAGTGATGCTGTCTACACCGGACGCGAGTGGCGCGATACAACAAAAGACAAAATAACCCATTATAATCAGTGATACTGTCTACACCGAACGCGAGCAGCGCGATTTGACAAGAGACAATAGAACCCATTATAATCAGGGATACTGTCTACACCGAACGCGAGCAGCGCGGTTTGACAAGAGACAATAGAACCCATTATAATCAGGGATGCTGTCTACAACGGACAAGAGCAGTGCGATGTGACAAAAGACAATAGATCCCATTATAATCAGTGATGCTGTCTACACAGGACGTGAGCAGTGCTATTTGACAAAAGACAATAGAACCCATTATAATCAGTGATGCTGTCTACACTGGACGAAAGCGCCGTGATGTGACAAAAGACAATAGATCCCATAATAATCAGTGATAGTGTCTACACCAAACGCGAGAAGCACGATTCGACAAGAGACAATAGGACCCATTATAATCAGTGATGCTGTCTACGCCGCACATGAGGAGCGTGATTTTACAAAGGACAATAGAACCCATTATAATCAGTGATGCTGTCTACGCCGCACATGAGGAGCGCGATTTTGCAAAAGACAATAGAACCCATTATAATCAGTGATGCTGTCTACACCGGACAAGAGCGGTGCGATGTGACAAAAGACAATGGATCCCATTATAATCAGTGATGCTGTCTACACAGGACACGAGCAGTGCAATTTGACAAAAGACAATAGAACCCATTATAATCAGTGATGCTGTCTACACCAGACGCGAGCGACGCGATACAACAAAAGACAATAGAACCCATTATAATCATTGATACTGTCTACACCGGACGCGAGTGGCGCGATACAACAAAAGACAAAATAACCCATTATAATCAGTGATGCTGTCTACACAGGACGTGAGCAGTGCGCTTTGACAAAAGTCAAAATAACCCATAATAATCAGTGATGCTATCTACACTGAACGCGAGCAGCGCGATTTGAGAAGAGACAATAGAACCCATTATAATCAGTGATGCTGTCTACACAGGACGTGAGAGGTGCGATGTGACAAAAGACAATAGAACCCATTATAATCAGTGATGCTGTCTACACCGGACGCAAGCGGCACAATACAACAAAAGACAATAGAACCCATTATAATCATTGATACTGTCTACACCGGACGCGAGTGGCGCGATACAACAAAAGACAAAATAACCCATTATAATCAGTAATGCTGTCTACACCGAATGCGAGCAGCGTGATTTGACAAGAGACAATAGAACCCATTATAATCAGTGATGCTGTCTACACCGGACAAGAGCGGTGCGATGTGACAAAAGACAATAGATCCCATTATAATCAGTGATGCTGTCTACACCGGACAAGACCGGTGCGATGTGACAAAAGACAATAGATCCCATTACAATCAGTGATGCTGTCTACACAGGACGTTAGCAGTGAGATTTTACAAAAGACAATAGAATCCATTATAATCAGGGATGCTGTCTACACCGGACAAGAGCAGTGCGATGTGACAAAAGACAATAGAACCCAATATAATCAGTGATGCTGTCTACACCGGACGAGAGCAGTGCGATGTGACAAAAGACAATAGATCCCATTATAATCAGTGATGCTGTCTACATAGGATGCGAGCAGCGCGATACAACAAAAGACAATAGAACCCATTATAATCAGTGATGCTGTCTACATAGGATGCGAGCAGCGCGATACAACAAAAGACAATAGAACCCATTATAATCAGTGATGCTGTCTACATAGGACGCGAGCAGCGCGGTACAACAAAAGACAATAGAACCCATTATAATCAGTGATGCTGTCGACACCGGACGCAAGCAGCGCAATACAACAAAAGACAATAGATCCCATTATAATCAGTGATGCTGTCTAAACAGGACGTGAGAGGTGCGATGTGACAAAAGACAATAGATCCCATTATAATCAGTGATGCTGTCTAAACAGGACGTGAGAGGTGCGATGTGACAAAAGACAATAGATCCCATTATAATCAGTGATGCTGTCTACACCGGACAAGAGCAGTGCGATGTGACAAAAGACAATAGAACCCAATATAATCAGTGATGCTGTACACCGGACGAGAGCGGTGCGATGTGACAAAAGACAATAGATCCCATTATAATCAGTGATGCTGTCTACACCGGATGCGAGCAGCGCAATACAACAAAAGACAATAGAACCCATTATAATAAGTGATGCTGTCTACACCGGACGAGAGCGGTGCGATGTGACAAAAGAAAATAGATCCCATTATAATCAGTGATGCTGTCGACACCGGACGCAAGCAGCGCAATACAACAAAAGACAAAATAATCCATTATAATCAGTGATTCTGTCTACACCGAACGCGAGCAGCGTGATTTGACAAGAGACAATAGAACCCATTATAATCAGTGATGCTGTCTACACCGGACGCGAGTGGCGCGATACAACAAAAGACAAAATAATCCATTATAATCAGTGATTCTGTCTACACCGAACGCGAGCAGCGTGATTTGACAAGAGACAATAGAACCCATTATAATCAGGGATGCTGTCTACACCGGACAAGAGCGGTGCGATGTGACAAAACACAATAGATCCCATTATAATCAGTGATGCTGTCTACACAGGGCGTGAGCAGTGAGATTTTACAAAATACAATAGAATCCATTATAATCAGGGATGCTGTCTACACCGGACGAGAGCGGTGCGATGTGACAAAAGACAATAGAACCCAATATAATCAGTGATGCTGTCTACACCGGACGAGAGCGGTGCGATGTGACAAAAGAAAATAGATCCCATTATAATCAGTGATGCTGTCGACACCCGACGCAAGCAGCGCAATACAACAAAAGACAAAATAATCCATTATAATCAGTGATTCTGTCTACACCGAACGCGAGCAGCGTGATTTGACAAGAGACAATAGAACCCATTATTATCAGTGATGCTCTCTACACCGGACGCGAGTGGCGCGATACAACAAAAGACAAAATAACCCATTATAATCAGTGATGCTGTCTACACAGGACGTGAGCAGTGCGATTTGACAAAAGACAATAGAACCCAAAATAATCAGTGATGCTGGCTACACCGGACGAGAGCGGTGCGATGTCACAAAAAAAATAGATCCCATTATAATCAGTGATGCTGTCTACACCGGACGCGAGCAGCGCGTTTTGACAAAAGACAAAATAACCCATAATAATCAGTGATGCTATCTACACAGGACGTGAGCGGTGCGATACAACAAAAGACAAAATAACCCATAATAATCAGTGATACTGTCTACACCGAGCGCGAGCAGCGCGATTTGACAAGAGACAATAGAACCCATTATAATCAGGGATGCTGTCTACACCGGACAAGAGCAGTGCGATGTGACAAAAGACAATAGAACCCAATATAATCAGTGATGCTGTCTACACCGGACGAGAGCGGTGCGATGTGACAAAAGAAAATAGATCCCATAATAATCAGTGATGCTGTCTACACAGGACGTGAGCAGTGAGATTTTACAAAAGACGTAAGAATCCATTATAATCAGGGATGCTGTCTACACCGGACAAGAGCAGTGCGATGTGACAAAAGACAATAGAACCCATTATAATCAGTGATGCTGTCTACACCGGACGAGAGCGGTGCGATGTGACAAAAGACAATAGATCCCATTATAATCAGTGATGCTGTCTACACCGGACGCGAGCAGCGCAATACAACAAAAGACAATAGAACCCATTATAATCAGTGATGCTGTCTACACCGGACGAGAGCGGTGCGATGTGACAAAAGAAAATAGATCCCATTATAATCAGTGATGCTGTCGACACCAGACGCAAGCAGCGCAATACAACAAAAGACAAAATAATCCATTATAATCAGTGATTCTGTCTACACCGAACGTGAGCAGCGTGATTTGACAAAAGACAATAGATTCCATTATAATCAGTGATGCTGTCTACACAGGACGTGAGCAGTGTGATTTGACAAAAGACAATAGAACCCAATATAATCAGTGATGCTGTCTACACCGGACGAGAGCGGTGCGATGTCACAAAAAAAATAGATCCCATTATAATCAGTGATGCTGTCTACACCGGACGCGAGCAGCGCGTTTTGACAAAAGACAAAATAACCCATAATAATCAGTGATGCTATCTACACAGGACGTGAGCGGTGCGATACAACAAAAGACAAAATAACCCATAATAATCAGTGATACTGTCTACACCGAGCGCGAGCAGCGCGATTTGACAAGAGACAATAGAACCCATTATAATCAGTGATGCTTTCTACACAGGATTTGAGCGGTGCGATGTGACAAAAGACAATTGATCCCATTATAATCAGTGATGCTGTCTACATAGGACGCGAGCAGCGCGATACAACAAAAGACAATAGAACCCATTATAATCAGTGATGCTGTCGACACCGGACGCAAGCAGCGCAATACAACAAAAGACAATAGATCCCATTATAATCAGTGATTCTGTCTAAACAGGACGTGAGAGGTGCGATGTGACAAAAGACAATAGATCCCATTATAATCAGTGATGCTGTCTACACAGGACGTGAGCAGTGAGATTTTACAAAAGACAATAGAATCCATTATAATCAGGGATGCTGTCTACACCGGACAAGAGCAGTGCGATGTGACAAAAGACAATAGAACCCAATATAATCAGTGATGCTGTCTACACCGGACGAGAGCGGTGCGATGTGACAAAAGAAAATAGATCCCATAATAATCAGTGATGCTGTCTACACAGGACGTGAGCAGTGAGATTTTACAAAAGACGTAAGAATCCATTATAATCAGGGATGCTGTCTACACCGGACAAGAGCAGTGCGATGTGACAAAAGACAATAGAACCCATTATAATCAGTGATGCTGTCTACACCGGACGAGAGCGGTGCGATGTGACAAAAGACAATAGATCCCATTATAATCAGTGATGCTGTCTACACCGGACGCGAGCAGCGCAATACAACAAAAGACAATAGAACCCATTATAATCAGTGATGCTGTCTACACCGGACGAGAGCGGTGCGATGTGACAAAAGAAAATAGATCCCATTATAATCAGTGATGCTGTCGACACCAGACGCAAGCAGCGCAATACAACAAAAGACAAAATAATCCATTATAATCAGTGATTCTGTCTACACCGAACGTGAGCAGCGTGATTTGACAAAAGACAATAGATTCCATTATAATCAGTGATGCTGTCTACACAGGACGTGAGCAGTGTGATTTGACAAAAGACAATAGAACCCAATATAATCAGTGATGCTGTCTACACCGGACGAGAGCGGTGCGATGTCACAAAAAAAAATAGATCCCATTATAATCAGTGATGCTGTCTACACCGGACGCGAGCAGCGCGTTTTGACAAAAGACAAAATAACCCATAATAATCAGTGATGCTATCTACACAGGACGTGAGCGGTGCGATGCAACAAAAGACAAAATAACCCATAATAATCAGTGATACTGTCTACACCGAGCGCGAGCAGCGCGATTTGACAAGAGACAATAGAACCCATTATAATCAGTGATGCTTTCTACACCGGATTTGAGCGGTGCGATGTGACAAAAGACAATTGATCCCATTATAATCAGTGATGCTGTCTACATAGGACGCGAGCAGCGCGATACAACAAAAGACAATAGAACCCATTATAATCAGTGATGCTGTCGACACCGGACGCAAGCAGCGCAATACAACAAAAGACAATAGATCCCATTATAATCAGTGATTCTGTCTAAACAGGACGTGAGAGGTGCGATGTGACAAAAGACAATAGATCCCATTATAATCAGTGATGCTGTCTACACAGGACGTGAGCAGTGAGATTTTACAAAAGACAATAGAATCCATTATAATCAGGGATGCTGTCTACACCGGACAAGAGCAGTGCGATGTGACAAAAGACAATAGAACCCAATATAATCAGTGATGCTGTCTACACCGGACGAGAGCGGTGCGATGTGACAAAAGAAAATAGATCCCATAATAATCAGTGATGCTGTCTACACAGGACGTGAGCAGTGAGATTTTACAAAAGACGTAAGAATCCATTATAATCAGGGATGCTGTCTACACCGGACAAGAGCAGTGCGATGTGACAAAAGACAATAGAACCCATTATAATCAGTGATGCTGTCTACACCGGACGAGAGCGGTGCGATGTGACAAAAGACAATAGATCCCATTATAATCAGTGATGCTGTCTACACCGGACGCGAGCAGCGCAATACAACAAAAGACAATAGAACCCATTATAATCAGTGATGCTGTCTACACCGGACGAGAGCGGTGCGATGTGACAAAAGAAAATAGATCCCATTATAATCAGTGATGCTGTCGACACCAGACGCAAGCAGCGCAATACAACAAAAGACAAAATAATCCATTATAATCAGTGATTCTGTCTACACCGAACGTGAGCAGCGTGATTTGACAAAAGACAATAGATTCCATTATAATCAGTGATGCTGTCTACACAGGACGTGAGCAGTGTGATTTGACAAAAGACAATAGAACCCAATATAATCAGTGATGCTGTCTACACCGGACGAGAGCGGTGCGATGTCACAAAAAAAAAATAGATCCCATTATAATCAGTGATGCTGTCTACACCGGACGCGAGCAGCGCGTTTTGACAAAAGACAAAATAACCCATAATAATCAGTGATGATTTGACAAGAGACAATAGAACCCATTATAATCAGTGATGCTTTCTACACCGGATTTGAGCGGTGCGATGTGACAAAAGACAATTGATCCCATTATAATCAGTGATGCTGTCTACATAGGACGCGAGCAGCGCGATACAACAAAAGACAATAGAACCCATTATAATCAGTGATGCTGTCGACACCGGACGCAAGCAGCGCAATACAACAAAAGACAATAGATCCCATTATAATCAGTGATTCTGTCTAAACAGGACGTGAGAGGTGCGATGTGACAAAAGACAATAGATCCCATTATAATCAGTGATGCTGTCTACACAGGACGTGAGCAGTGAGATTTTACAAAAGACAATAGAATCCATTATAATCAGGGATGCTGTCTACGACACCGGACGAGAGCGGTGCGATGTGACAAAAGAAAATAGATCCCATTATAATCAGTGATGCTGTCGACACCAGACGCAAGCAGCGCAATACAACAAAAGACAAAATAATCCATTATAATCAGTGATTCTGTCTACACCGAACGTGAGCAGCGTGATTTGACAAAAGACAATAGAACCCAATATAATCAGTGATGCTGTCTACACCGGACGAGAGCGGTGCGATGTCACAAAAAAAAATAGATCCCATTATAATCAGTGATGCTGTCTACACCGGACGCGAGCAGCGCGTTTTGACAAAAGACAAAATAACCCATAATAATCAGTGATGCTATCTACACAGGACGTGAGCGGTGCGATACAACAAAAGACAAAATAACCCATAATAATCAGTGATACTGTCTACACCGAGCGCGAGCAGCGCGATTTGACAAGAGACAATAGAACCCATTATAATCAGTGATGCTGTCTACACCGGACGCGAGCGGCGCGACACAACAATTCCTAGACAATTTTCAATTTGCTTTCATTAATCTTTGCAGTGTGTTCAAGCGCAACTTTTTAGTCCAGACGCACCCGACATGAGCTGGCAACACAATCGGCTTTCTTCGCCACTAGTTCTTTGATGTCGATTTGTTGTGTCACAGCCTTAAGTCTCTTTTCTCCTGTGAAAAAGCCAGTAATCTCAAATGTATTTCCTTTATTTTCAGAATTAATATTTTCAGAGATCTCAACACTGTTTGAACTTCAAGGAACTGTGGTGTAACTTCATTACTGTATTAACGCTGCAATTCTTTTGCAAATTTGTTCGTTCTTGAGCATTTACATTTCCTGCAACTTTTACTATGCGTCGTGTCAGGGTCCTGTTCACATTTGCACAGTTCATTTTTGCTTGCAACTGGCAAGGTTTTCAACACACACTGCTCGTTTTCAGTGAAGACATGGTTCACTAAGGACAACTTTCCACCATTGTAAGTTTGATTAACAATTCACCCAGACATGAGGGGATATGTGCCACGGGTTCATTCACACACAAACACACAGAGACACCATCATCACTCAAGCACACACAAGAATAACTTTGTTAAAAATGAAACAAATCACACACATCTATTGAAACTGTACATTAAATGTTTCAGCACTAGAAATGATGAGAATCAGATAATGGCACTAAAGTTGCCACAAATCATGGTCTTCTCCATTTGACAAATAACTGGTTTTGTAATCAAAAGAAAATATAAACAAACATCTAATAAAATACAATTATTCTTACTTCATGCTTACAGTACTACAGTACTAAGACAACGACAATTTTGCCCTGCCAAAGAGCTTTGTGTTAAGAGTTATTTGCTTAGAAAAGAGGCATGGTTGAACTGAAAAGAATGACAGTGGCTTAATTTAAATACTGTGTGGCTTAAAAAGTACTCAGAGAGTTAACTTAAATACTTATGAGACAGTGCTATTTCAGCACCTTTAGCAACTGGTTCAACATGTTGGTTACTTCCTTCTTGTTGATCTTTCTAAACCACTATAGTGTTCAATACCAAATCTGCTGCTGCTTCCATGTCACTCTGTATGAGAGATTCTCCTTGATGTTGCATTGCCACAAAACTGCCCGCTGTTATACCAAATCCTTTAATTTCGATCTACTTACATCAATTTATTCTTGGAGAGCAGATCCCATCAAGTGAAAATTTAAAATTACATATATATTTATTTATTTTGCTCATTATTATTGCCCCAGTAAAACAGGAATGTGCACCCCATTTATGTAATTTGTATGTGTAATTAAAACATGAATTATTAACCAATACACTAAAACTGAAAAAAAAAAAAAAAAAAAAAATTACACACCTCTTTCTGTTCCAGTTAGTTATCTTGCCCTGTGTATTTAAGCCTTCGTTTCCTTTATTCAGAATTCAGTGTTCAGTCTTGTTTGAGTTCACGTGGTTGTTGAGATATTTCCCATATTTCCTGAGTATTGTAATTAAAGATGGTTCTTGTTGATATTCCTATTCATTGTATGATTATTACAGCCGCCATTGACAGCCTTTTCATCACAAATATTTCACTCTGCATATTTAAGAAGGGTTTGCACTGTTAGTAAGGCCCGGTGTACACCTTGTCGACTTTCCACCACTTCCAGAGGTAGTTGAAAATGTATTACGCTTTCGTAGTGTAAACACTCATGTGGTCAAATGCGTTTGAACTGCCACAAAAGACCGTCTACTCTCCGCCTACTGACCTAATGCGTGAACATTATGGGAAGTGCGCTAGCCAGACGGGATTCAATCTTTGACTGGAGACCCAAGTTTGGTTTGAGGATGAAAAACGTACCAGCACAATGTTGTCCCTCCCCATTCCTGATTTCTAACACACACTCACAAAGCTGATGCTCTCTGTGTGTCCATTGTCTCCAGTCGGGTTCATATGTAAATTGCGTGAACTTATTTTGTCCATTAGATCGAAAGCCAAACATTTACCCGCCCATAGACCCTCCCCTAGAAGAAATCAGGACGGAAATGGTTAAATGAGACGGATTAAAACACAAGGGGCTTTATCATACACCCGGCGCAATGTGGAGCCAGGTGCGACGCAAGTGTTTTTTGTTTTTTGCTCTAAATTCAATAGCGCAGTATACTTTGGGTTATTTAAAGGGTGTGTTAGTAATATGTGCCTATAGGCGGTGCACAATGCGCATACACTCTTCTTATTACACACACAGGGATGCAGCAGCACACACACATTTTTAAATATTAAAAATAAAATGATTCCTCTCTGGAGAAGAACTGAAGAAGTTCAGTCTTTCCTCCATGTAGTGAATTCGCCATGGTGCGAGCACAACTGTCTTTTAAAGGGAAAGGGAGATGAGACTGATTGGTTTATTGCACATTACGCCCAAAACACACCCATGACTCATTAAGAGAATAGGTACAACCCTTTTGGACCATGCGCTGGGCGCCCCAACTGTTTTTCCCGTCGTTAAAATAGCAAAAGTGGATTCTGGCACGCCCGAAGTGCACCTGCGCCATGCACTTCAGACCATGAGCTTGGATCGCTAAAATAGTTCCCCAGGTGTAAAAGGGAATGTGTTTCCCTCGTCTACTCATGATCTGATCGACCAAAAAAAAATCTTGATACCAGGTGTAAAAAGTGCCTAAATCTGGCCCTTGCTGTTCCTTTTCTTGCCTGTTGCTCTTTGGATTATTCTTGAATGATGCTGGAGAACATGATCATTAGGTTTTACACACACTTCATTCATATTAGCTGGAGTGCTGCCGAGGCACATCCTAAATTCTGCATTTGTCTATTCATTCAAATAATTATGTTGATAATAATATAATTTGTAATTGAACAAATAGAAAAGTATAATGCAAAATTGAAACATTTTTGAACAACACTTTATTTATTTATTTAAAATATGACCCTACTTTATGAATATAGTGGTCATGCAATACATATAAGGTTTATGTAATATGTTGACTGATATGAAAAAAAAAATGTACCGTTCTGTTTGTCAGAAATGTAATCTGAACATGCTTTGGTGCAAAGGCCTTCTCAGCCATTTGCCCACAGGCTATCGGCACATCAGGCAGGTATAAAAGAAGTCAAACTGTAACCAGACATGAAAGCGCAGCCTTCTCTCGGTCCTACATCTGAAACCAGATGAAGGATCTTCCTGGCCCTGGAATCATTACACCTTCAAAGGTAATTAACACATGGCTTTTGTTTTGTCCCGATGAGCCCCAGATTGTGAAGATACAGCTGGCGAACGACAGAGACAAAGAACAAGGTGTGCAGAGACCGGCTTTCATGTCAGCAGCAGGAGCTTGACCTTTGCCCCGTCCCTGACCTCAAATCTATACTGTCAACGCTTTTCTATGAGCGCAAAGCAAAAAATGAACATGTGGAGTGGGGCCACGCCTGCTGGACCGCTAAAAAGTTGAATGAGAGAAGCCACCTGGTAAAACCCGACTTTTAAAGGCGACATTATGTTTTCACATGGCATTTTATTATGCGGAAGCAAATCACAGTGAAAAGTGAGTGAGAAATGTGAAAAATATCTTCAGATTTTTTTGATTGAATCATCTTCTCTGTAACTGAGCATACTGTCATGAGATTGTCAGGACACATGACAGTCTAGGAGACCAAATTTTACATGAATTACACTACGAAAAAAGCTTTTCTTACTTAGTATTTTTGACTTGCTTCCAGCCCAAATGTCTAAATATTCTTAAATCAAGATGCATTTACTAGATAATAAGAAAATACAAAAGACATTTTTTCTTGTTTTCTGGGGGGGAAAAAATGAAGTGAGTTCTTTGTCGTAATCATAGAGGAACCATATTTGGTGCTATAGCACCATATCTTAACATGTTCTGTATATGGTAGCTGTGCTATATAGCACCTTAGTTAGCGGTGCTATATAGCACCTAAGTCAAAGAACCGGTGAAGAACCTCCTAAGAACCGCTGATAAACCACTGAAGCGTGCTATATAGCACTTAAAAAGGTTCCCCTATGATTACGAGCCAATAACCATTTTTGGTGCCATATAGAACCTTTTTTTTTTTAGAGTGTACAAGAATATCAGGGCAGCAACCTTTACTTATCTCATGATTTAGCCTTCAATTAGTTCATTATTAGTTATTTAAGCTCATAAACAATGCATACATATTAATAAAAAAAAACAATATCTAACAAAATAGTATTTTAATATAATAATAATAATTAAAGGTCCCATGGCATGGCATTTTTCTATTATTTTATAGTGTTTCCTGAGGTGTACTTATATTGTTAGTATGATTTTTACATCATAAAATGTCATAATTTAGAAATAAAAGGCATTTTTTCTATACTGCTGTTTGCCCTGTGGCTGACTGCCCTGCTTCAAGAGGCGTGTCTGCTGTGAGACTTCAGGAAAAACGCCCACTGTTGTGATTGGCTGACATCTTTGCATTTTAAATGAGCGGAGGGGGCGTGGTTTAACGAGGCACGAGCAGGCACGAGTCTGCCAGAGACAGATGGACCTGTGTTCACTTCTCATCAGTTCTCTCAGCATGTCTCAGTTCAGGGTGAACTGTTGTAGTTACTAGAATATACTTCAGGTTATTAGTTTATTTCTAGTCAGAGGGGCTGTCACTCATGTCAGAAAGTTAGTAAATTATGGATCAGCGCTGACTCGAGACGCGAACCGTTTAGAACAATTCAGTCCGATTTGGTGAACTGGTTCGGTTCACTAAAAAGAACCGATTCAAAAGAATGATTCGTTCGCGAACAGGACATCACGGAGACGGAGCGATTGCTAACAAAGTTATTTATAGTAACTACTGAGTTATGAGAGCGCTGTCAGTCAGCGCGAGTTTATTGTGTTTGTATCTGAGAGTTCTGAATAAACACGAGTCCCAGTCACACCGAGTCCTCTTCATCATTATTCTACCAACTTTGTAACACATGCAATGTACCATTACAGCGAGATGAACGAGTTAGTAAGTTTGATTAAAGCATTATTTCTAGATATGTTCCAATCATATGAATAGCGTCAGTGATGCGCATTGAGTAACTTACACAGCGCAAACAAAGACACAACAGCAGTAATCGAATGTAATCCAGTTTATTGTGGGGAAAGCTGGCTAGCCTAGCCGGATACCCTTACGCTTACCCCCCTTCTGCTTAATCTCACGCCGCGTTTGGTGCCTCCGCTGTGGGCCAGATGCAGTACTGGGGGTCGGGGATGTTGAAGGCCGAGCTTCGGCGTGTGTGAGGTTTATCTCTAAAGATGTTACTGCTGATGTTAAACAGAAAAGACTGTATGCACATTTTAGAACAGATAGACGCGACGAGGACGTACAAAACACTGACTCACAAGATAGAAAACACGAAAACACCGTTCTGTCTGGAGAGAGAGAAGCCGCAGCGTGTGCACGAATAATAAATAATTAGCTACACATCAGAAATCAATGATCACAGATCAGAAGGAACTGAAGAAAGACTTCTGTTTTCATTTGTACATCCAAACACTGAGAAACTGCCAGTTCACTCGTTCACAAGTAACGTTAATGATCTCTCGCATGGGCGTGCCAGATTCTCTGGGCGGAGGAAAGGGAGGTAACCGTTCCTGCTTGGACGTCAAACCAGGAGGCTTCAGGATTGGCTCGTCTGGCCTGTCATTTTCTCAAAGGCAGAGAAAGACAGCCAGAACTCGGGTTTACACCGATCAACATTTCTATCCACTTGGGGACAATATTCAGGCTAGGGGAACTCATATTAATGTTGAAATACCTCATAAAATGAAAATTTCATGCCATGGGACCTTTAATATAATTTTTACTTTTAGCATTAACATATTTTTTGGGTGTTTTGTGTTGCTGTTGGGGCTGTATAATTTGAAGTGATGTAGAGAGTGTGAACATCTGTAGCTTTTTCTGCGGTGTTTAACATGGTGAACAGTTGAGCCTCATCCAGAGAAAAAGCCCAGGTAATTAAACATCTAACCTTCTGCACACTGCAGTATACACTTAATATGACATAAACTTAAAATACTGTGACATCTAGTTATCTTATTTGACCCTGAACCACAAAACCAGTCATAAGGGTCAATTTTTTATATATACATCATCTGATAGCTGAATAAATAATCTTTCCATTGATGAATGGTTTGTTAGGATATGACAATATTTTAAAATCTGGAATGAGGGTGCAAAACAAATCTAAATATTGAAAAAAATCTCCTTTAAAGTTGTCCCAATGAAGTCCTTAGCAATGCATGTTACTACTACTAATACATTTTTATATATTTACAGTAGGAAATTGACAAAATATCTTCATGGAACATGATCTTTACTTAATATCCTAATGATTTTTGGCATAAAAGGAAAATTAAAAATGTTGACCCATACAATGTTGTTGGCTATTGCCACAAATATACCCGTGAGACTCATGACTGGTTTATGCTCCAGGGTCACATATAATGTGAAACAAACTAAAGGATCAACATCATACATCACTGATGTATGTTAGCTCTTTTGAGGTAGGTATTAAACATGATATCCTTAATTTCCCCCTCTTAATTATTTATGAATACATTTGATTAAATACATTTTACATAATCATGTGTTTAAAGGCTTGAATGCCCAGTCGATGCCTTTCCCTTTAAATTGACCAGCATCAGATGGAGGACTGATCAATAAAAAACTCAAATAACATCCTTCAGTGTATTGCAAACATAAAAATTTTCCTAACTTTATGTTAATTTATTTGCATAGAGCTCAACTTGTATCAAACTCAGCTTAAGTGTTTAAACCTCATTTATGAGCAAGACAAACGTATTTATTTATATTTTATATGACCCTGGAGCACAAAACCAGTCATAAGTCTCGCGGATATATTTGTGGCAATAGCCAACAATACATTGTATGGGTCAAAATTATCCATTTTTCTTTTATGCCAAAAATCATTAGGATATTAAGTAAAGATCATGTTCCATGAAGATATTTTGTAAATGTCCTACCGTAAATATATCTAAAATCTATTATTAGTAGTAACATGCATTGCTAAGGACTTCATTTGGACAACTTTCAATATTTAGATTTTTTTGCACCCTCAGAATCCAGATTTTCAAATAGTTGTATCTCAGCCAAATATTGTCCTAACAAACCATACATTAATGGCCCTAGTTTTGTGGTCATGGTAAACTGTAAATCATTTGAAAAAGACTGGGCTGAAACTGTGGATTTTTCTGGCCTGAATGGATACAAAAACCACTATTACTCAAAACAGAATAAACTTTTTTTTTTGTGTGTGTGTGTGTTTGATATCATTAACCTGAAATTCCCTTTCTTTCGATCCTGCCCTTTAAATATAGTAAACATGTTAATGACAAATGTATATCTCAGAAACAGACACTACATCAAAAATGTGTTTGAAAGAACTTAAGTAAATATTGTGATGTTTTGATGTGATCTTATGATCTTTTACTTCTTTTTTACTTTTATTTCTAGTCAATGCATCTTGATTTAAGAATTTTTAGATATTTAGACTGGAAACAAGACAAACATACTAAATAAGAAAAGCATTGTTTGCATTGTATAGGCCTATTTTCATAAATATGAGACAGACATTGTATTTTATACTGAAAAAGTAGAAAGTCTGATATCAATATTGATTAAAAGTTAATTTTAGGAGTACATAACAGAGGGCGTGTTCACACATGGCATGGTAGGTTGGATTAAAACGAACCCTTCATTTGAATAAGTGTGAATGCTGACATCTGAACCCTGGTGTGCACCAAACAAGAGGACAGAGACGCTGAAAAGACCCGTTTCCAAATAAACTCTGGTGCGGACCGACTGAAATATGAACGCAACACGTACCAAAGACATCTAAACGAACAAACAACAGGAAGATGAGACCCTAAATGGGACAGAACGCTCAAGCCACCTGTTTTTTCTTGTTCATACGATACAACATTTTTACGTATACAGCTAAATGCGTCTCCATGCATACGGGCCTAAAAATTATTATTTTTTGGTCTGGACCAAACGAACCAAGCAAACCAAACTACAAGTGTGAACAAACACTAAAAGAAATCAAAGTCCAGTTTTGATTTAATGTGGTCTTTAAATAATAGATTTCTATGGTGAAGATGTTTGAGATGTTGATACAGCATGTTCCTTTCAACAGACACATATGCCCATTGTAAAAACATGCTTTATAATATTTTAGATGAGTCTACTGTCAATAAAGTGGTTCCTCTTGCAAGTGCACCCGACCTGCAAACTGACCAATACAACTGATGTAACTGTGTGTTTGAAAGCAAGCTTAGTGACGACACACACACACACACACACACTGAACTCTCGAGCAGGCGTTTCGGTTCTCGGGGTCAGTGGCCTGTCTCAGAAGAGTGTTTGATGGTGGCGTTTTATTGTTCCATAAGGTCAAGTTCTTCAAAGCTTTCCGTCAGCTCTCCACAGGGAGCAGGAGCTGCAGCTGTCAGCACACACTCTGCTTTTGTTTTTATATGAGAAGAGAAACAGGTCAAAGCCTCCCTCAAAAAACGGGCTTAGGCACAAAGTGAAAGATGTAGCCTAATATTGTTTTTCTCAGTTTCTCAGAGAAGAACATGAATAGGAAGTTTGTGCAATTCCTCATAATTTAGACTTTACCTTTTGTGTGTGTGTGCAAATGCTGTGTGTGAATCTGTAAACATAATCAATGCTAGCATGTAAACTCAGATGCGAAAGCTGGGCCAACATATTGCAAGCATGCCGTTGAACCTACTTAATATCAGTATTTGCTTTACTGCAATAGGAACAAACCTTAGTCAAACGGGATGGAGGCCAAATGAGTAAAACATGTCTGTGCCTTTAAACCCCATGTGTTGTTATTCAGACAATATGTCGACATCTTAACTAACTTAACTTTATTAGCAAGATTCTCTTAAAGGCACAGTCTGTAAGTTTTCACCGCTAGAGGTCGCATTTTCAAAACAACATCAAAGGCGAAGCTTGATGATGCTATGAAGGAGAGTGGGACGATGGGAGATGTTGTTTTCACCATCCAGAGATGTGTGGAATTCTCGAATCATGTTCACGGTGAGGCAATTAGTTTTTGTATTACCTGTATGTTTGATCACACTATTTTATGTAATTGTTAATGCTGCGCAGTTTTACGTCTTTAAAACAATCATACCTAAAGTAAATTTGAAAGAGCTCACAGTATTTGCAAGTAATGACTAAATATTTTTGTGCAACATAAACTGTATTTAATTTCACTGCCATAGACAAGTTCACCAGACTTGATAAAAAGCATTACTGTACAAACAAAGTGCAATATAACAGTATGTGTAAGTTCATCAGCATAACCCACAAGGAATTATGCAGGCCTATAATACTTGCTTACCTGTCTATTAAAAAACATGCGAGAGCGGTGTCTCTGTCAAGTCCAAGTTTGACCCACTTCTGTGCCCGTACAACTGAATTGAGCACTTGAAAACAAGTCCACTGGTGCATACGCACCAAACGCTTCTTTCCATGCTCACGACCAAAGAAGTATTGAAAAGCTTGCACGCACATCTGTGGAAAGTGAAGTATCCCCGGGGTTTCAGTTGACCTACGTTTGCGTTTTTTTTTATTTTCTGTACTCTCCAATGAATAATTGTTATCCATGATGACTGAGCGACAAAACAGCGGAAACTGCGGACATTACATCATTTATAGGCGACAATGACAAGGGGCGAGCCATCATTTAAAATCGGACTTTTTTTGGATTTACAAATCCTTGGGAACATTAGGGATAATGTAAGTACACAACTGCATGAAATATATCACACTGTGCAAGTGGTTTTTGGATATTTTATATTGTGCCTTTATATATGTTGAGCTACGAATTGAGCTCTGACACATAACACAACAACGAGTAGAGCGTACTAGCGTTTACATTATATATATAACAAAAATATTGATGATGTAAAGAAACCTGGGGAATAAAATCCAAGAAACCTCAGTGCCTTCATTGTGTTAGCTTAGTTAGTGGCGCTAAAAGGTTAAACCTCTATCAATAGTGATGTCCGATCCTGCTATTGGAAGGCCACCTTCCTCCAGAGTTTGGCTCAAACACTCCTGCTTGGAAGTTTCCAGTGTTCCTGAAGAGCTTGATTTGCTGGCTCAGGTGTGTTTATTTAGGGCTGGAGCTGAACGGGCTGGATGGTGGCCCTCCAGGAACAGGATTGGACTCTCCTTCTCTATCGCATTGGAAATTAACATACTAAACCCTATCCTAAAAAACATGCATTTGCTGAAGCAACCGTGCCATTTTAGATGGCTTCTATGAGTCTTTGGCTACGTTCACACTGACTGTGTTTACATGTGCACCAATAATGCGACTATTTCTAATAATCAGAGTAAGGTCTTAATCGCAATAAGATGTCTGCATGACACAAGCAGAACATGCGCACTTTGGTCAGAGCGGTAATAATGAGATTTAGGGGTTAAGGTGCGATTAAAATTAGTTAGATCAAAGTATTGCGTTTACATGAGGTAAATTTTTATCATAATATTGACAAAATCCAATTATAATTGCATTATGTAAATGCATTTACAGCATGTAAATGATCTCACTGTCAGTCCAAATCTGATTATTTGTGTGTCCGATTGGGATCTGATCTAAAATTATTAATTTCCACATTGTGTATCTCAACTGGTCAGATCCGATTTGTGTGTCCATGCTGCTCTTTCGTTTTCCAGGATATCTGCATTGGTCTCTATGGCAATGATGTCACATTGGTTTGAAGTTTATGTTTTATTTGGTGTGAGAAAGTCACATAAACCATACAAAATCAGATCAGAGCTGAAATGGATTTCCAGAAATGCAGTTTTGAATAGTATTTCAAACCACATATGAATGTACCTCAAACTTGTACATTTGTAAAATTGAAATTTTCGTGATTTTTTTTGCTGTTCAAACTTGCTAAATCTGATGGGATTTCAATCAGAGTGGTACAAAAAAAATCACATTTGAACTGACAGTCTGCAATATTGTACCTGATGAACTCATGAGCAAGTTTACTACATCAGAAAAGCCATACTTTATTAATCGATAATCTGCCCCTGTAATCACATTTTATTATTGGTGTTTTACAGCCTCTAGTGTTAATTTCACTTGGAAACTGCAGTGAAATGTATGTGCAGGTATGTTTTTGAACATCTTTGTGACCTTTACAGGAAATGACCACAGAACCATTACTAAGAACCATTACTCAAGAGTCTCTGATCAACCTGCAGCCAAGACCCAGATCAAGACCCAACATCCACTTCTATATGTAAAGGTCCAGTCAGTGAAAGCTGTAGACTGTAGGTCAGCTGTAATTCTCAAGTATGCTGAAGGATGTTAAAGAGAAACATCCTATAAGTCTGGCACACTTGACTAACCACCCTGTAGATCTCATGCAGACTCTCTTGCACTCACCCCCACCCTTGCTCAAACATAACATCAATGCAAACTTTTTCCCTGCTGCCAGCAAACTGAAGAAGGCCTTTTTAATGCCGTTGCCAAGCATTTAGAGTTTCAAGTGGCAAAAAACACAAGCTTGAAAAGGTCTGTGGTTCGTGCCTTTGATAGCTGGAATGTGCTATTGGACATCAGTGCAAAAAGTTGAAATGCATCAAAGCCTCTGAATTTATTTTCCAATTGCATGTGTTTACGGAATAAGGGCGACTTTGTTTTTGTACATGTTTCGCAAAAAAAATCTAGCTGTTTTCAGCAAGTTCTACTATCATAGCCTAATATTAAAGTGGGCCTCATATTAAGTATTTGAATAAACTCATAAGAAAGAAAAGTCATAATCCTATTTGTTTTTCCTAGAGAGAGATGAGCCTTTTAGAGAGGGAAGACCCTCAAGAATCTCACATGAGTTCAAATGAGATCTCAACAATGTCTCAAAATGTGAACATTTTTCAAAAATATATTTGAGGAAAATGGCCGATTTGTCCAGTTATTGCCAAAATATACTCTACACAATTACTGTATGTAAATGTAGGTGCATATCGCAACACAAGCTCTTCAGGTCAACTTCTCTCAAGGTGGAAGCAACAGTTAGCAGAAACCGTGCTGAACAGGTTAGTACATTTGTTTCATGTGTAAAGTCTCCAGGGTCTCTATCATACACCTGACGCAATGCGATGCCAGGCGCGACGCACCAGCCTATGACCAGAGTCCAGAGAGGGCACCAGCCCGTGACCAGAGTCCAGAGAGGGCACCAGCCCGTGACCAGAGTCCAGGGAGGGCACCAGCCCATGACCAGAGTCCAGAGAGGGCATCAGCCCGTGACCAGAGTCCAGAGAGGGCACCAGCCCGTGACCAGAGTCCAGGGAGGGCACCAGCCCATGACCAGAGTCCAGAGAGGGCATCAGCCCGTGACCAGAGTCCAGAGAGGGCATCAGCCCGTGACCAGAGTCCAGAGAGGGCCCCAGCCCATGACCAGAGTCCAGAGAGGGCACCAGCCCGTTACCAGAGTCCAGAGAGGGCACCAGCCCGTGACCAGAGTCCAGAGGGGGCACCAGCCCGTGACCAGAGTCCAGAGAGGGCACCAGCCCATGACCAGAGTCCAGGGAGGGCACCAGCCCATGACCAGAGTCCAGAGAGGGCATCAGCCCGTGACCAGAGTCCAGAGAGGGCACCAGCCCGTGACCAGAGTCCAGCGAGGGCCCCAGCCCATGACCAGAGTCCAGAGAGGGCACCAGCCCGTGACCAGAGTCCAGAGAGGGCACCAGCCCGTGACCAGAGTCCAGAGAGGGCTCCAGTCCGTGACCAGAGTCTAGAGAGGGCTCCAGCTCGTGACCAGAGTCCAGAGAGGGCTCCAGACCATGACCGGAGTCCAGAGAGGGCAACAGCCCGTGACCAGAGTCCAGAGAGGGCACCAGCCCGTGACCAGAGTCCAGGGAGGGCACCAGCCCATGACCAGAGTCCAGAGAGGGCATCAGCCCGTGACCAGAGTCCAGAGAGGGCACCAGCCCGTGACCAGAGTCCAGGGAGGGCTCCAGCCCATGACCAGAGTCCAGAGAGGGCACCAGCCCGTGACCAGAGTCCAGAGAGGGCACCAGCCCATGACCAGAATCCAGCGAGGGCCCCAGCCCATGACCAGAGTCCAGAGAGGGCTCCAGTCTGTGACCAGAGTATTGAGAGGGCTCCAGTCCGTGACCAGAGTCCAGAGAGGGCTCCAGTCTGTGACCAGAGTCTAGAGAGGGCTCCAGTCCGTGACCAGAGTCTAGAGAGGGCTCCATCACCTGTCCCCAGTCCAGAGAGGACTCCGTCTCCTGTCCCGAGTCCAGAGTGGACTCTGTCACCTGTCCAGGGGCCAGTGAGGAGGTCGTCCCTTGTCCAGGGGCCAAAGAGGGCTTTTTTATGGCTACCAGTCCACGGAGGCTGTTTCTGAACAGATCGCCGCCCTGGTCTCCTTAGCTTCCGGCGCCTCTGTGGTGTCCTGAGCTCCCGGCACCTCCGTGGTCTCCTAAGCTACACTTGGATCATCTTCTCTGCTTTTGTTCCACAGCAAATCGTGACCAGTATGAATGTAAGTTTGGACATACTACATCCGCCATGTTGTCATTATCATGTGACCTTCCAGGGTCATTTACATTGCTTCGCTTACATTCACAAATCCTCTCCTCTAGCCTCATGGGATAGTAAAGTGTTCAACGTATGCACACTTCAGAATCTTGCTGGAAGTAGTATGAGTATTGTGAATTCAGACATACTGTTTTTCACCTACTATATAGTAGGGAAGTATGCGATTAAAATGTATAAGAAAATTACAAAAAAAGAAACATACCACTCTGAAACGTCCTTTGAAATCCGCTCTGAACGATCCTCTTGTTCTTTAACATTCTTAAGTCTGAAACAAGCTTGAATTGCTTTGAAATTGACGGCATCCTTAATATTTACATCTGAGTACAGCTCGCGGCTATGGTAAAGGGGGTGACCTATCCTAAGCACTGCCAATCCCAACAAACTGGACCTGCTAACCATTCACAGCACATTTTGTATTTCGGAAGCAGGGGCTTCATCGCAACAGGAACTAAACAGCGCGTTCAGGCCAGACAGGGGAGAGAGGAGCTGTAAAATATGTGAAAAATAATGTGTTTTTGAACAATCAAGCATGAAAGCACATTCTAGTACACCCCAAAAACAAGACTTCGTAAAAGGGCATAATAGGACCCCTTTAATGAAACATAAATACATGAATTTAATCAAGTCTCCTAAGCTATGAAAGAATAACCTCTGAGCAGGGAAACGTCAGTTCTGGGTGAACACTTAAAGGACAGCAGCTCCGGCTCTCTTCTTGTAGTTAGGAATGTTACACTTTGACTCTATGCTTTGAGGCTTTGAGTCATATTGGAGCCATGTGGACTTTTCATGGTATACAATAAAGGAGATGTTTGAAATTCCTTTGGCCGGTCCCAAAGAGTATAGATGCGTCTGTTGCGGTTCATTAGCATCCTCGAATTTCAGCTTTGTCATTCTCAGTCATTTTATCGCTGATTAACACGACGCAAACCAAATGATTATTTAACAAAGTCATCACTTCAGTGGGATGCATGTAACTTTCAGCATCACACACACACACACAATGGAAGAATAAAAGGCCCGTGTTTCCTTTGAGGGGTCCGTGCCTCGGCCTCTCCTTTGACTGTTTTTCTTTTGTTTGCTGATTGGAGCTCATAGTCAGACAGCAGCATCACACGGGAGGAGGAGCTGCAGGAGCAGTAAGGGGCTTTCGGCTCAAACAAACGCTGTCACTTTGATCATTTCCTACTGCTCTTTGATCTTTGCTAACACCCAAATTTATCTGATAATGATGTTTAATTGATTATATGGAGCGAGGGAGTTTCTGGTTTTGTTTTATACTATTTGTCTTTTTCGTCTCTGGTCTCCAAAAGAAGATCGTTGACACGCCATGTCGCCCCTTTCTCTTTCTTCTTCTAAAATAAATAAAGACGTCAAACATCAAAGCTGTTCTTGGTTAATAAAAGAGGACCTCAAATATTTTCCATTATGTTTGACATGGTTTTGGGTTTCGCCATCCAGAACAACAACAGGCCGGAATACGGCGACACTGTTTTTTTTGTTGTTGTTGCTTAGTGTCTGTGTTGCAGAGATTGAGCAGACTAAACCGAGGCTTGTTTTGCTTTGATGTCGGTGGGTCTGATTACTCAAAGGTTGTCTCTTTTGAGTGCAACTCTGTGAGCACTGACCTCCTTGGGCCAGACAGAACCAGAGCGCTCTTTATGCACATAGAGTGCATGCATGAACACAAACGCTGCTTCTGCTGCTTTATTTACTGTGCAAGCCTCTCTCTTGATTGCAACCTTAAAAGAACAACAGCCAGCAATAGGATCTTTGTCCTTTGAAGTCAGTTGTGCTCTATGGCCAACAATACCCCTGACCTTTGCCCTCGACGGATTACTGATGGTGCATTTGAGCCGAGACAACTGTAAAGTGTAACTGAGATTAACCCTTAAATGCATGAATGTTTCATCAATCATTATTACATATTCGGGTCTTCAGTGACCCCAATCTATATCTAATGCGGATGGATCTCTACCTGTCGTGATAATATAAAACTCTCCTGATTTTAGAATAACAATTACAGAAGAATAAAATAAAGCATATTTTGTTATCTTCTGGAGCTTGGGCGGGTTCAGTTTGAGCAGATGTTTTATACCATCATCACTGTCCTCGTCAGAGCTCATTTCAGTACATTCAGCATCTGCCTCATATTCACCATCTCAAACATATTCTCAAAACTATAATTTTCAACATCTTCAAAATCAATATTTTGATCACTGACAGCTTCATCACCAGATCCACCATCAAGTGACAGTGAAACTAATATTTGATTGCGTTCAGCTGTAAATCGCTGAGGCATTTCAAGTTTTGCCGATGATTCTTCCAATTCTTTGTTTTCTGCCTGCGGTAACTATGAGTGAAACGTCACTTCATCATTGTGTATCAGACATTGCCTCCTTGAGAAATAAAGGTGAATTGCACTTATTCAGTCATCAAAGATTCAATTATTGTTGTGCAGAAAAAATTATACTTACACTGTTACACACCACGGGTCGTTAGCGACCCTATAAAATAAAATAAAAAACATGAATGGGAAAACAGGCATTCTTTTATCATTTTTTTTCTTGTTATATTGTTTATATTGAATTGATTGAGGAATACTAAGAAGGTTGATGTCTAACTTTAAAAAAATTAAGGGTAGTGAATGACGTCCCAGGTCACTAAAGACCCAAGGTATGCGTTTAAGGGTTAAACAGATACAAGAAAATGCACACACACACACGGCCGCAATACATCACTGAACACCAGTGGTTAGGCAGTTGTTTTCCACCCTCCATGGTCATTTAATGTTCTCTGCACATAGTGTTCTTTGCATGTTCAGAGTAGTTAAATATGTTCTACCAGTCAAAAGTTATATAGTTATACATAGTATATATATATATATATATATATATATTTGTAATTATGAAATTATTAGTGATAATGAAATTACATATGATGAAATCAATTACAATTTACAACATTTAAAACATATGCAATTTGGTAACACTTTATAATAAATATGGTTGGTTTAAAGCACTTAAGGTATGTAATTTTCCCATTTTCCATGACCTAATCTAAAGTGATAACTATTTACAGTTAACAAAGCATTATTTAACTCTTTACATATGAGCTATTACACAATAACACTTTGTTAATTACACTTTGTTAATTACACATTAAGAACTCACTATTTGTATACAGTGCTGCTTGAAAGTTTGTGAACCCCTTGCAGAATCTGTGAAAATGTGAATCATTTTGACAAAATAAGAGGCATTATACAAAACGCATGATTTTTTTTTTATTTAGTACTGTCCTGAATAAGATATTTTACATTAAATATATTTAACATACAGTCCACAAGACAAAAAAATAGCTGAAAAAAATTCCCTTTTGTCCCGAGCAGTTAAACTGCCCAATCCTTCAACTCCTGCAAATTCACATTTGAACAGGATGAAGACGTACAATTTGTTCTTATTTTGTTTAAATATCAAATGGTGGGAAGCAACAGAAGATACATGCATGTTTCCCGAAAGACAAATAAAGTACAAATTACCTTGATCTTAAAATGTATAACATTTTGAAGTATGTTAACACTTTATTTTGATAGTCTAGACATTTGAGACATGTGCCTAGACATACTTTAGACATTCTACTAACTATAATTAGGGGTTCAAGCACGAAGTGCTGAAACCCTATTGTAATTGTAAGGGTTTTTATTATTATTATTCTCCGCTAAAACGCATCGTGCAGCCCAAACCGTAAAGGCTGGAGCATTGAAACTTTGTCAGATGGTAGCCCAAAAATCGAGGAGAGGTTATCAAATTATGAGCCAAATTGGCCTATAGGTGGCGCTATAGCAATCAATTGCGCGAAACTGCTCATAACTCCTAAACCGTAAGTCATAGACTCAAGTGTCTTATATCATTGGAAAGCTGAATACCTGACGTAAATAATGTATATCTCCGATTTCATTTCCGGTAGGCAAATTTTTCCGTCATTTTGAATTTTGTTGAAAAACTACTTTTGCAAACTAGTCCCTGGATTTTAACCCGATCGGAACCAAACCAGTGCAGAAATGTTCTCTGGAGTCTGAATATCAATAATTATCGAAAAAAAGTTGAAATTTCGATTCACGGTTGCTAAGGTGCGGAAAACGAATGTTGTGGGAGGAGCCTATTTTACTAAAATGGCTATAACTCAAGAACAAAATGAGATATCTTTACCAAACTTGGTACACATGTGTATGGGCTGAGTCTTTGGTCACGATAAAACAATCGCGACGATTGAACACTTGGTGGCGCTATAACACAAAAAAAACATGAAAATGGCTATAACCACCCGACCGCTAGTCCAATTGACTTGAAAATTGGTATGCAGTGTCTTGGTCCAAGGTACCATATATGTCTATGAGGACATTGGCGTATCTCAAAAAACATGGCCGCTATCGGCTAATGAAGTTTGAGCACCTCTAAGACAAGGTTAACGGAGGCCGATCGGAATGAAACTCGGTGGGCATGTTTGACTCATGGCCCTAGAGGTCTGTAAGAATTTTGAAAGAAATCGGCCTCTAGTTGGCGCTAACGAGTTTTATGGCCCTGTAATCACGTGGTGTTGCACACATAAACCAAATATACATATCATATGATAGGTCTCCTCATGCTGAATAACTTTGCCTCTAGAAGCATTGCTGTCAATCAAAGCGTTCATTAAATATTTGCAATTATGTTTAAAACCTACTTTTGCGAACTAGTCCCTGGATTTTTGCCTGATCGGAACCAAACCAGTCTAGGACAATTCTCTGGACTCTCTAGATTAATAATTATTGAAAAAAAATTGAACTTTTGCATTTGGATGGCTATAACAGGGTCATTTAGAAGAGGGGCGTAGCAAAATACACTATACAGCTTATAAATCCTAAAGGAAAACTCAAAACTTCACGAAAATTGTTATGTATATGTGACATAACATGCTGAAGAAGCATGCAAAGTTTTATGGAGATCGGACCATAGGTTGCGCTATAACTGTTAAAAAGCTTTGAAAACCATGTATTCCCTATGGTGAATTGCCTGTATTGGCTGTAAATGGTATTTTCTATCTCTGTAATCAGGTGGGGTAAAAAACATCCACATAATGTGCAGAAATTATGATAGATCTCTTCATACTGAACAACTTTGCCTCAAGAACCAATACTGTCAATCAAATTGTTATTTATTTATTCACAATTATGTTAAAAACGTATTACCTAAAATTGCCACCAGATGGCAGCAGAAGACCACTCATTGGTTCATTCTGCTTACTAAGCATATTTAAACTTTATAAAATCATTATAATAAATGTTGCAAATGACATTTTGTCAATGTTTATCAATTAATTTGTTCATTTGATTAATGTTTTTACAATAATTATTAAATTACAATTAAAATAATGCCTGAAAATATGTTTTAAAGGGGAAAACCTGGAATAAGCTATTTGTTACCCATCATTTATTTCAAATATCTATATCTCCAACAAAATGTGCATGTGAGTTAAGCACGTCTGAAGACATTAACTTGGAAAATGTGCCAATTAAATGAAAAACAGACATTTAAAATGAAAATGAGCCAATGAGTGGTTCTCTGCTGCCACCTGCTGGGCTTAAATGGTCATTTTGTCATTCTATTTACTTATCATGTTCTATAATTCCTATTTAGACATTATAAAGTCACTATTACAATATTTACAATTACATTTTGTCAAATTAATTTATTTCAAATATATTATGGCGTATTACCTAAAATTGCCACCAGATGGCAGCAGAAGACCACTCATTGGCTTATCCTCTAAACTAATATTGTTCAATCATATTTAAACTGTGATCGTGCAGACCAAAGCGTAAATGCTAGAGACTTGAAACTTTATCAGATGGTAGTACAAAAATCGAGGCTAATGTTGTCAGAGTATGAACTTGATTGGCCAATAGGTGGCGCTACAGCAATCAAAAGGGCGAAATGGCTCATAACTCCTAAACCGTATGTCGTAGACTCAAGTGTCTTATATCATTGGAAAGGTGAGTCCATGACGAATAAAACGTATATCTCCGATTTCATTTCCGCCATGATAGATTTTCCGCCATTTTGCATTTTGTCAAACAACTACTTTTGCAAACTAGTCCTAGGTTTTTTGCCGGATCGGAACCAAACCAGTGTCAAAATGTTCTCTGGAGTCAGATTATCAATAATTATCAAAAAAAGTCGAAATTTATATTCACGGTTGTTAAGGAGCGTAAAAATAATCGTTCAGGGGGGAGCCTATTTACTAAAAGGGCTATAACTCAGGAACAAAATGAGATATCTTCACCAAACTTGGTACACATGTGTATAGGCTGAGTCTTTGGTCACGATAAAAAAATCGCGACGATTTAACACTTGGTGGCACAATAACGTGAAAAAACATCAAAATGGCTTTAACCACCTGACCGCTGGTCCGATTGACTTGAAAATTGGTATGCAGTGTCTTGGTCCAAGGTACCAAGTATGTCTATGAGGACATTGGCGTATCTTAAAAAACATGGCTGCCACAGCCAATTAAATTTGAGCACCTATTAGACAAGTCTCATGGCCCTAGAGGTCTGTAAGAATTTTGAAAGAAATCGGCCACTAGTTGGCGCTAACGAGTTTTACGGCTCTGTAATCACGTGGTGTTGCACACATCCACGAAATATGCATATCATTTGATAGATCTCCTCATACCAAACAACTTTTTCTCTAGAACTGTTGCTGTCAATTAATATGTTCATTAAATATTCCTGAGTATGTTCAAAACCTACTTTTGCGAACTAGTCCCTGGTTTTTTGCCCGATTGGAACCAAACTAGTCTAGGATAATTCTCTGGACTCTCTAGATCAATAATTATTGAAAAAAAGTTGAACTTTTGCATTTGAATGGCTATTACAGGGTCATTTAGAAAAGAGGTGTGGCAACATACACTCAAAAGCCTATAAATTCTAAGGGAAAACTCAAAACTTCACGAAAATTGTTTTTGCATATGTAAGATAACATCTTTAACAAGCATGCAAAGTTTTATGGAAATCGGACCATAGGTGACGCTATAACTGTTAAAAGCCTTTTAAAACCACGTATTTCCTATTGTAAATTGCCTGTATTGACTGTAAATGGTATTTTCCATCTATTATTTCAGTGTTTAAAATCTTGCTAAATAAAAATTAATGTCTTTTGATGTTTGTGTGCTTAAAGGCCTTAAAGGCTTGAACCCCGCTAAATGCTGCTTGCAGCTTTAATTAGGGGTTCAAGCACGAAGTGCTGAAACCCTATTGTAATTGTATTGATTTTTATTATTATTATTATTATTATTATTATTCTCCGCTAAAACGCATCGTGCAGCCCAAACCGTAGAAGCTGGAGCTTTGAAACTTTGTCAGATGGTAGTACAAAAATCGAGGAGAGGTTATCAAATTATGAGCCAGATTGGCCTATAGGTGGCGCTATAGCAATCAATTGCGCAAAACTGCTCATAACTCCTAAAGCGTATGTCGTAGACTCAAGTGTCTTATATCATTGGAAAGCTGAATACCTGACGTAAAAAATGTATATCTCCGATTTCATTTCCGCCATTATAGATTTTCCGCCATTTTGAATTTTGTCAAAAAACTACTTTTGCGAACTAGTCCCTGGATTTTTGCCCGATCGGAACCAAACCAGTGCAGAAATGTTCTCTGGAGTATGAATATCAATAATTATCAAAAAAAAGTTGAAATTTCTATTCACGATCGCTAAGGGGCGGAAAACGAACGTTGTGGGAGGAGCCTATTTTACTAAAATGGCTATAACTCAAGAACAAAATGAGATATCTTTACCAAACTTTGTACAAATGTGTATGGACTGAGTCTTGGGTCACGGTAAAAGAATCGCGACGATTGAACTCTTGGTGGCGCTATAACACAAAAAAAACATGAAAATGGCTATAACGACCCGACCGCTAGTCCGATTGACTTGAAAATTGGTATGCAGTGTCTTGGTCCAAGGTACCATATATGTCTATGAGGACATTGGCGTATCTCAAAAAACATGGCTGCTATTGGCCAATGAAGTTTGAGCACCTCTAAGACAAGGTTAACGGAGGCTGATCGGAATGAAACTCGGTGGGCATGTTTGACTCATGGACTTAGAGGTCTGTAAGAATTTTGAAAGAAATCGGCCACTAGTTGGCGCTAACGAGTTTTTTGGCTCTGTAATCACGTGGTGTTGCACACATCAACCAAATATACACATCATATGATAGGGCTCCTCATACTGAACAACTTTTCCTCTAAAAGCATTGCTGTCAATCAAATCGTTCATTAAATATTTGCGATTATGTTTAAAACCTACTTTTGCGAACTAGTCTCTGCATTTTTGCCTGATCGGAAACAAACCAGTCTAGGACAATTCTCTGGACTCTCTAGATCAATAATTATCAAAAAAAAGTTGAACTTTTGCATTTGAATGCCTATAACAGGGTCATTTAGAAGAGGGGCGTAGCAAAATACACTCAAAAGCATATAAATCCTAAAGGAAAACTCAAAACTTCACGAAAATTATTATGTATATGTAACATAACATGCTGAAAAAGCATGCAAAGTTTCATGGAGATCGGACCATAGGTGGCGCTATAACTGTTAAAAAGCTTTGAAAACCATGTATTCCTATGGTGAAATGCCTGTATTGGCTGTAAATGGTATTCTCCATCTCTGTAATCAGGTGGGGTTAAAAACATCCACATAATATGCATAAATTATGATAGATCTCCTCATACTGAACAACTTTGCCTCAAGAACCAATACTGTCAATCAAATCGTTATTTAAACATTCACAATTATGTTAATAACCTACTTTTGCAAACTAGTCATAGATTTTTCAACCTGATCAGAACCAACCCAGGGCAGTACAATTCTCTGGACTCTTTAGAGCAATAATTATTTTTAAAAAAAGTTAAACTTTTGCATCTGAATGGCTATAACTGGGTTATTTCAAGATGTGGCCTTGACCAAGTGTCCCCAAATGCCTATATCTATTCAATGAATGCTCAGATATTCTTAAAAACAAGTCAGAACATGTGTACTATGCCTCTAAACAAGCATGAAAATTTTCAGACAGATAGGACCATATTTGCCTCTATAACAGTTAAAAAGCTGAAAATTATGAAAATCATGGTATATTAAGCCAATAAGTGGTCGTTTGCTGCCCCCCGCTGTTCATTTTATTGTACTACACTCTAATATTGATATACAAGTCATTTTCAGCTTTAAATAAATCACTATTTTAACATTTGCTATCACATTTAGTTAAAATGAATCTATTAAGTATTACTATTGACAATTGTCACATTGAGAAATGTGAATCTTGAAGGAGACTTGCAGGAAACATTTTGTTTACTGCAACATCATAAAGTTCAAATGTCTGTAACTACAACAAAATGTGTGTGTGTAGTCCTATGTTTCTGAATACATTTTTAAAAATCTGATTAATAGTTACAAAGAGCTATGTGAAATGATTATAGACCATAGCATTAAAAAAGTGTGTGTGTGTCTGGCCTTGACCAAGTGTCCCCAAATGCCTATATCTATTCAATGAATGCTCAGATATTCTTAAAAACAAGTCAGAACATGTGTAATATGCCTCCAAACAAGCATGACAATTTTCAGACAGATAGGACAATATTTGCCTCTATAACAGTTAAAAAGGTGAAAATGACAGAGTTCATATGAAAATAATGACCAATATGTGGTCTTTTGCTGCCCCCCGCTGTTCATTTTATTGTACTACACTCTAATATTGATCTATGGTTATAGATACATGGTTAATCATAGTAAATAATACTAGAACGTGGTGCATTTCACAAAAAAATGTGACATGCTCATAGACCATTAAAAGATATTTTCACAATAACATATCTCAAAAATATTGTGTGTGTGTGTGTGTGTGTGTGTGTGTGTGTGTAACCATGCATAATGGAACAACTGGTTTGAAGCCTGTTTCAGAGCCTATTTTACTAAAAGGGCTATAACTCAGGAACGAAATGAGATATCTTCACCAAACTTGGTACACTTGTGTATGGGATGAGTCTTTGGTCAAGGTAAAAAGAATTGTGAGGATTGAACACTTGGTGGCGCTATAACATAAAAAAACATGAAAAGGGCTATAACCACCCGACTGCCAGTCCGATTGACTTGAAAGTTGGTATGCAGTGTCTTGGTCCAAGGTACCACGCATGTCTATAAAGGAAATTGGCGTAGCTCAAAAAACATGGCCGCCATTGGCCAATGAAATGTGAGCACTTATTAGACAAGGTTAACAGAGGCCGATCGGAACAAAAGTTGGCGAGCATGTTTGACTCAGGGTCCTAGAGGTCTGTAATAATTTTTTAAGAATTTGGCCACTAGTAGGCGCCAATTAGTTTTATGGCTCTGTAATCACGTGATGTTTCACATATTCTCACAATATTGATATAATTTGATAGATCTCCTCATACTGAACAACTTTGTCTCTAGAAACATTGCTGTCAATCAAATCGTTCATTAAATATTTGTGATTATGTTAAAAAACCTACTTTTGCAAATAAGTCCCTGTTTTTTTGCCCGATCGGAACCAAACCAGTCTAGGACAATTCTCTGGACTCTCTAGATCAATAATTATCAAAAAAAGTTGAACTTTTGCATTTGGATGGCTATAACAGGGTCATTTCGAAAAGAGGCGTGGCAAAAAACACTCAAAAGCCTATAAATTCTAAGGGAAAGCTCAAAACTTCACGAAAATTGGTGGGCACATGTAACATTAGATCCTTAACAAGCATTAAACGTTTTATAGAGATCGGACCATAGGTGGCGCTATAACTGTTAAAAACCTTTTAAAACCATGTTTCCTATGGTAAATTGCCTGTAAATTGACTTTTCCATCTATTATTTCAGTGTTTAAAATCTTGCTAAATAAAATGTAATGTCTTTTGATGCTTGTGTGCTTAAAGGCCTTAAAGGCTTGAACCCCGCTAAATGCTGCTCGCAGCTTTAATTACCTTTGTAACTACATGTCAACTAACTCTCATTAGAGTACTACTTAAATTAGAGTATTATTACTCATTCGAGTATTACTGCTTAATATCTGCTAACTCTTTATTGTGATGCTCCTTAAAAGACATTCTACTGACTATAAGTAACTTTGCAACTACATGTCAACTTATTCTACTAATCCTAACCTAAAAGTCTACTAATACTCTGAGAGTTAGTTGACATGTAGTTGCAAAGTTACTTACAGTTAATAGAATATCTAAAGTTGACCACTGAAATAAAGTGAACCTCAAGTATTTTACATGTGCTTCTTTTTCACAGGTGAACAATTAAGTGACATGTAAGGTTGCCTATATACTTAAAGGTGAACTATGTAGGATTTTTGCAGTAAAACATCCAGAAACCACTAGGCCAGTGTTATATATTTTGTTCAGTTGAGTACTTAGAATATCCCAAATGTTTTCAACTATTTGTAAATCGTGAGAAAATTGATATTTTAACCAAGGAGCCGGGACGTGTGAGCTATGCGTGTGAGGGAGTCGCCTGTCGATTGCGTCATATCTGCGTCACCCTCGGTCTCCGGTTTTATTCAGTGAAACACTTTACTCTCACTGCAGTGTGAACAAGTGTCATAGCAGCTGCTGAGCAAACGTCATAACTTCCTTTTCAACACACTCAGATATATCTAATACGATAAACAGAGTTGCGTTACCTCACACTCAGCACTGGAGAAGACGAAGTAGCGCCGGCAACTGTGTCATAATAAAAGTCCCGCCAGCGACTATGCCATAATAACAGTCCCGCTCTTCAATCGCTCCTGCGGCCTTGCTCAGCTCCACAACACTCGCTCCTGCTCTGCTTAAGACTACAGTCATGTTAATAATCGCATCCATGAACATGATTTCTGCCCGAGTCCTATCCTGACTGTTTCCCACCGGCTGTGAGGTGAAGACCACATGTCCCGAGATTCTGCGCTCAAACGTGGCGTCATCAAACTACGCCTTTGTTTTGAACAGGCGACCTCTAGTGGACGGAAAAGTTACATAGTGTAGCTTTAAAGGTGCTGTATGTAAGTTTTTGACTGCACTAAAGCATAAAAATACCATAATATATTTGCAGATATTTAGGAAACATGCTGAGTTCACATACTCGTTTCTCAGAAAAGCAATGCTACAGCCAGTTATTTTACTTTGAAATGTTCGTTCAGAGTCAGAATGTCTGTTTTTGTTTTGGTCTGTGTGGTCCCGCCCACTGCCAGTTTACCCAATAGTATTTCGACACCACAGGTTGGCGGAAAACACAGCGCATTGCTGCCATTGAAGCCAGAAAACAAACTGGGTCAGAGATTGCAGATTCTACCCCTCCTAAAAAGCCTCGGCATCCATCTAAAAATCTAAAAAAGCACATTAAAACGCAGATAAATCAACTCATCACCTTACTTAAATTTGTAAGTCTCCTCGCCTTACATTGTCAATTGCGCTCGTTCCTGTTGGGTGTCCTCAAACTGAGCGTCGCGTCTGAGGAGTAGGGGGCGGGAAAAACAATATTTGGAATTTGGACTGCAGTACCCATTTCAACCACTAGCTGTCATTCTTACATACAGCACCTTTAAACTAAGAATTTGTACTAAAAATGTATGCTAAATCACAGAACGAGCATAAACACATACATGGGATAACTTCATCAATATTGTTTAAAAAGCATCCGGATACACCAATGAGTTGGTTGAGAGAAGCACAGAGTGTGCATCTTTCCAGTTCTATTCATAGTTTTGATGACTTTACTATTATTATTATCACATGCTGGCCTATTTCTATCCTGTCGTGATACACATTTTTTTAGAGCTGCGTGCCTATCCAAGTACAAAAGCAGGAGTTCCAGCTCGCCTGAGAGTGAGAAATAGCGACGGAGACGACAGAGACAGAAAAACCATATCAACTGGGATTACTACTTTGTTTCACTCAACTAGAAACATCACAGATAAATCAGTCTACACAGTCCAGACAGACCGCTGCGGTACTATCTGTCATATTCAGCCAGGAAGCAAATGCAATCAGCAACATTCTTTACCTTAGATGCCTTTATTATGAGGTATCCGTGACCTCACAGGCTTTTAAACCATGTATCAGTCACACAGGCAGATCGGCGGACAGCTGGAAATTTCCTCTCTGTTATTGGGCATTACAATGATTAATACATCTCGAGCTACTGTATGTGGATATTGAGAGTGCATAGTGAGAGATCGGACAGCACGCCACTGGTATTTTTGGTCATTATGAAAATTATTGTTGTCAAGTCGTGTTAAATGAGAACAAATATACCACACTGTCCAGGGAGAGACAAATGAAGATGTGCAGATTAAAGGTCCCAGGCTGGCACTCCCCTGCTGTCCCAAACTGCAATTATGGTCATTCCTTTTCTCTGTACTTTCAAAAGACTGTAGCATGCTTTTTAATGCAGGGAGAAAGTAAAAAAAAGAAAGAAAATGCAGACTTGTTGACAAGAGTTTGACTAGTGTGCCCTGAAATAGTAAATGGCCAGGGTTGTAATTTGAAAAATGCTTTTGTCATTCCTTCAGTTTCTCTTGACAGCGAGTGGGAACCAAAGAGGCAGAGCCAGATGTGCATAACAGCACTGAATTTCTCAAGGTAAATTCAAAATTTGGTGTTTGCCATGGATTCGACTAATCTTGGGGACGCAGGTGCGAACCTTGAAAAATATGACACATTACAAAGACAAACACCTTCCCTATGTATGTGAAAAATTATTTCTTTGTGTGTATATGAGACTGATGACCCTCTAGGTTGAGCCACTTCGGTGAAAAGCAAAGCTGGAAGATTTATCTCGACAGTTAAAAAGGAATAACATTCAACGCTTCTAGAAATGCAGCAAATGCCTCATTTATGCAAAGCTCCGATTTTTACTGCACTTGTCAACTTTGTTACACAGAGAACCTAGAACACACTTCTTAATCATAAATGAAAAAAGGTGCCTGTTGTCAGCCAGGTTTGTCCGCATGCTGTATTTACCCCGAGCGACCTCAAGGGGGAGTTCTCACAGCACAGGGATCTGTTCGTCAATACCCTGCAGACGACAGGGAAAGATTTTCTCACCTAATTCTTGTGTCTCTAATCTCCCATCCTTTCGTTCTCCTCCATTTTGCTATTGCGTGATATGATTCAAACTCTGTGCATTATCTTAAAATCATTCTTCAGTCAGACTGATTCATCAATTTCAGAGTCTTTCGATAAATCTTTGATCTCACTAACATGTTTGTGCAGCTCCAAGAAGATGCTTTTGCATGAACATCCCTGTGCAGCTGAATGCATCATCTCACAAATACACCGATCAGGCATAACATTGTGACTACTGACAGGTGAAGTGAATAACACAATTATCTCTTCATCACGGCACCTGTTAGTGGGTGGGATATATTAGGGAGCAAGTGAACATTTTGTCCTCGAAGTTGATGTGTTAGAAGCAGGAAAAATCGCCAAGCGTGAGGATTTGAGCGAGTTTGACATGGGCCAAATTGTGATGGACGACTGGGTCAGAGCATCTCCAAAACTGCAGCTCTTGTGGGGTGTTCCCGGTCTGCAGTGTCAGTAACTATCAAAAGTGAAGAAACAGTGGTGAACCGGCGACGGGGTCATGGGCGACCAAGGCTCATTGATGCACGTGTGGTCCGATCAAATAGACGAGCTACTGTAGCTCAAATTGCTCAAGAAGTTAATGCTGGTTCTGATAGAAAGGTGTCAGAACACACAGTGCATCACAGTTTGTTGTGTATGGGGCTGCATAGCCGCAGACCAGTCAGGGTGCCCATGCTGACCCCTGTCCACCGCTGAAAGCACCAACAGTGGGCACGTGAGCAGAGTGGACCACGGAGCAATGGAAGAAGGTAGCCTGGTCTGATGAATCACGTTTTCTTTTACATTACATGGATGGCCGGGTGCATGTGCGTCGCTTACCTGGGGAACTGGATAATTAATGCGATATGGCTCAGCTTGTCAGTGAACTACGGCTCTGTGTTGAAAATGCCGCTCTATCTGAAAGCAAGTGATTGCGATTTACTACTAATCAAGGAACCGGCTTTACTGACGAGATGCGCCTAACAATGTCATGCGATATATCGCCCAGCCCTATGGGGAACACATGGCACCAGGATGCACTATGGGAAGAAGGCAAGCCGACGAAGGCAGTGTGATGCTTTGGGTAATGTTCTGCTGTGAAACCTTGGGTCCTGCCATCCATATGGATGTTACTTTGACACGTACCACCTGCCTAAGCATTGTTGCAGACCATGTATACCCTTTCATGGAATTGGTATTCCCTGGTGGCTGTGGCTCTTTCAGCAGATAATGCACCCTGTCACTAAGCAAAATGGTTCAGGAATGGTTTGAGGAGCACAACGAGTTTGAGGTGTTGATTTGGCCTTCAAATTCCCCAGATCTCAATCCAATCGAGCTTCTGTGGGATGTGCTGAACAAACAAGTCCGATCCATTGAGGCCCCACCTCGCAACTTATAGGACTTAAAGTATCTGCTGCTAACATCTTGGTGCCAGATACCACAGCACACCTTCAGGGGTCTAGTGGAATCCATGCCTCAACGAGTCAGGACTGTTTTGGCAGCAAAAGGGGGACCAACACAATATTAGGTCATAATGTTATGCCTGATCGGTGTATCTTCTTTAGTGTAAACAAGGCCACAGTTAAAGCTGCTTAGCAAACTGGATTTCTGAAGAACAACATGAAGAACAACTCCCAAATATTGAAGTCAGGTATCCTTTACGCTGGAGATTCCTTTGATGTCACGGAAAAGTGATGAATCTTTGTTGTATTTTATTACCAGTTGATGTTTGAAAGCACTCCTGGACTCTTTGAAGCGAGAGAGGGTCTGTTTCTTCTCTAGAGAGGTGTCATCACATTATTTTTGGCATGTTGCCCCATTCTGATTGGATCTGAGGAGACAAAACAATATGGCTTAGCTTAGGCTGACTTGTTTGTTATCCTAATAAGTGCACATTAGCAAATTAGCAGTTTTTTCCTTAACTATTATGATTGTTAGCATTTCATTCTTGAATCTGGTATCTCACTTGATGACTTTTCTCTGAGGTTTGCCCACTATTAGTAGTGCTTTTAAAGCCGAGCATCTCTATTATTATTGCTCATATTAAGTGTTAAAGTTTAACAAACACAAAACCCTCACCATGTTACTCCTTCAATCCACAGACATGAATACCTCATATCATGTGGCGTTTTGAGGTATACTATTACTTTCTGAGCAACTGAAAGCAATTGCATGATATAAACTCAACTGAGAGTTATAAAGTCAGAATTGAGTGATATAAACTCAAATGAGAGTTATAAAGTCAGAATTTAGTGATATAAACTCAACTGAGAGTTATAAATTCAGAATTGAGTGATACCAACTCAAATTAGAGTTTTAAGTCAGAATTGAGTGATATAAACTCAACTGAGAGTTATAAAGTCAGAATTATGTGATATAAACTCAGCTGAGAGTTTTTAAGTCAGAATTGAGTGATATAAACACAATTGAGAGTTTTTAAGTCATAATTGAGTGATATAAAAACAATTGAGTTTTTAACAGAATTGAGTGATACAAACACAACTGAGTTATAAAGTCAGAATTGTGTGATATAAACTCGCAATTCTGAGAGAAAAAATGTCAGAACAGTAAGATAAAAAAGTTGAAATTACCTTTTAAATTGTTTAATTCCGTGATTGTTTAATTCCGTGACGGAAGCAAGCTTCCATATAATTCTGTCTTGGTCATTTACTGTTTCGTTGTTTGTTATCATGGTTTTTGATTGAGTTTCACACCCATTCCTTGTTCTGTTAATTATCATTTTGTGTGTATTTAAGCCCTCAGTTGTTTCTGTTCAATGTTCAGTGTCGTCAGCGTCGATGTTGAATGTCTAGGGTGTTTCCTCAGGCCTCTTTGTATCATTAATTCTGCTTCACGCGTCTTGTATTGGATTAAACTACATTGACAGTTTCTGTATTTCCATTGCAAGAGTCCAGCACTCTGTAAAGTCTCCTCCAGCACATCCCAAAGACTGTCAATGAATTTAAGCTCTGGATTCATGTGTGATCCTTCATTCTTTCACAATTTGAGCCTGATGAATCTTGACATTGTCATCCTGGAATATGGCCATGATGTGTCTTCCTACATGGTTGTTAAGAAATGAAAAGCTACATACTCCATCAATCAAAAGAACTGTTGCTAAACATATAACATGCTAGAAACATAAAAAAACACTCCAATAATGATCCAATCATAGACAATAAATATTTGCCTATTTTAATCCAAACAGACTTTTTTTTTTTTTGGTCCAGGCAGTGTAGTTAAATAAGAAATGAACAAAGGATTTGTAGATTTGATATTTGGCATTTGTAGTGTATGCACTTGAAAGTACTGTAATACTTAAAAAATGATCTGCCCTTCAAAAATCTTACAATAGAAGAGAATAAGGGAAGCAACACCCAGAAATTTAGCTATAGGCTCCCAATGCTGGTGGTTCATTACACAAGTTTTTATGGTCAACCGCCAAACTGTGGTCACCAGCATTTGTCTAGCAGGTTTGTAAGGCTTTTTCTAATGCCCCAACCACTCAGAAAAATGAGGAAGTTCTCCTTTCTTCTTAAAATTGTTCTCTGATTCATCTGTCTTTTAAAAAAGCATTTACAACTCTCATGTCTAAAAATAGCTTCGGAGAATGTTATGATTTTGTTTCTGTCTTGGACTTGTAAACATGTTTACTACCAATATACTGTAGTATTGGTGGAAAAGGAGGACGATTTCCTTCCAGTAAACATTTGGAGTTATAATAAGTTGAAAAGACAGCCTCAGTTACTGTTTGAAGTGGTTGGTTTTCCGACTGGAATGCATTCTGACGAGCCTTTTGCCGTTTGAAGCTCTTGTTGGTAATGAAGTGGTAATCTGTCTACATGGAAGATCACCCTTGTATCTAGAGTTCACAGTGTCAGCTGTACAGTTTACAAACTCCTCTGTGACACTAATAATGTTGTCTCGAAAATCCACATTTACAACTTGCTGGGTGAACTCCAGACTTGTGGCATCCTCTCCCACGATAGTGTGCATGTATGAGGCCCGGCCACCATTCTCTACGCAGTGTTGGGGAATGACTAACTAATGGAGTGCTTTAAGCTATCTTGACTGCATTTTTCAGTAAAATGACAGTAGCTTTTTTTTCTCCTAAAATGTCCACTCTCTCTGATATGAAGCAATGAAAAAACGACATTGAAACAGCTTGTAGTTATTTAGGTTTTAACTCTTTTCCCGCCAGCGTTTTTTTTAAAGTTGCCAGCCAAAATGTTCAGACTATTTTGTCGTATGAATATCTGAACATATCAGATCAATATATCTTTATTTATCAACACTTGAATGAGGGCAAGTTTCATAAAAATAGCAACATTTTGAGTAAAAAGCAGAGAAAATCGTGTTTTTGTCAGATCGGATTCAAAACGATGATTTAAAACACAGATGGAGTAAATCAACACCCCCAAAGCTTCACAGTCCTAGAGCTCATCCTGGGTCAACATTTAATTCAGTAAAATTAGGCAGTTTTGATTTATATGCTGTTTAATGTTGATGATCACATTATTTTACATATGCATTTGCATAGGAGATTCAGTACTCTTTCAGAAGATGCGTAATAGCACCTACCGTATAACAGTGACAACACAGAATGCCGGAAATTTCTGTCAATGGCGTGAAAAGAGTTAGGGCCCTATCATAGCCTACACCTGGCGCAATGCGATGCCAGGCGTTTTTGCTAGTTTCAGCTCGACGCAGTTATCATTTTCATGTCCAGCGCCACGTTGTTTAAATAGCAAATGCACTCACGCCATCTGTTCGCACGTGGGCGTGCTGGTCTGAATACCAGGTGTGTTCAGGCGCATTGTTGGCGCGTTGCTATTTTGAGGAACTGAAAATGCAGTATTTTTTGTGTTATTTAAAGGGCACATTAGTAATATGTGCCTATAGGCGGTGCACAATGCGTGTACACTCTGCTGATTACACACACAGGCATGCGCAGCAGCACACAAACATTTTTAAATATTAAAAATAAAATGATTCCTCTCTGGACAAGCGTTCAGTCTTTCCTGGTGCGAACGCAACTGGCTTTTAAAGGGAATGGGAGATGAGACTCTGATTTTTTTTATTGCTCGTTATGCCCAAAACACCCATTTCTCATTAAGAGACTAGGCACAACCCTTTTGGACCATGTGCCTGGCGTGCCGACCGTTTTTTCCATGGTTACTAGCAAAAGTGGATTCGGACACGCCCTAAGTGCACCATGCACTTTAGACCATGCACTCAGATCTTTAGGGCCCATAATAGTAGCCTGTAGCATTGCTTAAACTGCTATGAATAGCTGGTAGCTTTAAAGCCAATTCATACCGCACTGACAGACGGCAACACTTTGTCTGGTTTTGTCAGATCAGTGCGTTACCCCTGTCGAAGTCTGTCGAAACTTGTTTGTTTGGACTACTAGTCTTTTTAAAATGCTTTTTAAAAAAATCTGATTTTTGTGGAGTCGTACTAGCAGACCTAGATAATATGATTGTGCTCGGCTTGTTCACGTTAATCACACCATAATTGGCCTCGTTGTTGTGCACTTGACCTAAAAGACAGGGGTGGCGTGTATTTGATCATTCAAATATATTAATCATTTTTGTCTTATTACACGGCTCTGTGGGATACTTGATTCTGATTGGTCAATCGCTCCATCCAGTGCTATGTTATTATCCCCCGATAACAACCGATAAAAATTGATAACACAGGCTTGTATGGGTAACTGAAGTTGGCGTTTTACGCTTGCTAGGAACGTTTTTTCTTTGTGGAAGTTTTGCGTTTGGCGAGCTAATAAAATATTAAAACTCAATCAATATTTTGTGTACAATTATGTCATCCGGTATCACGGACTTGCTCTCTCTTGTTTCATACAAACACAGCTGCTGCCATTTTGAGATTATTATTTTGTACAGTGTAATGCAGTGTATTAGATGTATTTACTTTGAAAAGAAGGCAGTTGGTACACACATCCATGTCTGTCAAAGGCTGAACACTATCAACCTCATTAAGTAAATTCTCCTCTGAGTTTAATGACTGAACCAGTTAAATTTGCCACCTCTGGAGACCATGAATAGTGTTTTCTCATGGCCTGGCACTGACCAGCAGTTCACATCAATAGACTTTAGAAACTGGTAAACCATATTGTCCACAGAAGTAGATATGGTGACTAAGCTTAAAGGGATAGTTCACCCAAAACTGAAAATGACCCCATGATTTAGGGCGCTTTCACACCTACCTTTGGTCCGGGTTTTCAGACTTTTCAGTTTCGTCCGAATCAAAACTACAGGTGTGAAACCTTCCCCGTACCACGGTCCGGACCAAACAGAGGAAATTTGGTCCAACAAAAAGAGGTCGTCTCTGTCCGGATCAAACTGAACAAAGGTTTGGTTCGTTTCTAGTGTGAAAGCATTTTCTGTATGGTTTTTACTTTCAGACCATTTAAAGGAAGTTTAAATATTATAATGTTATTTTTAAATTTCATCTAGGCTACTTTGATTATGAAAAGTGAAAAGATGCACAATATGTCAGAAAACAGAAGGTCAGAAATGATTTTGAAAGAAATTTTGTATGATTTTGCTTAGAAAGCCTTTCTTTAATCTGAATTTTGTTTTGTATACCGTAAAACTTCAAATAATAGCCCGGGCTTCTATTTACCCACATCACCGAACTGCACCGGCTTGTATTTGAAACAGGCGTCTATAAGAGACAGGCCTTTAATTTAGTGTTGAGATGTTCAAGCATGACGGTAGGAGGTTACCACATTATATTACGTTTTATTTATAATTAATTCGAATGTGTTTAACAAATCATTTAATGTAAGAAATTAGGGTTGTGCCGATGGACGATATCATCGTGATGCCACGCACCCGTTGCGAGTCTGTGTGAGTGCGACGCACACTAATCCTCTTCTATAGTTATAGTTAAACTAAAAACTTAGCAGGGATTGCTCTGTAAATTAATTTGAGAATGTAACTAATGCATATATGCTATTTTAAATACTGTAGTCTATGCCAGATATATGTATAGCCTACATTTTGAAATCATTTGAGGCTGAAACATCCATAAGCATGCGTGTTTATTTTAGCACTTCCGTCAGTGAAACAACACAGCCTATTCAACATTTAAACGATTTTCAGTAAATAATGGTTACCTAAAGAATATAAGAAAATTAAATATTAGTTAGAAAAATATTTGATTCATACTATTTCCCCGCAAAAACGTAGCCTACTCTGCGCTTTGAGAGGAATGGGACAAAAGCTGGATAGACACCTTTCAAATATATCTTCGTGTTTTCTCCTGATGTTGCAAGGCAACACTTGTTGTAAAAGGTCTGAAGAGCGGATTTTATCTTCCACAAGGTCAAGACATTTAGGCAATGTTTGATTATTCACAGCCAGAGAAAACTAAACTAAAATCACCGCGGCGTGTGTGTGAAACGCACTATTCAAATAAACCAAACTTGATGCGCATTACCAAGTTTAATAACAAGAACAAACTGTGTTAAATAAAGTTTTAAGTAAAAAGGTATTCGTCCCATAGTTTTTTATTGTACTTTACCACAGTAAAGGATGTGAATAGTTATAATAGACTTAATTATAAGCAAACGAAAGGAAGAAACGTTTATAACGTTAATCCCCTGCGAAAATGGCGACGTTCCCCCGCTTCCATCAGAAGCTACTGTCAGGCCACATACCTAAGGATAACATCCCGAAGCTAATGAAATATCTCCTCCTTCTCTCTCGCACACACAAACACACGCGCACGTCTGCGCGCAAGCATTAAAGGAATTTTCAGCCGCTCCGTATCCAGCTTTACCCACGCTTGAAATTTGACAACTGTCAGCTTAAATGTCAAATTATACTTTTCTCCATGGTGGTATTGAGAGAATTAAGAAAAACTGAAGACTGAAAGTTCGTTAACCTTGTTATGCTGCCATAGTGATGAGTCGTTCATGAGCGGTTCCGTCTGTCACGTGAAATATAATCAAAACATAGAACAGACGATCTGACGGGTTTGAGAGGATCAAATACCTTTCCTGGTGCGAACGCAACTGGCTTTTAAAGGGAATGGGAGATGAGACTCTGATTTTTTTTATTGCTCGTTATGCCCAAAACACCCATTTCTCATTAAGAGACTAGGCACAACCCTTTTGGACCATGTGCCTGGCGTGCCGACCGTTTTTTCCATGGTTACTAGCAAAAGTGGATTCGGACACGCCCTAAGTGCACCATGCACTTTAGACCATGCACTCAGATCTTTAGGGCCCATAATAGTAGCCTGTAGCATTGCTTAAACTGCTATGAATAGCTGGTAGCTTTAAAGCCAATTCATACCGCACTGACAGACGGCAACACTTTGTCTGGTTTTGTCAGATCAGTGCGTTACCCCTGTCGAAGTCTGTCGAAACTTGTTTGTTTGGACTACTAGTCTTTTTAAAATGCTTTTTAAAAAAATCTGATTTTTGTGGAGTCGTACTAGCAGACCTAGATAATATGATTGTGCTCGGCTTGTTCACGTTAATCACACCATAATTGGCCTCGTTGTTGTGCACTTGACCTAAAAGACAGGGGTGGCGTGTATTTGATCATTCAAATATATTAATCATTTTTGTCTTATTACACGGCTCTGTGGGATACTTGATTCTGATTGGTCAATCGCTCCATCCAGTGCTATGTTATTATCCCCCGATAACAACCGATAAAAATTGATAACACAGGCTTGTATGGGTAACTGAAGTTGGCGTTTTACGCTTGCTAGGAACGTTTTTTCTTTGTGGAAGTTTTGCGTTTGGCGAGCTAATAAAATATTAAAACTCAATCAATATTTTGTGTACAATTATGTCATCCGGTATCACGGACTTGCTCTCTCTTGTTTCATACAAACACAGCTGCTGCCATTTTGAGATTATTATTTTGTACAGTGTAATGCAGTGTATTAGATGTATTTACTTTGAAAAGAAGGCAGTTGGTACACACATCCATGTCTGTCAAAGGCTGAACACTATCAACCTCATTAAGTAAATTCTCCTCTGAGTTTAATGACTGAACCAGTTAAATTTGCCACCTCTGGAGACCATGAATAGTGTTTTCTCATGGCCTGGCACTGACCAGCAGTTCACATCAATAGACTTTAGAAACTGGTAAACCATATTGTCCACAGAAGTAGATATGGTGACTAAGCTTAAAGGGATAGTTCACCCAAAACTGAAAATGACCCCATGATTTAGGGCGCTTTCACACCTACCTTTGGTCCGGGTTTTCAGACTTTTCAGTTTCGTCCGAATCAAAACTACAGGTGTGAAACCTTCCCCGTACCACGGTCCGGACCAAACAGAGGAAATTTGGTCCAACAAAAAGAGGTCGTCTCTGTCCGGATCAAACTGAACAAAGGTTTGGTTCGTTTCTAGTGTGAAAGCATTTTCTGTATGGTTTTTACTTTCAGACCATTTAAAGGAAGTTTAAATATTATAATGTTATTTTTAAATTTCATCTAGGCTACTTTGATTATGAAAAGTGAAAAGATGCACAATATGTCAGAAAACAGAAGGTCAGAAATGATTTTGAAAGAAATTTTGTATGATTTTGCTTAGAAAGCCTTTCTTTAATCTGAATTTTGTTTTGTATACCGTAAAACTTCAAATAATAGCCCGGGCTTCTATTTACCCACATCACCGAACTGCACCGGCTTGTATTTGAAACAGGCGTCTATAAGAGACAGGCCTTTAATTTAGTGTTGAGATGTTCAAGCATGACGGTAGGAGGTTACCACATTATATTACGTTTTATTTATAATTAATTCGAATGTGTTTAACAAATCATTTAATGTAAGAAATTAGGGTTGTGCCGATGGACGATATCATCGTGATGCCACGCACCCGTTGCGAGTCTGTGTGAGTGCGACGCACACTAATCCTCTTCTATAGTTATAGTTAAACTAAAAACTTAGCAGGGATTGCTCTGTAAATTAATTTGAGAATGTAACTAATGCATATATGCTATTTTAAATACTGTAGTCTATGCCAGATATATGTATAGCCTACATTTTGAAATCATTTGAGGCTGAAACATCCATAAGCATGCGTGTTTATTTTAGCACTTCCGTCAGTGAAACAACACAGCCTATTCAACATTTAAACGATTTTCAGTAAATAATGGTTACCTAAAGAATATAAGAAAATTAAATATTAGTTAGAAAAATATTTGATTCATACTATTTCCCCGCAAAAACGTAGCCTACTCTGCGCTTTGAGAGGAATGGGACAAAAGCTGGATAGACACCTTTCAAATATATCTTCGTGTTTTCTCCTGATGTTGCAAGGCAACACTTGTTGTAAAAGGTCTGAAGAGCGGATTTTATCTTCCACAAGGTCAAGACATTTAGGCAATGTTTGATTATTCACAGCCAGAGAAAACTAAACTAAAATCACCGCGGCGTGTGTGTGAAACGCACTATTCAAATAAACCAAACTTGATGCGCATTACCAAGTTTAATAACAAGAACAAACTGTGTTAAATAAAGTTTTAAGTAAAAAGGTATTCGTCCCATAGTTTTTTATTGTACTTTACCACAGTAAAGGATGTGAATAGTTATAATAGACTTAATTATAAGCAAACGAAAGGAAGAAACGTTTATAACGTTAATCCCCTGCGAAAATGGCGACGTTCCCCCGCTTCCATCAGAAGCTACTGTCAGGCCACATACCTAAGGATAACATCCCGAAGCTAATGAAATATCTCCTCCTTCTCTCTCGCACACACAAACACACGCGCACGTCTGCGCGCAAGCATTAAAGGAATTTTCAGCCGCTCCGTATCCAGCTTTACCCACGCTTGAAATTTGACAACTGTCAGCTTAAATGTCAAATTATACTTTTCTCCATGGTGGTATTGAGAGAATTAAGAAAAACTGAAGACTGAAAGTTCGTTAACCTTGTTATGCTGCCATAGTGATGAGTCGTTCATGAGCGGTTCCGTCTGTCACGTGAAATCCCAGCCAGCACAGTCATGTGGGGCCCATATGGGCGTCACCTGGGCTGTCTAACTGGGGCCCAGCCAGTTTTGTCCTCAGTTTCCATGTAGGCCCCACATGGGCTAGCCCAGATGAACTGAACACTGCTCAGTGTGCACACTACAGGCTGTTAAATGGAACTGAATCAGTGTTGGAGTTAATGAGATAATTAAGTGATTAATAGAGTAAAGACTGAATATTACTGAAGACTCCTGATGATAACAAGCAGAATCACTGAAGGACAGAGAAACACAACAGACTTCAGACACAACTTCACAAACTCACAGACAGTGTGTGTTTGTCCAGAAATCATGAAAATAAAAGAAACTTAGCTCACACCTTTAGACACTTTAGACAACTTAGCATCTGTAATTCACACATCTTTGGACCGTGAGAGAATCGTGGGATTCAATCCAGGATCTTCTTGCTGTGAGGAGACAGTGTTTCCCACTGAGACACTGGTGCTGCCCTTAATCACAGACATAAGACACACTTTGACTATTTCTGTCAGACGTCTACAGAAGCTCTTACTGAGAATTAACAGAGCTTTAGATGTTGATGTTTATGGTGAATTTGAAGTCACCATTGTGGTGGGAAGCGTTTGCTTTAGTTGGGCTCTTGGTCCCTGTACTTGAGTTAGCTTTTCTTTGGATGTTATAACTGTGTGTGTGAAACACAATACTTATGGCTGAGAAAGCAAAGATAAAGTGACTTCAGGTGTTGTCAGCGCCTTGTTGACGACTAAATCATCAGAAGTCTCGAATCTGATGTTGTGCTTTTGAGTTTTAGGTTCTTGTTCGGCAAATAATAATTTGTTTATAGTCACTATAACCTTGAATCTGCTGTATTGACACCAATAGCAATAAACAAATCACTCATCCTGAAAGATGATAAAACAGCAGGTGCACATTGTTTTGAGAAAATATTTCACATAGTCACACGCAGATATCAAGATTTTGCATATGATTCACAACAACGGTGACAATCAAGCATGAGTTTTGTACTTTGAAGCTACCCATCATGCATTGCAGCATGAAGTTTTTTTTGTTATGATTGTCACCGTTGTTGTGAATCATATGCAAAATCTTGATGTCTGTGTGTGACTATGTGAAATATTTTCTCAAGACAATGTGCACCTGCTGTTTTATCATCTTTCAGGATAAGTGATTATTTTATTGCTATTAGTCCCGATACAGTGGATTCACAAGGTTATAGTATATAAACAAATTATTTTTTGCCAAACAAGAACATAAAACTCAAAAGCACAACATCAGATTCAAGACTTCTGATGATTTAGTCATCAACAAGGAGCTGACAACACTTAAAGTCACTTTATTTTTGCTTTCTCAGCCACAACTATTGTGTTTCACACACACAGTTACAGCAGCCAAAGAAAAGCTAACTCAAATACGGGGACCAAGAGCCCAACTAAAGCAAACGCTTCCCACCACAATGGTGACTTCAAATGAAACATAAACATCAACATCTAAAGCTCTGTTAACTCTCAGTAAGAGCTTCTGTAGACGTCTGACAGAAATAGTCAAAGTGTGTCTTATGTCTGTGATTAAGGGCAGCTCCAGTGTCTCAGTGGGAAACACTGTCTCCTCACAGCAAGAAGATCCTGGATTGATTCCCACGATTCTCTCACGATCCAAAGATGTGTGAATTACAGATGCTAAGTTGTCTAAAGTGTCTAAAGGTGTGAGCTAAGTTTCTTTTATTTTCATGATTTCTGGACAAACACACACTGTCTGTGAGTTGCTTTGCAATTACAAATGGAAAATATGTCCACAATTTGAACTAGTTTTTAACTTGAGGTTCCATGAACGTCTATATCGGACGTGCAGAACACGTCAAAAACAGACGTCATAAAAACTTTCATTCTGGCTCCTCAGTGGACGTCTTTTCAACAAACACCTTTGCTCGGTGGGAATAATCCATAAAAACTAAGATGACAGAAAGTCAATCTAATAGGTAAAAAGGGAAGCTGATAATGCTTTTGTTAAGTTGTGTCTGAAGTCTGTTGTGTTTCTCTGTCCTTCAGTGATTCTGCTTGTTATCATCAGGAGTCTTCAGTAATATTCAGTCATTACTCTATTAATCACTTAATTATCTCATTAACTCCAACACTGATTCAGTTACATTTAACAGCCTGTAGTGTGCACACTGAGCAGTGTTCAGTTCATCTGGGCTAGCCCATGTGGGGCCTACATGGAAACTGAGGACAAAACTGTCTGGGCCCCAGTTAGACAGCCCAGGTGACACCCATATGGGCCCCACATGACTGTGCTGGCTGGGATATAATCAAAACATAGAACAGACGATCTGACGGGTTTGAGAGGATCAAATACCGCCCGATACTAAAAAACAGACCCGGCGTCTATTTGAGACCGGCCTTTATTTACCCAAACCTGTCGTCACACCAGGCGTTTAAAAGAGACAGGCGTCTATTTGGGACTCGGCTATTATTTGAAGTTTTACGGTAAATTGTATCTTAATTTTAATCAACGTTTAATCAGATAATTGCCTGGATTTAATAAATAAGAAGCAAATAGTCTATAGCAGACAATAATCGCGGGAGCGATCACATGCTTTACACATGAACTGGAGCGCGTCTCAAATAAACCAAAACTCAGCAGGCTACTTGTCTCACAAACATGAGAAATATGTGTATAAAGCTTGAAATGTCCACTTTTAAACGTAACAAAAAGAAAATAATCAAGCAATGTGCACTGTTCAACAGTGGCAATGATATGCGTCCTTTCATTCATTAATTCTTGTCAAAAAAAAGCTGACGTCAGACGCACATCCGTTTACAAACCAATCAATGTCCAGATGCAGCCCACATAGATGATGACGAGTGGACGCAAGTGCGTCATGTAAAGTTCTTTAGTGCGCTCGCATAACTGCAATGTGAAACCAAACCAAAACTAAACAAATGTATAAAATGTATCAAAACATGAACTTCGGTCCGGACCTTGGTGCGGACTTTCAGGTTTGAAAACGCCCTTACTCACCCTCAAGTCAGGTGTATATGACATTCTTCTTTCACACAAATAAAATCAGAGTTATATTAAAAAAGTCCTGGCTCTTCCAAGCTTTATAATGGCAGTAAATGGTTGGGTCATTTTTGTCCATAAAAGTGCATCTATCCGTCATATAACTGCTCCACACGGCTCTGGGGGGTTAATAAAGGACTTCTGAAGATAAGTGGTGCATTTGTTTAAGAAAAATATCCATATTTAAAACTTTATAGACTAAAATAACTAGCTAAATAAAATAAAAATAAAAAGATGTACTTTTTCTACTTTTAACAAGTCACTGCCATTATAAAGCTTGGAAGAGCCAGGACATTTTTTTAATATAATTCCTATTTTATTTGTCTGAAAGAAGAATGTCATGTACACCTAAGATGACTTGAGGGTGAGTAAATCATGGGCTAATTTTCATTTCAAGGTGAACAAACCCTTTAAGCTGCAATACATTGGCCCTGTTTAGCCTAGTTAAAACATCCATGTACATTATCTGCTCTAAATATAGGTAAAAACAGGAATTTATCTATTCAACCCATTTTCATTGGTATACAAATGTGGCAAGAGTGCACATGTAGTATAAATGCATTGAATGACCATGGAACATGTTCGGTATGACATTACCATGCAGTGTCACCCCTTAAAAATAGTTCATTCAAGTGTGCTATTATATACTTCCTTTAAACTAAAAATACAAAAATTATATATAAATTGTAAACTATAAGCATTATTTTATGGTCAATTAACCCTTAACACATACCGCAGGTCTTTATCGACCAGGGACATCATTCACTATACCTTCCCCCTCACTCATTCAACCTTAGTACTCCTCGATCTATTCATTATAAACAATATAGCAAGAAAAAATTAATAAAATTTCAGTTTTCACATTTTTTGTAAAAAGTATATAGTGACCCGCACTATGTAGTAGTGTATTTTTTTTTCTGTTCAACCATGATTGGTTACACTTTTTTTTAAGGTGACATAGTTACATTGTACTTTCTCAAATAAATACTGAGTAATAATAATAATTAACTACACATACTTACTATAGAGTCACAGTTAGGATTTGGTTTAGGGTCAGTTAACTTGTAATTATGCATCATTTACTGTTATCATTAAAATGTATATCATAACTATAACTATAGTAAGTATATGTAGTACCATCTACGTCACCTTAAAATAAAGTGTTACACAATAAATGAATCCCTGATTACTCAATAAGTGCAATTCACCTTTATTATTAAAGTGGCAATGTCTGATACACAATGATGAAGTAACATTTCACTCATAGTTACCGCAGGCAGAAAACAAAAGAATAGGGAGAATCATCAGCAAAATTTGAAATGGCTCAGGGATTTACAGCAAATTCTCTGTCTGTCAATCTATGGATGAGTCTGGGTTTGGCGGTTGCCAGGAGAACGGTACTTGCCTGACTGCATTTTACCAAATGTAAAGTTTGGTGGAGGGGTGGTTATGGTGTGGAATTGTTTTCCAGGGGTTGGGCTTGGCCCCTTAGTACCAGTGAAGGGAACTTTGGACAATTTTGGACAATTTCATGCTCCCAACTTTGTGGGAATAGTTTGGGGATGACTCCTTACTGTTCTAACATGACTGCGCACCAGTGCACAAAGCAAGGTCCATAAAGACATGGATGAGTGAGTTTGGTGTGGAGGAACTTGACTGTCCTGCACAGAGTCCTGACCTCAACCCGATAGAACACCTTTGGGATGAATTAGAGCGGAGACTGTGAGCCAGGCCTTCTCGTCCAACATCAGTGCCTGACCTCACAAATGTGCTTTTAGAAGAATGGTCAAAAATTCCCATAAACACACTCCTTAACCTTGTGGAAAGCCTTCCCAGAAGAGTTGAAGCTGTTATAGCTGCAAAGGGTCGGCCAAGTCCATATTAAACCCTATGGATTAAGAATGGGATGTCATTAAAGCTCATGTGCATGTAAAGGCAGGCATCCCAAAACTTTTGGTAATATAGTGTGTGTGTGTGTGTGTGTGTGTATATATATATATATATATATATATATATATATATATATATATATATATATATATATATATATATATATATATACTTGGAAAATATATCTGAACTTTATTTCTTAGCATAAAAGTCCCTGCCCTCAGTGAAAACCATTTACCAACAGTCACAGAGGATGACCGCTTGAGTCACCCAAGATGGATGTTAATATCAGGTGAAACAGGGTTTAGATGTTAAAAAAAAACAAAAACAAAAAACACCCACATCCCTCAGAATGAGTGTGTAAATTAAATTCAGGGCTGATGTCTGTGAGAAACATGTAAGCATGACATCATCATTACTGCCCATTGTAGCATTTTTCACTGCACTATAAAAGTCTGTAACCCTAAATATGAGCATTAGACAGCAGCAGCGTTTAATCATGCTTTATAAAGAGGGCACATGTCAGTTCTTAACTGAAGAGTAAAAGGCAATAACAATAATCTCTCTCAAAGCTTTTATCACATGATACTGTTTGCCCAACATTGTAATAGTCATTACGTTTTCATCATTTCAAAGTCTTTTTTCATTTATATCTGCATTCCTATCAATCTGCCTGCAGACCTTTAAAATATGAGAGGCTGCCTGTGGCATCAGAGACGCATATGATCTTCCCAAGTTGTTTCCTTTGCTTTGATGAAACCAACACTGCTTGAAAATCAATGGAGTGGCTCTGAGAGTGAGAGGTCAGAGTAAGTGCTCTTGTGTTGTTGCAGTCGCAGTGGTGTGATGGGAGCATGTAATGCGGCCCCTCACTTCAAAGGCCCAAAGAAAATACATAAATACAGAGCCATTAGGCGTATTGTTTTCTTAACTTAACATTTCAAACACATCGTCCACAATCATGTGTTGAATCTCCCCTCCACATTGCTTATGTTAATGCTAGTTTTGGGCAGTCCATGGCATTGCATGCTGTTGGTGGATCTGTAATATCCTCGAGAATGGCAAAAGAAAAAAAAGTTGAGCTAAAAACACACTATAGACAGAACAACAGCCTGCCTTGGTATGTCTTTAATTGTCCAACAGTAAAGGCCCAACACTTACTTAATTTTACTTAGTTCCTTTCAACGCTTACTGCATTGACTGTGAGCGTGGATGGACATGTTTGACGTACCTAGTGGACCATTTTTTGAGCACTTAATATAGCACATGCGCTGTTGTCCATATAAAAAGTCCCAAGCGGAAAGAAAAAACAGGCTGCCAGACAAACAATATGCGCAGATCAATGTTCCTTCTAAGCTGCGCGTGTGTACGGCCGCGCACTTGTGATGCCCCAACCGCACAGAAAGAATAAAATGCCGCGCAGACGATAGACACAGACGCGAAATGTGGGGAGAAATACATTTGATTGTAATTTAAATGAGAAATAATTGCAGTGCTCTGTTCTACCGCTATAGAGTTAACATCGCTGTCGTGTTGAACCGATGGATACGGTTTACAGGTTTCATAGAAAGACAATGATGTCACGAGTGAGCGCAGCAGTGAGTCGTGTTTGCGGTCCAAATAGCTCAAAATGAGAGGCAACGAGAAACGCAAAGACGTGGAATAAAACCTCATCATGTTTTAAAGAAGAGTGACTTGATTAAGTGGTGGAAATAACAGATGATGGACACAGCACGGTAACAAAACAGACATTTACAGTTACACACCCAGTGTTGCGTGCAAACTCTAAACTCTAAGTAACATACATCAGTTTAAATAGATGTGTGTGTGGTTTGGGTTTCAGTGATGTTTAGATAACTATAAAAGAGTTCACATGTTCCCTTGAACATATTTAGCTATTAGATCTATTTGATTACTTCAGTTAGTTTTTATTAGGGGTTCAAGCACGAAGTGCTGAACACCTATTGTATTTGTGCTGATTTTTATTATTATTATTATTATTATTAGGGGTTCAAGCATGAAATGCTGAAACCCTATTGTAATTGTAAGGATTCGTAAAACGCATCGTGCAGGCCAAACCGTAAGGCCTAGAGACATGAAACCTGGCCAGATGGTAGGCCTCAGTTTGGGGACAACCTATCAGAGTATGACCCCGAATGGCCCATAGGTGGCGCTACAGCAACCAAAAGTTCAAAATTGCTCATAACTCTTAGACTGTTTGTCCCAGGATCAAGTGTCTTATATCGTTGGAATCCTTGGCTCAAGGCAGACAAAATGGCTATCTCCGATTTGGATGTAGGCAGGGAAAATTTTCTGCTATGTCGAATTTTGTCCAAAACCTACTTTTGCGAACTAGTCCCTGGTTTTTTGCCCGATCGGAACCGAACCAGTCTAGGACAATTCTCTGGACTCTCTCGATCCATAATTATCAAAAAAAAGTTGAACTTTGGCATTTGGGTGGCTGTAACAGGGTCATTTAGAAAAGGGGCGTGGCAAAATACACTACAAAGCCTATACATCCCAAATGAAAACTCAGAACTTCACCAAAATTGATGAGCATATGTGTCAGAACATGGTGAGGAAGCATGCAGAGTTTCATGGAGATCGGACCATAGGTGGCGCTATAACTGGCAAAAAGCCTTCATTCTTATTAGGGGTTCAAGCATGAAATGCTGAAACCCTATTGTAATTGTAAGGATTCGTAAAACGCATCGTGCAGGCCAAACCGTAAGGCCTAGAGACATGAAACCTGGCCAGATGGTAGGCCTCAGTTTGGGGACAACCTATCAGAGTATGACCCCGAATGGCCCATAGGTGGCGCTACAGCAACCAAAAGTTCAAAATTGCTCATAACTCTTAGACTGTTTGTCCCAGGATCAAGTGTCTTATATTGTTGGAATCCTTGGCTCAAGGCAGACAAAATGGCTATCTCCGATTTGGATGTAGGCAGGGAAAATTTTCTGCTATGTCGAATTTTGTCCAAAACCTACTTTTGCGAACTAGTCCCTGGTTTTTTGCCCGATCGGAACCGAACCAGTCTAGGACAATTCTCTGGACTCTCTCGATCCATAATTATCAAAAAAAAGTTGAACTTTGGCATTTGGGTGGCTGTAACAGGGTCATTTAGAAAAGGGGCGTGGCAAAATACACTACAAAGCCTATACATCCCAAATGAAAACTCAGAACTTCACCAAAATTGATGAGCATATGTGTCAGAACATGGTGAGGAAGCATGCAGAGTTTCATGGAGATCGGACCATAGGTGGCGCTATAACTGGCAAAAAGCCTTCATTCTTATTAGGGGTTCAAGCATGAAATGCTGAAACCCTATTGTAATTGTAAGGATTCGTAAAACGCATCGTGCAGGCCAAACCGTAAGGCCTAGAGACATGAAACCTGGCCAGATGGTAGGCCTCAGTTTGGGGACAACCTATCAGAGTATGACCCCGAATGGCCCATAGGTGGCGCTACAGCAACCAAAAGTTCAAAATTGCTCATAACTCTTAGACTGTTTGTCCCAGGATCAAGTGTCTTATATCGTTGGAATCGTTGGCTCAAGGCAGACAAAATGGCTATCTCCGATTTGGATGTAGGCAGGGAAAATTTTCTGCTATGTCGAATTTTGTCCAAAACCTACTTTTGCGAACTAGTCCCTGGTTTTTTGCCCGATCGGAACCGAACCAGTCTAGGACAATTCTCTGGACTCTCTCGATCCATAATTATCAAAAAAAAGTTGAACTTTGGCATTTGGGTGGCTGTAACAGGGTCATTTAGAAAAGGGGCGTGGCAAAATACACTACAAAGCCTATACACCCCAAATGAAAACTCAGAACTTCACCAAAATTGATGAGCATATGTGTCAGAACATGGTGAGGAAGCATGCAGAGTTTCATGGAGATCGGACCATAGGTGGCGCTATAACTGGCAAAAAGCCTTCATTCTTATTAGGGGTTCAAGCATGAAATGCTGAAACCCTATTGTAATTGTAAGGATTCGTAAAACGCATCGTGCAGGCCAAACCGTAAGGCCTAGAGACATGAAACCTGGCCAGATGGTAGGCCTCAGTTTGGGGACAACCTATCAGAGTATGACCCCGAATGGCCCATAGGTGGCGCTACAGCAACCAAAAGTTCAAAATTGCTCATAACTCTTAGACTGTTTGTCCCAGGATCAAGTGTCTTATATCGTTGGAATCCTTGGCTCAAGGCAGACAAAATGGCTATCTCCGATTTGGATGTAGGCAGGGAAAATTTTCTGCTATGTCGAATTTTGTCCAAAACCTACTTTTGCGAACTAGTCCCTGGTTTTTTGCCCGATCGGAACCGAACCAGTCTAGGACAATTCTCTGGACTCTCTCGATCCATAATTATCAAAAAAAAGTTGAACTTTGGCATTTGGGTGGCTGTAACAGGGTCATTTAGAAAAGGGGCGTGGCAAAATACACTACAAAGCCTATACATCCCAAATGAAAACTCAGAACTTCACCAAAATTGATGAGCATATGTGTCAGAACATGGTGAGGAAGCATGCAGAGTTTCATGGAGATCGGACCATAGGTGGCGCTATAACTGGCAAAAAGCCTTCATTCTTATTAGGGGTTCAAGCATGAAATGCTGAAACCCTATTGTAATTGTAAGGATTCGTAAAACGCATCGTGCAGGCCAAACCGTAAGGCCTAGAGACATGAAACCTGGCCAGATGGTAGGCCTCAGTTTGGGGACAACCTATCAGAGTATGACCCCGAATGGCCCATAGGTGGCGCTACAGCAACCAAAAGTTCAAAATTGCTCATAACTCTTAGACTGTTTGTCCCAGGATCAAGTGTCTTATATCGTTGGAATCCTTGGCTCAAGGCAGACAAAATGGCTATCTCCGATTTGGATGTAGGCAGGGAAAATTTTCTGCTATGTCGAATTTTGTCCAAAACCTACTTTTGCGAACTAGTCCCTGGTTTTTTGCCCGATCGGAACCGAACCAGTCTAGGACAATTCTCTGGACTCTCTCGATCCATAATTATCAAAAAAAAGTTGAACTTTGGCATTTGGGTGGCTGTAACAGGGTCATTTAGAAAAGGGGCGTGGCAAAATACACTACAAAGCCTATACATCCCAAATGAAAACTCAGAACTTCACCAAAATTGATGAGCATATGTGTCAGAACATGGTGAGGAAGCATGCAGAGTTTCATGGAGATCGGACCATAGGTGGCGCTATAACTGGCAAAAAGCCTTCATTCTTATTAGGGGTTCAAGCATGAAATGCTGAAACCCTATTGTAATTGTAAGGATTCGTAAAACGCATCGTGCAGGCCAAACCGTAAGGCCTAGAGACATGAAACCTGGCCAGATGGTAGGCCTCAGTTTGGGGACAACCTATCAGAGTATGACCCCGAATGGCCCATAGGTGGCGCTACAGCAACCAAAAGTTCAAAATTGCTCATAACTCTTAGACTGTTTGTCCCAGGATCAAGTGTCTTATATCGTTGGAATCCTTGGCTCAAGGCAGACAAAATGGCTATCTCCGATTTGGATGTAGGCAGGGAAAATTTTCTGCTATGTCGAATTTTGTCCAAAACCTACTTTTGCAAACTAGTCCCTGGTTTTTTGCCCGATCGGAACCGAACCAGTCTAGGACAATTCTCTGGACTCTCTCGATCCATAATTATCAAAAAAAAGTTGAACTTTGGCATTTGGGTGGCTGTAACAGGGTCATTTAGAAAAGGGGCGTGGCAAAATACACTAAAAAGCCTATACATCCCAAATGAAAACTCAGAACTTGACCAAAATTGATGAGCATATGTGTCAGAACATGGTGAGGAAGCATGCAGAGTTTCATGGAGATCGGACCATTGGTGGCGCTATAACTGGCAAAAAGCCTTCATTCTTATTAGGGGTTCAAGCATGAAATGCTGAAACCCTATTGTAATTGTAAGGATTCGTAAAACGCATCGTGCAGGCCAAACCGTAAGGCCTAGAGACATGAAACCTGGCCAGATGGTAGGCCTCAGTTTGGGGACAACCTATCAGAGTATGACCCCGAATGGCCCATAGGTGGCGCTACAGCAACCAAAAGTTCAAAATTGCTCATAACTCTTAGACTGTTTGCCCCAGGATCAAGTGTCTTATATCGTTGGAATCCTTGGCTCAAGGCAGACAAAATGGCTATCTCCGATTTGGATGTAGGCAGGGAAAATTTTCTGCTATGTCGAATTTTGTCCAAAACCTACTTTTGCAAACTAGTCCCTGGTTTTTTGCCCGATCGGAACCGAACCAGTCTAGGACAATTCTCTGGACTCTCTCGATCCATAATTATCAAAAAAAAGTTGAACTTTGGCATTTGGGTGGCTGTAACAGGGTCATTTAGAAAAGGGGCGTGGCAAAATACACTAAAAAGCCTATACATCCCAAATGAAAACTCAGAACTTCACCAAAATTGATGAGCATATGTGTCAGAACATGGTGAGGAAGCATGCAGAGTTTCATGGAGATCGGACCATAGGTGGCGCTAAAACTGGCAAAAAGCCTTCATTCTTATTAGGGGTTCAAGCATGAAATGCTGAAACCCTATTGTAATTGTAAGGATTCGTAAAACGCATCGTGCAGGCCAAACCGTAAGGCCTAGAGACATGAAACCTGGCCAGATGGTAGGCCTCAGTTTGGGGACAACCTATCAGAGTATGACCCCGAATGGCCCATAGGTGGCGCTACAGCAACCAAAAGTTCAAAATTGCTCATAACTCTTAGACTGTTTGTCCCAGGATCAAGTGTCTTATATCGTTGGAATCCTTGGCTCAAGGCAGACAAAATGGCTATCTCCGATTTGGATGTAGGCAGGGAAAATTTTCTGCTATGTCGAATTTTGTCCAAAACCTACTTTTGCAAACTAGTCCCTGGTTTTTTGCCCGATCGGAACCGAACCAGTCTAGGACAATTCTCTGGACTCTCTCGATCCATAATTATCAAAAAAAAGTTGAACTTTGGCATTTGGGTGGCTGTAACAGGGTCATTTAGAAAAGGGGCGTGGCAAAATACACTACAAAGCCTATACATCCCAAATGAAAACTCAGAACTTCACCAAAATTGATGAGCATATGTGTCAGAACATGGTGAGGAAGCATGCAGAGTTTCATGGAGATCGGACCATAGGTGGCGCTAAAACTGGCAAAAAGCCTTCATTCTTATTAGGGGTTCAAGCATGAAATGCTGAAACCCTATTGTAATTGTAAGGATTCGTAAAACGCATCGTGCAGGCCAAACCGTAAGGCCTAGAGACATGAAACCTGGCCAGATGGTAGGCCTCAGTTTGGGGACAACCTATCAGAGTATGACCCCGAATGGCCCATAGGTGGCGCTACAGCAACCAAAAGTTCAAAATTGCTCATAACTCTTAGACTGTTTGTCCCAGGATCAAGTGTCTTATATCGTTGGAATCCTTGGCTCAGGGCAGACAAAATGGCTATCTCCGATTTGGATGTAGGCAGGGAAAATTTTCTGCTATGTCGAATTTTGTCCAAAACCTACTTTTGCAAACTAGTCCCTGGTTTTTTGCCCGATCGTAACCGAACCAGTCTAGGACAATTCTCTGGACTCTCTCGATCCATAATTATCAAAAAAAAGTTGAACTTTGGCATTTGGGTGGCTGTAACAGGGTCATTTAGAAAAGGGGCGTGGCAAAATACACTAAAAAGCCTATACATCCCAAATGAAAACTCAGAACTTCACCAAAATTGATGAGCATATGTGTCAGAACATGGTGAGGAAGCATGCAGAGTTTCATGGAGATCGGACCATAGGTGGCGCTATAACTGGCAAAAAGCCTTCATTCTTATTAGGGGTTCAAGCATGAAATGCTGAAACCCTATTGTAATTGTAAGGATTCGTAAAACGCATCGTGCAGGCCAAACCGTAAGGCCTAGAGACATGAAACCTGGCCAGATGGTAGGCCTCAGTTTGGGGACAACCTATCAGAGTATGACCCCGAATGGCCCATAGGTGGCGCTACAGCAACCAAAAGTTCAAAATTGCTCATAACTCTTAGACTGTTTGTCCCAGGATCAAGTGTCTTATATCGTTGGAATCCTTGGCTCAAGGCAGACAAAATGGCTATCTCCGATTTGGATGTAGGCAGGGAAAATTTTCTGCTATGTCGAATTTTGTCCAAAACCTACTTTTGCGAACTAGTCCCTGGTTTTTTGCCCGATCGGAACCGAACCAGTCTAGGACAATTCTCTGGACTCTCTCGATCCATAATTATCAAAAAAAAGTTGAACTTTGGCATTTGGGTGGCTGTAACAGGGTCATTTAGAAAAGGGGCGTGGCAAAATACACTACAAAGCCTATACATCCCAAATGAAAACTCAGAACTTCACCAAAATTGATGAGCATATGTGTCAGAACATGGTGAGGAAGCATGCAGAGTTTCATGGAGATCGGACCATAGGTGGCGCTATAACTGGCAAAAAGCCTTCATTCTTATTAGGGGTTCAAGCATGAAATGCTGAAACCCTATTGTAATTGTAAGGATTCGTAAAACGCATCGTGCAGGCCAAACCGTAAGGCCTAGAGACATGAAACCTGGCCAGATGGTAGGCCTCAGTTTGGGGACAACCTATCAGAGTATGACCCCGAATGGCCCATAGGTGGCGCTACAGCAACCAAAAGTTCAAAATTGCTCATAACTCTTAGACTGTTTGTCCCAGGATCAAGTGTCTTATATTGTTGGAATCCTTGGCTCAAGGCAGACAAAATGGCTATCTCCGATTTGGATGTAGGCAGGGAAAATTTTCTGCTATGTCGAATTTTGTCCAAAACCTACTTTTGCGAACTAGTCCCTGGTTTTTTGCCCGATCGGAACCGAACCAGTCTAGGACAATTCTCTGGACTCTCTCGATCCATAATTATCAAAAAAAAGTTGAACTTTGGCATTTGGGTGGCTGTAACAGGGTCATTTAGAAAAGGGGCGTGGCAAAATACACTACAAAGCCTATACATCCCAAATGAAAACTCAGAACTTCACCAAAATTGATGAGCATATGTGTCAGAACATGGTGAGGAAGCATGCAGAGTTTCATGGAGATCGGACCATAGGTGGCGCTATAACTGGCAAAAAGCCTTCATTCTTATTAGGGGTTCAAGCATGAAATGCTGAAACCCTATTGTAATTGTAAGGATTCGTAAAACGCATCGTGCAGGCCAAACCGTAAGGCCTAGAGACATGAAACCTGGCCAGATGGTAGGCCTCAGTTTGGGGACAACCTATCAGAGTATGACCCCGAATGGCCCATAGGTGGCGCTACAGCAACCAAAAGTTCAAAATTGCTCATAACTCTTAGACTGTTTGTCCCAGGATCAAGTGTCTTATATCGTTGGAATCGTTGGCTCAAGGCAGACAAAATGGCTATCTCCGATTTGGATGTAGGCAGGGAAAATTTTCTGCTATGTCGAATTTTGTCCAAAACCTACTTTTGCGAACTAGTCCCTGGTTTTTTGCCCGATCGGAACCGAACCAGTCTAGGACAATTCTCTGGACTCTCTCGATCCATAATTATCAAAAAAAAGTTGAACTTTGGCATTTGGGTGGCTGTAACAGGGTCATTTAGAAAAGGGGCGTGGCAAAATACACTACAAAGCCTATACACCCCAAATGAAAACTCAGAACTTCACCAAAATTGATGAGCATATGTGTCAGAACATGGTGAGGAAGCATGCAGAGTTTCATGGAGATCGGACCATAGGTGGCGCTATAACTGGCAAAAAGCCTTCATTCTTATTAGGGGTTCAAGCATGAAATGCTGAAACCCTATTGTAATTGTAAGGATTCGTAAAACGCATCGTGCAGGCCAAACCGTAAGGCCTAGAGACATGAAACCTGGCCAGATGGTAGGCCTCAGTTTGGGGACAACCTATCAGAGTATGACCCCGAATGGCCCATAGGTGGCGCTACAGCAACCAAAAGTTCAAAATTGCTCATAACTCTTAGACTGTTTGTCCCAGGATCAAGTGTCTTATATCGTTGGAATCCTTGGCTCAAGGCAGACAAAATGGCTATCTCCGATTTGGATGTAGGCAGGGAAAATTTTCTGCTATGTCGAATTTTGTCCAAAACCTACTTTTGCGAACTAGTCCCTGGTTTTTTGCCCGATCGGAACCGAACCAGTCTAGGACAATTCTCTGGACTCTCTCGATCCATAATTATCAAAAAAAAGTTGAACTTTGGCATTTGGGTGGCTGTAACAGGGTCATTTAGAAAAGGGGCGTGGCAAAATACACTACAAAGCCTATACATCCCAAATGAAAACTCAGAACTTCACCAAAATTGATGAGCATATGTGTCAGAACATGGTGAGGAAGCATGCAGAGTTTCATGGAGATCGGACCATAGGTGGCGCTATAACTGGCAAAAAGCCTTCATTCTTATTAGGGGTTCAAGCATGAAATGCTGAAACCCTATTGTAATTGTAAGGATTCGTAAAACGCATCGTGCAGGCCAAACCGTAAGGCCTAGAGACATGAAACCTGGCCAGATGGTAGGCCTCAGTTTGGGGACAACCTATCAGAGTATGACCCCGAATGGCCCATAGGTGGCGCTACAGCAACCAAAAGTTCAAAATTGCTCATAACTCTTAGACTGTTTGTCCCAGGATCAAGTGTCTTATATCGTTGGAATCCTTGGCTCAAGGCAGACAAAATGGCTATCTCCGATTTGGATGTAGGCAGGGAAAATTTTCTGCTATGTCGAATTTTGTCCAAAACCTACTTTTGCGAACTAGTCCCTGGTTTTTTGCCCGATCGGAACCGAACCAGTCTAGGACAATTCTCTGGACTCTCTCGATCCATAATTATCAAAAAAAAGTTGAACTTTGGCATTTGGGTGGCTGTAACAGGGTCATTTAGAAAAGGGGCGTGGCAAAATACACTACAAAGCCTATACATCCCAAATGAAAACTCAGAACTTCACCAAAATTGATGAGCATATGTGTCAGAACATGGTGAGGAAGCATGCAGAGTTTCATGGAGATCGGACCATAGGTGGCGCTATAACTGGCAAAAAGCCTTCATTCTTATTAGGGGTTCAAGCATGAAATGCTGAAACCCTATTGTAATTGTAAGGATTCGTAAAACGCATCGTGCAGGCCAAACCGTAAGGCCTAGAGACATGAAACCTGGCCAGATGGTAGGCCTCAGTTTGGGGACAACCTATCAGAGTATGACCCCGAATGGCCCATAGGTGGCGCTACAGCAACCAAAAGTTCAAAATTGCTCATAACTCTTAGACTGTTTGTCCCAGGATCAAGTGTCTTATATCGTTGGAATCCTTGGCTCAAGGCAGACAAAATGGCTATCTCCGATTTGGATGTAGGCAGGGAAAATTTTCTGCTATGTCGAATTTTGTCCAAAACCTACTTTTGCAAACTAGTCCCTGGTTTTTTGCCCGATCGGAACCGAACCAGTCTAGGACAATTCTCTGGACTCTCTCGATCCATAATTATCAAAAAAAAGTTGAACTTTGGCATTTGGGTGGCTGTAACAGGGTCATTTAGAAAAGGGCGTGGCAAAATACACTAAAAAGCCTATACATCCCAAATGAAAACTCAGAACTTCACCAAAATTGATGAGCATATGTGTCAGAACATGGTGAGGAAGCATGCAGAGTTTCATGGAGATCGGACCATTGGTGGCGCTATAACTGTTAAAAAGCTTTGAAAACCATGTATTCCTATGGTGAAATGCCTGTATTGGCTGTAAATGGTATTCTCCATCTCTGTAATCAGGTGGGGTTAAAAACATCCACATAATATGCTTAAATTATGATAGATCTCCTCATTCTGAACAACTTTGCCTCAAGAACCAATACTGTCAATCAAATCGTTATTTAAACATTCACAATTATGTTAATAACCTACTTTTGCAAACTAGTCATAGATTTTTCAACCTGATCAGAACCAACCCAGGGCAGTACAATTCTCTGGACTCTTTAGAGCAATAATTATTTTAAAAAAAAGTTAAACTTTTGCATCTGAATGGCTATAACTGGGTTATTTCAAGATGTGGCCTTGACCAAGTGTCCCCAAATGCCTATATCTATTCAATGAATGCTCAGATATTCTTAAAAACAAGTCAGAACATGTGTACTATGCCTCTAAACAAGCATGAAAATTTTCAGACAGATAGGACCATATTTGCCTCTATAACAGTTAAAAAGCTGAAAATTATGAAAATAATGGTATATTAAGCCAATAAGTGGTCGTTTGCTGCCCCCCGCTGTTCATTTTATTGTACTACACTCTAATATTGATATACAAGTCATTTTCAGCTTTAAATAAATCACTATTTTAACATTTGCTATCACATTTAGTTAAAATTAATCTATTAAGTATTACTATTGACAATTGTCACATTGAGAAATGTGAATCTTGAAGGAGACTTGCAGGAAACATTTTGTTTACTGCAACATCATAAAGTTCAAATGTCTGTAACTACAACAAAATGTGTGTGTGTAGTCCTATGTTTCTGAATACATTTTTAAAAATCTGATTAATAGTTACAAAGAGCTATGTGAAATGATTATAGACCATAGCATTAAAAAAGTGTGTGTGTGTCTGGCCTTGACCAAGTGTCCCCAAATGCCTATATCTATTCAATGAATGCTCAGATATTCTTAAAAACAAGTCAGAACATGTGTAATATGCCTCCAAACAAGCATGACAATTTTCAGACAGATAGGACAATATTTGACTCTATAACAGTTAAAAAGGTGAAAATGACAGAGTTCATATGAAAATAATGACCAATATGTGGTCTTTTGCTGCCCCCCGCTGTTCATTTTATTGTACTACACTCTAATATTGATCTATGGTTATAGATACATGGTTAATCATAGTAAATAATACTAGAACGTGGTGCATTTCACAAAAAAATGTGACATGCTCATAGACCATTAAAAGATATTTTCACAATAACATATCTCAAAAATATTGTGTGTGTGTGTGTGTGTGTGTGTGTAACCATGCATAATGGAACAACTGGTTTGAAGCCTGTTTCAGAGCCTATTTTACTAAAAGGGCTATAACTCAGGAACGAAATGAGATATCTTCACCAAACTTGGTACACTTGTGTATGGGATGAGTCTTTGGTCAAGGTAAAAAGAATTGTGAGGATTGAACACTTGGTGGCGCTATAACATAAAAAAACATGAAAAGGGCTATAACCACCCGACTGCCAGTCCGATTGACTTGAAAGTTGGTATGCAGTGTCTTGGTCCAAGGTACCACGCATGTCTATAAAGGAAATTGGCGTAGCTCAAAAAACATGGCCGCCATTGGCCAATGAAATGTGAGCACTTATTAGACAAGGTTAACAGAGGCCGATCGGAACAAAAGTTGGCGAGCATGTTTGACTCAGGGTCCTAGAGGTCTGTAATAATTTTTTAAGAATTTGGCCACTAGTAGGCGCCAATTAGTTTTATGGCTCTGTAATCACGTGATGTTTCACATATTCTCACAATATTGATATAATTTGATAGATCTCCTCATACTGAACAACTTTGTCTCTAGAAACATTGCTGTCAATCAAATCGTTCATTAAATATTTGTGATTATGTTAAAAACCTACTTTTGCAAATAAGTCCCTGTTTTTTTGCCCGATCGGAACCAAACCAGTCTAGGACAATTCTCTGGACTCTCGAGATCAATAATTATCAAAAAAAGTTTAACTTTTGCATTTGGATGGCTATAACAGGGTCATTTCGAAAAGAGGCGTGGCAAAAAACCCTCAAAAGCCTATAAATTCTAAGGGAAAGCTCAAAACTTCACGAAAATTGGTGGCCATGTGTGAGATTAGATCCTTAACAAGCATTAAACGTTTTATAGAGATCGGACCATAGGTGGCGCTATAACTGTTAAAAACCTTTTAAAACCATGTTTCCTATGGTGAATTGCCTGTAAATTGAATTTTCCAACTATTATTTCAGCGTTTAAAATCTTGCTAAATAAAACTTAATGTCTTTTGATGCTTGTGTGCTTAAAGGCCTTAAAGGCTTGAACCCCGCTAAATGCTGCTTGCAGCTTTAATTATTATTATTATTCTGCCATAAAACGCATCGTGCAGCCCAAACCGTAAGTGCTGGAGCTTTGAAACTTTGTCAGATGGTAGTACAAAAATCGAGGAGAGGTTATCAAATTATGAGCCAGATTGGCCTATAGGTGGCGCTATAGCAATCAATTGCGCGAAACTGCTCATAACTCCTAAACCGTATGTCGTAGACTCAATTGTCTTATATCATTGGAAAGGTGAGTCCCTGACGAACAAAACGTATATCTCCGATTTCATTTCCGTCATAATAGATTTTCCGCCATTTTGAATTTTGTCAAAAAACTACTTTTGCGAACTAGTCCCTGGATTTTTGCCCGATCGGAACCAAACCAGTGCAGAAATGTTCTCTGGTATCTGAATATCAATAATTATTGAAAAAAAGTAGAAATTTCGATTCACGGTCGCAAAGGGGCGGAAAACGAATGTTGTGGGAGGAGCCTATTTTACTAAAATGGCTATAACTCAAGAAAAAAATTAGATATCTTTACCAAACTTGGTACACATGTGTATGGGCTGAGTTTTTGGTCACGATAAAAAAATCGCGACGATTGAACACTTGGTGGCGCTATAACACGAAAAAAACATGAAAATGGCTATAACCACCCGACCGCTAGTCCGATTGACTTGAAAATTGGTATGCAGTGTCTTGGTCCAAGGTACCATATATGTCTATGAGGACATTGGCGTATCTCAAAAAACATGGCTGCTATCGGCTAATGAAATTTGAGCACCTCTAAGACAAGGTTAACGGAGGCCGATCGGAATGAAACTTGGTGGGCATCTTTGACTCACGGCCCTAGAGGTCTGTAAGAATTTTGAAAGAAATCGGCCACTAGTTGGCGCTAACGAGTTTTATGGCTCTGTAATCACGTGGTGTTGCACACATCAACCAAATATACAAATCATATGATAGGTCTCCTCATGCTGAACAACTTTGCCTCTAGAAGCATATCTGTCAATCAAACCGTTCATTAAATATTTGCAATTATGTTTAAAAACTACTTTTTCAAACTAGTCCCTGGATTTTTGCCCGATTGGAACCAAACTAGTCTAGAACAATTCTCTGGACTCTCTAGATCAATAATTATCGAAAAAAAGTTGAACTTTTGCATTTAGATGGCTATAACAGGGTCATTTAGAAGAGGGGCGTAGCTAAATACACTCAAAAGCCTATAAATCCTAAAGGAAAACTCAAAACTTCACGAAACTTGTTATGTATATGTGACATAAAATGCTGAAGAAGCATGCAGAGTTTCATGGAGATCGGACCATAGGTGGCGCTATAACTTTTAAAAAGCTTGGAAAACCATGTATTCCCTATGGTGAATTGCCTGTATTGGCTGTAAATGGTATTTTCCATCTCTGTAATCAGGTGGGGTAAAAAACATCCACATAATATGCAGAAATTATGATAGATCTCCTCATACTGAACAACTTTGCCTCAAGAACCAATACTGTCAATCAAATTGTTATTTATTTATTCACAATTATGTTAAAAACTTATTACCTAAAATTGCCACCAGATGGCAGCAGAAGACCACTCATTGGTTCATTCTGCTTACTAAGCTTATTTAAACTTTATAAAATCATTATAATAAATGTTGCAAATGACATTTTGTCAATGTTTATCAATTAATTTGTTCATTTGATTAATGTTTTTACAATAATTATTAAATTACAATTAAAATAATGCCTGAAAATATATTTTAAAGGGGAAAACCTGGAATAAGCTATTTGTTACCCATCATTTATTTCAAATATCTATATCTCCAACAAAATGTACATTTGAGCTAAGCATGTTTGAAGACATTAACTTGGAAATGTGCCCATTAAATGAAAAACAGACATTTAAAATGAAAATGAGCCAATGAGTGGTTCTCTGCTGCCACCTGCTGGGCTTAAATGGTCATTTTGTCATACTATTTACTTATCATGTTCTATAATTCCTATTTAGACATTATAAAGTCACTATTACAATATTTACAATTATATTTTGTCAAATTAATTTATTTCAAATATATTATGGCGTATTACCTAAAATTGCCACCAGATGGCAGCAGAAGACCACTCATTGGCTTATCCTCTAAACTAATATTGTTCAATCATATTTAAACTGTGATCGTGCAGACCAAAGCGTAAATGCTAGAGACTTGAAACTTTATCAGATGGTGGTACAAAAATCGAGGCTAATGTTGTCAGAGAATGAACCCGATTGGCCAATAGGTGGCGCTACAGCAATCAAAAGCGCGAAATGGCTCATAACTCCTAAACCCCATGTTGTAGACTCAAGTGTCTTATATCATTGGAAAGGTGAGTCTATGACGAACACAACGTATATCTCCGATTTCATTTCCGCCATGATAGATTTTCCGCCATTTTGAATTTTGTCAAAAAACTACTTTTTCAAACTAGTCCTAGGTTTTTTGATTGATCGGAACCAAACCAGTGCAGAAATGTTCTCTGGAGTCTGATTATATATAATTATTGAAAAAAAGTTGAAATTTCTATTCACGGTCGCTAAGGGGCGGAAAACGATTGTTGTGGGAGGAGCCTATTTTACTAAAATGGCTATAACTCAAGAACAAAATTAGATATCATCATCAAACTTGGTACACATGTGTAAGACCTCAATTTGTGGTCATGATAAAAAAATCGCGACGATTGAACACTTGGTGGCGCTATAACACGAAAAAAACATGAAAATGGCTATAACCAACCGACCGCTAGTCCGATTGACTTGAAAATGGGTATGCAGTGTCTTGGTCCAAGGTACCATGTATGTCTATGAGGACATTGGCGTATCTCAAAAAACATGGCCGCCACAGCCAATTAAATATGAGCACCTATTAGACAAGGTTAACGGAGGCCGATCAGAACGAAACTCAATGGGTATGTTTGACTCATGGCCCTAGAGGTATGTAAGAATTTTGAAAGAAATCGGCCACTAGTTGGCGCTAACGAGTTTTATGGCTCTGTAATCACGTGGTGTTGCACACATCCACAAAATATGCATATCAATTGATAGATCTCCTCATACTGAACAACTTTGCCTCTAGAACCATTGCTGTCAATCAAATTGTTCATTAAATATTTGCAATAATGTTAAAAACCTACTTTTGCAAACTAGTCCCTGGTTTTTTGCCCGATCGGAACCAAACCAGTCTAGGACAATTCTCTGGACTCTCTAGATCAATAATTATCAAAAAAAGTTCAACTTTTACATTTAGATGACTATAACAGGGTGATTTAGAAGAGGGACGTAGCAAAACACACTCAATAGCCTATAAATTCTAAGGGAAAACTCAAAACTTCCCGAAAATTGGTGGGCATGTGTGACATTAGATCCTTAACAAGCATACAAAGCTTTATAGAGATCGGACCATAGATGGCGCTATAATTGTTAAAAACCATATGTTTCCTATGGTAAATTGCCTATATTGCCTGTAATTTGAGTTTTCCATCTATTATTTCAGTGTTTAAAATCTTGCTAAATAAAACTTAATGTCTTTTGATGCTTGTGTGCTTAAAGGCCTTAAAGGCTTGAACCCCGCTAAATGCTGCTCGCAGCTTTAATTATTATTATTATTATTATTATTTTTTTTTACAAATTGAAGCATTTCAAATGATATGATATACTGTCAGTTTAAATGCTTCCATTAGTTTTTATATTATATTATAGGCTATTATAATTGTATTATAGTGTAAGACTAATAAACAATTGATCTCACAAGGGGATTGTTTAGGGATCCTTGCCATTAAAACGTTTGAAAACCCCTGATATAGAAAATCTTGTAAATTCATAAGCAATAAAAAAACATTTAATATAGATGGTTTAATGCTGCCTGTCGCCAACACATGACTGTACAAAAACACATTAAGAACCATCTCAGTGTAACCGCTTAATTATTTTCATATTATATCATTATTTATTATATTATATTATATTATATTATATTATATTATATTATATTATATTATATTATATTATATTATATTATATTATATTATATCATATTATTATATTATAAAGAATTGAACTGTCCTGGGGGAGATTGTAATAGTATTTCTTGGTTAAGAAGACTAAAGTAACAGCACTGTAATATGTGCTTAATTTAGTGACTTCTGAATTAACTGTTTTTTATTTTATTTTTTTATTTAATATATCACTAAGTTACATCAATGGTTAAAAAAAAAATAGAAATTACACATTAAAGTTAAAAGTTATAACTGCAAGATGAAACCACTTTTTTTGTGTGCGTTTACCTACGCTGTACAGGTAAAGAATGTTTTTGCTCAGGTGACCAAAATGTCCGCCTGGATTGAGATCTGGGGAATTTGGAGGCCAGGTCAACACCACAAACTCGTTGTTGTGCTCCTCAAACCATTCCTGAACCATTTTTGCTTTGTGGCGGCGCATTATCCTGCTGAAAGAGCCACAGCCACCAGGGAATACTGTTTCCATGATAGGGTGTACATGGTCTCAACAATGCTTAGGCAGGTGGTACGTGTCAAAGTAACATCCACATGGATGGCAGGACCCAACGTTTCCCAGCAGAACATTGCCCAAAGCATCACACTGCCTCTGCCGGCTTGCCTTCTTCCCATAGTGCATCCTGGAGCCATGTGTTCCCCAGGTAAGAGACGCACACGCACCCGGCCATCCACGTGATGTTAAAGAAAATGTGATTCATCAGACCAGGCCACTTTCTTCCATTGCTCCGTGGTCCAGTTCTAATGCTCACGTGCCCACTGTTGGTGCTTTCGGCGGTGGACAGGGGTCAGCATGGGCACCCTCACTGGTGGATTTAGTATCAGTATTTCTCAATATTGAATTCAAATTTCAACAACCACTGAATTCCATTGAATAGCAATAGAAAAAGTAATGAAATTACTGGACATGTTCAGGTTCAGGTTATCAGTGGCAATCTACTCATTCTATCACAGGTGATGATTCAGATCCACTTCCCAGAATTAACGTCACTGACTTTTTCCACTCCTTGGAAACAGGTGGGAAGTGCTGTGAAAACAACACAATTGTTCTGTTTTGAGGGAAGTTTGTATTCTCCCTGGTTTATGTGTCTATGCTGTGGGGTTGTGGATTATTATGGTTTCTTGTTAGTTTCTGTGTGGTTGTCTGTGTTCTGTGGGCCATCTGTGGGTTGCGTGATTGCATTTGAGGATGGTTGTTCTGTTAGCGGAGTTAAGCAGGCACAGTCACGAGCTCTCTCTCTGACGCCACGGGCACAAGTGTCTCTGTCTCACTGAGTTTTCACATACACTCACACACAGACACACACACACACACACACACACACATTATACAATACCTTGGTAAGAAATTGGACAAACATTTATACAAACACAATGTACACAAACGCTCACACACTTCGGAATGCTTATGACTGCCAGATGGGGGTAAAGACCCTTACTCCAGTAAAGGCCCCTGTATCACAACAAAGTTCTTTTTCGTTCTTTGTTTGGGGGTAAAAAGACGCTCTAAACGCCTTTGCAGTGATATAGCGAACATCCCGGTGCCATCTACACTGCTGAGAGTGGCATTTAAATACATATATAAATAATTTGTTATTGAAATGAAAGCGTGCAGCACATAAACACACAACAAAAATGACAACGGTGAGAAAACAGCAGTTCAGAAAGCATCTGATCATAGCGGTGTGAATGTTTGCATCAGCTCTGCAATTTGGCTTTATACAACAGATTTCTTTAAAGCAAGCAGCTTTACAGTATTAACTCTTTCCCTACCAGCGAACAGAACAGGCCCTCTGCTTTTAAACAAACAACAAACAAACAAACAAACAAAAAAACAGTTCTATTCTAGCTTCATGCATTCTTTTTTATCAACACTTGAATGTGGGTAAGTTTCATAAAGCAAAATTTTGAGCAAAAAGCTGAGAAAATCACATTTTTGTCAAAGACTACATCCAGATGGGATTCAGAACAATGATCAAAACACAGATGGAGTAGATCAAGTCCATCAACACCCCCAAAGCTTCAAAGTCCTATAGCTCATCCCTGGTCGACATTTCATTCAGTAACATTAAGCAGTTTTGATTTATATGCTCTGTAATGTTGGTGATTGTGTTATTTTACATACGCTCATATAAGATAGCTTGTTTCTGCTTCTTCTTTCCTGTGTTTTGATCAGGAGATTCAGTAATCTTTCAGAAGATGCGTAATAGTGCCCCATACCATATAACAGTGAAAACACGGAAATCTGGAAAATTCTGTCAATAGCGCGGAAGCGATTTCTCACAAATGATAGAAATTTACGTCAATGGCGGAGAAAGATTTATACAGTGTCACTTTCAATTAGAATTACATCTTCATTTTCTTCTGTGAAGCAATTTTCCAGTGGGTTTATGTTTTTACTGATCTTTTATGTTATGTCTGATCTTGAAGGACTGAACAGAAGAAATAAACCAGAGAAAATTTCCACGTTAAGTTCACTTCGGCAAGCTGCTTCAAGTTCCTGAAATGAACTACAAACACACTTCGTTTGGCCTGTTTTTTTCCAAAATTACGTCAGACCAGTTCTTTGTTTTCGCTTGAAGTATATCAGGGCCTTAAGGTGAAGTTATCGTGGTCTCTTCCACTCATAATGGAAATCAAGTGTTTTTTTGAACTGTGAAAATGCTTGAACTGCATCACTATAACTAAGCACCCAGATTGGCAGGATCTGCAGAGGTTGTTTGTGTGAACGATCCCAAATCTGCCAGAATCCCATGTTTGATAAATGCATCCCCACCTACACCCGAGCTCTATTTATTACCTGAATGTGATGATCGTAGTAAAAACCTTTGCACACTGTCCAAATCTGCATTTTTATTTGTAATATGTGGCTGTCCAATGCTTTAATACCTGCCCTTTTATGGTTATGGATTTATTTTATCTTAGAAGAGTGGGCATCTATGTAAAAGCATTTTTTAAAATCTATATCATTCCCATTTGTGAAAGCACAAACATTAAATTTTAGTGAAAGAACAAGCGTTAAATCAGTGAATTATTACTCTCTAAAATCCATTTTATCACATAAGACTTGCACTTGTTAGCATAAACAGAAACTACACACTAATATTGCCTCACGCTTAGAAACTGGAACTGAAGTTTTCCGACATCATCTTAAAAGTCATGTTCTTTTCCCTGATGGAGGAGTGAGCATAATGAGGAATGAGTCTGATGGATGAAGAGCATAATGAGGAACAGAGTGTAAACAGTACAGCATGATGTTAAAAAGAAGGGGAAAACGGAAAGAGATCAAACAGCCTGTGTAATTCTACTTTGATGTCTTTGTCCCTTGCTCAATCTTGTAGTGGTTGGGGTTTATTAGAATATCCCACAATGAGGTCTAGGCTCCACAGTCTGCCAAAGTCTCAGCATGCCTGCAAGTCTTATCTATGCATCCTGGAAGTCCAAAATTGGATTATTAGATCAATACTTTTCAAATGCTGTTAGTGGTAATAGGAGTCACTCAACATTTCACTACATTCTCACATAAACACTATAGCTTGGAAAAACTGGTGCAGTTTGGTATAAGTTGGAATGCTACAGTTTTTAAAATGATCTGGTGAAAGCATATCTAGATGTGTCAACAAAACAATGAGTAGCTCCGGGTATAAGTTTATGTGATGGATAGCATTGGTGTGTCTTAAAGAGCTGGCCATTTGCATGGTCCGAACTGAGACGGGCTGTAATGTATGATGATAGACTAAATTAAATGTGGGCTTTTAGGAAAATGACAACTTCGTGTGAAACCGAAATTCTCACATGAATTGGCAGGTAGGAAAGAGACATAAATGGTCAAGTACAAAGATTGTGGATGAAGGAGACATATGGACAACACAGGTAGTTCAGCCAGGAGGAAGATGCAGTATTTTAGCCACAAGATGATCAGGGCCTGGAGGAGAATCTGAGTAATGGCATTGGGCATCCTTATGGTAGGCCCTGACGGTTCTTGTAATATGATTCATAAAGGAGAGCCTTAGGTTATCTAGAGTAACATCTCAGGCATATACATCCATCTGCTGTGATTGAGATTTTATGAGTACGTCTCTTGGGGGTGGAAGAGAAGGTTGAGGTGATGATTCATCTAGTTGAATATGTTCAAGAGTTTTGCAGAGAACCTAAGTGATAACAGATGTAGAAACAGAAGGTGAAAATTAAAATAAATTTAGAGCTTAGGGTCATTATGGATAAGACTAGTATGATTTTGGACTGAGGAGAGAAGTCTTAGTAATGTGGGGATGTCCAAACCTGATCCTGAGGGGGGCAATCTCCTGCCCCAACACATCTTCCTGGAAGTTTCTGGTGCATCTAGACTCCTTGATTGGTCCTTGATTGTGTTCAACTGGGTTTATAACTAAACTCTGCAGGGACAGTGGCTCTCCAGGAGCAGGATTGGACAACCCTGTAGTAGGGTGATTCTCCAACTATGGTACTTTTTGGACCTGGACATTTTCAGAAAATGAAACATTTTTAATTTAAATATTACTGGCATAATTTGTTTCCCCAGTATGCTTAGATACCTGCCCTGAAGTTGGCTGTGCTGATTTTTATGAAATAATATGTATTTTTTTACTTTTTTTACAGACATCGCAAAATAAATTGTCATTTCCACAACCGAACAAAAACATGTGTTTTCAACCAAAAATTTTGAAATATTTGTAGTTATAAATATATTGGGTTACACATAACACTTGCATCTTTCCAAATTGTAAATTGATTTATTTCTCTGAAATGCAACTGTTAAGATTTTAGAAAGTTAACACCAAAAAAAGCTGAACACTAAGCCACTGAAACCTTTCATTCATATTTCTGACATTTTCAAATCTGATATTTTTCAACTCGTATACATATACTTTACCCTTAACTGCTAAATAAACCACACCACCACCATCATTACCTTAACTTTTTTTTTTTTTTTTTCATGTTTTACCAAAAAATGTTTGTGGTTGTGGAAATGACAAGGGAAATGTGGGTTATGGTGAAAATAACATTTCAGATATAAAACCTGTAGTAGAATTATAAATGATGGAATGCAAAAGTGAGTCATGACCTCAATGTGTAGGACAAAATGAATCTCAAATTCAAGTTTGAAGTTTATTCTTATTTTTTTTTCAAACAGGGATAGTGTATTGATGAACAACTGGCCTAACAGCAGTAGTAATAAAAAAGATATCTCATTCCATGTGTCACAAATGATTTGAAACAAAAACAAAATCATAAACACAATCCTCATGTTTTCATAAAAAAATCTAAATTATAATTTCAGTGAAAATGTGAAAGTTTCACCACTCCCTGAACCAGAGCAGTGTATATGGGCCAAGGTTCACTCACAAATGAACAGGTGAACTCAAGGGACAAGTGTTCAACATGTTTAAAATATGCCAAATTCCTTAGAAACTCAGCATATTTAATTGGATCAGATTTTAGTCTTTCCCTGAATAGTCTGGACTTCTCTGCTGATGTTTTGGGTGCCATCTTAAAGAACAACAGAGAGACTATGTCAGATTTGTTGTAAACAATAAAATATCTAAATTTAAAAAAATCTCTATGACATTATATGTAAAGTTTATGTGTTTACACTATATTTTTAGTACTACAGGCAAACTACTTTGCTTTTAGGCACAGACAATGTCCTTGCCAAGCCAACCTGTCTTTATCAATTCCATGGAGACAGATGTGGAAAAGACGGTTGTGGAAATGACATTTTGCCCCTTTCCCTCTAATATCTCATGTTTGACTAGCCTGTTAGTGTTAGTTTTAGAGTTAGCATTAAATAATCTCAAATATCACCTGATGAAATTGTAAAAATCCAGAAAAGTTTCCGTCAGAATGAATTATGAGTGGTTCAGAAATGACATGCAATAAACATACTCGCAGTATTTCTCATATTTACCTTGATATATCTCCAATTTATTAACCTCTGCTGGGACCATTCTTTCATTCAGCCATGTGGTTTCCTATGGAGTGTCAGTTACTTTAGTTACTGAGTATACAAATCTAGAACACTGAGCCTGGGATTGCATTTAATGCAGAGGTGTGGAAATGACAGTGAACCCTAGGGACAAGTGTTCAACATGTTTAAAATATATCAAATTGAAAAGAAATATAAAAAAATATATTAGATTTGAATGAACTGGGTTATAATGCATAGTTTCTGTTTGAATTAAAAATTATATCAGTATTAGATTTGAAGTGAGATAAGGTTGAAGACCCAAAGTCTGGCCTAGGGACAGAGGCAAAATAGTAAAAAATGCATATAAAATGCCTCCTATTTTATATAAAACAACAGAATTGAACAATGATTTTTTTATATATTGTTCCCCTACACATGTAGTAAGTGTGGAAAATGTTTTTTAGTTTTTTTAATATCTGTCAAGGACAGAAAAAGTACCATAGTTGGAGAATCACCCAGTAATGACCAAGTTGAAAGCATGATTGACAAGCACTGAAGCCTTAGCTTGATGGCTAAAATTGTATTCGTCTGATTCATTGTGAAGCCAGGTAGATGCACAGAGCCTGAATGTTTTAGTCCAACAAAGTCTCTATTGGCCTTATGGCCCAAGATGCTGAGAGAGGCTCCAGCATCCTATGACCCTAAAGGGCAAGCGGTTTGGAAAATGGATGGACGAATGGTCTCTAAAGATGATGATACACAAGGCCACTTTTTGAGCAAAGTTGCAGGGCAACCAGGAGAGACACAGGGCCCATGACAGATCTAAAGTATCCAGATAGAATGTGTTGCCCATTCTCAATGGGAAAGTGTCCAAACAACATTGCTTAAAAATGTTGCCCCATGTATCATCACCTTACGTTAGCAGCGGGGAGGGTGACAGAACCAAAAATGCATCAGGAATATCGACCATTTTGGAAGAATGGAAGAATGGTGACATTACTGACTGGATGCCTTAGCATTTAATTCCTGAGAGGTGTGAGTAATGATCAAAACATATTTCAGAATAAGTGGGAAATCATATGGTTATTCAACAGTTTTCAGATTTGTTAAAAGCTATTTTCTTAGTTTTGTAAACACCTACTCTTTAACCTAGAGTGTGTGTAAATATGAAAACGCAATGCACATTCTTCGGAGCAATGTGTATGTAACATTGGTACTCAGCGGACACATGGTGCATGAGTCCACGAGACAGACAGTTTAGTCTCCAAGATGATCAAAGCCAGGAAAAGGGTGGAAACATGAGGGTGCAGAAGGAGACACACTCTTTGACTAAATGTAAACCACAAGTGAGTCAATGGCATTCTTTATAACACACAAGATGAAGGAAAGAAAAAGAAACAAAACAGGATGAAGGACACAAAACATCAAACTTACTGTACAGTCATTTGAAAAAAGGGCTGGGTTGCTCACTCTTCTGTAATTAGGCCTTTCATATTGGTTTTGGTTGAATTAAAAACAACTATTGCAACTTTGGCACAAAACTTTTTTATACGTCTCTTCAGCTTGTGGTGAGGGATGAAAGGAGAATCTCCAGACCAAGTTCTCCTGAAAAGTCCATCCGACATAAAGCAAAGGATGCAGGCAGGGGAGCCTTTCAGCCCTTTGTCTCTTGTGTCTCCTGACTCTTGAATCAATCAGCTACATCCTCTATTCTTTTGTCCATTATCTATTCTTCATGGCATGTCTCTTTGTTGTCTTTCTTCATCAACAGTTATTTCTCCAAAGAGAACCCAACTCACTCGCCACAACTCTACATTCTTTAAGGTAATGGTAATGCTGGGCAAAGATATTCATAGTTTGTTCATATGTTAAAGCCCATTCAGACTCTTCCTTATACCATTTTTCCACCATAATGACTCACAATCTGGAGCCAAAGCCTATTTTTTGCCAGTTCTAGCCAGGCGAGATTATCGCAAACCAGCTGCTTGTTTCCACAGACTTGAGAAATTAACAGTGATGTAACGGTGCTACGTGTTTTGTTTACCTAGAGAGTGTAAAAAACATTGCACATCCTGTTTTTTGTAAGGCACTTGTTTTGCTTTCACAGTACCGGGAGTGATTCCAGTGTACTGGTGGTAACACCATTATTACATTTCTCAATGAGACAGCTATAGACAGCATCAACATTTCTCTGCCAACAGTCCCTAGCTCCGTTTGAGACTAGAATGTTTTTAGGGCCAGATTTTTGTGACCTGGAACCCCCTTTCATGCGGTGGAAATGAGCGTAACGCTTCTACAACTGGAACCCGCATGCAAACCTTAATGGTGTAAAAGCGCTACCTGTGTCTTTGCCTGTTGAAATCTCATTTCATTTGTCAATACTCCCGAAGCTTCTGCTGAGAGAGAGAATATGGTATGACAATCATATTCAAGTATTTTCACCGAGTGAAAATCTGTTGACAGTAGTTCAGACCAGGGGACTGCAAGGCATTAGCTGTGGTTCCGTGGTTTCTCCCTCAAAGTATAGCTCCAGGGCAGCTTTCTGAGTTCAATCACAACTTGTGTGCCACTTCCAAGGGTACGTTTGAAATGACAATGATACACTGACATCAGGACCTGATGTTTTGCTTGAAAAATGAAGCAGAAAAATAATAATGATACAATAGGACAGCACCCACTGATTTTCTAGGAACACTAGTTTTTCTATGGGCTAATGGGTCCTTTTTTTCTGGTCTTTTTTCATTCTTCAGACATCCTGTCTTCCTAATGAGGAATGATCTTCATGTCTTCAAAGGACCTTATGATGTATAATTAATAACAGAAATCAGTCAATTGACAGTATAGAAAAGCACACAATAGTTTAGAAAGCTGTCATAGATCCCCAGGATAACTTTGGGCACTTTAATTACATTGAAGGAATGTACTCACAATGTGCAAAAATGTTAAAATATTCTCTAAAGTATTATCTTAAGTAACCCTTTTCTACTCAAATTATACAGAATAATAAGCCCCCATCCATCCCTCATTTTGACGTGAAATTAATTTTTGAAAAAATTAAAAATAAATCGAGTGGTCCAAGACCTTAGGACTTTTGTCGCAATTGAATCACGAATACACAAAACATTGACTAGATTCGAGGAGTTTATTGAGGTAAAAATAAATAAATAAATCATCCCCCTCGGGTCAATTTGACCCCCTTAGGAATTAATGGAATGTGAGGAATGCTCACATTATATATAGAAAAACCCCCAAAAAATTCAAAATTAAACCTTTAGGACTTTAGGACCCAGCGGAGCAGCTAATTTGCTCCATATGGTAAAAGCTAAAAGGCCATCTAGTGGCAAGAGTCATGAAATATCATGTTATATATATATATATATATATATATATATATATATACACTGTAAAAAAAAAATCAGGTCTCCAATTTAAAATTTTCTAGTGAGCGATCACATCTAAAATTTTCAGTTGGCCAAATTGAATTTCTATGAATTTAGATGTGATCGCTCCCTAGAAAATTTTCAATTGGAGACCTGAATTTTACAGTGTATATATATATATATATATATATATATATATATATATATATATATATATATATATATATATATATATATATATAATTTTGTCGGCAGAGACACCCAATGTGAGATATTCTGAGCTGAATTAACAGGGTTATGCATGAAATGTTGAGTTATATAATGTTGAGCAAGTTTAAGTTGAAAGAACGTGAATAATGTGCTTACATTATATTATTTATTCATAAAATCTAGTAATTTAAAGGTAGATAAAATAAAAAATAAATCTCCCAAGAAATGCATTAAAAATAGAATAAAATGAAATGATATAAGCTTTCTGGACCAAAAAAAGAGTATAATTTTAGGGCTTCGGGTCATTTTGACACACGAGGGACTGATTTGTTACAAAGTGCGAGGGTTAAGAAGGGGTGAGTACTTTCCATTGGTTTCCATGGGTATGTGGAGAGAAAGCATTACAGTAGACAAAGCACTTTTGTTATGCATAAGCTATGTTCACACTGTCATCCCATTATCTGTGTATCCGATTGGAATCTGATCTAAAATCATTGAGTGTCCACACTGTGTATCGATCTGATTTGTGTGTCCATGTCGATCTTTCGTTTTCCGGAATATCTGCACGGGTTTCTATGGCAATGACATCGCATAAGGTATGAGCCAAAAACAACAAAATCAGCAACATGGAGGGGTTTGCAATACCGATGTTGTTTTATTTACAACATTACGTGTACCACTGGACTACTGCTTCTTATGAGGCAGCGGCAGAAACGAAGCAGGCTGGTATGAGCAGCTTTATTCAGTGCTGTCTCTCAATTTTACCGGCACCATGCAACAACACAGCCTTTCAAACCACATATAAGTGTTGCTTTTAATGTGATTTTTTGCCGTTCACATTTGCTAAATATGATCAGATTCCAATCGGATATGCACAAAAATCAGCAGTCTGAACCAGTCTATAGACAATTTGCAATAATGAGTGGGAAGGGGCTTTATTTTCCATAACATGCCTCTATAAACTTTGCCAGCTCTGTTTACCTCTTGGAACTTGGGATAGGGAACAGGGATGGAAAAGTTTTGCTACTATTTTTAGCGCAACATTCCTCTGTTTGTTCTCATGTCATTATCAGGATCGTTAGACACCAGAATCGCCTCTTTACAGACACGTGCAAGTCTTCCACTTGAATACTACAAATAATGACCTCCTCTGCATATGGACATGTGCATGAATGCCAGTGCATGGACGTAAAGGTTTGCATTGGACAATACAAAGCGTGTAGACATCAAAGCCATGGACAGAATTCCTCATTCCCTAGAGTGTCTCTGTATAGGCCGTAGAAGGCTGTCAGTGTCATGTTGCTGCTCTCTATGTGGGTGGTCTTCATGAGAGCCCACTTCATTCCTCTGTGAGCATTCAATGTATCCGTTGCGTGAAATGAGACGCTCATTGTCATTCATATGCAGGATTTGAATTTGATGTTGAGTAATGCAGGTACAACTTTGCAAGGCCAATTTCACATTGTCCAATATGGGTTTGAAATGAGGATAGAAGGTGTTTTAAAAATAAAAAAGTAGATAGTAGTAAAGGATTACATGAACATGCTTCGAATTGAAAAGGATGAAGGTCTTGACAAATGTACAGCAGGTGCACAGCGACATCCTGAAAACTGCAATCTCTCCTGAGATGAAACCGCCTCTAGAAAAGTTAATTGTCCTTCTTAGTTAGAGCCGCTCAAAGGGATTGTGGATCATCCATGCTCATTTCCGATGCCTCTGACCTCATCAGCGTTTGATATTGGAGAGTTGGATAATTGAGAGAGCTTTGATCAACTTGGCCAGAAATAGAAGTAACTTATCTGGTTTGTCCAATGAGGTCCTACTTCTTGCTTTGGGCAGTGTTGATGTTTAAGATAACTAGAGGACAAATGTGGAAAAAGGTGAAAGAAAGACATTCACAGATGTGGCCAAAAGAGCCCTAATCTTCCACCATTCAGCTGGACTACCAGAATAATTACTTTCATCAAAGTGGATCCCTGACCGTGACACTGTCCCGAGATGCTTACCGTGATTTTGAACACAGTAAACATCCTTGTTGATCTTGGAGCAACACTACTCATTTCATTGTACTACATAAAATACATCAGTAATACCTATCTTTGAGTGATTGCAATGACTTCCTATTGCGACTTAATGTGGATTATCCCTCTGGTGCTCTTTGTGACGGTCAAAAATGAATGTACTATATTTTAGTTCAATAATGTTTTTATAATTAATATTTTGTATTTTTAGGGATTTTATGGTACTATATTTGTACTGTAGTTAAAATGTGTTTATTCACTTTTTGAGCATAGACCTGAAAATGAAATTCCCAATTTAAACTGGTGTAAATCTTGAATTCTTCAGAGACTTTAGTTTGATCTCTTTTCAAAGAAGACACTTGGTAGATTATTGTTGAAGTGAAAAAAGTTTTAAAAAGTGAACTTAAAGGGTTAGTAATTTTTTTTTTGTCATTCTCACCCTCATGTTGTCACAAAACCGTAAGACTTTTGTTCATCTTCACAACACAAATGAAGATATTTTTGATGAAATCCGAGAGCTTTCTGACCCCTCCATAGACAGCAATTGAATTAACACTTTCAAGGTCCAGAAAGGTAGGAAAGACATTGTTAAAATAGTCCATGTGACTCCAGTGGTTCAACCTTAATGTTGTGAAGCCACGAGAATACTTTTGTGCGCAAAAAACAAACAAAAATAACGACTTTATTCAACAATTTCTTCTCGTCTGTGTCATTCTCCTATGCTGTTGACGTGGTAAATACAGTCCAGCGCTTCTGAGTTACGTCAGAGCTACACCAGCACACTGGCTTACCATTGGCCGATGCGTTCACGTTAGCACGATGCATGCGTGTGATGATGACGCAGGAGCTGGCCAATGGAAACTGCGATGGAGACTGACAAAGAAGTGTGCTGATTCAGAGACGGATACAATTGCAAGTAAAAGATGATTTAATGATGATGACAGATAAACACGGGTCGGAGACACAAACACTCAGATAGGTGATGACGCAGGGACTTCAGTGGGCAACCCGGTGAATGGTGCGTGGTGCTCGGCGTGCTCAGGAACCAGGAAACAATAAACAATCCAGACGGCGGTGAAAGACACAAGAAGCGGGTCCACGGAGAACGAGATCCGACACACGAGGAGATGAGAGCAGACACGGGAACCAGGACACGACACGACACCGGGAAAGCCACAACGATCTGACAACATGAGATGGGAATTACTGGACATATAAAGGAAACGGGGATTGAACACAGCTGGCGACAATCACAAACACAATGAGTAACCACACCCACACACAGACACACACACACACACATAACAGAAATGAGACAGCTGATTCATGAACCGTGACAGTACCCCCTCCCCTAGGAACGCCTCCTGGCGTTCCCAGACAACCCTACCTGTCGATTGTAATCATCGATAAGGGAGTGATCCAAGATGTCTCTAGCAGGAACCCAACTTCTCTCCTCCGGACCGTAACCCTCCCAGTCCACCAAGTACTGAAATCCGCGTCCCCTCCGTCTCGAGTCCAGAATACGACGTACCGAATAAGTGAGTTCCCCATCTACGAGTCGCGGCGGGGGGGGAACCGGGGCTGGCGGATTAATGTGAGAATAAAACACAGGCTTGACTTTAGACACATGAAAGGCGGGATGAATTCTCCTGTACGCTGGAGGAAGTTTGAGTCGGACTGTCACCGGACTAATAATCTTGGTGACAGGAAACGGGCCAATAAATTTGGGAGCTAACTTGTTAGAAACGGAACGGAGAGGAATATTTCTGGTAGAAAGCCACACCTTTTGACCCACGACGTATACGGGAGGCTTTGACCGGTGGCGATCGGCCTTGGCCTTCATGCGCCCCCCCGCTTGGAGTAGAGTCTCACGGGCTCTAGTCCAAGTGCGGCGACACCTCTGGACGAAAGCGTGAGCGGAGGGGACCGCGACTTCGGATTCCAGACTCGGAAAAATTGGTGGCTGGTACCCTAAACTACACTTAAACGGAAAGAGGCCCGTAGATGACACTGGTAACGAGTTATGGGCGTACTCCACCATAGAAAGTTGTTGGCTCCAGGACGAAGGATTCTTGGCTACCAAACATCGCAACGTTCTCTCAAGATCCTGGTTGGCTCGCTCAGACTGACCATTGGTCTGGGGATGATAACCCGAAGACAGACTGTGGCGAGGGGGGCGTGGTTTAGCGAAGTCTGTGACGGGAGAGAGAGTCAGAGGACGAGCGGCACGTAAGTGAATCAAGGCCAAATGAGAAACACCTGTCTCTTGTTTCAGTGATTGGCATGGGGAGACAGGATATAAGCCACCCAGGAAATGGGACTGGGAGAGAGAGGAGCTGGACAGACACATACTGGGACACGAGAGAGGAGAGAGCTGCAGAGAGGAACTGCCAGAACCAAACCGTTGACAGAGAGAGAGAACATTTACTTTGAGTTGTGCGATGTGCACATTGTTTATTATCTAAGTTACCACGAAATAAAAGTGAGTTCGTGTCCCAGTAAGCCGACCCCTTGTCTTCTTCCTTGTCCCTTTACGAACTTTGTTACACTGGTGCCGAAACCCGGGAGGAAGAAGACAGAGCCGCTGCCATGCAAACCCCGTCAGCGACGCCATTTGCGGACGTCATCCAGGCGCTCGCGGTCCTGCATTGGGAGCAACATCAGTCGATGCTGGAGATCCGGGAGGAGCAGGAGCGGCGTTTCCAGGCACTCCTCCTGGCCCAGCAGCAGGACCGTGAGCTGTTCTGGAGCTGCATCGACCGGGAGGTTCCGGCCGGGGACACCTCATCTGCCCCGGCCAAATCCACCCACATGCAGCTCACAAAGATGGGGCCACAAGATGACCCGGAAGCGTTCCTGGACTTGTTCGAGCGCTCCGCGGAGGCATGTGGGTGGCAGCGACTGGACTGGCCGGTACGCCTCATCCCGCTGCTGTCCGGAGAGGCGCAGCTAGCCGCCCAACAACTGCCAGTCCAGAACCTCCTGGTCTATGACGACCTGCGACGGGCCATTCTCCAGCGGGTCGGGCTCTCCCCTGAACAACATCGTCAGCGGTTCCGGTCGCTGACACTAGGGGAGAACACCCGGCCCTTCGTGTTGGCCCAGCAGCTCCGGGACGCCTGCCGCAGATGGCTGATGTTTGGCCAGTCGACAGTCGACCAAGTCATCGATCAAGTGGCACTGGAGCAGTTTATTGCGCGGTTGCCCAGGAAGACCGCGCAATGGGTCCAGTGCCACCGGCCGGCGTCGCTGGACCAAGCCATCCAGCTGGCGGAGGATCAAATGGTGGCGTGCCCAGGGGTCGGCGAACCCCTGCCGGCGGCTTCTCTCTCTCTCCCCTCTTCTTCTGCTTCCTTTTCTTTTAGGCCGGTGCCAGCTCCCCGGATGAGGGGAGGGTTCCAGTCCCGAGGGCCGCCCCGAGGACGGGTCGAGGAACGCCAGGGTGGAGCATCGGGCTCGCGGGTGGCCTCTAGGGGCAGGGAGCCGGCCGGGTTCCCTCCAGCCTCTGGTCCCATTTCCCCTTTCTCTCCACGCCAATCCCTTGATTCCCTTCCTGCCACTGGGGTGGCGGGGAAGTCTGGGCCGGCCTGTTGGCGGTGCGGGGACCCGGGTCACTTTATAGATCGCTGCCCAGTGATGGAGATGGGAACGCTGATCCAGGTCCCCAATGCGCCTCAGGCTGCCCCTGATCGAGCCGGGCTGTACCAAATACCAGTCAGTATTCAGGGGGGTACCTATCCGGCTTTGGTGGATTCAGGGTGTAACCAGACCTCTATCCATCAAAGCCTGATACAGTCGTTGGCATTGGATATTAGCCGCATGGTTAAGGTACGGTGTGTGCACGGGGATGTGGTGAGTTATCCGCTGGTGACGGTTATAATTCAATTTCAGGGACAAAAGCATAGAGTGGAGGTGGCAGTTAACCCGCACCTCCGACATCCGCTAATTTTGGGTACGAATTGGCCAGCATTTGGTAGTTTATTGGGGTATCTATGTGCGGATGTCTCTGGGGAAAAGAAGGGGCGGGGAGAGAAAGCGGCTGTGCAGGTTGGGGAGACTGAGCCGGGACCATCGGGTACTGTTGCAGAGGAACGGAGTGGTGTAGAGAGGCTGATCCTCACTGACCGCGATGATTTTCCTCTGGAGCAGTCCCAAGATGAGTCGCTGAAAAATGCGTTTGCCCAGGTCCGAGCGATCGACGGGCAGCTCCTCCATCCTGAGCAGCCACTCTCTTATCCTTATTTTGCCATATTAAAAGACAGGTTGTATCGAGTGACCCAGGACACTCAGTCAAACCAAGATACAACCCAGTTGTTAGTACCAAAAAGCCGTCGGGAAATGCTTTTCCAGGCGGCTCATTCTAATCCTATGGCCGGTCATTTAGGTCAAGCGGCCACACTGAATCGTTTAATGGTCCGTTTTTTTTGGCCGGGCATTCACGAGAACGTGCGCAGATGGTGCGCGTCGTGTCGTGAATGTCAGCTGGTAAATCCACCGGCCGTTTCAAAAGCGCCATTGCGCCCTCTTCCGCTTATGCAGGTCCCCTTCGAGAGAATTGGCATGGACCTCATCGGACCATTAGAGCGATCCGCACGGGGGCATCGTTTTGCATTGGTCCTGGTGGACTATGCAACACGATACCCCGAAGCAATTGCTCTCCGTACCATTTCTGCGAAGAGTGTTGCGGAGGCTTTGTTTAGTTTAATCTCCCGGGTGGGGATCCCGAAAGAGATCCTCACCGATCAAGGCACAGCGTTTATGTCACGTACATTACGCGAACTTTATGGATTATTGGGCGTTAAATCGATCCGCACCAGCGTCTATCACCCACAGACGGATGGTTTAGTGGAGCGGTTTAATCGCACTTTGAAGACAATGATCCGAAAGTTCGTACAGGAAGACGCCAAAAATTGGGATAAATGGTTGGAACCCCTGTTGTTCGCTGTACGTGAGGTCCCGCAAGCCTCCACTGGGTTTTCCCCGTTCGAGCTTCTCTATGGACGTCAGCCCCGGGGGGTGTTGGACGTCCTCAGAGAGGCTTGGGAGGACGGACCATCGCAGGGCAAAAACGAAATTCAGTATGTCATGGACCTGAGAACAAAACTCCACACATTGGGGCGGCTATCCATGGAGAATTTGTTACAGGCTCAAGACAAACAGAGCCGGCTATACAATAGGGGAACGAAACTGCGTGAATTTTCACAGGGAGATAAAGTGCTTGTATTACTCCCAACTTCTAGCTCAAAATTGCTCGCCAAGTGGCAAGGGCCGTTTGTGGTCACACGGCGAATAGGAGATCTCGATTATGAGGTGGTTCGATCGGATAGGGGTGGGGCACATCAAATATACCACCTTAACCTCCTTAAAAAATGGAGTGAGGCGGAGTCAGTGATGTTGGCAGCGGCCGTGAGCGGAGAGGAGGATCTCGGGCCAGAGGTAAGCACAAAAAGTACATCCCTCGCCCTGGCTCCAGGGGGAGACCACCTCTCGCCGCTGCAGCTCACTGACATAGCCCAGTTGCAGGAACTTTTTGCGGATGTGTTCTCGCCCATACCCGGTCGGACAAACCTCATTCAGCACCATATCGAGACAGAGCCGGGCGTGGTGGTTCGCAGTCGGCCTTATCGGTTACCAGAACACAAAAAAAAAGTGGTTCAAGAAGAATTAGAGGCGATGTTAGACATGGGAGTAATAGAAGAATCCTACAGTGATTGGGCCAGCCCGATAGTTTTAGTTCCTAAAACAGACGGCTCGGTACGGTTCTGTGTGGATTATCGCAAGGTGAACGCTGTGTCGAAATTCGACGCATATCCAATGCCAAGGGTTGACGAGTTGCTCGATCGGCTAGGCACGGCTCGGTTTTATTCGACGCTGGATTTAACAAAGGGATATTGGCAGATCCCCTTAACGCCTTTGTCTAAAGAAAAAACAGCCTTTACGACGCCGTTTGGATTACACCAATTTGTGACACTTCCGTTCGGGTTGTTCGGGGCACCGGCCACGTTTCAGCGTCTCATGGATAAAATTCTACGGCCGCATGCTGCATATGCCGCTGCATACTTGGATGATATCATCATCTATAGTAATGATTGGCAGCGGCATGTGGAGCATGTGCGCGCCGTCCTGAGGTCGCTGAGACTGGCTGGGCTGACGGCCAACCCGAAGAAGTGTGCGATTGGGCGCGTAGAGGTCAGGTATCTGGGTTTCCACTTGGGTCATGGGCAGGTGCGTCCCCAAATTGACAAAACAGCAGCAGTTGCAACCTGCCCGAGACCCAAGACCAAGAAGGAGGTGAGGCAGTTCCTTGGGCTAGCGGGATATTATAGGAGATTTGTTCCTAATTATTCGGACCTCACTAGCCCACTGACTGACCTCACTAAAAAGGAAGCACCAGACCCGGTCCAGTGGTCAGAGCTGTGCCAGCAGGCTTTTACCCAGGTGAAGGCTGCTCTGTGTGGCGGGCCGCTCTTACAATCACCTGATTTTTCTCTCCCTTTTGTGTTACAGACGGACGCGTCGGACAGGGGGCTGGGGGCAGTCCTGACCCAGGAGAGGGAGGGGGAGGAGCGGCCGGTGCTGTACATCAGTCGCAAGCTCTCTAAGAGAGAGACGATGTACAGCACCATTGAGAAGGAGTGTTTGGCAATCCGGTGGGCCGTTCTTACCCTCCGTTACTATCTCCTGGGGAGGGAGTTCACCCTCTGTTCGGACCACGCCCCTCTCCAGTGGCTCCACCGCATGAAGGATACCAACGCGCGGATCACCCGTTGGTATCTAGCTTTACAGCCATTTAAGTTCAAGGTGATCCATAGGCCGGGGGCGCAGATGGTTGTGGCTGACTTCCTTTCCAGAAATGGGGGGGGGGAGGCTGCAGGCCGGATGGCTCCCCGGCCTGAGTCGGGCGGTGGGGGTATGTGGCGAGGGGGGCGTGGTTTAGCGAAGTCTGTGACGGGAGAGAGAGTCAGAGGACGAGCGGCACGTAAGTGAATCAAGGCCAAATGAGAAACACCTGTCTCTTGTTTCAGTGATTGGCATGGGGAGACAGGATATAAGCCACCCAGGAAATGGGACTGGGAGAGAGAGGAGCTGGACAGACACATACTGGGACACGAGAGAGGAGAGAGCTGCAGAGAGGAACTGCCAGAACCAAACCGTTGACAGAGAGAGAGAACATTTACTTTGAGTTGTGCGATGTGCACATTGTTTATTATCTAAGTTACCACGAAATAAAAGTGAGTTCGTGTCCCAGTAAGCCGACCCCTTGTCTTCTTCCTTGTCCCTTTACGAACTTTGTTACACAGACTAACTGTGGCCCCCAATAATTTACAGAACTCCTGCCAAAATTTGGACACAAATTGGGAACCTCTGTCAGAAACCACATCTGTCGGGAGGCCATGTAACCGAAAGACATGGTCAATGACTGCGACCGCAGTCTGAAGGTAATTTGGGCAAGGGGATGAAATGTGCCGCCTTCGAAAACCGGTCCACTACGGTTAAAACAACCGTCATGCCTTTGGAGGGCGGTGACAAAATCTAGCGCGATGTGGGACCAGGGTCTCGAAGGGACAGACAGCGGTCGAAGTAACCCATCCGGAGGTCGATTAGATGTCTTACCAGTGGAGCATGAATGTCGCGAGCCATTAACGGCCACCAGAATCGTTGCTTAACCAAATAACTGGTGCGAGTCACTCCCGGATGACAAGCCACGTTGGAGCAATGACCCCACCGAATAACGTCGGACCGTAACCCCTCTGGAACAAACAACCGATTCGGTGGACAACCGGGCGGAGGCGTTACCCCTTCTAAAGCCGTCTTGACCTTTGACTCGACCTCCCATACGAGTGTGGAGATAACTACTTTCTCAGGTAAAATGCACTCGGGAGTAACCGGGCGTTCGGATGGATCAAAAATACGAGATAAAGAGTCGGGTTTGATGTTTTTGGAACCCGGGCGGTACGAGAGAACAAAGTCAAAACGTCCGAAAAAAAGTGCCCACCGAGCCTGCCTGGAGTTGAGTCTTTTAGCAGTTCTAATATATTCAAGGTTCTTGTGATCGGTCCAAACGATAAAGGGTATCCCTGAGCCCTCTAACCAATGACGCCACTCCTCCAACGCTAACTTGACTGCCAACAACTCTCTGTTACCAATGTCATAATTACGTTCAGCAGGCGATAGTCGATGAGAAAAAAACGCGCAGGGATGCATCTTGTCGTCTGAGGAAGCGCGTTGTGAAAGCACTGCTCCTACTCCCACCTCTGACGCGTCGACCTCCACCACGAACTGACGTGTGGAATCAGGGGTGACAAGAATGGGAGCCGAAACGAAGCGACCTTTGAGGTTGGCGAGCACTGCCGCCTGAACGTCGTTCGGGGGGAGGTCAAGGCAGTCAGAGGCGCGACTAGTTGGCTGAAATTGCGAATGAAACGCCGGTAAAAATTGGCGAACCCCAGAAACCGCTGTAGGGCCTTACGGGAATCAGGACTTGGCCAATCTACCACAGCATTAACCTTGTCAGGATCCATGCGCACTCCCTCAGAAGAGATGATGTACCCTAGGAAAGGAACAGACTGTGCATGAAACGTGCATTTCTCCGCCTTGACAAAAAGCCCATTCTCTAACAGTCTCTGGAGCACTCGTCTGACGTGTTGAACGTGTTCCTGGAGAGACGAAGAAAAAATCAATATGTCATCCAGGTAAACATATATGAACTGATCGACCATGTCTCTCAACACGTCATTAACGAGTGCTTGGAAAACCGCTGGGGAGTTGGAGAGCCCGAAAGGCATGACCAAATATTCAAAGTGCCCCCTAGGGGTATTAAAAGCGGTTTTCCATTCATCCCCCTTCCTGATGCGAACCAAATGATATGCATTACGTAAGTCCAATTTCGTGAAAATGGATGCTCCCTGCAACCTCTCGAAAGCTGAAGATATCAACGGCAAAGGATAAGAATTCTTTACCGTGATGTTGTTCAGCTCTCGGTAATCAATACAAGGTCGCAGAGAGCCCTCCTTCTTCCCAACGAAAAAGAACCCCGCCCCCGCAGGAGAAGAGGAAGGCTGGATGAACCCAGAGGCTAGAGAATCAGAAATATATTTCTCCATGGCCTCCCTCTCGGGAACAGAAAGAGAGTAAAGTTTGCCCTTAGGCGGAGATTTACCTGGCAGTAGATCTATCGCACAGTCATAGGAACGATGCGGAGGAAGAGAAGCAGCGCGAGACTTACTGAACACTTCCTTCAGGTCGAGGTACTCCGCGGGCACGTTAGATAAATCTGCTGCCTCACTCTGAAACACAGAACCAGACACAGACGAACAAGCAGACAACAAACATGACTCATGACAACGGTTACTCCAAGCAGAAATGGAGTGATTGTGCCAGTCGATGCGGGGGTTGTGTTGAGTAAGCCACGGGTGCCCTAAAACCACTGGTGCTAGTGGTGAGTCCATGAGAAAAAAGGAAATGATCTCTGTGTGGTTGCCAGAAGTAATGAGTGTGAGAGGTTCAGTAGAGTGGGAGATTCTAGGCAGTTCTTGTCCATTGAGTGCGTTGACAGAAATCTTGTGAGTGAGAGGAGTGATGGGGATCTGAAGTCTGAGTGCAAGTCCAAAATCCATAAAATTACCCTCTGCTCCCGAATCCAGCAGTGCTTGAGTGCGGTGCATGGAGGCTGCCCACTTCAGTCTTACCGGGAGGAGGGTTGATGATGGTGATGAGGTCTTCTCCGCGGAGATCCCACCCGATAGTAGCCTCATACTTACTACCGGGCTTGATCTTTTACCGGACAGGAAAAGAGAAAGTGGCCAGGCTTGCCACAGTAAAGACAAAGTCCTTGGGATCTCCGCCTCTCCCTCTCCTCCCGGGAAAGCCGAGCTCTCCCCACCTGCATGGGTTCATGATCTGAGGCTGGGCTGACCGCGCTCCCACCACTGGCTCCTCCGCTGGCCCGTGGATTCTCAGTGTGGTACTGGAGTCGAGTCTGCTGTTCATGAGCGGTCACACGATTTAGACGAGCATCAACCCTCAGCGCCAGCTCCACCAGGCCATCCAGGGTCATAGGAAGGTCCAGGATGTAAATCTCCCTTTGAACGCGGTCAGCCAACCCATGCAGGAACATGTCCCACTGCGCCTCCTCGTTCCACTGGCACTCTGCGGCCAGGGTGCGGAACTGGATGGAGTAATCCGACACCGAGCCATTACCTTGACCTTCTCATCTCCGTGGAGAGTGCCAGGAACGAGGCGCAGCAGACGTTTTGGTTCTCCCACACCGCCGTTCCCCAGAGAGCCGCCTTCCCAGACAGAAGTGTCAACACGAACGCCACTTTAGACTGCTCCGTGAAAAAGGTTCGTGGCTGTAACGCAAAGTGCATGGAACATGCTGTGAGAAAAGCCCTACAATACTCGGGCTCACCTGAATATTTCTCAGGCGTGGGCAGACGAGGTTCCGGCTGATACTCTTGCAGAGGCGGGGAGGGCTGAACGGGCGGTGTGGGCGGCGCAGTGGGAACATGAAGAAGCTGGAGCTGTTGGGTGAGCTCGGACACCTGCGTCACGAGTGCTTGAACCGCCAGACCTGTGTTAGCGATGTCCACTCCTTGTTGATCCATTCTAGTGACGCTATGCGTGAGGAAGTCACTCAAAGTGATCTCACTTGCTGCATCCATGATGTGGTCAGATCGTTCTGTGCTGATTCAGAGACGGATACAATTGCAAGTAAAAGATGATTTAATGATAATGACAGTTAAACACAGGTCGGAGACACAAACACTCAGATAGGTGATGACACAGGGACTTCAGTGGGCAACCCGGTGAATGGTGCGTGGTGCTCGGCGTGCTCAGGAACCAGGAAACAATAAACAATCCAGACGGCGGTGAAAGACACAAGAAGCGGGTCCACGGAGAACGAGATCCGACACACGAGGAGATGAGAGCAGACACGGGAACCAGGACACGACACGACACCGGGAAAGCCACAACGATCTGACAACATGAGATGGGAATTACTGGACATATAAAGGAAACGGGGATTGAACACAGCTGGCGACAATCACGAACACAATGAGTAACCACACCCACACACAGACACACACACACACATAACAGAAATGAGACAGCTGATTCATGAACCGTGACAAGAAGATAAAAATAGTTGAATAAAGTTGTTATTTTTGCTTGTTTTTTGCGCACAAAAATTCTCGTCGCTTCATAACATTACGGTTGATCCACTGGAGTCAAATGAATGATTCTAACGATGCCTTTACAAATTTTCTGGACCTTGTAAGTGTTCATTAAATTGCTGTCTGTGGAGGGTCTGAGAGCTCTCAGATTTCATAAAAAAAATTCTTAATTTGTGTTCAGAAGATGAACAAAGTTCTTATGGGTTTGGAACGACATGAGGGTGAGGAATTAATGACAGAAGTTTAATTTTTGGGTGAACTAACCCTTTAAAAAAGTTACATAATTTTATGTTTATTGTTATGAAAAAATACTATTTTAAATTTTTATATGAAATATATGTTTTCAAAAACACATTTTACTCTGAAACTGCAAAAAATCAAAGCCATATGTCTAAAGAAGTCGCGTTCCAAATTTGAGCTTGACATCTCAAAAAGATGAGCTTTCAGTAAGATTTTTTTGGGGCGCAGTGCCAAACGTTTCCAGTGGTTCAGTGGTTCATGTAGGTTGTCTACAAACTGGAAGGTTGGTGGTTCGATCCCCGGTTCCACCTGACCAAGTGTCGAGGTGTCCATGAGCAAGACACCTAACCCCAGCTGCTCCCGACGAGCTGGATGGCGCCTTGCATGGCTGACACCGCCGTCGGTGTGTGAATGGGTGAATGTGAGGCAATGTGTAAAGCGCTTTTTTGGATGGCCATTGGTCTGTTAAAAGCGCTTTATAAATGCAGTCCATTTACCATTTACCATTTACCATTAGATGAAATTCATCTCCCATTCATTTCCAATGTGGTCATTTTTGGACTGCAAGGAATACAAGTGTGACAATTTTTTTCAGAACCAGTTAACCTTTTCGAAATACTGTCCATGATTTTTTTTGTCTGTGTGTGTTCACATTGCAAGTGCCAAAACTTTTAGAAAGTTGCATGCGTTGAAGTAAAAAATTCTGAAAAAACAAGGTGTAAAAGCACCAGAGGGTTATGTATCTTTGTAGCTTTTTGCAATAAGATAAATGCTACTCCAGTTTGGTATTTCTCATGTAAGCATCCTTTCTTCTTATAAAAATAAGTCAAGTCACCTTTGTCTTACATGACCCGCCCTTATGACAGCCACAAGCACAACTCAGGTTGGTTTACATAGGAGTCACCATTTATTTATGGCTTACACACAAGTAAATCACACACAAGTGAACACTTTACTCACACAAATTACCCAAGCAGAAGATGAGCATTTAAACCACATAAAGGCAAGATCAAATCAAACAAAAATCAATCACACAAAAGTAACCCATGTGAATTCATTATGAAAAACAAACCTTATGAATCACACAGTTAATCAAAACTAAAATAAACTAATCCGCCCCAAAGGCTTTTCCCATTTCTTTCTGCCCGATTACTAGCTCAAGCGTTTTGTATCCTAGTTTTTTTTGTTTTTGTTGTTGTTGAGGGAGGCAGAGTGATAACTTTTGGCTTGACGTAAAAAAAAGGTAATCAAAACCGCATTCCGTTGCGCCAGTTACGTTTTTTTTGTAAGTTGAATACGAAAGGCGGTCCGCCGGAAGCAAGATATTTTACTTTATAAAGTTTTAAATATGGATATTTTTCACACACAACCCCATCGATTTGCTTCAGAAGGCCATTATTAACCCCCAGAGCCGTGTGGAGCAATTTTATAATGGATGGATGCACTTTTATGGACTGCACTGCCATTATAAAGCTTAGAAGAGCCAGGCCATTTTTTAATATAACTCCGATTGTATTCGTCTAAAAAGGAGAAAGTCATATACACCTAGGATGGCTTGAGGGTGAGTAAATAATGGGCTAATTTTCATTTTTGGGTGAACTATCCCTTTAATACCATCCAAGTTTCCACCAAAGAAAGCAGCTTATGTGATCATGTAAATGCATAAGCAACGTTCTTACATGTTTTTGAAGAGTGTGCATGTTGACAATTTTCAGATAAAAGTGGTCTGTTTTTGTCCTCTCGTTCTCTATCGCATCAAGTAATACCCCTATAGGTGAAATTAGCATTTCCCAAAATGAAAGCCTTCCTCTCCTTACACCACAGCTTCATTCTGAAGAGACCGTTAAGTGGATGTTTATCTGAGCAGCGATGCAATCAGAAGGCCGGTTTCTCCAAACCTCAGTAGTTCCAACTCCTCCTCTCTCAAGTCGTATCTTTTCCATTCTCCCCTACCCTTTCCCTTTCACAGCCTCTTTCCCCACCCACCTCTCTTGATCATTATCCAAAGCCTCCGTGTGACCATTCTTGACCTGGGCTCTCTTCTGATGTGGTTGACGTGATCCTGAAGTCTAAAGTTTAATGAGTAGATTTCCATGATTAGGCCTCTAAAAATAAACCTGTCATCCCCTCACCTAAAGACCCGTCGGGGGCCCACTATAAGTACGTACATGTGTATTAGCACATTTATTCAATAGGAAAGTGTGTGCAGTTGTGGAGAAAAACAACATGCTAATAATTTAGGCTGTTAAGTTGTGGTCTGATTCATGAAATTCCACCAGTCAAAAACAAAGTAAACAACCTTACACATGTGGCTACAATACTGAGATGTGAATAAGAGACTCAGGACCTGTCCTCACCTTTCCATGCAGATGTCGCGATATACACTGTCAAAAACTGGTCCCAGAATATTTATTTTACACTTTATAGCATTAAGTGTCCAACAGTAAGGCTCCTATTTATCTTTAAGCCACTGCATTCAGCACTGTACGATGGTTGAAGTTTTGTTTTGGGATCTCTTTATGTTGTTTGAAGTTGCTGATGGCTTCATTACACTCGGTTAACTCCTTGAGCAAATGACCATTTGCATGCCTGCACTTTATTCAACAAGTCTCTGTTTTGTATATGTTTCCTGACTCATATCGCTCCAGGAAACTGTTAACATGGGCTTGGTCCTCTCTAAAAACAACACCTCCTCTTTTCTCCACAGCTCCACAAAGAAGAAGCGCCTTGTTTTTCAAGTGGTGGTTTTCTGAAGCCGCAGCATTTGATGTGGGCTTCCCTTAATCGCACAACACGCTCTCTAAACATGAAATGCATTAATTTTCTCCCAGACATTTTCCTGTCGCTGCTTTTGAACATTGTTGTGCAGTCTTAATATAGCGCGAGGGACAAGACAATAAGGGAGACTCAAATGAAGTTATTATTTTTGATTGGGTGCATCTACCACTTAGTACTACAAAGGGACAGTGAACCTCTAATTCGAGATGGGACGCGAGCACTTTGTAGTCTTAATATCTTTCTTCCTTTCTGTCCACATCACTGGTTTATGGCTGCTGCGTTAGTATTAAACTAGGGCCTTGGAAAGAAGCCTACCATTAAGACTGAAATGTTGTGCTCTTTGAGGTCTGGACTTTTAATTACAAGCTGGGCCCGGATGGAGGAGCGTCTCTGTCGTCGGACTGAATAGAGGGCTTGCACAACATCGGTTGGCAACCTGGTGCCAGCGTTAGAGCGGGAAACCAGCCCTATGGGTGGACAACAGACAAGGATGTCTTTTACGAGTCTTCCCCCGAGAGATAAATGCAAATACAAATCTCAAAGATTTAGATCTCTATTACACTTGGTAATTTGGGGGTTCGCATTAAAGGATTAGTGCGCTTAAAATGAAGATTCTGTCATCGTTTACTCACCCTTTGTTGTTCCAAACCCAAATTACGCTCTTTCTTCCGTGGAACACAAAACGAGATGATGTCTAGAGTGATACTCTGAACGTGGAAAGAAGTCCATACAAGTTGTGTATTTCATAAAAAAAGTACCTTCCTCTCTAGCTCTCTAGCTTGAAATTGTTCAACCAGCCAATTACAGATCATTCTTCATTCCAACCCTAGCTTGTCTCCTTTCCAGAAACTTCTTTAGGGACTCTGTTTTAGATTTTAATTTGTTTTGTTTTTGGGGGAACTCTTTAGCCGTACCCTGGATCCTTTGATGTTGTTGCCTGGGTGCTATTGGACAAAAGAGTCTCCCATCAGCTGGACTTAAGGGCAGGGGGAGCTGGTTGAGAGACAAGAGAGGACACACTGCGAAATAAAGAATCAAAGCAATACCAACAGGCCTTGGGGGGGGGCGGAGAACTCCATGTGAGACTAAACTATGTGTCCCATCTTAAATCTGACAAGAGGCTTGCATGATGCCTTTGTTATTTTATGCTCTTTGTTTGCGGCTTGCTTTTGTATGCAAGTGGGAGCGAGTTGTGTTTATATATGTAGGCGTAATATACACAAATGCATTCCTACACAAAAGCAGGTGATATGAAAGCGCCGCAGCTGGCGATTTGAGAGGCGCTGGCCTCCTTTCATGTCTCAGTGCTGTTCTTTGGTACAATGTTTATGACCTCTCCCACAGTAGCAGGGTGCATGCCCCTTTATTGGGTGGCTTTATGTTCATGCCCTGTTCCCCCAGGAAACAGAGCCACTTATGCCACAGCACCCTCTCACAGACCCGCACCCCTCCCGCCTGGGGAGATAGATTTAGGAAGCTGTTATTTAGCGGAGCTGGCATGAGAGTTACTTTAGGGACAACCTCATTAAACCTGGAGCCATTTCCATAGAGGTCAGTTTATAGTTGTATTTACTCCGTGTTGAATGGTAATTAAAGTCATCAGCAAAGTGCAGATAGGACTTCAAAGCAAGATACAGATAATAGTTAACCCTTTCAGGCATGAATTATGACAACCTCCGTTAGGTTTTTTTTCCTATGGGGTTTTATTGCTCTTAGGACATGAAAAAACAAGATTACATTTTTGTTATTTTTACACATATTTTTCAAAGAGATTTTCAGATGTCCACTTGAGTGGACAGTATGCGTATTTGGTTTTAACTGAAGAGACTGTATTAAACATAATACAGTAATAACAGCAATATTGTGTGTATCTAACAAACCAATGAATAAAATTATATAAAATCATGTGAAAACTATAAAATATATACAATATATAAATGCAAAATATTGCAAATGCAATTGAGTTTGTTCCTGTTCAACGGGAGCTGAACTTCACGTGTCTTTTATATCAGAACATGATATACATTCCATCAAAGATCTCTACAACAACCGGTGAAGGTACAACTATGTGGAAGCCCAACTCAGACTATGTAGAAAATGCTTACGCTCCCTCCAGTCTACCAGAGTATATTGATTTACTCTTATTAGCTGATGATTCTGATTATGTTCATTTCTACCATAGCTCTCCTCTGAGAAAACCTATTGATGTTTTCAGACGGTGAAAAAAAAAATAGTGATCAGATGTTTTTTAATGTCATCTGAAATGAGCAGTGTTGGGGGGGAAACATTACAAGTAACATGCATAACATAATCAGATTACTTTCTGATGTAAGGATTAAAGTAACAAGTAACATGCATAACATAATCAGATTACTTTTTGATGTAAGGAGTAAAGGAACACATTACAAGTAACATGCATAACGTAATCAGATTACTTTTTGATGTAAGGAGTAAAGGAACACATTACAAGTAACATGTATGACGTAATCAGATTACTTTTTTGAAGGAGTAAAGGAACACATTACAAGTAACATGCATAACGTAATCAGATTACTTTTTTGATGTAACAATTAAAGGAACACATTACAAGTAACAAGGTTGATGTGTAAGTATGCCATCAAAACCTATGCATATGCAATAAAATGCTTTTTGAATAGCTGTTCATTGTAGTGAATTTTCGCTTTTACCAAACAACAGATATAATATTGACAATATCCATCTCTGCAAACTACAAAGAGCTAAGCTTAGAAAAAAAACTTTGAATTCCCTTCATATGAAACCCCTCCAAACTACAGCCAACTCACATTGTCTTCTGAGGTGTGCATCCAATTGCGTTTACATAAAAATGACTAATCATTTGGCACTTTAAAAGTACACAAACCTATACCACTTACAGTGCTTTTACAGATTTATGGTGCAATAAAGGGCCTTTAAAAGTGGAAAAGTCTGCTAATGCTGTTAGATAAAAAAGGCCTGTGGATTGCCAGGTAATTTTCCACAGTAATTAGTAGATCAAAGTATGACGTTCCTCTACTCTGCAGTCCTCTCAGTGTGAGCTAGTATACATTCTCTGTTTCTCCACATTCTGCATAGTGCACTATCTTGTCCACTAGACATAGGCTGGAAATAGAGGTAGTACACAAGTGCAAAGAGTAAACAGTCACAAGATGTTAACAGCTGACCAAATTCCTATCAGAATATTTGCCTGCATGGCCACAATAAAGCCCAAAGCATACTTCAGTTTTTACATGTATGCAAGGATCCACTTACAGTGTAGTGTGCGTGACGTAAATTTTGTCACCAGAATAGTATGCACATATACTGTACGTATGCCATCCTATTTTTGTAACCACACATGCGCATTGCATTTGTTTTGCACTAATCAGTTGATGGCAGCACTGGCCCGGGCCAAAACAATTCTGCTTACCTCATTTCATAAAGAAGAGTTCATCCAAAATTCTCAATTTTGTCCTTGTTGTAAATACGCTATTTTCTTTTCAACCATAAATAACACAAAAGGAGATAGTAGGCAGAAGGTTACACTAAAAAAAGTCTGTAAAAAATAGGGCCCAACATACTGTTAATATAAAGAAATTTTCCGTATTGACTTTTCACACTTTAATTTCGATTTATGCATTGCATTGTGTTTCAGGCTTAAATATGGTTTGACAAGACACTATGAGAAGATGGTACGATGCACTGTAGGACAAGTTCACAACACATCTTGATGAACCATAGGTGATTTGAACATGAATGAAAATGAGATTCCAGAACTATGGGGAAGATTGTCAATGAAGAATGGCGTACATTTCAGTTCATTCCTTATAGCTATTGCATGACCTCAGAAGACATACGTTGCATGGAGCATTTCGGGGTGAATTCTTCCTTAAATATGAGAGTGGTGAAAAAGATGTCACTATAGAACCAAGGCACACCTCTGTATTTGTTAACGGCAGTATGTTGTCGATAGATTATATCAAAGTGAGCGGATCGGTGTATACAGAAACCAATCTTTGTTGGTTTTTATGATCCATTAGACTTCAAACACTATGTTTATCTATCTCTTCTTCTGTTACCACATTTTAGGTTTTCCCGTCTATGATCATGTCTTTCTCAGTATATGATCGACTTAAGTAGTTTATTCAGCTGTAGTTGGACAGGTCTTGTTTCCTTGTTAAATATCACGGATGCATAGAAGGGCAGGACTCCTTAGATGGCTTTGTTTTAACATTGTTTTAAGGGGCCTTGACTTCCTTTTGATATTATAGCAATATTTCCACAATCAGAAGAGATCGAGGAAGACGATAAAAAGCTACCAAGTCACCATGTACTCAAATTCTTAACCTCAGAATTGTTTGTGTGTGCCATATGTTTATTCATAAAGCTAAAGACTGTAAAAACAAAAATATGCCTTGCTGACCATTTCCACGGATTGCAACATGCAGCCCAATCCGATTCCCTGCTGTTTGTTTTTCCTAATAAATACACTATATTGCCAAAAGTATTGAGACATATAGGTGTTTAAAATCAATCACCTAGACATGCAGATGCTTCTATAAACATTTTTGAAAGAATGGGTCGCTCTCAGGAGATCAGTGAATTCAAGCGTGGTACCGTGATTGTCCATTCGTGACATATCCTCACTACTAAATATTCCATGGTCAACTGTTAGTGGTATTATAACAAAGTGTAAGAAATTGGAAACAACAGCAACTCAGCCACGAAGTGGCAAGCCACGTAAAATCACAGAGTGGGGTCAGCGCATGCTGAGGCACACAGTGCACAGAAGTCGCCAACTTTCTGCAGAGTCAACGGCTACAGAACCAAACTTTGTGTGGCCTTCAGATGAGCTCAAGAACAGTGCTTAGAGAGCTTCATGAAATGGGTTTCTATGGCTCATCCAAGCCTTACATCACCAAGTGCATTGCAAAGCGTGGGATGCAGTGGTGTAAAGCACGCCACTACTGGACTCTACAGAGGTGGAGATGTGTTCTCTGGAGTGACCAAACATGCTTCTCTGTCTGGCAATCTGATGGACGAGTCTAAGTTTGGCGATTGCCAGGAGAGCGGTACTTGCCTGACTGCATTGTGCCAAGTGTAAAGTTTGGTGGAACTTTACTGGCCTGCATAGAGTCCTGACCTCAACCCAATAGAACACCTTTGGGATGAATTAGAGCGGAGACTGCAAGCCAGGCCTTCTCGTCCAACATCAGTGCCTGACCTCACAAATGTGCTTATAGAACAATGGTCAAATATTCCCATAAACACACTCCTAAACCTTGTGGAAAGCCTTCCCAGAAGAGTTGAAGCTGTTATAGCTGCAAAGGGTGGTATTAAAACAAGTCCATATTAAAACCTACCGATTAAAAATGGGATGTCATTAAAGTTCATGTGCATGTAAAGGCAGGGGTCCCAAAACGTTTGGCAATATAGTGTAATAATCAAAGATTATGCTGAGCTACCTAATAAGGTCTTCCTTGTTAGTCTTTTTTCTTCAGTGTGGTTTCAATCACCCTTGAATTTGATGTTATGGCCCAAAAATACAAAAAAATGATTTCACTTTAGAAATTAAAAATATTATAAAGACTTACTTAGATTATACAGACGGACAAGACAATGTTGTTCTTCTCGCAGGATCATTTTATTTAGCAAAATATCTCAGCATTCGTCTCCGGGTCACACCATTATGTTTGCTCTAAAACGCAGAACTTTGCTCTTCTTTGCAGGACTGTGATATGAAGAGTGTTCAAAGAAACATGTATTTAGCAACAGTGTGAAAGTAAAGATCAAAGGCACAATACCGTTATAAACAAATATATATATATATATATATATATATATATATATATATATATATATATATATATATATATATATATATATATCGGTACGATATGAGACACGACTAAACATGCAACCTCATTTTCAAATAGTCCTTGAAAACAGTGTTTTCAAATTTATCCACTTAGGTGTGCATTTTCAAAAAGCTCTGTCTTTGCTGACAAAAATGCCATCTCAGTGTGGACGGAAGGCCAAAACTTAGAGAAAAAGAGTGTGGAAAAGGCCTCAGTCTTTTAAAAGCAACTTCAAAAATCTAAACAGAAAACATTTCTGTAGCTGCATATTATCATTATTGTTCTCATTTTGGACTACTTGTTTAGCATAATTAAAAAGGCCAAGCAGCAGATCTTGATTCTTTTAGAGCCAGCCTGGGTAATTGTTGGCATTGTAGTATACTGGACACTCAACAGCACAATCTGGACTGGCATGAAAGCCCCATGGTTTGATGGAGTGGCTCAGTCTCCACAGCTCAGTGCGCTGAGTTCCTGAGCCAGGGTCATAGCTCACTGGACGACAGGGGCACTGGTGTAGGGGGGAAATTTGGCCCTTTCTTTCCGAGCAGTCGGTCATACATACAGGAAATTGTACTCCCATTGATATCCGCTCAGAAGTTTCTTTCCAAACAAAGGTGAGGAAACACTAATTTCCAGGAGAGCAGGAGGGTTCACAAGATACATTACACTCATTTCCAAGGGAACCTTCAAACCACCACCAGGACATGGTTGAGTAGGGCAACTACTTTTTTTTGCTGTATGGACTTGTTTAAATATCCTCGTCGACTGTGCATGCTAATGTTCAAGCACTTTGATTTGCTACCCAGATCACAGCCACTGTTCAACCTCATATTGTCTTTTAGTTTCTGGTAAAGTACAGGCTGTGTAGTAAAGTAATTCACTCTCATTTCTAATGTTTTGCCATCCTATTCATTTTAGTGACTGTTCATGTAATGCCTCGTTTCCACCAAGTGGTATGGAAAAGTATAGTTCAGTACGGTACGCAATTTTTCCCGTTTCCATTGTCAAAAGTTGTGAATGGTACCCTAATTTCGAACTATACCACTTTTTTGGGACCCTTCCGTTGGGGTACCAAGCACAGTAGTCCGGTACTTAAGGGTGGAGCTAGACTCACAGCAGAACATTGTATTAAAAATAGATTCTCTGTCAACTAATCAGAAACAGAATACTGTTTTGTTCTTGTGACAAACAGCCACATGCCGAGAACAAGATCTGCTGTATGTCCTCCATTGTTGTTTATTGTGTTCTTCTTCGTGCGAGAATGACATTGATCGCTACTTTCTGGCATACACCACGCCTAACAAGTAAGGGTGATGTTGGCGATGGAATCGCAAGCCGGATCAGTGTTTACCATCCCGAATCATACTGAACTGTACTGTACTGCTCAGTGGAAACGTAAGAGAACAGGTTTAACATTGCATGTGGTTTTCAAAATGGTAGCCTGTCTTACACCGTGTCCTAAGTAGACACGATGCGATAAGATTCCAGCATCAAGCAATTTGTCTGTCCACATCAGACGTTACGTGACTACGAGATGCGACAAAATCAATCAAAACAATCAGCACAGCCAATCAGAACAGCGTGTGGGCGGACTCTTGCGGCAAGTGTAGGCTATGGCACCAGATATTAATCTTCAGGAAATGGATAAGTACATAATCAAATTCACAAATGTTACACCATTTAAACATTACTAAAAATACATACTGAGTTACTAAAACAAATCTTGTCATAGAATATACTTGTTTGTTCACAGTTTTAACATTCTTGTTTCCATTTGTTTAATTTCAAGATCTGAGGTGAATTATCCATTTTTGCTTTTAGTACGACTACGTTACAAAGCTGGGAGCACGAAAGGATATTCAAAGCCACATTACACGCTTTAAACATTAAATAAAGCACATAACACTACCTTAGATTATCATTGCCATGTTTTGTGTTGTTGTTCCAGCCACGACTCCATAGAAATAGAAATGTGTCGCCGTCACGGATGGTTAGGACAAAAACTCAAATTATCATGGAAAAAATGTTTTATTGCGTGTCGCGTCACATGTAGTTAGAACACGTGTTAAGCCCAAATTTCGGTTTTCACATGAATGCTAGGGAATGTGTACAGTGTGCTTTAACCGTGCGTATACTCTGTACGCTCAGCTCGCACTTGTGACTTAATTATCTGGTCCACAAGGTGGCAATATTGGCCTGGACCGTTATTTCACTGTCACAAAAGAAACAGAAGAGACAGAACAACATCGTCTTACTAGAGGCAATAGATGCCCGTGTTGACGAGCATTCGTGTTAGGGGGTTAGAGATACCCGCACTCTAGTACTCTAGTTAAAAAGAGTACAAACACATTTCAAAAGTTTACGTCAAAACTGAAGTGTGGGCTTTAAGCTGAACTACTTCTAAAATTACGAGTAGTTTGGAACGGTACAGTTGCGGTTAGCTTCCCCAACACTGACAGGCAGAGATAGCTGTTGGGTACCTCTCAATTTCTCAGCGGCATTCATGGATGCATGCCTGACTAACATCTGGCTGTGCGCTTGACAGCTCCCCAGACAACACCCCCCCCCCTCCCCCACCCATTATGCCAATTCATGTCCTGCTCTCTGTCCCAGCATGTTGTGAGATGTTTTTCATAGCCAATAGCTAAAGTCTTTTTGTTTTATGCACAAAAAGGTGAACGCACAGGCGGCTCCTTTGAAGGCTTTGCAAATTTATTGCTGTTTTTCCAGAGGGCCGTTTTTTAAATTACAGCTCATTGAGATTGGATCTGCACTGGTGCTGTTTTTGGAGTGGGTTTACTTTTCATGTCTGGGAAGGAGTAGAACGCTCAGATCAAGGAGGACGCTGAGTATGAGGGAGGATGGGGCCTGTACACAGAGGTTATTGCCACATTTAACTATTTCCTTTCACATAGACTTGCCTCGTCTGGTTATATGTCCATATAATTACACTATAGCATCATTATACTTGTGCGAAAAATAATTATGGGTGGGGAGTATAACTACAATCATTTATCACAGTATGAGTAATCATATATTACTGTAATCATCATACTATAGTTATTGCTTGAAATAAAAAAAAAAAAAAAAAAAAAACGTGGTATGACTACTGTTGGATAGTCTAATGAAATCTCATTAAGATATCTTATATATATATATATATATATATACATACAGTGAGGAAAATAAGTATTTGAAAACCCTGCTATTTTGCAAGTTCTCCCATTTAGAAATCACGAAGGGGTCTGAAATTGTCATCGTAGGTGCATGTCCACTGTGAGAGACATAATCTAAAAAAAATCCAGAAATCACAATGTATGATTTTTAACTATTTATTTGTATGATACAGCTGCAAATAAGTATTTGAACACCTGAGGAAATCAATGTTAATATTTGGTACAGTAGCCTTTGTTTGCAATTACAGAGGTCAAACGTTTCCTGTAGTTTTTCACCAGGTTTGCACACACTGCTGGAGGGATTTTGGCCCACTCCTCCACACAGATCTTCTCTAGATCAGTCAGGTTTCTGGCCTGTCGCTGAGAAACACGGAGTTTGAGGTCCCTCCAAAGATTCTCTATTGGGTTTAGGTCTGGAGACTGGCTAGGCCACGCCAGAACCTTGATATGCTTCTTACAGAGCCACTCCTTGGTTATTCTGGCTGTGTGCTTCGGGTCATTGTCATGTTGGAAGACCCAGCCTCAACCCATCTTCAATGCTCTAACTGAGGGAAGGAGGTTGTTCCCCAAAATCTCACAATACATGGCCCCGGTCATCCTCTCCTTAATACAGTGCAGTCGCCCTGTCCCATGTGCAGAAAAACACCCCCAAAGCATGATGCTACCACCCCCATGCTTCACAGTAGGGATGGTGTTCTTGGGATGGTACTTATCATTCTTCTTCCTCCAAACACGTTTATTGGAATTATGACCAAAAAGTTCTATTTTGGTCTCATCTGACCACATGACTTTCTCCCATGACTCCTCTGGATCATCCAAATGGTCATTGGCAAACTTAAGACGGGCCTGGACATGTGCTGGTTTAAGCAGGGGAACCTTCCGTGCCATGCATGATTTCAAACCATAACGTCTTAGTGTATTACCAACAGTAACCTTGGAAACGGTGGTCCAGGCTCTTTTCAGGTCATTGACCAGCTCCTCCCGTAGTTCTGGGCTGATTTCTCACCTTTCTTAGGATCATTGAGACCCCACGAGGTGAGATCTTACATGGAGCCCCAGTCCGCGGGAGATTGACAGTCATGTTTAGCTTCTTCCATTTTCTAATGATTGCTCCAACAGTGGACCTTTTTTCACCAAGCTGCTTGGGAATTTCCCCGTAGCCCTTTCCAGCCTTGTGGAGGTGTACAATTTTGTCTCTAGTGTCTTTGGACAGCTCTTTGGTCTTGGCCATGTTAGTAGTTGGATTCTTACTGATTGTATGGGGTGGACAGGTGAAAAAGTATATATATATATATATATATATATATATATATATATATATATATATATATATATATATATATATATATATATATATATATATATATATATATATATATATATATATATATATATATATATAATATATATATACACATACAGTCAACCCAAAAAATAGTTCTGTCAGCTTCAATATTGTTTATTTTATAAACAATTTACAGTTTTATAAATATTCACAGTTTATTCCCTATAAAAAAAGAAACCATTTCAGCTGTTTTGTCATTCTGGGTCGCAGAAGAATAAGATGCAGAGAAGAAAACAAAATCAAAAATGAAACTCAAAAGTAATGTTTATCTGAAGTCATTTTTGCTTATTACTATGGTTGAACTGGATCATTGAAGGTCTGCAGCAAAGACATTGGTTAATAAAGAGAGATTAAATACATCCAGTATATTTGTGTAACTTAATATATATAATTATTGCGTAATATTCTCACATTGCATTTTTGCAAGTGGGATGAGTAAATGCAAGCTCACATTATTGTAGTCTAGAACTACAGTAAGCATCATGTTTACACAAAACGCCTCTGCACTTTTTCACGATTCCTCTCAACATGGGGACTGAAGAAGTGCCAGTCAATAAATGGAGAAATAAAGTAACTTGCATCGCTTATTTGAAGTACTCTGATATTTTGTTGTAAATTTAAAAGTAATGGGTTACTTTACTAGTCACTTGAAAAAAATGAATCTGATTACGTTACTTGCAATGTGTTAACCCTAACACTGTATAGATTGTATAAAGCACTAAATAAATAAAGGTGACTACTTGTCTGGCTATCACCAGACCAAGCTCATTTTAAGATTGAACCGTCTGGGGAGTCTGCTATGTATTTTCTACTGCACAAGAGGCGTGATAAACAAACATAAATTAAATGACTCTGTACGCAATTGGATAGTCCTTCAACCAATCAGACCACAAGAGGTGTGATCAACGGGCAACGACCCATTGCTTCTCTATCCGTCCTCGTGTTAAACCCGCCAATAGCGCGCCAGCTAGATAATAGTAATAGCCATCTGTATATTATATTATATTAATAGTACATATCCACCTGTAAATTCTGTTTATAGTAATAGCCATCTGTATATTTATTCACTGTACATATTCATCTGTAAATTCTGTTTATAGTAATAACCATCTCTCTATTTATAGATATATTTATATATATTCAATACATATCCATGTCCTGCACTTAGGCAAACGTTGTATATCCTGCACTTGCTGCTATTGCACTTCTGGTTAGACCTAAACTGCATTTCGTTGCCTTGTACTTGTACTTGTACTTGTGTAATGACAATAAAGTTGAATCTAATCTAATCTAATAAGCCAGTCTGTGATTGGCCAGGGCGAAATCAAATCGCCGGCAGATCAGGCTGGGTGACTACTGCTATTGACTCGAGAACTACTGCCATCGGATCACCGCTATACTTCTGATAAGTTTTATCTGTTATACTGCTCTATGTGCTCTATATGCACTTTATGTACTCTATATGTGCGCCATATGTGCTCTACATACTCTATATGTGCTCTATGTGTGCTCTATACGCTATATGTACTCTATATGCACTCTATGTGTGCTCTATGTACTCCTATGTGTGCTCCATATGTGCTCTATGTGCGCTCTATAAATATGTGCTCTATGGGTGCTCTATGTACTCTCTATATGTGCTCTATAGGTGCTCTATGTACTCTATATGTGCTCTATGTACCCTCTATATGTGCTCCATATGTGCTCTATGTACTCTATATATCTCTGTACTCTATATGCACTCTATGTGTGCTCTATGTACTCTATGTGTGCTCTATACTCTATATGTACTCTATATGTGCTCTATGTACTCTCTATATGTGCTCTATAGGTGCTCTATGTACTCTCTATTTGTGCTCTATAGGTGCTCTATGTACTCTATATATGCTCTATATGTGCTCTATATGGGCTCTATATGTGCTCTATGTACTCTATATGTGTTCTATGTACTATATATGCGCTCTATGTACTCTATATGAGTTCTATGTGTGCTCTATGTGCTCTATGGCTGTGTCCGAAACTTGGAAAATGCTGCCTTCGGAGGACACATTTCAAGTCAGAAAGGCCTCAAGGCAAGTCCGAATCTAATGTTAGCTTCACTTCCTGTCTCCAGAGATACCTTCATCTGATCGACTTTTGAAGGCAGCATATTTGTATCCTTTGCTGCCTTTGCCTTTGCCTTTTACCACAATCCTGTGCTTTCCATTCTGTGACAGTTGAGCTGAAAAAAAAGATGGCGTCCGAAAGTTGCGTTTGCTGGTCAGTTTGTGTGTAAATGTATGTTTTTTTATCAACATTTTCTACATCTGATGTCATTTCTATAGTGAGAAATTACTAATGTTGTAATTAAATATTTGTTTAGTTCTCACCAAAGCTCTCTCTATTTTGCTGTAAATCATTAAACGGTTACACTGCCAAAGAACTCCCCATTTCATGAGGTGCCTTCATGCACAAATTCTGCCTTACAAGCCATAATAATATGATAAGGCAGCGAGGCAACTAGTCAGCTGCCTAGGTTATCGGACGCAGCCAACATGAGATCTATGTACCCTATGTGCTCTATATACTCTATGTGTGCTCTATGTACTCTAGGACTAATTGGAGTGCTAGATGAGTTGTCAAAAATCTGCATCATAGGATGGATATTGGCTCATTTTGAGCCTGAGTTCATTAAAAAGAACAATTTGTTCCCAAACCGGACAGCACTAGTTTTTACAGGTTGTGAAATATACAGGCACCAAAATGCCATCCAGTAATTCCTGAAGCATTGTCTCAGTATTTTTTTGCACTGAATTTCGGGCAACCACAGTTTGTTTGTTTTTTGCCGTAAATTGAATAATATACTTTCTACAGTGTACTGTATAATAATTGCACCCCTTAATAAGTAAATTTCTGGTTTGTAAAGCAGACCTGCCTACTGATCTGCAAATCCATCTTCACAGTTGGCACATTTCTGCTGTCACATGGTAAATATCTTCCTGGATGGTCATGTGTTAAACCACTCTGTGAACCTGTCAGATGTGCCATGTGAGTAACAGCTCTACCCTCTTACTCCCTCAAACCAACCTATTTCCAACAGCTCTGCTTTATTTCAGCTCTGATGTCAAGACAGGTTGGTAAATCACCTCTGCCGCTCACTCTTTGTTTTATTAGATTTCCTGCCACAGAGACGTAAAAGAGGTTTGAATAGCGTCTCCTTGGTCTCTTGCCATGAACAAAAGAGAGGCCTTGCTTTTAAGTACCTCAATTTTTCCTTCTCAACTCAACATTTTGATTCTTTTGAGGTTTTACGTCTTTCTATAATAATAAAAATCTTTATATCCAATACAATTTAACTACACAACAGGTGTACGTACGAACCACAATAAGGCAAAACATTAGTCACTAATATTAATGAAAGTATTCACATGCCCAGTATTTCACAGCTGAGACTTCTAAAATATCCACATTTTTTTATGGTCACCATTTAATATATACGAAGCCATTTGGCGGGAGTGCATTTTCAGCTCAGCAGGCGGATAAATTTGTCGCAAGTAAAATGTCTGCCTCATATAATCCACCTGTGAGTGCTCCAGTAAAAACAGCTAAGCCCATCCTCAGTTGGTGTCTCATGTATATGATCATGGCAGTCTAAACAGAGCAAAACAATTGCACTGTCCTCCTTTAAGGACATCTAATGTAAATTCAAATGTATAAAGCACAAGAAAAATAAAAATGCAATATCCCAAGTCTTTGTGATGAACAGATGAAAATTGAAATGTATTCACTGCAAATCTTCTCCTTCTCCTGATTGACAAAAATCTAATTGTGACGTTTGGTGACAAGAACCAATGGCATTTGGCCCAATCATTTGGTAGTCCATTTCAAAGCTTCAGCAGAGGGAATGACTAATCCAAATGACTTTTACGTATTTGTTTTTCCAGTGAATAAAACCCCATTTCTGAATCAGTTGGTGTTTTCTGAATGAATCTGGACTTGGGATCAGTACCAGAACCAACAACTCAAATCATTGATTCCCATCCCTAGTGAATTAAGGCTTAAAATTTGGTCATAAGCCCTGTTTCCACCGAAATTATCTGGAACAATTTGTCCGAGGAACTACTCCCCCCCCCCAGACCTGTTGCTGGCTGCGTTTCCATCGCAGTCTGTCTGAAGTACCGGGAAGATTAGTCTGGTGACGAAGGACTGCATGTGACTTTCCAAAGCCCACTGAATTTTGTCCTTCGCACATAAACTGAATAAAGCCTGAACCTTGTAGTCGGTCCATCGGTTGTATTTTTTAAACTTCATTGATTCGAATAGCAAACAACTCTTACTGCATGCACCGCAACAGACTTTTAAAAACAGGGGTTGAAAGAAAATGCTGCACGGAGTCAGCCAATCAAAATGCTGTGAGCGCAACCAATCAGCATGTTGGCATCACCAAGTCCCAACCCCGAAAGTTCCTGAACTTTGAAAAAGTACTACCTCGCGAGCAGGGCCGTTTTGAGGGGGGACATTTTTACCCCAGAACTTTATTTAGACCCCGGTTCCTGCAGTCGAAACACTGCTCCCTAGTCCCTAGTTCCTATGGAAAGTTCCTGCGGTGGAAACGCGGCTATAGTCAATCATAGTGGTTTGGAGATGACAACTTGAATGGTGACAACTTTCATATCTAGGTGAACTCTTCCTCCAGAATCCCTAATTTGCCATAATTGTGATGCCTTACCTGTAAAACTACATTCTGATCATATGAATGCAGGAAAGAGTTACAATCCAACACTTTCTCAAACAATGCCGGGGTAACCTTTGCTCTAACGGATGAGTTCTAACTATGGTGTGACGCCATACTGTGTTCACCACAAGCTCCCTGCAGGCTCCTAAAGAGATTTCAGTCATTAGTTGCTCCTTTTCAAATATCACCAGGCCGTTGCACTTTCATGATCTGGAGCACATGACATTATGATGCACTAGGTCTACTAAGCTTTGGACAAGTGCGTACAGGGCCTCTGAAGGGCCTAAAAATAGAGTGCTCTGCTAACCTCCAGTCAAATCACTTCTAATTTGGGTTACCCATCGCCCCAGTCACTCCTAACCTTCTGACGTCACAGGTCAATGCAGCTATTTATTTTTAGAGGCCTTCCCAAAACTAATTGAAAGACGGGCACTTACAGGCTGGTGTTATGTAAGGGGATTACCTTGTTACTGCATGTGCCTCGGGCATCTAGTGGGACTTGCTCAGTGGTTACTAGCAAAGGAAAGGGCAGAGTGCCTCCAGAAATAGCCCAGTCTACAGCCTAATTGTTCATCTCTTGTGCACTTTTTCCCCTCCTCAGCTGCAAGCCAAGGTCGGTGACCCCATCATCCACCTCGCTTGTTCCGGAAGAATCTTTTCCGCCCCCCATGGCTTCAAGAGCACCAGCCAATAGGTAGAGCACAGCAGAGGTCCGACCTCAGCCCCAGACAAACAGCCAAGCGCCAAAAGCACTTAGGAGTGATCCCAGCAAAGTGCCCTACTGTCTGAAGCTGCCAGGTATGTTCTTATTAGCGCAAACACAGAGCCTGAGGCTCCCCATTGAAGCCGAGCCAGTCTTTGGAGGAAGGCCCCTCAGAGGCCAGATCATACAGGCTGTGTGTTGCCCCAGGTCGCGTCACAAAGCCAAACAGTGAGCTTCTCTCCAGGTATTACTACAGAACACCTTATGTAGGTCTTTCCAAAATCACATTTAAAAATCTATGCAATTCAAAAAACATTATCTATTGATTTTCTCATCTCTGGCCATACTGTGTTCTACACTCTGAATGAATATGATCTGGCTAATTCTGCAACCACTGAAAATTTGACAGCAAAACGTTCATGCTGTGCGTTTTATGAAGCACCTACTGACTGACTTGTTTCACATTCTCTTTTAAGGGTGTATTCACACTTGTAGTTTGCTTCTCTTGGTTCATTTTGTCCGGACCGAAACAGAAAATAAAACATTTAGGCTGCATTCGAAATTGCATACTTATAGTAGACCGAAAAAAAAACAAGTATGTCTGAATTCACAGTACTCATAAAAAAGTACCCGGATGACCTACTTTTTCAGAGTTTGTGAAAAGTGCATATGATGGACAGATTATCATGAGGCCACAGGAAGGGATTTATGAATGTAGGTGAAGCAATGTAACTGACACTGATAATGACAACATGGTGGATGTAGTACGTCCAGATTACATTCATTCTACACACCTGCATACTATATAGAACATACTTTTTTAGCGGCAGTGAAGTAATTACTTACTCAAAAACAAAGTACCTACTCAAGAGGTTCGCTTAGCATTCACACTGTCATTTTAACACAAAACCTAAAGATAAAAAAAGGCTTTAAAGGGATAGTTCACCCCAAAAAAAGAAAATGTTATGTTTATCTGCTTACCCCCAAGGCATCCAAGATGTAGGTGTCTTCGTTTCTTCAGTAGAACACAAATTAAGATTTTTAACTCCAACCGTTGCTGTGTGTCACTCATATAATGCTTGTCAATGGGGTCTAATTCTATTAGAGTAAAAAAATGTGGACAGACAACTTCAAATTAAACCCCGCGGCTCGTGACGACACATTGATGTCTTAAGACACGAAACGATCGGCTTCTGAGAGAAACCGAACGGTATTTATGCAATTATATCCCCTCATATCAGACGAACACTTCAGCTCTACAGACTGCCATCACCTCCCGTGAGTGAGGTCAAAATTCCGGCCGGGTCATAGATATATACATACTGTAGATACCTCATTAGTGCCTGCGTAGATCGCTCGAATGAGGAATCTACGTATACATATCTATGACCCGGCCGGAATTTTGACCTCACTCACGGGAAGTGATGGCAGTCTGGAGAGCTGAAGCATTCGTCTGATTTGGGGTGAAATTAATTTCATAAATATCGTTCGGTTTCTTTCAGAAACCGATCGTTTCGTGTCTTAAGACATCAATGTGTCGTCACGAGCCGTGGGGTTTAATTTGAAGTTGTCTGTCCATGTTTTTTTTACTCAAATAGAATTAGACCCCATTGACAAGCATTATATGAGTGACACACAGCAACGGTTGGAGTTAAAAATCTTCATTTGTGTTCTACTGAAGAAACGAAGACACCTACATCTTGGATGCCTTAGGGGTAAGCAGATAAACATCAAATTTTCGTTTTTGGGTGAACTATCCCTTTAATGACGTAAATTTTGCGACTGAACTTACTGAACATCCAAAACAATGCTGTGCTGGGATAAATGTGATCGTTTTATGTGCGTAGCTACATATGATGGTATTTTGACAAGCTGAGAAGAGTTTATAAAGTGTGTAAAGGAGTCAAAACAGCGGCAGGAATCTCTCCGTCACAAACACAAACCAAGATCTGCTGCGAGGAGATACGGTTCTGACGCCTGTACCGAACTGTGATGATCTTGACTATGATGAGGAAAAACAGGTATGCTTGAGCATTCTGTCCTTTTAAGGGTCGCATCTTGTAACATTATGTCCCGTTTTTGGTTCGTTTACATGTCTTTGGTTCTTGTTGAGTTCATATTTCAGTCGATCCGCACCAGAGTTTGTTTAGAAGCGGAGCGAGACCCATCTTTTCAGCATCTCGGTCCTCTTGTTTGGTGCGCACCAGGGTTTGGATGTCAGCGTTCACACTTATTAAAATGAACTGCACCGGGGTTCGTTTTAATCCAACCAAAAAAACATGCAACCATGGTGATACTTACACCATATTTAGACCATATCATTATGTACAACACATATACAGAGTTCTGCATTCAAAAATGCCTTATACACTGTATAAGCATATTTACTTTCAAAACATAAATAATACTGTCTTATGAGAAGTCAGTGTTGTAATCGATACCAGCTTATTGAAGCCCGAATTCAGGCCGAAACAGAGTAGACCCTGAAGAGGGTCTGAATGATTGAGACAGTGTAAATATGCTTTCCTTTGGGGTGAATGAAGTCTGGTTTCACATCAGTGTCACATGAACTAGCAAACACACGGTGCAAACGGGTCCCAATTGTAGTACTCAAAACTGAACCCTGAGTCCTGGTCAAGACTGAGACCAACTGCACAGAAGTACATGAAAATATGGTCTTGGACTCTAGAAAGAACTCAAAACTGAGTCCTGTCTCAAAAACTACAACACTGTCATTAGTGTCGAGAGGAATGTTCTATGCTCAAGTTAAAGCAACAGTTCAAAAATGAAAACTGTCATCATTCGAATATTGTTGGCTCTTTGATGAATTGCTTCTGTTCCTCTTTTGTAAGTCGCTTTGAATAAAAGCATCTGCTAAAGGCATAGTCAGTCAGTGTATTTACTGAAAAGCTATTTGTACTTCTGTCATGACAACTCTCTGAGTGTTTGGCATGATAATTGGATAAGAATAATGTTGATATATTTGGTATGGTCTTTTCAATTAATTTCTTGATTTATTTACAATACCATGTTGAATGACTTCCAGCCCTCTTATCCAGGCCAAAACAGTTAACAGCTCTCTGGAGAGGAAGAGTATCAGTGAAAAAAGGTCTTATTTCTCATTCTGTTTCTCACACTAAACTATGGTATGGCTTTAGAAAACTTGGAGAAATTATTTTCAATTATTAAGTCAATAATAATGAACTAAATTAAGATAAGTTTAAAAGTATGGACCGCATTTATACCCATTCATTGAAACAGCACGGTCTTCAAAATTTCCCCTTTCGTAATAATCTAGATTCAACAACTTTAGAACAAGAGCAAGAACGCATTCATGATTGGTTGTAAACGTAGCGGTTATTTTTCCAAGAACATTTACTGCGCACATATGCACACAACTTATTATTGAACAAGACCTGTCTTGTGCAAAATTATATCTAATCTTTCAGCTTCAATGCTGTGATCATGTAAAGTGAGAAAGCAAAGTAAGTCATTCAAGTCAGTATAAACTTGCTTAGACATGCCTTAAGATGGACAATTTTAAAGCTCAAAGCTGCAGTCCGTAACGTTTTGGGGTAAAAAAAATTATCCAAAATCAATTTGAGCAATTATAACCAGCCAGTGTTCAAAACTATCTCCTTTCCTTAGCCTGATTCACAATGGTAAGCTTGTAATAATGTGTTATAATTTGAGTGGTGGTGGATTTCCAAAGGAAACTCCATCATGGCGCCGTTCGTCTTTTTGGCGAAACTCATTTTGACTCATTTTGGCGTATACATTCCACGAGATTGCACACTCGTACTATTGATACGCATTGTCATGAGATCGTGTTGTGTCTTTACATCACGTCTGTATCCATAAACGAGGAGTACGGGTAGTATAGTATCACATGTAAGGATGCTGCAGGTGGTGGATCATTTATAGTCTTCTCACAGCAGCTGGAATTAGAGGTCGACCGATTCATTGGTTTTGCCGATTAATCAGCACTGATAGCTGATTGGTGGAACAATCGGTTATCGGAAAAACTCCATTCCAATAGTTTTTCCGGGTTGCGTCCGTTGCTTGAACAGCTGAGAACAGTGTCATTCCACAGTATGAGAGCTCTGAGAAGGGTCTGCTGGCATTATATAGCATGAGAGCACTGATGTCGTTTATATATTCACAAGTGAGGCAGCGCGCTGCATGGAAAGCACAGAGATCGCTGACACATCAGATGCGTGTTTAAAACACAGACAGGGAAACGGTATGAATACAGAACACTTCAGTACATGTTGCCAAATCATAAAGTAATTAAATTGTTGACTAGATGCTGTGTTAGCAGGGAAAGAACGGCAGTATGTACTGTACGGAAAGCTAAAATTAGCATTACCTCAAGCAGTTAACCTCTTAACTGTCACAAATTGCTGGTGGGACACCTGGCTTTTTTTGATCGCCTTTTTTTTTGTATCATATATTTGAGTAATTATCATACATTAGGTATCATTCGAAAGCTTACGAACTCAAAATTCATCCTGTTATAACCGTTTTAAAATTGGACATTGCGTTACCATGGAAATTGTACTTTAAATTATTCTAGCGGGCTCCTCCCCTAGTGGGCGTCATCATGTTTTATATTACAACATTTATTTTAACTACTTTATAATCAAAATCTTTTCTAATCTTGAAAAAACACATATCGTCGATAAAAACACAACGAGTCTCAAGGTTCCATATTTGGTGACCGTTTTGTGATGGAAGTTATATTTGGACAGAAATTTACAGAAAAATGCATCAAAAACAATCAATGGAATACGTGTGACACCCGGTGGCTATTTTTGGTAAAGCGCCCAAACAAAATCTCATGGGAACTTCAATTTTTGTGATATCAACTTCAAATTTGGAAAACAACTTGGTTAGACACATGGCTTTGATTTTATAGTAATTTTAGATTAAAACATGTTTGTAAAATATATATTTTATATAAAATAAAAAATATTTAGTACAGTATTTTTTATTTACAGTAAATTTAAATTTCCATAGCTTTTTCATACTTTCATATTTTGAATTGAACAGCAATAATCTGCCGAGTGTCCGCTTTAAAACAAGACCAAACTTAGATCTATATTCCAAAGTATTCTTGAATTACAGCCCTTTAAGTTTGGATAGTGCATTTTTATGTGTATTCTCAAAAAGGGGGGTGACAGTTAAGGCCCGGGTATACTTCGGACAGTCCTTGTGCAACAGCGCATGCGCCAGCAGTACAGAAGAGTCCACTAGGTGGCAATACGCACAGTATTGAGCACAGTGTTCAGCCGTCGAAGAAGAGTGTGCAAAGACCGGTTTAAAAACAACACACTTGAAAAAAAGTTTCTTCCAAACTATGTTGCAATGGTGGATGCACTACAGTTCTTCTCCGATCATGCCCAGCGAATGTCCCGTTGATGACAGGACTGCCCTCCGATGTCTGCTAGAGATATCTGGCATAGACATTTTTTTTACTGTGCATGTGTCGAACGCGATCATCCGCGCGCATCCATGGTGTAGTATACTTTCAAAGACGTGCGGACAGGGCTGCGCGCGCGACGCGTCCGGGCGCGGAAAGTGAAGTATACCCCGGGCTTTAAGGGGTTAAAACAATGGCGTAATCCGAAATCACTCCCTATACCCTCAAATAGGGCATTATTTAAAGGGGCAGCCATTTGTAGTGGTGTCCGAAACCCTAGTCGATGTTATTGAGTGCACTCATTCAATCCCACATTGCAGCGCAATAACGAGTGTACAGCCGATGTACACAGCGACTGTACAAATTCACTCACTCATTTTCATTTACTCCTTCAAGTGAACTGTATTAGTGGACTAAAGTAGGGAATAGTGAGTGAGGGTTTAAGGGGCGATTTCAGATTCAGCCATAGAACCAACTAGTGACGTGAGAAAGTAAAAACTGTATCGTCATGCAGCCGACAGAAATATAAACAAATCAGAAACGCATTCGATTTCAATTCATATTTTGTTATTTTGATTAGATAATCGTTGTTCTAAAAAAGCAGACTGTTTGGATTCATATGAAATGGTAACACTTACAATAAGATTCCATTTGTAACATTAATTAAGGTTAATAAATGCTGTAGAAGTATTGTATATAATTTTTAATTGAGTTTTAATTTGTATTTGATCTGTTAAAACTATGCCTAACACCTAACATGAATGATCAAAGTACAATTTTATTGCTCAAATATGAATACATGCTGTAAAATGTATTTTGCATAATGCATTTCATTCATGTAAGCTAATACATCCATTTTAACAAATGGGACTTGCAAAGTGTTACCTATAAAATGTACGTTTCTAGGTTAGAGCTAAAGAAACATTTATTTATAATATTTTAGTGTTTAAAAAAAGTGCAAGTGCGGTAGTTATCGTATCGGTAAAATCCACTATCGGTCGACCTCTAGCTGGAATAATTAAACAAACGTATCATTTTGATGGCGGATTGTAATCCAGGAAATCAACAGTGACAACTGGAGATTCACCCGTAGTCAAAAACAAAAGATTAGACTGGACAAAAACTGAAATCATCAGGTAACCCTAATACACACTAAATACACAGTCACGCAATGCTGATGTTAACATTAACAATTTGAGAACAAAGTATAACAATAATAATATGCATGGTTTGATGTGATGTGAGCTAAGCGAACGTTAGATTTGATCACCGTTGGTTACACGATTTATTGAAATGTTTTTTTTTCTCAGTTGGTCAGAACAAAAGTGGCAGACATGTTACTTGTTCAGATGTTATTTTGCCGGGAAAATTCTTATTTTGGTCATATTTAGAGGGTGTAGAATCTGTGATTGAAGTACAGTATCCACACCGGTGTGATGAATGAATGACAGCCACACATACTTCTCAACACATTAGATCCATCCGCGCTGAGGAGCCGTCGATGCACAACCCACATAAAGATAATTCAGCAAATAACTGTAATTGCAGGTTTCAAACAGAGATGGCGAAAGAGGCAAAACTTACAGACTGCAGCTTTAAATAATGTTTTACTCAACAGATAGCGCTTTAAAGCCTTTAATTCTATTGCAACTGCATTACTGTAAATTAATCTCTTGCTTTAAGAAATGTAAGGGGGGAGTTGAAATTACGTTTTGTTTTTTGGTAGTCAACAACACCACAAACGCTGTCAATACAGCTTAACTTGAACCTCTCTTACTATTCCAGGAGACAATGTTTTTGCCAGAAGTGACAAAACGATCAAGATGTACTCTGTGTTATGTTTTTACTGAGATTTACGAATATATCCAAGGGAAACTTTGGGGTGAAATCCCATGGAGCTACTGTAGAAGATGGATCTCCTGACTAGTCAGAATGCCACGCCGCTGTAACTCCTGCATCCATAACATCGTATCTAATTCACTGCTCACAAACCACAGACTTGAATGCTGACTTATGTGTAGACCCATCCAAGCTCTACTGCCGAATTGGAGACGGATCAGTCTCTGTCTCGCTCAGCGCTCCAGAGCTTCTCCAAAGAGTCTGGAATGGCTGTTGACACTCCCAGTCTTTAATGTAGGATCAAGAAAAGCTTTAAGTCATTACTCGTTTCAACCCACCCCTCCATTCTTGTCTTAACTACTTTCAAATGTTTAATAATGCTGCCTTCGGAGGTCATTTGTTCCACTAAGATGCACAGAGTTGCCATGATCATGTATGCCGCTAAAATGGACTTTGTTCTCACAATAGACACATACCTTGAAGATGTAGAAAGTGAATTTAGTGTCTTCATAACATTAAACAATCATCATTACCAATACACCATGAAATGGCTGCAAATGATCTGTAATAGAATCAGAAATTTGTTTTTAATTATGCATAATTAACAGACTTTAAGCATAATCAGTTGTTTGAAAGGACTCCCAATGACTCATAGAAGCAAGCAAAGCTGTTTTTGAAAGACAAGAACCACCCAAGGTAATTAAACTAAGATGTTTTTGCTATTAAATTGAGGTTTTTTTTCTTTCACAAATGGCAAATAAGCCATATAAGCATGTACTGATGGATCTCTTTAATGATTTCCAACATAAGTATTTTTCATCCTTGAAAAAAAAACTTTTCTTTCTCTGGCACGTTTGGACAAACCTTCTAAAAAAAGTCAAATTCTTCTATGAATAAACCTGGAATGAATGCAAGGCTAATCAAATATAGGCAATTATGAAGACATGCTCTTGGTGAGAATTAATTCCAATGCAAAAATTGTGTTGAAAAAGAACAAATCACAGCGAACACAAAGAATTTATCATTGAAAGATGACTTACCAAGTTTGAAGTACTACAAATATGTATGATTTTAGTGTTATGTTCATTACACTAAATGTTCAAAAGCACATTAGTCCACTGTAAAGTTGACTTAATCTAAAGTGAGGAAACCTTAAAGGTCCCATGGCATGGCATTTTCTATTATTTTATAATGTTTCCTGAGGTCTACTTATATTGTTAGTATGATTTTTACATCATAAAATGTCATAATTTAGAAATAAATGTTTTCAATACTGATGTTTGCCCTGTGGCTGAATGCCCTGTTTCAAGAGGCGTGTCTGCTGTGAGACTTCAGTAAAAACGTCCACTGTTGTGATTGGCTGACATCTTTGCATTTGAATGAGTATCAGATCTTGTAGCGGAGGGGGCGTGATTTAACGAGGTCTACCAGGCACGAGCAAAGCCTGCTGCCAGAGAGATGGATGGGCCGGAGTTCACTTCTCATCAGTTCTCAGCACGTCTCAGTTCAGTGAACTGTTGTAGTTACTAGCATATACTACAGGTTATTCGTTTATTTCTAGTCGGAGGAGCTGTCACTCATGTCAGAAAGTTAGTAAATCTAGTAAATTATGGATCAGCGCTGACTGGAGACGCGAACCGTTTAGAACGATTCAGTCCGATTTGGTGAACTGGTTCGGTTCAAAAGAATGATTCGTTCGCGAACCGGACATCACGGACCAGAGACAAAGTTATTTATAGTAACTACTGATTTGTGAGAGCGCTGTCTGTCAGCATGAGTTTATTGTGTTTGTATCTGAGAGTTCTGAATAAACACGAGTCCCAGTCACGCCGAGTCCGTCTTCATCATTATTACCAACTTTGTAACACATGCAATGAACCATTACAGCTGTCGAGATGAACGAGTTACGAGTAAGTGTTGATTAAAGCATTGTTTTTAGATATTTTCCTATCATATGAAAAGCGTCAGTGACATGCATTGAGTACACAGCGCAAACAAAGACACAACATCAGTAATCGAATGTAATCCAGTTTATTGTGGGGCTAGGCTGGCTAGCCCGGAGACCCTCACGCTTACCCCCCTTCTGCTTAATCTCGCCCCGCGTTTGGCGCCTCCGCTGTGGGCCAGATGCAGGACTGGGGGTCGGTGATGTTGAAGGCCGACCGGCAAGTGCAGCCCGAGCTTCGGCGTGCGTGAGGTTTATCTCTAAAGAGATGTGAGTCTGCCAATGTTGAGCAGAAACTCATGACTGTATGCACATTGTAGAACAGATAGACGCGACGAGGACAGACAAAAACACTGACTCACAAGATAGAAAACACCGTTCTGTCGGGAGAGAGAAAGGCCGCAGCGTGTGCACGAATAATAAAGTTCTGTGTGAACTTGAATAATTAGCTACACATCAGAAATCACTGATCACAGATCAGAAGGAACTGAAAAAAGGCTTATGTTTTCATTTATACATCCAAACACTGAGAAACTGCCAGCATTCACTCGTTCGCAAGCCATGATCTCTCGAGGACAAACAAATATGGCGCTTGCATGGGCGTACCAAAATCTCTGGGCGGAGGAAAGGGAGGTAACTGTTCCTGTTTTGACTTCATAACAGGAGACTTCAAGATTGGCTAGTCTGGCCTGTCATTTTCTCAAAGGCAGAGAAAGACAGCCAGAATTCGGTTTACAACGATCAAAATTTCTAGCCACTTGGGGACAATATTCAGGCTAGGGGAACTCATATTAATGTTGAAAAACCTCATAAAATGACAATTTCATGCCATGGGACCTTTAATGAAATAAACCATGTAGCAACTGTGTAGCAACTCAATCTAATAGCACATCATGTAAAAACTGTGCATAATGCAATAATTCTCAATGTAATAAAATATTGAACTCATAATGTAATACAAATGTTTACATTATGAGAAATGTATTGCATTATAAATTCACCAAAACATGTCATTTTCATTATTGTAAAAGAAATATTAGCATTCCTTTACAGTACATTTAAGTCTTAAACAATCTTAAACTACCTGTGAAATGCAATATTTAAATATCCACATTATTATTATTATTATTATTAAAAAAACAAAGCATTGCTATTCCTTTACAGTACATTTTAAAAATCTAAATCCAGTCTTAACCTGCTTAAAAAATACACCAGACAACTATTAGTTAGTAGTAGTAGTAGTAGTATAATAAAGTATTCACTTCAAAATGAAATTTCTCCAAGATGTTCATGTCTTTCTTCAGTCGATTCAAGTTTTTTGAGGTAAACATTCCAGGATTGTTCTCCAAATAATGGACTTCAATGGTAACCAACGGTTGAAGGTTCAAATCAATGCCGTTTCAAAAGGAAGAATCCTGGAATGTTTTCCTCAAAAAATTATTTATTTTCCAATGAAGAAAGAAAGTCATGAACTTCTTGGATGAGATGGGGAGAATACTACATTAGGGACATTACATTAAGGGAATACAAATTTTTTATGTTTAAAAAGCTATTACAATAATGTAATGTAATGTAAAGACGTTTTTGGTGAGTTTATAATGTATATATATATATATATATATATATATATATATATATATATATATATATATATATATAAATTATGTGCAGCTATTACATGAAAAAAATGAAGGTATGTGGAATTGTCTAGTTCACATAGCTTCTTTCTCTCAACTACAAATTAAGTTTATTTACTTAATTTTAAGGCAATGAGTTTCCCATTTTTTACTTACCTCAAGTCAACTGATCAATTTTAAGGCAACGAGTTTCCCCTTTTTTACTTACCTCAAGTCAACTGATCACTTTTTACAGTGTATGTGAACAGGATTCCCACATTTTGACCAAAGAAACCCATGATTTTTGCACTCATGAATCACAACTAGATTTGCTCAATTTTACACTTATTGGCAGAAAGCAGTTTCTAGACTACATTTTCAAGCTGTACATAACTAGAAAAACGAGTTGAAAACACCTGTACAAAATCACAATTATAAAATAGCCCAGTGTTTTCAGGCTTTCCGTGAGCGTAGAAGCCCTTGTTTCCAACATGCAAGCAATATTTTTGCAGTTGCCCTTAACTACAGGATCTAACAAAATCAAACATGTTGATCTTTCCTTGTCCTCTGCTTACCCAACAACAAACCTATGCAAGCAAACCCCTCGACATCACTACAGGAAACTCTCTGGCGGCAGGTTAGCACAGTTATCAGAGCTCAAATGCTTTCTTTCTGCCTTGATGAAAGACCGGGAGCCCCCTTGAGCGACTTCACGTCTTGTTTATTTACCCTCAAAATTACACCCCTCTCCTCTTCCTGTGTCATGTTCTTTGGTTCCAATTTGTTTTGTTATGCTTCCACTAAAACTGAACAACTATGCGTGTGGTCGCAATAATTTTAACAGGCTGACACTCTCTCCGCACACACACTGGCACGCAGACACACACATTCCGCCCTGTGCCCTCTCACCTCCGTGACACCTTCAACCGCAGCACTTTGCAGGACGGCGAGGGGAAGAGGGGGGAACTTCAAAGTGGCGGGGGGGGGGGGGGGGTATTTTTCCTGCCACTTGTCATCATCTAAGGGTCTTTGCTGCCTCCCTTATTACTTTAATCAATTCCAACTGCTTCAAGGGCTTTGATGGGGGAGCGGGGCAGAGCATGCTGGAAGCACCTGCCGCTGAGCAGAGCACAGGTGGCCCACAGAGCCATGGGGCAAGACTCGAGACCTCTTCACCAGGAGGCCGTAACCACAGCGCCGCTAACCAGCAGGCCCGACGTCTTCACAGAGGACACATAAACCACTGAACAACATAAACGGGATCACTCATTAACAATTTTATTGAATTAGTCATACATTTAATACATGCACACAGTCAAAATAAGATTGCTACATTTGTAAAGAGGCGAAGTGAAGTCCAGGGTGTTTGTGTTCGGCAGGACTAGGTTGCGTCGCCATCTGCTGGCTCCACAGCTAAACTAAAAGTCAAGAAGCTGCAAAGGAAAATTTGACTGTGAGAAATTATGATAGTTTTGCTATTCATCAGATAAAAATGAATCATTGAGGCTGTAAGAATTTTACAAATAAATCTGTTTTTTGGAATTTGGATTTGTTGCAAAAACTTACTTTGTATAATTATATAAAAACACACTTCCTATCCTGAGTAATCTATACAAGGCTTTGTAGATGTGCATTTCCAACATACTATTTTAAGTTACATTTACTTGCTGGGTTTGGCTGATGCAATGAAGCTTTTCACATGGCGATGACCTAATTTTCCATCATATTGCAACATAAATCAGCAATTTCTCTCATATTTCATGTTTTAGGGTAATTTTATAACAGCGTTTGGAATTGTACAGTGCCTTTCAACTCTCTCTGTTCGTGGGCATCTAAAATGACTCAATAATACAAATTAAACAATCCAAAAGTGCATTCAAATATGACATTCCTCATTTATCTTTAAAATAAATAAGATGCTAAAATTGTTATTTATATGCAATGATATACAATGATACTGTAGTGATTTAGTGATATTGATACTTTAAAAAAAAAAAATCTAACAATATAAGTGTTTTTTTGGCATTTCCCAGAATGACATGCGGTTTTGTAACTAAAGCCGGGTGCACATGGTGCGATTTTGGCCACGATTTGGCCGTCTGAGACAAATTTAGCAAATCCTAAAGATTCCTCTGATCCTAGGCTAAAATCTGAAGTCTTTGATCGTTAGTTTGACATGTTCACCGACAGCCGATTAATGACCGCTGAGATCAAATTTTACCTCAGACGAAATTCTGGCAGTGTCAGAAGATTTGCCGCACAATCCTGCAGTGCGACTTCTCCTACGACGACCGTCAAATTATCTTCGTTTTTCAAGACAAACTATGACCAAAATGAGCGCTTGATATTTCTTTGTAGCCACCATTTCAATACCGCGTGTAATGCAGCTCACTGTCACTGAACGCATCATTGATTGATGATATAAAACTCGGGACGAGTATTCTTGCGTGTCCATTTTTAGCGCGTCTTGACTATCGTACAGTCTGACATTAATGACAACTGAGCTCTTACAGTGTGACATGGCTTACAGCGGGGATCATGTTGGTACAATCTGACAAGGAATAATCGTGAAGGACTATTATAAATCGCACAGTGTGCACCCAGCTTTAGGCTACCACACCATGAAAAGGAGCAATTATCAAATATTTAAGTTGCCTGGATGCCAGCCAAACTTAGCCCCGCCCACAATATTTGAGGTCGGGAAATTCAGTCTGGACTTGATCCGTTGTGGAGCAACTATGCTTGAACTAGAGCTGTTCGGACCAATCAAATTGTCAGGGCGGGCTTTATGTGATGATGGACAGATGATCAACAGTAACGTAATCATCCAAGTCACCAAAGAGCGCTTGGGTTAAATTAGCTCTAATCGTAAACGGAGAACTTGTTCGTATATGCAATCACCTTTATTATTTCGCTCAAAAATGATGATCGTATTGGTAAGTACTCCGTGTATCCTTAAATTCTTTTTAAAACAGCTGCAAAGATCTAAAAATACCTAAGACACTTCTTCCAGTGTGCGTGCAGTTGAGTTCTGTTGACTACTATGCATTGCTCAACATACGTCACTTACTCCTGTGCTCTGATTGGTTGTAGGTCTATCCAATTGAGTGCAGAGGCATTTTCTTTCCTGGTTCGGTTAAAACGCCCCATAATCACAGGCCAACAGTGCAGTATCAGACTCATATTCTGACTAGAATCTGAGTATGATGACATCAGGCTAATATTTCAGAGCAATGAATTCACTTTTATGCAGCAACAAGTGGTCTTCAGGCTGCCTTTTGATGATGTCACAGACTGTCCAATGATTATCTGTTTTTTATATGATTTTAGAATGGCTTCTTGATCCTGTTACACTGAATGATCTCTTACAAACTGCATTTTCGGGACAAAATCCCCCTGGTTATTTAAATAATATAATACTAAATAATAGGGCTGGGTGAAAAATATTGATTTGTCGATTTTAATCGATTCTCACTTTTACAAAACAATATCGATTCTTAAATCCCAAGAATCGACTAGTCATCCTATTTTCAGTTGTAGTGCACCTCCCATCCAATAAATCGCAATAATCTTTGTGCTTTATTACTATTGATATGAAACAAAGTCTCAGATTTCAAATTACGTCTATTTTTTACGAAATTCAAAAGCATAAATACCGCTCTGCTGCCGGGGCGCGAGGTCGCTCTGCCAACAGCCACAGCTCAGCTCAAGAGAACCGGCAGCGCGGAGCAAATATGAACGGATCTCTCTTCCCCCTTATACCAGTAACAGCGCGAAATATACATGAATAAGCATCTGAAAGTGTGTTAAAAGATACAGGACAACTTACTGAAATCCGTATCATGTCACATAGAATAGCTCAAGTGTTTTAACCGCAGAAAGACGCAAGTAAAATGGCTAGTAGCCTAAACAATGGCATGCAACGTCATTTACCTCAGAAAAACTATATCCAGTGTCCATAAACTCGTTAGTCAGCTAGAAAAATTAACTCTAGAGAGGAGCATTTTGCTAATTATATGCACCACATTACATAGGCTGTTGACTGTCATTTTTAATGTTCTTCAATATTTATAGCCTATGAATAAATCTGGCAAGTTTATGACAGCCAAATGTTTATATTTAAAAAAACTAATTGAAGTAGAAATATGATTATTTAATTGTAAAGTTAATATTATAACTTTATTATTATAAAAAAACTAAAATAATTTAGTGTAATTTAAGTGTTTGTATAGCCTGACGTCGTCATACTCAATTCTAGTCAGAATATGAGTCTGATACTGCTCCATTGGGCTGTGATTATGGGGCGTGTTTCAACCGAACCAGGAAAGACCTCAATTGGATAGACCTACAACCAATCAGAGCAACGGAGCGACGCATAACGTTAGTTGTCAAATGTCAACAGAACTCGACTGCACTGTGTTGCCATGTCCGCGGGTTGAAGCGACCCCAATTATGTGATATACAGACCCAGGAACGCGATTTTAGCTGCCATCCCTGCCAAAATAACACATATTTTACCCCCTAAATACCTTTTTTCCCAGAGAACCCCCTCTGGAAAGCTATTGGGCTTGTTTTTGGCTAGTTTTTTGAGGAACGTTAGCAATTGGGCGGGTTTTGTTGTAAAAACTTGGCAACCCTGCTGCACGCACGCTGGAATAAGTAGCCTAACGTTAGAAGAAAAAGATGAGATCGGTGTTGTAAAAAAAAGAATTTAAGGATACACAGAGTACTTACCAACAAGTTCTCCGTTTAGGATTAGAACAAATTCAACCCAAGCGCCTTTGATGACGTGGATGATTACGTTAATGTTGATCATCTGTCCATCATCGTCTAAAGCCCGCCCTGACAATTTCATTGGTCCGAGGCATAATTACTTCTCTACCGATCAAGTCCAGAACGAACTGCCCGAGTAAAAATGTTGTGGGTGGGGCTAAGTTCGGCTGGCGTCCAGGCTAGTGTTTGTATACAAATCAGTTAATTTTTACCTTCAATATTAGTAGGCTAATGTAGTACCACCAAATGACTCCCATAGTTTACAACATTAGTTCAGAGATTTGTTTTCCTTGAGAAAATTGGCCATGCATTATACCTGATATATATCTAAAATAATCGATATTGAATTGAATCGAAAATCGAATCAAATCGAAAGCTTGTGAATCAAAATCTAATCGAATTGTGAAATTTGTGTCAATACCCAGCCCTACTAAATAATAATAATACATATAATATATAAACAATAAAACATGGTATTTTATTTTTTATTAAGTTTATTTAAAGATGTTTAAATCCGGACCATTACGCTGAATGACAATTTTACACTTTGGAACATAATTTCCATATGTTGAAAATTATTTTAAATATTAAAGTAGACACTTTACTTGCATTTAACATTTTTATGTGTATTAAATTACTTTTGTACATTTTATTTGATGCGGACAAATTGTGACGTCTCGTCTTTGACCTGTATGCCTTTGGGTGGCATTATGCTAACATTTTATATTGCTGGTCTGGATCAGTAGTGTTGTCAAAAGTACCGACCGCGATACCAAGTCGTTACTGAAATTTAAAAAATGTGACTCTTTGAGCGCTGTTGAGCGGAATTGTAAACAGCTCTGATTGCCCATTGTGCAAATATGTCTGTGATTGGCTACAATGACCAGCGCTTCAAAAGAGCTTTTTGAATCCAGCTCAACAGCACTCAAAGCATCAATTTTTTTTAATTTCAGTACCGACTTGGTATCCCTGTCGGTACTTTTGACAACACTATTAGATAATAAATCACTGAGTCTTGTAACCTTGCAGATCTTACACATGCACAAACAGATACATTAAACACTAAAGGAAAAGGAAAACATTAATAAGCATCATAAGACCCCATTACAAATAACAATAGACATCTCAAAAACAGACAAAACTCACCAATTGTGGCAGAATCTTCTCAAAGTGCTCAATATCAACGGTGTCACAGTCCTCACTGCTGGCCTGTTTAACAGCTCTGCGTGTTGCCTCTGTGTCATATAGACAATCCTCATATTAATACTGAGAGAAACTATACTGTACCATAAACTACACAACGGCTGTACAGGTAAAGTTTGCCTTACCTTCAACAAATACTTTCAGCATCTCCGCCATGAGTACGACAGCATCACTACTGACTGTAGAAGAAAAACGTCATGACTGAATGCTGAGAATTCCCTGAGTAACTTTAATGTTTCTGTCTTTATCCCAACTCTTCACACATATGCAAAGCTACCTGTATGGGACAATACTGTAAGGGTGGCCAAACATATAGAACACTTTAAAAGCACCAAAAACCAGTTCAGTAAAAGTGAACTGGAAAGGGCTACAAGTAGGGCTGCAACGACGCGTCGACGTGAAATGCGTCGATGCGTCGGCGGCACATTATTTACGTTCTAGAATGGAACAGAAGATCTAGAATAATGGCAGCTTCTGCTCCCGGGCATAGTGAAAATGATAATTTATCATATAAAGCCAGACCGCGACATTCAAAAGTGTGGGAGTACTTTAAACAGAAGCAGAGTAAAACTGTGCTTTGTTCGCTCTGTAACGTCGGTTTCACACTGCACGCGGTGGCAGAGCAGAAGCTGTGCGCGTGGAGAGCGGGAGCTTTCACACTGCCAATCAGTGTTGCCAAGTCCGCTTTTTTCCGCGGAATTGGGCTACTTCTACACTGTTGCCGCGGGCTGTGTCTCATGTCCGCGGGTTGAAGCAAAAAAACACACATATTTAACCCCCCGAACGCGGTGTTTACCAGAGAACCTCCCCGAAACGCGATTGGGCTTGTTTCGGGCTAGTTTTGAGTAACGAATGGGTGGGTTTTGTTGTGTAAACCTGGCAACCCTGCTGCCAGTGTTCTCTCGCGCAGCTGAACCGTGGCGCGTGTATTGCAACAGACCGTATTTTCCTGGGTTCTTCTCCGACCCCAGTACGTCTCGTGCTTTTATTTATTATGGGCTGCATATATCTCCTGTTAATGCGACCTGGTTCCGCTCTGTCCCAAACACATATGCATAACTTGCTGTATATAGGTAGTTTACATGATTAACGTAACATTAAAGTTAAGATATGCCTCTAGCTTTAATCATTTAAATGTGTCTTTGAAGTTTGGGCAAAAACTTCTGGCAGCTTTAGTCGTTGTTTATGCACATGTATCTTCAAAATAGACGACTAGTTATACATTAAAACTATGCTGAAAGTTCCTGTATGTGAACCTTTTGCAGATAAATACAAGTGCATTTTCGTTTACTATTGACACAAATCAATAAGTAAATCATACTCAACTACTATAGTAAACAACTTTTCCTAATTAGGCCTACTCTGTATACATTTTATGATGAATAGTATCATTATATATTATGTTTAAAAAGCTTCTTGTGTTCATATATTTCATTATAAAATGGCATACTATGTACACTACCCTTCCTGAAATACAATTAATATTGTCATCATTCATTGATTTCATGTTAAAATAATATACAAATTCACTACCCTTTTTGAAATACAATAATCAGTAAAAAAGAATAATAAGATTAATCTGGAAAAATAATCGTTAGATTAGTCGACTAATCGAAAAAATAATCGTTAGATTAGTCGACAGAAAAAATAATCGTTAGTTGCAGCTCTAGCTACAAGTGATCAGGCCCTGTTTACACCTGGTATTAAGATGTGTTTTGATCGATCGGATCACAGGCGGACGACGCTACAGGAGTAAATGGGTCTAAAATGCTTTGAGTTTGTCCACTTTCCATTGTCCAGCTTATTTCGTCCATTAGATCGAAAGATCTGAAAAAACCCCAAACATTTACCCGCCCAGACCCTCACCTCAAAAAAATCATGACAGAAGTGGACAAAAGAGACGGATTAAAACAGCAGGGATGTGTGCGTAATGTGTGTGTAAGAACCAAATATATATATATATATATTTTGTCAATTTTAAACACAATGCGTAATTTGTGTCAAACCCTATAAAAGACAGCTGTGACAAATGTTGGATGCAATTATTTCCTTGGACCCAACCTACATCCAGTTCCCTTACCGAAATCCTCAACAAGCCAAAATAAAATGGGGCTTTCATACCGTCGCCAGATTCCCAAACATAGACAGCATTCCCAACAGGGTGGGAAATTAACTTTAGCCACAGTGGCTGGTGGATGCCCAATTTTACCAGCCACTTTTTCCAGAATTCAAATTTATAAAAGAAAGTGAAAGTAATTTCAAATGGCAAAAACTGTCAGAATCATTTGATTTTGTAAACTATCTGACACACACAATACTGATCGCTCCGGCGCCTTCATTTCACGATTATTGTCTGCTATAGTCTATTTGCTTCTTATTTTATTAAATCCAGGCAATTGGTTGAGGAAACATTGATTAAAATTAAGATACAATTTATACAAAACGAAATTTACTGATTCATTCTGATCCACTCTGTATTTGACATTGCGCATCTTTGCACTTTTAATAATCAATATAGCCTAGATGAAATGTAAAAATAAATAGCATTATAATATTTAAACATAAAGCTAGTGTCACAACTTGTATCTCACTACTGTGTGAAGAACCAAACAATCCTAAGTGAATTCGTCAACAGTAAAATCCAGATAACTGAGTAATTCACGCACAAAGAATGTACCCCTGGTGTTTAGCTCTGAATACAAAAGGTTTTGCTTTGTTTTGATTCACCGTACTGGCCACAAAGAAAATGAAGAACAAAATTATGATGCGTTTGGCCATTATGACAGGTGGCCAAATCGAAAGACTGGCTTGATAATATGTGACCCGAGCACAAAACCAGTCATGAGTCTCGCGGGTATATTTGTGGCAATACCCAACAATACATTGTATGGGTCAAAATGATCAATTTTTCTTTTATGCCAAAAATCAATAGGATATTAAGATCACGTTCCATGAAGATATTTTGTAAATTTCCCAGAGGCGGACAGTGATGAAGTATTTTTACTTTCCAAGTAGTTTTATTTTTCAGGTATATGAACTTTATTAGTGCTCTTCTTTGGAAAACTTTTACTTCACAACATTCCAAAAAAAAAAGTCATACTTTTTACTGCACTACGTTTCATATTGAATATCATTTGCCTACTGTATACTTTTACTCAAATAAAAGAAATACAAATTTTACTTGAGTTCATGAAAGTACTACATTTTTAATGTAATTAAAAGTTAAAGGTAAAAAAACTACTTTTAACTACTACGACATTATGCTTTGGAATGTAGTAAAAGTTTTCCAAAGAAAAACACGCATAAATACTTAAAACTTACTTAGGAAGTAAAAAAACTATATTGTCCGCTTCTGAAATGTCCTATTGTAAATACATCTAAAAATGTATTATTAATAGTAACACGCATTGCTAAGGACTTCATTTGGACAAATTTAAAAGGAGATTTTCTCAATATTTAGATTTTTTTCCACCCTCAGATTCCAGATTTTCAATAGTATCTCGGGCCAAATATTGTCCTATCCTAACAAACCACACATCAATGGAAAGCTTATTTATTTAGATTATGTATACATCTAAATAAAAAAAATGACCCTTGACTGGTTTTGTGGTCCAGGGTCAATATCCCTTAGAAAACACATTCTCTCATGTTACCAGCTGCGTGTGCCTGACTGTCAACAGTCTCACCTTTGGTTTTGTCCTCCTTGAAAGAGCGTGTCAAAAGTTTGGCAACAGTTTCCTAAAAACAGAGAGATGTAAGCCATTATAAACAGGAATCAATGCAACATCACGAAAGACGCCAATGAGCTAAATATGTTCGACTTGGTGTCATATTATGCGCTGTGCGTTAAAGACTATTAGAAGTAACCATTTAAACGTGTTGAAATAGCTATACTACCTTTTTAAATGCGATCTCATTTCCCGCGTTCGCCATTCTTTCCCGCGGTTGTCATGAAGGTTCCAGTTGCGTCTTCTTCTTCCTCAGTGGGTTTTGGCAGTTTGCAAACGAGGTGCATTAACGCCATCTTCTGGACTGAGCTGTGAACTCATTGGTATGTCATTTAATAAACAGTATGTTTACATTTATCTCCACGCACATTTGATGATATATTTATGCAGGAATATGTGGATGTATTTATTTATTTATTTATTTATGTATTACATTTGGTTTTTGCAGGTTTCGTCCTCGATACTCTAGCACACGAAAACACATAGGCCTATGCTTCAAACCTTTTTTTACAGTCCATGCTTCAAACGTTTAATGAAGAATTAAATATTTGATGGGAAATTTCGCATCCCGTTTTCGCTGAAATATTTGTAATGTTATTAAAGTTTTAATTGCCAGGTATCTATTTTTAGAGCTCCATACTGAAATACTAATGATTGCATAACTGTATTTAACTGTATTTATAAATGATTATGTGTTCCCTTTTTGTCACTATAAAACAGTCATGACCGAAATGTGGTGAAGTTTCAGTTGTGACAGTTTTAGAAACTTTTGAGCCTATAGCTCAAAGATAATCAACACATGGTTAGCTATCACAGTTAAGAACAGTTGTACACACACACACACACACACACACACACACAAAAAAAATATATGGAATAACACCCAAAAAAGTTTGCTTAATTGCAGAAAAAGGTGTTTGAGAGTGACATTCCTTAAAGTACACAGATTGAAACTCATTCGACAGAAAGATCTCAGAGAAACTAAAAAACAGTTTTTGACTTTCTCAGTTTGTGTAATTCCACTTGGGGTTCAGACTGAGTATTGATTTTTCCCACATTCATTTAATTGCAATGTCTAGTAAATTATCTGGTTTTGTTTCATTAAAGGGATAGTTCACCCAAAAATGAAAATTAGCCCATGATTTACTCTCCCTCAAGCCTTCCTAGGAGTATATCATTCTTCTTTCAGACGAATACAGTCGGAGTTATATTGAAAAATTGGATCACACCTGAGACCTCTGTGGCCACATTTGTCCACGAACGAACAATTAAGGGCTGTTATGTGAATAGGGCATGAGGGTTAACGCTGGGTTCTTTGGGAAGCTGTACAGGGTTGTCTTGCCCTGGCAACCAAAAACACACTTCTTTGGTGATTATTTTTTATTTCTTGAAGTAAATAAACACAGCCGACAACTTCCTGCTTTCGCTCTCTCGCTCTGGTCGAAGTGTGCGCGCGCGCCCTTTCGCCCGTACAAGGAAATTCCGCCCTTGTTGACGTCACACAGACCCATACTCGAAAAAAACTTTACGCAACTTGCCCTGTTCTTTCTGTTTATGCTGCGTTCACACCAAGCGCAAATAGAGCGTCAAAATCGCGCCTACCGCTTCTAGTTGGACGCTTGAACATTTAATCCATTCGCGCATCCACAACAAATTGGACGTGCGTATAAATCGAGCGTTTGAAGCTAAATTGACGCACGTTCAAGGCGCTCCAGGAGAAATATGTCATAAAACACCACTCTGACTCTTTTCATTTTCATAAAAAAAATATATTAAACATTAATATCCTTGGAATATGGACTTGGAACTTAATCTTGACTGAAAGACTGAAGGACCTTGGTGTATTATTCCTTTATTGTGGTATGACAATGATGAATATTGTTGTTATTGTTCCTTTATACATTTAATTAAAAAAATTTTAAAAAAAATTACAAACTTTCCGAAACTTGTGAGAAACCGGAAAGAGTATTTTTGGCACAGAAATACTCCATCAAACATCCAACTTAATTTTTTAAACTTTGTCCATGTTTAGCATGGGAATACAAGTCTTTAACAGTTTAAAAAGCTCAGTATGCATACCTAATAGTTTTAAAAATAATGATTACAAATTATATGCAAATTATATGAACCTGCTCAAAACATTAATTTCATTCAAAACTGAACTGAGTGTGATATGTATTTATTCACCAATAGGAAGAATCTTGAGACTAACAATAGGTATATATTTGACGCAAAATAATGCAAATTATTACTTGCAAATAGTCCCAAAATGATTATTTCCCAACTAGAATTAGTCCTAGGAGTGTCATAATAGGTAAATAACAAAGACAAGAGCAAGAAACAGTGGATCATGATTTATTACATTGCCAGAAGTATGATTCAGAGAGAGAAATGTAACTAAGAAAATGGAGAGGAAAATAAATCAGTAATATCTGCAGGTGACAAGGGTTGGAAACGTCTTCTAGAGTATTTACGATTAAGATTAATGAATAGAATTTGAGAATTATAATTTATTTGTATTTACTGATTTATGTTTTTACTATTATTATTATTATTTGTTTAAAAATTATATTAAATATATGTTTATAGATCATTAGTCCACACTCCAGATCAGTGGGTGGCGGTAATGCACCCGAAAGTTGTTTGCCAACCGCCAATAAAAACAATAGAAGAAGAAGGTAAGATCAGATCCGGATGTTATTTCCATTCGTATCTAAACCGGATCGCGCTACCGTGCAATAAACATGCCGAGGATAGCGAGATATTGCGCTGTGCCTGGTTGTGAAAGAACACAGTCGCTGCATAAGCTTCCTAAGGATTCTAATATTAGGAATGAGTGGTTGAACTTTATTTTTAATGAAGTGCCAGCTCACGTGGGGAAGACATTGAGCGTTTGTTCGCGTCATTTCACCGCGGAATCGTTTGCCAATAAAACACAGGTCGAGAATGGATTTGCAGACAGAATGAGGTTAAAAAACGACGCAGTGCCTTCTCTATTGGATCCGACAGGGATGGTGCAACACACTTATGTGAGTAAAACATGTTTTGGGTACTATTGCATTGTTAAAGATAATTTGAAACTGATTATGTTAGTGTCACCATTCACAGAAAGGTCCAACTATGAAGCATGTAGCCTGTCAAACAGACACACGGCAGTTAACATCACAGGGCACGCAGCTGGCGATCAAGACCCTGGGGCCGAAATTCAGGAGCAAAGGTTTGTGTTTACACGCACTACATTTTTGATCGCACCAAGGCTGCATTTTTTTTTAATATAAAAAATACAGAAAAAACTGTCATATTGTGAAATATTATTAGACTTTTAAAATAACTCTTTTCTATGTGAATATATAGTAAAATGTCATTTATTTCTATGATCAAAGCGGTATTTTCAGCATTATTACTCCAGTTTTCAGTGTCACATGATCCTTCAGAAATCATTCTCATATGATGATCAAGAAACATTTATTTTATTATCAATGTTGAAAACAGTTTCTTTGACGAATAGAAAGTTCAAGTTGAAATGGAAACCTTTTGCAACATTGTACTATCGTTCAAAAGTTTTGGGTCAGTAAGAATACATTTTTTTGGGAAAGAACTTAAAGAATACATTTATATGTCAAGGATGCATCAAATTGATCAAAAGTGACATTATAATGTTTCAAAAGATTAGGGTAGAGTGGGGGAGAACGCAAAATATATTCCCAAAATAATCACTAGATAAAAAACCAGATATTATTTTGTTGTTGATATGGATTACGTTGACCAGAGTGATGTATAAGTTTTGACCAAAAATCTTAAACTGGTGACGTACCTGAGAGAAAACGGATTTCACGTTAAAGCTGCAGTCCGTAACTTTTTGGGGTTAAAAATGATCCTAAATAAATTTGAGCAAGTACATAACCAGTAGGGATGAAACGGTATGGAAATTTCACATCACTATTATAGTGACCCAAATTATCACGGTTATCAATATTATCACGGTTTCGTTCAAATGAATGAAAGTGTTCAAAAAGAACAGATGCACACACTGAAAACATTTCAACAAGTTTTCTGTTTGAAAATCATCAAACAACAAATAAATCAAGCAGCTCTATGCACTTTTTTAAGCTAGATTCTATTCTGTGGGATTTCCTTCCTTATGATGGCCGTTGTCAATAGCAACGCATAACGCATAAATAATAATAATTTGGTGTAAATATAATCTCTAATATTATCTCTGTAAATATATTCTCAAGCAATATTCTCATCAGTGTTCTATCAGCCATGACACAGCCATGTTTGTACGAGCCCAAACAATATCCTATTGAAATAATGCATATCCATATTTCATATGATTTGACAGTTTATTTTATTAAATATCAAGCATCCAAAAGGTGTGCATCATACCTGACACCTAGATAAACACTTTACAGCTGGTTTTATGACTGTAAGTCATTCTCTTCAAATGCTATTGAAGTTAGAAACGTGTATACAAATCTTGTATGTTACTTTAGAGACGGTCCCTAAATTCGCGAATCTCGAACGTAAAGCCAACTTTATGGCAGTCATATCAGATGCAATGTGGTTCTGCTGTGTTTGTTTGAAACTATTTTCGCTGCTGAAATGGAACAAAAATAGTCAACCATTGTATGATGAATGAATCTCCTGAGTACATTGCACGTTCATCTCTGCTTTGAGTGCAGATTTCAGCGAGTGAGAGCGCGCTCTGAACAAAACTCTGGCTAATCTGAACGCCTCTGATTATTAGAAACACGTGTGGTTGCTTATAATGCGCAACGCAATTATAATAGATGGCTTTTGAAACATGACGGTGCAAAATTAGGACCCGCTGTGTATGAAGATCGAAATGCCTCATTCTAAGGCAATAAAAACATAACGGTTCATTATGTAAGGTCTTTATACACCACTGAAAACATAGTTATGTATATTATATTGCATTTCTGTCAATAGATCCTCATAAATATTACACACTGCACCTTTAAGGTATTGAAGACTTTTTATGATCTTACATTTAAGAAAAGTAATTTGCACTTATTATTTTAGTTCTATTTGCACACATGCTTGAGCACACGTACATTGTACAGTTTGAACACATCTATTTTTGTCACAAATGCATGTGAAATGTGAAATGGTCGTACTGTCGAGCTCTGAATGTGACTTTTGTGTGTGTGTGTGTGTGTGTGTGTGTGTGTGTGTGTGTGTGTGTGTGTGTGTGTGTGTTACTGGTTTATTGGTTGTATTTTTAAACTTAATTTCACATATAGGCTTGTTTTTAAGTCTTGAAGTTCATGTTTTTAGTATATATGTAGAATTGTTTTGTTTGTTTTTTTTACTGAAAATTGTGGTCTTTTTTGTAGGAACACAGACGCCGGTGTCATGTAAATGTGAAGGTGTTTCAACCACTACATCTGGGGACACTTTCACACCTTTGACGGATTTTAGGCCAGCAAAAAAAGCTCGTCTAGAACTGGAGGAGGAGGAAAGTGTGACCTCTGAGGCCTTTGATAGTCAGGACACAACATGCGAGTCAGCTGAGTCTGTCACAGAGTCATCGCAACGTCCGTGAGTGAATGGTATCTTCTTTATTCTCTTGTTATAGCCTTGTTATAGTTTAAGACATAATTAGTAATAGTTTTTTCTCTTTCATTTGAAGATGTACGTCGATAGAGAAGGATGCAAAATACATTGTATTTGAAAAGTGCCTCCTGCAACTTTTTGAAACCTGCCCAGTGTGCACGAGATGCTGTGATGTTCGGGCTCGGAGAAAAGGGACTTTTGTTGCAGTTGATCAATTGTGTCCACATTGTCACTACTTTAGAAAATGGCAAAGCCAACCTGTTGTTGGCAGCACACCTTTGGGCAACCTCCAGTTATCTGCTGCTGTATACTTCACTGGTGCGTCCTTCTTCAAATTACAAAAGGTATTTTAAAAGGTAATGCTGAAATTCAATAATGTAACTAAAAATTGAAAATTAGCCCATGATTTACTCTCCCTCAAGCCATCCTAGGTGTATATGACTTTCTTCTTTCAGACGAATACAATCAGAGTTATATAAAAAAATGTCCTGGCTCTTCCAAGCTTTATAATGGCAGTAAATGGCAGCCCAAAATTAAGATCAAAAAAGAGCATCCATCCATTATAAAAGTGCTCCACACGGCTCCAGGGTTTAATAATAGAGGTCTTCTGAAGCAAAGACATGCGTTTGTGTAGGAGAAATATCCATATTTAACACATTATGAAGTAAAATATCTAGCTTCCTACTAATATCTAATAACTTCCTAATATCTAGCCGCCTTCCGTATTCAATTTGCGCAGCAAGTGTAACGCCTCTCGCAGTTCAAAAGCCTTACCGACGTCATCGCGTTAGTTACGCTTTTCCGTTAGTTGAATACGGAAGGTGGTCCGCCGGAAGCAAGATATTTAACTTTAATGTTAAATATGTTTATATTTGTTAAAGGTAGGGTAGGTAAGAATGATCTAAACTTTTTTTCCAAATTTGTTTAAACTTTCTTTATATATCAATAAATAATTAAAATGTAAGTACTCTGAAAAAGAAAGTAAGAAAATTTAGTGTCTGTAGACCTCTCACGACTGTTTTAAAGACAGCTCATTATTTCCATTCACTCCACCTTCTCCCTTCTGGGCTCTTTCCAAAGCCACGCCAAAACACATGAACACGCCACGCCGACAACGATCAGCTCAGCTGGAAGACGCATTATTTACCTGAGACGAGCGGAGAAGAAGTGCATGTAGTGACATCATGTCAGAATCACATGTAATAAAAAATCTAACTTTATCATTATGAATATAAACAAATAAGATGTATTTTAGTACTCACTCTCAAGCTAGAATAACGATACTGGTAAAGTTTAAAATACACACAGAACACAGTGTCTACGACACACACAGATACAAGATAAAAACATCAGTAAACATAGGTAGAGAATATAAAAACAAACCGCGGAAATAAACGTGCAGGTAAAGTTCCCGGTGAACATGGTAAAAGAGTTTAGACAGAGGGTAACGTTAGTAGCTAAAGCTAACTTAGTTCTAAAAAAAGTTCCTGGATGCGGTGTACTAGCTTTTACACATGCATTTTGTTATCTAAAGTTACATTTAGTGAAATTCAACACGACAGCGATCAACTTGAGCTAAGCATATTGAGTATTTATCATTTCTACTAATGGCTCGCTAAGTGTATAACATTGTAACTTTTTGCTAAGTAATGTTATGTTAGCTATATTAGGCAGCTACGTGTGCTAGTGAGACATGCTTCATGAAAACATAAACCAAAAAAATGTATAATCAAAGTGAAAGTTTACCTGTCCAGCAGAAATACAGCCTCTTGAACTCCTCAAATCAAACGTGTGCGCGCATGTGGGCAGATCCTGTAGCAAAAGCGGCGGTAGCCATGGTAGCGAGAGAGAGTGACAGTCGCCCAAGCCAATCACTTGTTTGGTCCCGGACGAAAATAATAAGCAGTGTTTATTGCAGATTAAAAAGTCTAGAGTAACTCGATTTTTATACTCTCTTTTTCAGAGTACTTACATTTTAATTATGTATTGACATATAAAGAAAGTTTAAACAAATTTGGACAAAAGTGTTTTAGATCATTCTTACCTACCCTACCTTTAAAGGAAATGTATGTAAGATTGTGGCCAAAACTGGTACTGCAATCACTTTCAAATTACTGTAGAGCGGTGTATCCCCCTGACTCGAGGTTGTCAGATAGGCAGCAGGAACGTAGGCTGCTACAAGGAGCTTCCAATGGCAAGTGACGAGTCCTACACAGTACTTTTTTTTTATTATTGTCACAACGTTTTTCTGATTCATAACGAGGTCTTTTAGGTTTCGTAAAGTTCAACATTTTTTATCCAAAAAGTTTGTAGCTGCAGCTGTGGTAACTAGTGCAGAGCTGGCAACCCGGATGCCGAAACACTACTGACTTCATGATTGGTAGACAGGTGGAGGGTGGCGCTTCAGGCCAAAACACAACATATCAACATCAGTTGAGGGCTGCAACTTCACTTTTAAAAAACAATATCCTAGCCGGCTACCGTTGTCAGTGATATAAGTATCTGAAATGAACATGATTTCTTAATGTCTACTGACATATCAGGGCCATTTTATGATGAATTGAAATACATTTCTTACATACAGTTCCTTTAAATATGGATATTTTACACACACAAACCCATCGATTTGCTTCAGAAGGCCTTTATTAACCCCTGGAGACGTGTGGAGCACTTTTATAATGGACGGATGCACTTTTATGGACTTCAAATTTTGGGTTGCCATTATAAAGCTTGGAAGCTTATTTTTTTATATAACTCTGACTGTATTCGTCTGAAAGAAGAATGTCTTATACACCTAGGAGGGCTGAGAGATGAGTTAATCATGGGCTAATTTAAATGTTCCTTTTTAAAGGATTTATTACAACAATTTTTTGTATATGGCTTTTAGGTATTCAACGCAATGCATGTGAAGATGATTACACACAGCACTTTTCAAAAGCATGCCAGCATGTATCTGGAACCTGCTATAATCTACACGTGGAAGAAAGAACAAGAAGAAGTCTTGCGGCAGCTGAGCCACGGGGACAAAGTGAAAGCCGGTGGTGGTATGAGAGCGGACTCACCAGGTAAAAGAAGAATTAGGTTAGCTTTTACTTAGTTTTTTTAATCGTATCATTTATTATAACCAGATGTATATGTGGTCACACATATGAATATCTTTTAGGCCACTCAGAAAAGTACGGTACCTATACCTTAATGGACCTTGAGAGCAACACCATATTGGACATACAGCTAGTGCAGGTGAGTACCAATACAGCAATAAAACAAATTAAACTGCACTAACTACATATAATATGCGGTGCCTGTATGCACTTTTATTTATGTTGGGTTTTACTTTATTATTTTCCTTTTTTTGTGCATATTTCTAAAACTAGAGCAATGAGGTAGCAGGGAGTTCCCATATGGAAAAGGAGGGACTAAAAAGAAGTCTTGAACATCTGGAGGCACACGGTGTGAAGCTTGAATGCGTTGTTACAGATCGCCACCCACAGATCCAAACATTTTTGAGGGAGCTCAACATAACACAGTTCTACGACGTCTGGCATCTTCAGAAAGGTGCCTTTTCCCCTTGATTTATACATTTCGACTTTTACTCATAATTCCTTTATGTTGAATGATGTGATTATTTCCAGACCACCCTTGACATTGTAATTATTTTATTCAGGCTTGTCTAAGAAGTTGGAAAGAATCAGCAAAGATAAGGACTGTGAAGTAGTGAAAAAGTGGCAACAGAGCATAAAACATCATGTCTACTGGACCGCAGCTTCTTCACAAACACATGTGGAGCGAGCAGCAAAATGGAAGTCCCTGGTGAACCATATTCAAGACATTCACACGCATGACGACCCATCATACCCACAGTGTGACCATGAAATCCGTCAATCAACTTATCGCAGAAAATGGTTCCAACCAGGTGTCCACATTATATTTATTTGTTTTAATATTTTTTCAAATATACCAAATACACCGTTCAGGTGTAACATTATGACCACTGACAGGTGAAGTGAATAACACAGATTATCTCTTCATCTCTGCACCTGTTAGTGGGTGGGATATATTAGGCAGCAAGTGAACATTTTGTCCTCAAAGTTGATGTGTTAGAAGCAGGAAAAATGGGCAAGCGTAAGGATTTAAAGGGATTTAAAGGGTTAGTTTACCCAAAAAGGAAAATTCTTTCCATTAATGACTCACCCCAATGTCGTTCATCCTCGGAACACAGTTTAAGATATTTTAGATTTAGTCCGAGGGCTTTCAGTCCTTTGAATGTAAGTCTAAGCACACTTTGCTGTCCACGTCCAGAAAGGTAATGAAAACATCATCAAAGTAGTCTGGTGCGATAGCAGGGGTGCGATAGCAGATACCAGATAACACGTCACAGCGTCTTACGTCAGCAGCGTCACTGTGGCGCGTGAGCGCGGATTCAAACTAAACCGGAAGAGAAGATAATGCTTAATAAAGTCTTAGTTTTTGTTATTTTTGGACCAAAATGTATTGTCGACGCTTCAAAAGAGTCTAACTAACCAAATGATGTCACATATGGACTACTTTGATGATGTTTTCATTACCTTTCTGGTTAGTGCTTAGACTTACATTCACAGGACTGAAAGCCCTCGGACTAAATCTAAAATATCTTAAACTGTGTTCCGAGGATGAACTGGTGGCTGTGGCTCTTTCAGTAGATAATGTGTCCTGCCACAAAGCAAAAACGGTTCTGGAATGGTTTGAGGAGCACAACAACTAGTTTGAGGTGTTGACTTGTCCTCCAGATTCCCCAGATCTCAATCCAGTCACGCATCTGTGGGGTGTGCTGAACAAACAAGTCCGATCCATGGAGGACCCACCTCGCAACTTGCTGGACTTAAAGGATCTGCTGCTAAGATCTTGGTGCCAGATACCACAGCACACCTTCAGGGGTCTAGTGGAGTCCATGCCTCAACGGGTCAGGACTGTTTTGGCAGCAAAAGGGAGACCAACACAATATTAGTTTATAATGTTATGCCTGATCGATGTATATTGTTTAACATTTCTAAATCTACAGAAAAATGTAACATTCTAAAACATTTTTACACAATTGTAATTGTTTGTTATTTGGTTACAGGAAGCAAAGCACTGTATGCCGTTGAAAAGATTCTTACAAATAAGAGAATGATGAACGATATCAAGAAACTCAGCCCTGACTTTCAAACTTCATCTTTGGAATCTTTTCACAGCGTCACTTTACGTTTTGTGTCAAAAAACATGGTTTATCCTTACCTCGGAAAGTTGTGCAGGTGTGTTTGAGATTAATATAATGATTACAACCTCTATGAAGATGTCTTTAAAACCTTTTGTATATCTGTTTTGTTGTCTGTATTTCAGAATTTATTTGGCAGGTATGCATTTCAACGAGAACTCCAGTCGTTCTCGGGTTAAAACATCGACTGGAAAGCCAAAGTGTAGGCTTTTGTTTCCCAAAGCCAAAAAGGGAGGATACTCCATGAGGTCATTAAAATCACAGGCAACATATTGTAAGTTAAACAAATGTATTAATGTTCACAATAAAGTAACTAATTCTTTTTTTTTACCATACATAATATCTATTGTGCAATTATATTTTTACAGGCTATGTCATCAATCTGATGACATTCCTTTTTGAAAAGGTAATCCCAGACCCTCTTCCCTACATGGAGGAGATCCACAAAATCAAGGTCCCTGAAACTGCCCAGTATGACAGACCCTTCATGGAGGAAGCCAGCGCAAGGCATGTCTCGCGGCTCAGTCAAGCCAGAGGAGCTGTAAATCCCACGTAGCTGCCTCCGGCATCAGGAAACTCTTGGCCTATGCGCAGGACAACACAAGACGGGATAACAACCCTGATGTTCCTGACCAGATACCCCAGCACCAGCTCACAAAGCTCCTGTACATTAAGTGCCTGTAGCGCCTAATGTGAAAGACATTGATAAAGTCAGACAAATTGCTTTATCTGCTGTTTTTGTGAATTAAGGACAATTGTAATTATATCTATTTTATTGATTTGTAATAATAAAAAAAAAACATTCAAGCTGTTCGTGTTAAAATAGTGTTTTCATTTAAACATACTATTGTATGAAATTGACTTAAATTCAATTCTAATGTAATGACTGCTTTACAAAATACTTATTTTATTACAAACTGAATTATATAGACTTTAGTGAAATCTCAAGGGGCCATACTCAGCTCTGTAAACATTAAAGGTTAGTTCACTCAAAAATGAAAATTGTCATTAATTCCTCACCCTCATGTCGTTCCAAACCCATAAGACCTTTGTTCATCTTCTGAACACAAATTAAGATATTTTGATGAAACTGAGAGCTCTCTGATCCCTCAATATACAGCAATATAATTACCACTTTAAAAGCCCAGAAAGGTAGTAAAAACATAGTTAAAATAGTCCATGTGACTCCAGTGGTGAGTGGTGTGCGATCCACAAATCGGAGAGTTAAACTGAAGAATATCTTGTGTTTTTCTGTAGGTGATCGTGTCTGACTTGAACTAAGATGATTGCCTTTGGTCAGACAAAATGTGACAATTTTTGAATTCCACTGTCAGGTTTGGTTGGCAGTGAAAAAAGGGAGGTGCCAAAAAAGAGTATTTTATGTTGCCTACTCTGAGTGTTAAGTCTAGCAAACATGGTGTTATTGGTTTACACTACAATCATCAGATAGGATGTATCAAATTAACTTGTTACTTTGAGGTGTGGGCATAATAATATAATCTGAAGAGGATACATTTATAAATAGTAACCAATACAAAATGCTCCCACTGGAAGATCTTGGACTGAGCTATGATTAACATTCCCATTTCAAGTAATTTTAATGTTCACAAATTCAGAAGAAATGGCTTTCAGAGGAAATACTTTCTAAGCACTCAGTATTAATAAATAACTATAATAATAATAATTCTGTTCTAAATTGTTGTTATAGTTCCCATTATTATCACATACAAACTTTAATTAAAATCTTTCTCAACAAAAAGACAATAAGAAAGAACTGCTCTGAGGGTACATTTATTCAACATCTCAGGCATTTACATAAAAAAGAGATCCTTCACAGTATAGGGCATTTTATAGACATTAAATCAAACTGGATTGTAAAAATGAAAGTACAAAATTGAACAATTTACATTGACATACAAAAACAATTAGTTCACATTTCTTTCAGAAAAATGTTAGGATGAGGTTCAGTGCAAATCCCTACAGCCAGCAAACGGTGATGTCCTTATGTTCCACTTCTAGTTTACACACACGTTTGACTGAAAGGATTGGTGTTGAGGAGTGTTTAACTTGCTGTCAAACTGGTTCTGAATAAACAGATAAAAAAGAAAAGTTGTAAATGGATTTACGGCTTGTAAATTTCACAAATAACTACAAAGAAACATCAAGACATTTAAATAAGTGAGACATTTTAAAGTAGAAAGACTGAAATTGAATTTTAATGTAAAATATACTATAATATTTCTTCAGGGTTCTGTCACTTCGATCTAGTTAGGGGCTCTGAAACCCTACTGTACATGTTAAAATTTCTAAGGATCAGCATTCTCCTCTAAAACTGATTGGGCAGACCAAACCGTAAGTCGTAGAGACTTGAAACTTTGAGGGCTCATGTGAAAAAGATAACTACGTTGGGCTGAAACTAGCAAAAAACACTGGCGTCGCTCCTAATGCCACTGTATGATAGGCCGGGTGTATGATAGGGCCCCTAAACCGTTAGGTGTAGGCTCAAGTGTCTAATATCGTTGGAATCCTTGGCTCAAGGTAGACAAAATGAATGCTTCGATTTAGCTTTTTGTTCTGGAGAAAGTTTTGGGTATTTTGGGTTTTTTGAAAAACTTTTGTCCTAGGCTTTTGGCCCGATCGGAACCAAACCAGTGAAGCAAGATTCTCTAGAGTCTGATTGTCAATAATTATTAAAAAGAAGTTCAAATTTTGATTCACGTTCTCTAAGGGCTGCCAAAACATTCGACGTGGGAGGAGCCACTTTTAGTAATATGGCTATAACTCGTGAACGGAATGAGATATTTTCACCAAAGTCTAAGTCTGATTGACTTGAAAATTGGCATGCAGTGTCTACGTCAAAGGTGCTAAGACTGCTTTTGAGGACATTTGTGTATCTGGAAAAATGCGGCCGGCGACGGGCAATTAAGTTTGAGCAGCTTTCAGACAAGGTAACAGAGGCCAATCAATACGAAACTCACTGGGCCTGTTTGACTCACGGCCTAGAGAATTTGAAAGAAATCAGCCACCAGGGGGCGCCTTTGCATTTTTCACATGCTTAAAGGATGTATACCACATGTTTTTTTGGCACACGCCCACAACATTCATATTGCATGGTAGAGCTCCTCATGCTGAGCAGCTTTGCCTCACAGGGGTGTCCAACCCTGGTCCTGGAGAGCTACCACCCTGAAGATTTTAGCTCCAACCTCAATCAAACACACCTGAACCAGCTAATTATGGTGTCCAGGGTGCTAGATAATTACAGACAGGTGTGTTGGAGCAGGGATGGAACTGAAATCTGCAGGACGGTAGCTCTCCTAGTAGCTCTCTAGGATCAACACTGTCAATCGAATGGTCCCTTAATATTGGACATTATTTCAAAAACCAACTTTCGGTAACTAGTCCTAGGTTTTTGGCCCAACATCAATAAAACTGGTGCTTGTTACAGTACAGTGTCCCCATCATTACACTGGGGCATTAGGACCAACACAGACCACAGGGTGAGCACGCCCTGCTGGCCTTGCTAACACCTCTTCCAGCAGCTACCTAGTTTTCCCAGTTGGTCTCCCATTCAGGTACTGACCAAGCTCAAACCTGCTAAGCTTCAGTGGGAAACTAGTCTTGGGCTACAGGGTGATATGGCTGCTGACAACAAGAATAAACACAAACAGTCCCGAACCCCTCATATGACTGGCTCAAACAAAAATCTGTGCTCATGCCCATGTACCCATGATGAGCAATGATGGCAACCTGCAGGCATGTACCAGCCAGACAACTGCCATTGAGGTTAATGGATGTTTTTGGATTGGGATGCTGGCATGCTGGTGTCCCTATCGGGCCTTCATAGCTAGCTTAATCAGCAGGCTTCCCTTTGTCAACCAGATTAATCAGAAAGACTATTTTTTTGCTAGCCAATCTGGACCAGAGTGGAAGTCTAAGCAGTAGGCCTCCCTGCGACAAACAGTATTTTGACTCACTTTTGGCGTAATAACTTTTTTGATCCCTGTCAGAAAGCCTCCAAAGTAGTGTGGCCCATCTGCTTCTGCTGCTTCAGCTTCCTCTGAAGACGAATATCTCACAAAGCCCACACCCTTTGGCCATCCTGACGACTTGTCGATCGTGATCTGTTCATTGAGAAAAGTCTACAAATTACAAGAGCAGCAAACACATTTGAACATTACAAATTAAGATCAGCAAAGATACACGGTCATCAAGAGAAGGGCGGCAAAGTATGCTACACACTCTAAAAAATGTTGGGTTAAAAACAACCCAATTTTTTGCCATTGTGGCAACCCAGCACTGGGTCAAAAATAGACAAGGCCCAGCGCTAGGTGTCACATCGTGGCTGTAATGAAACGCATGATGAAGGAGATTCGGTGAAATAAACAATACATCCACAGAGAATACTCAGGAGAACACAACCATAAAACATACAGTGCACAGAACGAAGGAAACTCATGGCTTCAATACAAGGAACAAGAAATCGACAAGAATGGATACGGGTGTGAGTGACTTATTAACAATCAAGGAAACTAACGACAAGCTCAGGCAGACAAAACAGGAACAGAACACAGTGAAATGAAAACAAAACTGAACATACACGTTACACTAGGTTGTTTTGACCCAGCTGGTTGGGTTTAATGTTTGACCCTACATACTGAGCGTTTTTTTAAACTAAACTATAAAACTCAGCTAGTTTTAACTATTTGTGTTTTAATGCAATATATAGCCGAATGTCAAATAATGCTGTTCTCATTTACATATTTTCTACAGTGAATGACTACATGTTTCCACGGGTCTTAAAGGGTCTTAATTTGACCTTCCACAATTAAAAAAATATATTAAATTGGAGAAGAAAGTTCAATATCATGGCATTCAATTATGGCCTTATGATTTCTGCGATGCAGAAAACCTGGACAGAATTGCAGAATCCATTCATAAAAATTTAATTCACTGTATAATGTCATGGAGTTTGTCAAATTTTGGATAAATAAATCTAAAGTAGGTCAGTGCACTTAAAGGGACAGTTGACCCAAAAAATTATTTACTCGCCCTAGTGTCGTTCCAAACCCGTAAGACTTTCGTTCATCATATAAATCGATTTGAAAATGTGGAATACACCAATTGATTCATATTGATTAGTTTTACAATCTCTTTATTAACGTTGTAAAGCATCAAAGTGGTAGTTGCTTAGACTATCAATAGAGGGACAGAAACATTTCTGATTTCATTAAAAATATCTTCATTTGTGTTCCGAAGATGAGCAAAAGTCAATCAAATTTTATTTAACCATTAAAGCAGTCCAGAAAAAAGAAAAAAGAAAAGCAACATATTCCATAAACATCCGTACAAATTCAAAATATCCTTAGATCAAGATACATTTACTTGACATGCAAAATTAAAAAATAAAGTCTACTTAAGTTTTCTGAGAAATTGAAAAAATTAGGTGAGTTTATGCTTTTAGGTGAGTTTATGCTATTAAGTATCTGTCATGAACATTACTTACTGTACATTTGAATTAAGTTGATTTTTATGAACCCATTGGCAGATATTTGTTCTTGTTTTAATCCTAAAATAATTTTTACAAGATGTCTTATCTCAAACTTTAAAGGTATTTTTTGTAAAATTAATTAAAAAGTTATGGAGATCTTTCAAACTTTGAAGTGTCACTAATACAACTCATTGTGTGCTTACTTAGACATTTACAAGTAGAGAACATATTGATGTGCTGTGTTCATTTTCTTTATTTGGTCTTAAAAGGTTTTTAAAAAGGTTTTAAATTTACCTTGTTTAAACCTACAGATTTAACCAACTGTATGAAAAGTTGCTGGAATTGTCGCTATAGACGCTTTTCTGGGGGGAAAAGTCACTAATCTAGCAACAAAGTTACTAAATTGGCAACATTTGATAGTAACAAAGGAATGCAAGGAAACAAGGAGACAAACCTGGCAGTAAATACACAACAACCGACAATAAAAAGAAGAAGCCTAATAACTAACAAGACAGCTGGGAACAATAAAGACTAATCATACTACAAAATAAAAATCACAAATAATAGAGACAGAATTGATATAGATTCTGTAGGGGCATACATTTGGCCATGTAACATATCTGCCCTGTTAAAAGTGCCCGAGTACTTACATCAGATTCTGTAATTGTCCCAAACTTTTGAAAGTAGTTGTAAAAGTCACTGTTGGTCAAAAGTGGATTGAGATCTGTGACAACAATCCCATGGTCCTATGAAGACAGGTAGACAAGATGACATCAATCAAATTGCATACTTTCATCCATCCATTTTCCAAACCCCTTATGTGCATGTATAACATTATGCTGGAGCCTATATACCAGCATCATGCAAAATATTAAACTTAACACTGAATGTCAATGAAAGTCAAGTGGCACTCAGATAACGTCCTTGTTACCAGACAGGTATCATTGATATAGCTGTCCTAAATGATCACCTATATATCACCCATATATAGCCTGTAACCTGACAACTTCAAAACAAATGTGATTGTGGTATGTTGCTTTTTTTTTTATTTGTATAAGATAAAGGCTCTTTCTGCCTGTCAATCATTTTGCACACTCAAAATTTGGGAGTTGTTGATGCATTTTGGATTATTCTGTTAGGATATTTTGTGGATTATTTATGCCTACACTGCAAAAAATGCTTTTCTTACTTAGTATTTTTTGTGTTGTTTCCAGTCCAAATATCTAAAAATGCTTACATGTAAGAAGCATTTAGAGAAGCAAAAGTCGTTGCCTTGTTTTGGGAAAAAAATAACTCTTGAGTGAGTTTCTGCTTAAAATAAGCAAAATAATCTGACAATGGGGTGTTTTCTGATTGAATAAAGATAATTTTTCTTACCCCACTGTCAGATTATTTTGCTTATTATAAGCAAAAACTCACTTAATTTTGAGTTATTTTCCCCCAAAACAAGAAAAAAAAAATTTCTTGTCTAGTAAACGCGTCTTGTTTTAAGAATTTTTAGATGTTTGGACTAGAAACAAGACAAAAATACTAAGTAAGAAAAGCATTTTTGCAGTGTAGTTTAGTACTGTTGAGTTAATTTTATAATTAACAGAAATTCCGAAATAATTCCGAAATAATAACAAATTATATAGAACTATTTAATATTATTGAGTGTCACGCTAAGTTTTAATGTGGTAAGTGTTCTCATAAAGGTAAAAATGGCACTGCAAATCAATTAATTTTTAACAGTTGGTCATCTTACCCATTCTCCACATCTTAGAAACTCCTTATATTCTTCTGGAAGACAGATGTATGAACGTTTTGTGGATCCCATTGTAAAACTCTTTATACAGAATGCGTACGATAAAACAATGACTGGGGAAACGAAAGCTTATTAACTGATGAACCATAAAACAAGCAATTATTTAAAAAACTAAAATAAAACAGTTTATTAACCAACTAAAAACAGATGCAGAAAATGTAAAACTATTGGAAAAAGGCTAAATTACAAGAGGAAAAGAAACTCAGACTATACACCTGTCGTCCTCAAGTGTTGTTTGAATGGTGTGATTTTGGGAGCCAAATGAACCAAAGTAGCTCCTTTATAAGGTGGAAGTCCAGACGGATATAAGAAACTCCTCCCACAGAATCATCTGGCTGGAATGTGACACAATTCTTCAGAATTTAGGCTTACAGGTTTAGACAAAACCTCCCCCACTGCTTAGCTTTACTACCGTATATTGTACACTGTAAAAGGTTATCACATTTGACATATTTTTGTTGAAATAACTGTTTATTCATAGTTTAGGCCCCACGTTATATTAGGTGGCCTTAACTACTATGTACTTACATCAAAATATAAGTACAATGAACTTATTGTGTTCATATTGTATTGCAAAACACTTTTGCTGATATTAAAGTGAAGGATAGGTGTGGTGGTATAGGTAAGTTTAAGGGTAGTTACGGACAGGTGTGGTGGTATGGGTAAGTTTAAGGGTAGAGTTAGGGACAGGTGTGGTGGTATGGGTAAGTTTAAGGGTATACAGTTAGGGACAGGAGTGGTGGTATGGGTAAGTTTAAGGGTAAAGTTAGGGACAGGTGTGGTGGTATGGGTAAGTTTAAGGGTATACAGTTAGGGACAGGTGTGGTGGTATGGGTAAGTTTAAGGGTAAAGTTAGGGACAGGTGTGGTGGTATGGGTAAGTTTAAGGGTAGTTACGGACATGAGTGGTGGTATGGGTAAGTTTAAGGGTATACAGTTAGGGACAGGTGTGGTGGTATGGGTAAGTTTAAGGGTAGTTACGGACAGGAGTGGTGGTATGGGTAAGTTTAAGGGTATACAGTTAGGGACAGGTGTGGTGTTATGGGTAAGTTTAAGGGTAAAGTTAGGGACAGGAGTGGTGGTATGGGTAAGTTTAAGGGTAAATTAGGGACAGGTGTGGTGGTATGGGTAAGTTTAAGAGTAGTTACGGACAGGTGTGGTGGTATGGGTAAGTTTAAGGGTAGAGTTAGGGACAGGTGTGGTGGTATGGGTAAGTTTAAGGGTAAAGTTAGGGACAGGTGTGGTGGTATGGGTAAGTTTAAGGGTATACAGTTGGGGACAGGTGTGGTGGTATGGGTAAGTTTAAGGGTAAAGTTATGGACAGGTGTGGTGGTATGGGTAAGTTTAAGGGTAAAGTTAGGGACAGGTGTGGTGGTATGGGTAAGTTTAAGGGTAGTTAGGGACAGGTGTGGTGGTATGGGTAAGTTGTAGTTAGGGACAGGTGTGGTGTATGGGTAAGTTTAAGGGTAGAGTTAGGGACAGGTGTGGTGGTGTGGGTAAGTTTAAGGGTAGTTAGGGACAGGTGTGGTTTATGGGTAAGTTTAAGGGTAGAGTTAGGGACAGGTGTGGTGTATGGGTAAGTTTAAGGGTAGAGTTCGGGACAGGTGTGGTGGTATGGGTAAGTTTAAGGGTAGTTAGGGACAGGTGTGGTGGTATGGGTAAGTTTATGGGTAGGGTTAGGGACAGGTGTGGTGGTATGGGTAAGTTTAAGGGTAGAGTTAGGGACAGGTGTGGTGGTATGGGTAAGTTTAAGGGTAAAGATAGGGACAGGTGTGGTGGTATGGGTAAGTTTAAGGGTAAAGATAGGGACAGGTGTGGTGGTATGGGTAAGTTTAAGGGTAAAGATAGGGACAGGTGTGGTGGTATGGGTAAGTTTAAGGGTAAAGTTAGGGACAGGTGTGGTGGTATGGGTATGGGTAAGTTGTAGTTAGGGACAGGTGTGGTGTATGGGTAAGTTTAAGGGTAGAGTTAGGGACAGGTGTGGTGTATGGGTAAGTTTAAGGGTAGAGTTAGGGACAGGTGTGGTGTATGGGTAAGTTTAAGGGTAGAGTTAGGGACAGGTGTGGTGGTATGGGTAAGTTTAAGGGTATACAGTTGGGGACAGGTGTGGTGGTATGGGTAAGTTTAAGGGTAAAGTTATGGACAGGTGTGGTGGTATGGGTAAGTTTAAGGGTAAAGTTAGGGACAGGTGTGGTGGTATGGGTAAGTTTAAGGGTAGTTAGGGACAGGTGTGGTGGTATGGGTAAGTTGTAGTTAGGGACAGGTGTGGTGTATGGGTAAGTTTAAGGGTAGAGTTAGGGACAGGTGTGGTGTATGGGTAAGTTTAAGGGTAGAGTTAGGGACAGGTGTGGTGTATGGGTAAGTTTAAGGGTAGAGTTAGGGACAGGTGTGGTGGTATGGGTAAGTTTAAGGGTAGTTAGGGACAGGTGTGGTTTATGGGTAAGTTTAAGGGTAGAGTTAGGGACAGGTGTGGTGTATGGGTAAGTTTAAGGGTAGAGTTAGGGACAGGTGTGGTGGTATGGGTAAGTTTAAGGGTAGTTAGGGACAGGTGTGGTGGTATGGGTAAGTTTATGGGTAGGGTTAGGGACAGGTGTGGTGGTATGGGTAAGTTTAAGGGTAGAGTTAGGGACAGGTGTGGTGGTATGGGTAAGTTTAAGGGTAAAGATAGGGACAGGTGTGGTGGTATGGGTAAGTTTAAGGGTAAAGATAGGGACAGGTGTGGTGGTATGGGTAAGTTTAAGGGTAAAGATAGGGACAGGTGTGGTGGTATGGGTAAGTTTAAGGGTAAAGATAGGGACAGGTGTGGTGGTATGGGTAAGTTTAAGGGTAAAGTTAGGGACAGGTGTGGTGGTATGGGTATGGGTAAGTTGTAGTTAGGGACAGGTGTGGTGTATGGGTAAGTTTAAGGGTAGAGTTAGGGACAGGTGTGGTGTATGGGTAAGTTTAAGGGTAGAGTTAGGGACAGGTGTGGTGTATGGGTAAGTTTAAGGGTAGAGTTAGGGACAGGTGTGGTGTATGGGTAAGTTTAAGGGTAGAGTTAGGGACAGGTGTGGTGTATGGGTAAGTTTAAGGGTAGAGTTAGGGACAGGTGTGGTGGTACACAGTAAAATCCCCAGAGTTAAATTAACACTGCTCAGAGAACATTTGGTCCCACTCTACAGAGTGTTAAAGTAACACTGAATCAGTGTTAAAGTTAATGAGATAATTAAGAGATTAATTAAGTGATAATTGACCATTAGTGGTGAACACCTGATGATAATGAGTAGAATCACTGAAGGAAAGAGAAAAAGAAAAACACAAGAACTACGACTGACTATTAAAAAGACATTCAATCTCTGAAGATCTCAGCAGAGGAGGATTAAACAACTCCACAAACAGCATTACCAGCTTCACACATTACTAACCAGACAGACTTTATTTCTATCAGACGACTACAGAAGCTCTTATTGAGGTTTAGATGTTGATGTTTTATTGAAAATTAAAGTTGTTTGAAGTTACCATCATTGTGATTAGTGTTTGCTTTAATTGGGCTCTTGACCCTTGACTTGCAAACATAAGATTTTCTCTGGCTGCTGTAACTGTTCGTTACGGTGAAAATGGCAAGAAAATCTTGACGCTTGTTGTTTATGATACAGTTGTTATCATCATATAGTGCCTTATTTGCTGATCCCCTGAAAGTCATTGATTATAGGAGACTTGTGATTCGCCGTAAGAAATTCGCAGAAGATCCAGCAATGTTATCATCAGAGAAACTAAACAATTATCAAAACATTTTTACATAAGATTTGTACTGCGGTTTACTAACACATCACACAATAAGCACTTCTAACTCCTGCGAGTTTTACTCACACATAGACATCAAGAATCAGCCTATGAATCTTAACAATGGTGACAAAGCCAATGGAGGCCTTTCAGAGCCATCAGATTTCAACTAAAATATCTTCATTTCTGTTCCGAAGATGAACGGAGGTCTGACGGGTGTCGAACGACATGAGGGTAAGTAATTAATGACAGAATTTTCATTTTTGGGTGAACTAACCCTTTAAAGGCCCACTGAAGTGCCTTGAAACATGCAGCATTATTCAATGTGTTGACGTAATTTTCCCTGAAACGACTCCAGCTGTTAGCAGCTCCTCCCTTTTTTTGAAACAGCCAATAGCGTTTCGTTATTACCACAGTTTGACTAGAGCCTTTCTGTTTGGTAAAGCCAGTTTCCTTTGAATCTCTAACCGTTTATCATCATAATCTCTTCCATATCTCTTTGAAATACAGCACTCTGTGCAGAATTTTAATGGGTCCGATGTGTTTTGTTGTCTGCGCCGACTCGTGCATATGATCCGCGCTGCGCTCTCGTCTCTCTAGTCAACGGCTCTGGTCTAGACTATGTGTGTGCGGTGCGTGAATTATTGTGAACCCAGACTTCATTCGCCTCAAATGAAAGCATATTTACACCATCTGAATCGTTTCCTATCGCATGTAGTGCGCTATGTGCCGTTCACCATGTAGAAAATAGTAAATGCATGAACAACTGACCGTTTTCAGACGCAGTTCAGGGTCTATTTATAATGCAGGGGGCGGGACTTCAGATTCTAGAGCGCATTTGATTGGACAGACGATTTGATGAGAAGGTGAATTCTGCGATGATGTCATCAAAATCTGTGATTCGTTTTAACGGAAGTGAGAGACTTTAAGTTTTGAATGCTTATGTCTCCTAAATGCAAATTTTGTCATTGTTTTGGAGCACACTAGCTTATTCATAACCTTAAGGCTAAGGTAATCATACTAAAAGCTAAAAAACTTTATTTTGATTTCAGTGGGCCTTTAAAGAGCTATAAAGGGGCTTAAGTATGGCAATGGTGATATATATATATAGCACCTTAACCACCCAAAATAACCACTAAAGAACCAATTTTTTGGTTGTTTGTGAAGAAATATCAGTAAAATATTCACAAACAATTGTCATTTGTGACATATATGTTGCATTTATTGATTGATCTTAAACCTCCAAAAGACAGCAGATAAACTGAAGTGAATCTCATCAACACGTCGCAAGAAACATTAACAGCTGACTGCGTATCCATAGCATTTTTGAAACAGTCCTCTAAAAATGTAAAAATGATCTCATTCTCAAGCACACAAAAATATAGATGCCTTTACAGTGGTATGAGGAACTGACAAAAAAAATTCCATAAGCAAAAAATAACCTTGTGCATTTCAAAATATTTCTATTTGATTACATGAAAGTGGCACTACTAAATATCAGTGTCATTTGACTCCAAAATGCAGTGGTAATCTGGGTTACATCTTCCACATAAAATGCACCAGTTTTTCAGGTTTTATGGGTTCTTCCAAATAAGTTTTCTGTAGAATCCAGCAGGTGACAAAAACACTCAGCCCTGTTCACAAGAAGGAAATCAAGAAAAAGAAAATGTTACAAGCTGTGGAATCTGACCTCCCGGACATCCTGAACGCACAAGAAAAATACTGATTTAAAGGAAAATACCTCACCTCACTGCTGAGTACTCGCCTCATTGAGGGCCTGTAGTTTAGCTATGAGGAACTTCTTATCTTCACCCTCCTAAGAAACCGGATAAGATGTTACCAAGAAATAATGAATCTGTAAAAAACCCTAACCCACCCCTGTTTAGCGATTTGAGCCCTAGATTCAAGCATTAATCTATCCTGCACCGTTTGTATTGAAGACATGAATGACACATCAACACACTTGTTGTGGTGTGTGTGTGCTACGATTTTTCGAAATAATCAAACAAAACAATTTCTTGTTCTTGTTGGAACTGAATCCTATCTTGATACAAGAATCAGCAACCACATAGCATCATCCTGACAACACCCCAGAAATAAAAATAAATATTTTAAATAAAATAAAAATACAAATAGAAGTTGAAATTATATTCTTGTCAACCCTCATTGCTAAATGATGCTTATTCATTTTCTAGGTAAAGAAGTATAAAAAGTCTGCTGAACATATTGTGACCAGGTCATATTTTCTCTTGCAATAACAAATGTGCTTTATAAACACAAAGTTGGAGCAGCCAGAGAAAAATAATATTAAAAAAGTAATGGGTCAATAGCCCAACTAAAACAAACACTGATCACCACCAAACAAAACTTTCATTAAAACATTAGCAGTCTAAACTTTTGGGTAACGCTTTAGATTACGGCCCGGAAAGTACTGGTAAGTAAAGAGAATTTACAGCATAATTTTTGGTAATTACAGTGTAACTATAAAGTAATAAAGGGGTAACTATCAGGAAAATTAACACATTATTTATACTGTAGCTATTTTTTAATTAAGGGGTAATTATCCATGTAGTTACAGGGTAAGTGAATCAGCGGCCTGTAAATTAAAGTGGTTCTTGTTCCCCTCTTGTTTCGTGTAGTTACAGGGTAAGTGACACATACAAAATCTGATATCAATCGGAAATATTTATTTGAAAAACATCTTAATCCAAAACAGATTTGACACTTCTTATTAATTTTTTTAAAATAAACCTTTCATTTCAAATAATGTCCGGACAGAGAGGCACGTTTTTCCCTTTTTTGCTTCTCTTGCTTGTCTTCCTCTTCTTGTTCCACTTCTTCTTTATCGTTATTTCCACTGATGGATCATAAGAGGAATCCCATGTCTTTTGATATTTTATATTATTATTTATTAAAATAAAAAGTACAACAAAAAAAAAGCTAAGCATTCTCAAACGCAAGCAAAAGCACCCTCAGTTGAAACTGTAATATTGGCGAAACAGATTTGACAGATTTGCAAATTTGTTTCCTCTGGAGAGCGTCAAATGCATGTATTTACAGCGTGTTTTTGCAGCGGTGAGTAATGCAGCCAATCACAGATAGTTGTTGATTTCTCGAACGCGATCAGAATCTCACCGCTCAAAACGGCAGCGTTTTTAGGCTATTCAGCAGGGACGTTGTTAGGCCTATTTTAGGGGGGCTGAAGCTACGCCAAAATGTTCCTAAGCCCCCCTAAATGATAATAAGAACAACAATAACAATTAGATTTATCAATAACCGTATCCTCATTCATATTTAGACACAACAAATAATATATATCCAGCTACCAAAAAATTGCCGAAAAGTCGGAAGTTGGACAGAAGTACAAAGAGTCGTTGTGCTATGAAGATGATGCACCACGTCTCGTTGCATTGGTGTGAACTGTGGCAGCTTTCAGAGCGTTGCAGACCGGAGCGCTACTGCAAGTAACTGGAGGATTCGTCTCGTCGTTACCAAGGTTATAAACGTTAACGAAAACGATGGAATAAACGAAAACTAGGTAGGTTGTCGTTAACTGAAATAAAAATAAAAACGAGGCATTACAAAGAAACGATAACTAACCAAAACAGTAATGTGTGTTTGGCAAAACTAACTAAAATAAAATTATAGATTAAATGTCCTTAGTTTTCATCTTTATCAATGTCTTTCATAGAGCAAATAACGTTCAGCTGCATTTCCTTTCCCTGCGTCTCTCACTCACGCTCTCTCTCGCATACACACGCACACACACACACACACAGTCCCTCCCCTCCGTGCACACCGCGTCTCCATGAGAACGAGTGTTCGACGTTGAAAGCAAGTTCATGAAAGGTTGGTATCTCGTGAACACCTTTACACAATCACACATTAAAAAGTGGTATAAAAATATTTTTAATTCTGAATATAATTTTGTCAGTGTGTTAATGTCGACCCGAGAAGCGATTGCTACTTTAGAAAGTTAACTAGTCGCAAGTTTGAGGTAAAATGCACTTGGGTTGTCGATGTCAAAACACTATATAAGCTGTGATTCAAATATTAAATAATATCATTTGTTTACTCTTACACTAAATGTTTGCGGCTTCAGTCCAGATGAGTCGGCTATTGTATAGGGTAAATTTAGTATAGGGTGTGAAAAATGTACAGCTGTGGTATTTGTATAGGTTAAGCTCAATTTAGGTTTAGGTTTAGCTTATTTGTATTTTAGCTCAAAAATGGGTTTGAATACATGCGGTTCTGTGTAATTAAATAGCATTCTGTGGACAACCTATCTTATATAGAGAGGAATTAGATATAGTATGCTATAACTTTGTCATACATTTACATGAGCAGACAGATAGCATTTAAGTCATTGCTTATAGTAACTCATCAGTAAATTCCCCAATGCTGCTTTGATGTGTCTTAAAGCTAACATTACAGTAACTTTTCTTTAACGGAGTAGAAATGGAAGAAGAGAATATGTCTGTCACGTTTAACTTTGTTAACATCTTGGTTTCTTGACTGGTTGTTGACATAAGTGTAGCTCTAGATGTGAGTGCAAAGATTTTGCAAACGCAAGTTACAAATACCCTGGGGGCTAAGCCCCACCTGTCTTCCAATCCTAGTGACATCCCTGCTATTCAGTGCTGAGTTAATGCAGGCTCGCGTAACCTCTCATTAACAAGACACGATGTAAGTAAGATATTTATTGTTGACAACTTAATTTTTATAACGGAGCTTTGTGAGATCGCGATGAACTGACAAAGCAACAGCATTTTAGTGATCGTAGCGATCTTGGCTCACTGTCGAGGCTACAGTCTGTCACATTCATTGAATAAAACTATTATTGCTAAGAGGACCGATGGCCAATTGCATGCTGCAAAGTTTAGGAAGTGACATCTAAATACAAATGCCTCTGCATGAGACAGAAATATCCTCCTGAGACCCAGAATAGAGGTGTTAATGATATTTTAGCGAATTTCTCTGACAACATGCACAGTTTTAAGTCTGGATATTCTTATGAAATATGAGACATTCTTATGAAAATATTATTAAATATTACATTAAAGGGTTAGTTCACCCAAAAATGAAAATTCTGTCATTAATTACTCACCCTCATGTCGTTCGAGACCCGTAAGACCTCCGTTCATATTCGGAACACAAATGAAGATATTTTTGTTGAAAGCTGATGGCTGTGAAAGGCTTCAGATAGGCCTCCATTGGCATTCAGTACACTTATACTCCCAAGACCCATAAAAGGCACTTAAAACGTTGTTACAAAGTCCATCTCACCACAGTGACTCTACAATAATCTTACGATGCGACGACAATAGTTTTTGTTCGCAAAAAAAAATTTAAATAACACCTTTATCCAACTTGTATTGTCTTCCGTGTGTGCCTCCACGACGCATGCGCGAGAATATGACGCAGATCCGGCGTTCGGACACATGACCCAGAAGCGATTTGTTTACAATCAGAGGAAGACGCGCGTGTCTAAGCTGTTGGATTCTACATTCGGCGTAGTGCTCAAAATGGGTCTTAAGTGTGCATTTCATGGATTCCCGAACCCCGGCGCTACGTCATATTCTCGCGCATGCGTCGTGAAGGCACACGCGGAAGGCAATAACAAGCTGGATAAAGATGTTATTTTAATTTTTTTTTTTTTTGCGCACAAAAACTATTGTCGTCGCATCGTAAGATTATTGTAGAGTCACTGTGGTGAGATGGACTTTGTAACGACGTTTTAAGTGCCTTTTATCGGTCTTGGGAGTATAAGTGTACTGAATGCCAATGGAGGCCTATCTGAAGCCTTTCTCAGCCATCAGCTTTCAACAAAAATATCTTCATTTGTGTTCCGAATATGAACGGAGGTCTTACGGGTGTCGAACGACATAAGGGTGAGTAATTAATGACAGAATTTTCATTTTTGGGTGAACTAACCCTTTAATAGACCATTTGTAGCAAAATATTTGTGAAATTCCAATTATTGGTAAAAGTGAATAGTAAATAAATAATTATACATTTCTCACTGTACACTGCTATGGTGGAGCACATTTACTAGAGCACCCTCAGTGATTTGATTCTGGAACCGGGCCTGTTCTCGCGCAAATTTCATCTGAAACACATGCGAGAACTGGCATCTCTGTCTTCTAGTCTTGTTTGTTTCTCATTGCTATTATCATATATTATTTTATTGTTTGTATACTGTTGTTGTGAGCATTACAAAAATAAAAACCAACAGCATCCGACATCGGCATTACCAGAGTTTCTCGGCGCGCTCACGTCACGCTTCAAGTTACGTCAAGCGTAAACTCAACCCTCGCATACACACGCAGATGACTGCTGGTCGGAAGCGATAGTCTACAGCAGGGGTCTCCAAACTCGGCCCTGGAGGGCCGCTGTCCTGCAGAGTTTAGCTTAGAGTTTAAATTAAGCAGACTTTGTTTAATATCAAAAGCAGGTTTGGCAATTTGGTGTGAGAGTGCGTGAGAGTTGGCAACCCTGATAAAACTATTGTTGCTAAGTGGACCGTAAAGTTTCGCAAGTGACATCTAAATATAAATGCCACTCTGCACGAGACAGAAATATCCTCCTGAGACCCAGAATAGAGGATTTGCCTCTGAAGAGGACATTATATTTTAGCGAATTTCTCCGACAACATACACAGTTTTAAGTCTGGATATGAAATATGAGACATTCTTATGAAAATATTATTACACTTCTTTTTACATTACATATTGTCCCAAAACACATCAATATGCAAATTAAATAGTGTATAGATGCATTGCCTAGAATGGGAATTGCTTTTATGGCCACGTTTACCCATATATTGCGTAAAAATTTAAATGGTATATCAAATTATTCTGTATCTTTCATAACATTGAGAATCATCTTTTTACAAAGTTTGGATAAAACAAACCTTGAAGCACAAAAATTGATTGGTGAATGAAAAAAAAAATCCCATTATTTGTCTATTCATGCCTTTTAATTTGATCAATAAATGGGTTCTGGTGTCCTCTACAGAGCAGAGGATATAGCATATAACATAGGAATTTAAAAAAATATATAAATTAGTTTTTTATGCTCCAACCAATGTAATGACCAGAAAATGTTTTCTGGTTCTCAGGAAGATGACATGTTAAAATAGTAACGCATTAAAGCAATGTAAAGGCAGACTAATAGATTAATAGACAATTTGTAGCAAAATATTTTTGAAATTCTAATTATTGGTAAAAGTGTTGACTTGTAAATAAATAATCATATATTTCTCACTGTACATTGATATGGTGGAGCCGTTGCTTAGCCTATCTGCACTTTACTAGAGCACCCTCAGTAATTTCAGAAGCACCCTCTGTGATTTGATTCTGTAACCGGGCCTGCCTGTTTGATGTTTGAACTTTTAGGAACCCAAATGAGTTTTCATTAGCAGAGATTACTTATTTTTCCCCTTTATTCCCCCAATATTACATATTGTTCCCTTATACCTACACGTACTTACTTTATAGTTGCACTATAATTACCAAAAATTGCGCTGTAAATTCTCTTTACTTACGCAGTACTTTCCGGGCCGTAATCTAAAGCATTATCAACTTTTGTTAATTCTCAACAAGAGTTTTTCTTGATGTTCCATAAGGGTCATATACTCACATAGTCTATCTGTTCTTGTAACTTTTCAATTATCATCTTTTGGCCATCCAAAACTTGCATGTGAATGTATATAATGGTTCTGGAAAGAGATGGAGATGACAGTTTAAAAAATGACCCATCTCTGCTCTATACTGCAGCCAGAAAATCCATGAGCAAGGAATACTCACAGGAACAGGGCTGCAACAATGAAAAGAAAAAAAGGGTAGTCCACCAAGTGAATATAAACCCAGCTGAGCCACTCCAAACTGGGGTTCGAGCTCCCCAGACCGATGATCCACTGCTTGCCTAAGAAGAGCATGTTGTGGAGGCTCCTGAAGGGCCCACAATGTGATGAGGGCGTGATCCTAAAAAAAACAGAAGCAAACAAAACACACTGGCACTAATGACTCTTTATTATTGAAATAATTCTTAAAATATCTTGTGTGTTCCACAGGAAAAAAATAAAGTCATACAGATTTGGAACGATGGGCGAGTAAGTAAATGATGACAGAATTTTTATTTTTGAGTGAAATATCCTTTTAAAATCATAAAATGTACTTATTTTATCAACATGGTATATCTATGTGCAGAGGAAAACCTAAGGTGTGTATTAATGGTTCATTTATTTTAGTTTTTTCTAGATTTGGTCCTTTCCAGATGTCCTGGAGAGTGTAAATGTAATTTTCTGAAGAGACAAACCTCCACATTGTATATATGAGACACGTAAGGGCCCCAATGAATGAGGGTAAAAACAGGAGGCTGATGAAGAGAGTGCTCATCTGAGTGGCCCTCCAGTGTTTCCTGGGTGCTTGGAAGTTCTTCATCAAACTTGTCTATAAAGGGGGTGACACATATGCCCTTAATTGAAAACTCATAAATTTAAGTTATTTTCTAAATTGAAACAAAAGGAAGAGTTAAACCAAAATATGACACTTCAAACGTCCTGCCATTGCAACCCTGTATTGTTTTTTTTCCCCTGACCCTCTATGAAACACAAAATAAAATGTTAAGCAGAATGTCTGATCTGTTCTTTTTTTCATAATTCGAAATTTGATTGGAAGATTCAATCATTTTTTTTCACTGGTGCAGTCCCCTTAAAGGGACAACTTTGTACCTTATCATCCACCAAATATTAGTTATCATCCACCATATTAGTTATAAACTATATTGCCAAAAGTTTTGGGACGCCTGTCTTTACACAGAAATGAACTTTAATGACATCCCATTCTTAATCCGTACGGTTTAATATGGAGCTGGCCCACCCTTTGCCGCTATAACAGCTTCAACTCTTCTGGGAAGGCTTTCCACAAGGTTTAGGAGTGCGTTTATGGGAATATTAAACAGAATATTTGATGGCGCAAGCGCCATCTGTGAGGTCAGGCAATGATGTTGGACGAGAAGGCCTGGCTCCCAGTCTCCACTCGAATTCATCCCAAAGGTGTTCTATCGGGCGAGGTCAGGACTCTGTGCAGGCCAGTCAAGTTCCTCCTCACCAAACTCACTCATCCATGTCTTTATGGACCTTGCTTTATGCAATGGTGGGGCCATCCCCAAACTGTTCCCACAAAGTTGGGAGCATGAAATTGTCCAAAATGTCTTGGTATGCTGAAGTATTAAGAATTCCTTTCACTGGAACTAAGGAGCCAAGTCCAAACCCTGAAAAACAACCCCACACCATAATCCCCCCTTCACCAAACATTACACTTGGCACAATTCAGTCAGGCAAGTACCGTTCTTCTGGAAACCGCCAAACCCAGACTCGTCCATCAGAGACTGTGAGCCAGGCATTCTCATTCAACATCAGTGCATGACCTCAAAAATGCACTTGTCAATTGAATGGTCAAAAATTCCCATAAACACACTCCTAAACCTTGTGGAAAGCCTTTCCAGAAGAGATGATGCTCTTATAGCTGCAGAGGGTGGGCCAACCCCATATTAAACCCTACGGATAAAGAATGGGATGTCATTAAAGTTAATGTGCATGTAAAGGCAGGAGTCTCAAAACTTTTGGCAATATGTCGACCGCTCAAGCCGGTAATTCCAATCAAATGTCAATCAAATTTCATCTTTACAATTGAAGCAATAACGTCATTAAACTCAATCTTCTATCCAAATGAAGCCTAAAAATACTAAGAAGATCTTAACCTTTTTGAAGTAGAACAAGAGAAACAGTTTCCCAATTTGTACTGCAGGCAACAACGGTGAATACAGCACACCGAACCTATAAAAAGAGAATGCATAAAAGACTGTCAGTGAGATGCTATCTGAACATAATTTAATGTTTCTTTATGAGAAGGTGACAGTACCACACAAGTGTTTGACCATAGATGAGCTCCAGAACATCTCGTGCAATGTCAAACTCTAGTTTCCTTCTTCTCAGTATGATGTTACTAATACACATCCTGAAGGGGCAGAAAGAGTCAACAAACTCAGCTAAACATTACGGCCATTATATGGGATCACGAGAACTTACCCCCACAGAAACTCTGCCAAGATGATGTACAGCAACGCAACTATTAGATCCATTAAAACCAAACGATAAAGCTCTTGACCAACAAATGTCTCCCAGCACTGCAAGTAAACAAATGAAAACAACCCTGCGTTATTTCATATTCAACTAATAAGCTCATAGATTAAAGTTCTAAATTATCATTCTCATAAACCCTACAAACAAATTAACTGTGAGGATTGACTGCTTGATCAATATTGCTTTGAATCAGTTTGTCAAAATAATAACAACAGTGTTACTGGATTTAAAACAATGTCTTCAGGTTTCACGATTTTGGTCACCTTTTGGCCTGTCTTGATGTTCTTGAACCAATAGTAACACAATACACTAAAAATGCAACCCTTCAACAACAGGTTCCTGTGAAAGAAGAAACCGAAAGATGTTTGATGAACACTCAGACATCTGATTCTATTAATAACAACCTGTCTTGAACTGTGACGAACTGAACAGATAAGTTATTTAACATCAGTTAAGTTAATGACATAGATTTAAATGACAAATAAGCATGTCCAAAATATATATATATTTTAAATCTAGTTTCAAATGCAAGATTATTATACATGTAATCTCTGTATTCATGCTCAAGTATTACATATTTCAGCAACAAAAACAAGTATGTCTTACACATATTATGAATATCATTGAGTTTTCCAATTAAAAAATATGAGAAATATTTTTTTACAAACAAAACAACTGCTTGCGTGAAAAATTTGTGAAAAAATGTGTCTAAAAGGTTTGGAGTACTTTTCAAGATAAGAGGCATGTGCATTAAAAAGTCACACTAGAGTGAGCAGCAAATGTAAAGTGATTGAAAAGCAAAAGCAAATGAAGCATGCTAAAGTTGCTTCCTGCTGCACAGACCTTCGCTCACAGCGGAATTAGACAGGAAGTGAATAAGAATAGTATGCAAAAAAAACAATGTTAAGCAAAGAAAAAAAAAACATTCATATACAGAGTAATAGTACTCTGACCTTACAATGGACACGTAAATGTGAACACTTGGGGAGTCATAATCTTCCCCCTTGGATAACATGTCGAAGAAACCAGGTAGTAGATGACTGATGCAAGACACGACCAAAGGCAGGGTCAGCAAACGGACTGGGTCATTTTCCTGAATAGATATGCACACACAATTTATCAAATAAAGTATTCAAGATCATATATCAGGCTCATTCTAAGGAAACGCCATTTCAGACTGAAAATGCTATTTTAATTTTAGTTTTAATTGTCACAGCATAACAAGGTTCAGCAAAGAAAAAGGAATTCAAAAATGCATTTCAATAAAATTAAAGTTTTCTATATAACCCATAAAAATGTAACCTGATGAATGGGGACAAATCTGCACATTTGCATTTACAATTGAAAGACTTATTGTATGACCTATTTTACAGATTAAGCGAATAACTTGTTTCACAGCTAACCTCTTCAAAACAATAACAAAGGTGTAGATGGATGATGCAGTGATTGAGCATGGAATCATGGAAATTGTCGTCATATCGATGGATCTAATAATGTTTATGGGGAAATAATGTTTTCTTTAACATGACTGTGGTATGAAGCAGGGCGCGATTACTAATAAGAGACATATCAGCACCACACGCAAGTCCCAGGGGATATAAAGAAATGAGGACATTTCATTCTACACTGTAAAATCCAACAGTGATTCTAACTAACACTTTTTAGTTAACTTTACTTAGTGTCTTAACTCAATTGAAAAAATCTAGTAATCTGTACTATTCACATACTATTCCTTGTTTACTCAGAAAAAACAAGTTAAGATTAATTGATTGGTTTGAGTGCCATTTTGTTAAGCAAAAAAATAAAAAAAATAAAATACCATTATGGTGATAAGTGTTCACTTTGGTTGAGCACTTGGAACATTTATATTATTAAAACTCTCTTTCTAATGCAGCGATGCAACAAGAAATCACAGTTATTTGGTTTCAAAGGAAGAGAAGTAATAAATAGGTTGCTTTTAAAAGTTGACCTAGCTTCTGACTGAATAATTAACTATAGTTAATGAGTCAGAAATTAAGATCATCTTTTAAAATTAACCTATGTAATATTTTCCTTTGTCATATAACGATCATTTACAATTGTATTGCTAACACTTACGTCATAAACACCTGTGGAACTTTTAAATGAGTTGATATAATCCCTCTATATTTGTAACAAAAGATATTGCAGCTGATCATGCTTGAGTCACACACAGACTTCAACATTCAGCATGCAAAACACAACAATGGTAACATCTATGGTAGCTAAACTAAGTCAAGAGTAAACCTAAATTAAAAGATCAAGTACTCTCTACAGCTCTTTTTTAGCCACTAGAACTCTTGCGTAAGTGAACTATACTAATTAAGCATTTGTTAGCACAACATACTATTCCTATTTCACTTTACTTGTTTTTTTTAAGGCAATCGGTTTGCATGCTTTTTTCAAGTAAGTCTAACTAATTCGATTTTACAGTGTACCGAACTACCCGCAAGTGCTGAGTTACTACTCATACAGGTCAGTTTATTTGATTAATTAAAATTGTGAGGAAACTCAATGCTGTTTCACTTGGTCTCCACTATCTAAACTGCATTTGCGTGTGTTTAAATTTATGTTATTCTGTGTGTTAGTTTGTTGGCTGTATGAGACTTGCAGTAAGCTACATCAACATTAGAACATCATACTGAAGATATTCTAAAATGTCATCGTGTTGAGCTACATAACATTGATTCGTTTTATGTACATTTGCTCACCTGTCTAATAAAGCACATGCATGGCATCTCTGTCAAGTCAAATCTCGAAAACGCCACGTCGATACTGGTCCTCTTTTGATTTCTCAATTTGTTCCAAAGTCTGCTTGCAATTGACCATAATGTTTTAACGAAACTACAACAGCCACTAGACATTACACATTTGTCCACGTCTGTTGCCATGGTTTCTACGGCAGTAAAAGCGGAAACCGAGGGTAACGCGGATATAATGCCATCGACAGGCGACTCCCCCATACGTCCCGGTTCCTTGGTTACAATTGCAATTTTCCAACGATTTACAAATAGTTTTTTTAATTTGGAATATTGTAAGTACTCAACTGAACAAAATATATAACACTGGCCTAGTGGTTTTTGGATATTTTACTGCAAAAAAAATTACATATTGCACCTTTAATTTGATCAAGTGCTGTATAACTACAAATGGCATTGTTTCTTGAGAATGAGCACAGAATTTCTGTCAAATTTGCTAAATTAAAACACCCTAAAAACAGCTCATAAAACTAGTCCAGAGGATAGACAAAGAAAAACAGTTAACCAGATAATACATTTGAGAATAAAGCTGTCTGCAATGAAATGAGGCAGCAAAAATAACCGGTGTGTGAACTGAACAGGATGTGACTGATCGTTTCCACCATTAGTTGTGTGATTTCTTAAGTGTTAAGTTTCCTGTTGTCTATTCGACACTTTGACCCGACCCTTACCGACTTTTTGGCAATGTAAGGATGGATGTAGTAAACAGCCATCATGCAGGCAGCAATGCAACCTAGGCAAATGGTCCATACTAATAAGTGTACACTCAACCAGCCCAACGTTGAACTCAAGTTCCTCTTCGGTTTTCTGCAGCTGAGCTCTGACAGCATCTCCTAAAACACAAACATTCAGCAGAGTGACTCAAATCTCAACATGTTAGTATGTATTGTTAAAGCTGAAGTGTGTACATTATGCACCACAGAATTGTCCCTGTCTTTCATTGTTTGGACAAACAGGTTATCCTGCTTCAGACGTTCCAGCAGTGGTTTTACTGATGTTGCCAAGTCAGTTGTTTGAAAAAAAAAGACAAAGAAAAAAGTTGAAAGTGCTACAGGGTTTACACTTTTCAGAAAGTCAGCCGACAAATTGCTTGTGCAATGGGCTTGGAGGAAGTATTTTTACATCAAACAAATGACAATAACACTACACAGGAACAAATGAGTAACACAATATTAACATTCCAGTAGCTACTCATTACTAAGAAGAAACTGATTAACAAATAAACAAGTAATAGCAATCTGTCGAATGGATAGTTCACTATTAACTAATCACTCCTGTTATACCTCACAACTACTATAGGAAACTATACACATTTTCATAGTTTTAAAATTAATATCATGGTAATCCACTAGTATTCAAGTCCTTCAGAAGGAGTTACTAATTATTTTTAACAGTATTATAAAGTGAAAAGCCCTTAGCTAGATCAGTAAATAGTTCTATCTGAAGAATATGTACAACTGATTATGTAAGTGATTAAATGTTCAAGTAGTAGTCAAAATGTTAATTTGTTTTGCATTAGTTATTGATTAGTTTAAACTGTGTATGTTTTTTTTTTACTAGTTCTCGTGAAGGTTCGTTCTCTAGTTAGTGATTAGCTTACAGCAATAGCATGTTTTACACATTTGTTCCTGTGTGGTTATTCTATAATGAAACTGTATTTTAAAGTGTTACCCAAATGACTCCCATCACTAAAACCAGCATAAGGTTGTTGGTGGTTTTTTGGAACATTTGAGGTGGTTTCTGGGTGGTTAAAGTGGTTGACTGCAGGCTGGAGGGTTTTTCTGAAGGCAGGAGATCACAAATGGGGAGGGCAGGACCGACAAACTGAAGACATAGGGAGTCCTTAAACCTAACCCTATAAAAGCTTGAGTACACTTCATTTTCCACATTTCCCTCCGTAGAGTGCACAGTAGGCGCACAAAATATTCAGAGTACAGTCCATTGAAAGTGAACGACGCCGTCAAAGTCCCTTTAATGTCAGGAATAGGATGAGGCGAGAACTCAGAGATCCAGAGAAATTGACTTTTATTTGACAAAAATCAAACAAAACAAAAAACTACCCCATTGGGGAAAACAAGACTGGCGACTAGACAGAGTAAAAGAATCAAGCAGGGCAGGACACAAGCAATACATAAGACGACGAACTAAAGTGACAGCACCCTGATATTTAAGGCAAGTCCATTTCACTTGGCGCCATCTTTGAAATGCATCTCGTGCAGCTGTTTCAGCCATGCAAGTACAGCTCCTATCTCTTTGAATGGGCAAACATCAAATTCTCTAAATTTCAAATTTCGAATGACCAGTGAAATCTGACAAGTGTCTCATAAATTTTTTGAGGATGTGTGGTCATGAGCATGTGTCTCAAAACACTGACTGTTACCATAGCAACCAGAGCTTCTAACCGCAGATGTAGTGATGCATTAACTTTATCAATAGGTGATTTGTTCATTTATTCTGAAGGCGGGACTTATTGCGCCATATTGCACGTTGCACTTTCTCCCATTCAGAGTCATTTGAGTGCACCGTCTTTGCAAATCTAAAGTCTTCGAAGTGATGATTTTGAGTGTTCAAATCACTTGTACATATGCTAGAAAAATCGAGCTGCAAGTGTATGTTAGCGAAATGTGCTGATGGAAATTATGTGAACTGTCTTGAGCAAAATGCGGAAAAGGGATTTATACTTTTAGCTTTACCCGAACTGTCTTGTAAAGCCCGGGACACACTGCACGATTTCCGGCTCTCCCAGACAAAAGATTGCCATTGTGAAACAATCGTGGCGATTTCTGTGATCGTGGCTCCTAATTGTTGGTCCTATGTCGTACAGTGAGAGAGGTTCAAAGACAGCCGTTGTCACAGTCTTGCGACCAAAGATTGCCTACGATAATTTTCTGACAGTGTCAGAAATTCAGCATGATCACCACACGGTGTGTTTGCTGTTACTGACCAGCCAATAAAAATGAGACATTAAATCAACGCGACATGGTGCTAAAACTTAAAAATTTCCCTTACTCTTTTGCCACATCCTCTTTTTTTCAGCACACATAAATACTACAACTGCCAAAGTGTGATTCATCATGGTCTTTTTGTTAACCACTAGCACACGCAGACAACATTTTATTCTTCTATAGAAACTTGCATCGCCTACGAGTCAAAAGATGTCATCATCATATAGTCTGCATGCATGTCGTACCCAAGTTTAATAGATCCATGTCGCACAGAGTGTGATTTGTAATTTGTAGGGTTTTGGAGTTGGAAGTCCCCCTTTTTTGAGTTTCATGAAATTCTCATGCTCTTTTTGGAGATCCCCGGCCTGCAGCTTTATCTCATTAACCTTGTGTTAGATTCATATGCTAAGCCTTTAAAATCAGTCATTATACATGACTGAGCTGCATTAGAGAAGACAGTGTTATCGCTATATCAAAAAAGACTCAAGTTTCTTAACACATTAGACACATTCTTAATTCATATGGAATTCATATCTGCGTAACGTGAATGAATTGGTTCTCACTGAAGCTCAAAGTGCTGCGTAACACTAGAATGAACCTCATTGGTTCTCACTGAAGCTCAAACGTGATGCGTAACACAAGAATGAGCCTCACTGGTTCTTGCTGAAGCTCAAACGTGCTGCTTAACGCAAGAATGAACCTCATTGGTTCTTGCTGAAGCTCAAACGTGATGCGTAACACAAGAATGAACCTCATTGGTTCTTGCTGAAGCTCAAACGTGCTGCTTAACGCAAGAATGAACCTCATTGGTTCTTGCTGAAGCTCAAACGTGATGCGTAACACAAGAATGAACCTCATTGGTTCTTGCTGAAGCTCAAACGTGATGCGTAACACAAGAATGAACCTCATTGGTTCTTGCTGAAGCTCAAACGTGATGCGTAACACAAGAATGAACCTCATTGGTTCTTGCTGAAGCTCAAACGTGATGCGTAACACAAGAATGAACCTCATTGGTTCTTACTGAAGCTCAAACGTGCTGCATAACACATGAATGGGGTCCATATTACTGCTCTTAGGAACTAATATGTATCTTTATACGGTACAAAGAGTTCCTTTTAAAGGTACTTCCCCAGTGACAAGCTGTTGTACCCCTAAAGTTACGATTTATGCACACTTTATCTGCACTTCATTGTTCATACATATCTTCAAAACATATTTGTGTATGATATACTGTAACGCAGTTATTAGAGCTGTGGAGCATGAAGTAGTTTTAACATGAATGAACTCATTATGTCTACAAACCTTCAGCTGAGTGCAGATGTTCACCGCCTGCAGTTTAACAGACCTTTTCCTGCTGACTTTAAAATCCCAAGAGCAGAAAACCTTTAAAGCTAGGTTACCAGTGGTCTTGAATGTGCAGAAACTCTTTCCGAATGATTTAGACATGCTGAAAGGAAAAAAGAAAAACTCATTCAGTCATGGGGCAAGCTAATGATGTGAATGTTAATTAATACAATCAGTATAGAAAATAGACAAACCTGTAAACAAGCATTACACATGTGACAAACATGCCTGTTCCCATAGTAAAAATATACGCCAGGGGTATGTTGTAATTGTGATGACACTTTTTAGTTTCAGCTTGGCAGTTTCCACTTGTGGAGTTGGTATAGTGGCCATAAAACATCACAGAGTCTGTGAGAATACCCTTTTGAGGAACAAAAAAATGGTAGCATCCGATAATATGAAGCAGGGAGTTTACTTAAATTCACAGGGAATGGAAGAGATTTCCCTTCCCATGCCCAATGAATCAGCTATGCCATAGAGCAGGGGTTTTCAAACTTTTTGATGCCAAGGACCCCCAAATATGATGAATCTTTTATCATGGACCCCCTTCCTAAAATCCATCTATATATTTTTATGTATGAAAAAATATTTAAACTGTGTGACATTATAAATACCACATATTTTTTCCAAACTTAAATTGGCCATACTTAATGTTGGATATATAAACCTGAAGAAGAACATTTTCAACTAAAAATTATTTGTATAAGCAATTTTCAGAATAAATGTATCTAAGCAGCTTACGTCTTGCGTTAAGAACCCCAGTGAGCAAGATAAAGGGGATTTTAGTGAGAAAAACTCACCAGAAAGATACAAAGCAAACATATACAATTCTGGGAAGTATGTATGGCAAGAAAGGAGTGAACATTTAGAAAGGAAACGGTTATAATGTTTGCTAGACTTTATAAATTCTTGTTTTGTCTTTTCTGGGGACCCCTTACAACCTTCTGGAGGACCCCTGGAGGTCCCTGGACCCGAGTTTGAAAACCCCTGCCATAGAGGTTCTAAAAAAAAAAAACAGCGACCCTGATATAAAGCACTTGCTTTCTAAAATATACATCCTTACCGTGCCAGTAAGCATCCAGAGGTCAGTGTGTTCATTATTTGAAGGTGGAGGTGGAGGTGGATTTGAGATTTGTGGTAAGAGCAGGAAAAGGCTGTTGATGAGGAACAGGAGGATGTTGTAGTGTAACAGTCTTCTGAGGAAGATGAAATAGGACAGGACCCCGGTGCCAAAGCGAGCACTGATCTTTTTAAGCACTTTCTGCCAGAGCTGCATGGATTTCTGCTGGGAGACTCTACCTAACCAGCAACCACACAAAACCTATGCATCAAAAAGAAATGCAGGCAGGTTTAAGAAGTGTTATTTTCAATATCAACCTTCAGAAATCTAAATTTAAAGAATTTAAAAATTTAATTTTCAACAGTGATTTACACTAATCAGGCATGACATTATGACCACTGACAGGTGAAGTGAATAACACTGATTATCTCTTCATCATGGCACCTGTAAGGATTTGAGCGAGTTTGACAAGGGCCAAATTGTGATGGCTAGACTGGGTCAGAGCATCTCCAAAACTGCAGCTCTTGTAAGGTGTTCCCGGTCTGTAGTGGTCAGTGTTTATCAAAAGTGCTCCAAGGAATGAACAGTGGTGAACCGGCGACAGGGTCATGGGCGGCCAAGGCTCAGTGATGCACGTTGGGAGCGAAGGCTGGCCCATGTGGTCCGATCAAACAGACGAGCTACTGTGGCTCAAATTGCTCAAGAAGTTAATGCTGGTTCTGATAAAAAGCTGTCAGAATACACAGTGCATCACAGTTTTATGTGTATGGGGCTGCATAGCCGCAGACCAGTCAGGGTGCCCATGCTGACCCCTGTCCACCGCCAAAAGCACCAACAGTGAGCACGTGAGCATCAGAACTGGACCACGGAGCAATGGAAGAAAGTGGCCTGGTCTGATGAATCATGTTTTCCTTTACATCCCGTGGATGGCCGGGTGCGTGTGCGTCGCTTACCTGGGGAACACATGGCCCCAGGATGCACTATGGAAAGAAGGCAAGCCGGCAGAGGCAGTGTGATGCTTTGGGCAATGTTCTGCTGGGAAACGTTGGGTCCTGCCATCCATGTGAATGTTACATTGACACGTACCACCTACCTAAGCATTGTTGAGACCATGTACACCCTTTCATGGAAACGGTATTTCCTGGTGGCTGTGGCTCTTTCAGCAGATAATGTGTCCTGCCACAAAGCAAAAATGGTTCAGGAATGGGTTGAGGAGCACAACAACGAGTTTGAGGTGTTGACTTGGCCTCCAAATTCCCCAGATCTCAATCCAATTGAGCATCTGTGGGATGTGCTGAACAAATAAGTCTGATCCATGGAGGCCCCACCTCACAACTTACAGGACTTAAAGGATCTGCTGCTAAGATCTTGGTGCCAGATACTACAGCACAACTTCAGGGGTCTAGTGGAGTCCATGCCTCGACAGATCAGGGCTGTTTGGCAGCAAAAGGGAACCAACACAATATTAGTTTTAATAATATTAATAATGTTATGCCTGATCGGTGTACGTGACACATGTGTCCCAAATTCTGGTTAAACAACTCAATTTACCTATACTTTATTTAATCTTAATGTAAATCTGAAAGTTACGTGTAAAAAGACAGTGACCTTCAGAAAGCAAGTTCGAAGCTGATGCCAGTACAGAGCTCTGTTAGCAGAGAGAGGCTGTTCAGCCTCCGAACTAAAGCACAAAGCTCTAAAAAAAAAAAAGAAGAAGACCCATTCAGTTACACAAAGACTTGTACAAAGAAATTAACCATTTCAACACAAAGAACAAATGAATGATTGGATGAAAATAATTTTTAAAAATATGCACTAATGGTATATAAAAGTCTATAGTCTAAAAGTGCTATAATGAATTCTGTACCTTATCTGACGTTTCTCAGCGACACTAAGGGGCATTTCACGCAACAGACGCACACATTCACCTGCAGACAAATCTTGTAGTTTATTCAGCATCTCCTCCTTTTGGGTCACTAGGACCAGGACACAGAAACAAAGTCAGTGTCATTTTCCTGAGGTCCACTTTAATGTGAATAAAGTTTTCACCTAATAAATTGCACCATTTTCTCTCTCTTTCTTGTTGCTAAACAAAGTGCTGTCATGAAACTCTAGATGGCGCAGGCTGATCGGTGCTAAAATCAATCTGTTTGCAATCACATCATTCTCTATAGGGCATAGCTGATTGGTTCCTGCTAGCCAATGAGCTCGCTGCTCAACCTTTAAATATTTGGTCAGCAGCTGCTATAGAAACTGCAGCGGGCTTTCAGAAACCCTCCCCCTTCCCCAGCTCCACCTGTATAGATCTGCTATGGGTAATTCTTGTGCGCTTTATTGTACACAGCAGCGTGTCGCTCATATCATGAGGAATTTGATTCTTCATGATTTACGCCCTGTTTGATTGAAATGATTGGCATTGTGAGTGTGTAACTGCTGCAAACCGGCATCAGCGTATTCCTCCGACTCTCTAAAGACGTCCTGGTTTGCAGTGCAATGAGTGGTGGAGACAGTGTTATGTGGTCGGCGTCTTCGCGGTTTGGTGGATCGGCTCTGGCACTGGGAGAGTGCAGCTGTCTGATTCCATCCTGAGAAAAGGCATGGGTCAGGCAAAGGGAAAAAATAATATATCATAAATGTGACACTGTACAGTTAACAGTGGAAATAGGGTTAGTAAACACATTGCTATAAAGTAGAGAAGACTATGCTGTTTTGAGCCTCAACGTACAGTAGTTCTGTTACAAGTAAATACAAGTAGATTAATGTATAAATAGTAGCATTCATTTTAAAGAAAATATTTAATGTGCAGCATGTTGTATGCAAGATTTATTCAAATGGATCTGAAGGGAGAAATGTTACCATTTTTATGTCATTTTCTTTCACCAGCGTTTTATGTAATTTTAGGGTTTTCTGTACAGGGGACAGAGGGGATATTGCATTTATACCACTGTATATGGGTACGGGGGGGGGGGGGGGGTAGGCCAATATTACATAAAAAAAGGTCATATTCCTCTATTCAGATCCATTTGAATAAATCTTGCCTACATGATACAGACAAAAATCTTTTTTCCAGTATTTTCTGGAATCTAGTGGAAACAGCCAAAACTGTCTGCAGGGTGCTAGAGCACACAAGTTATACACTTTCAAAAATACATTTATAACAAAAAAAATAATCAAAAAGTGCCTCTTATTATTACAGCTCAGACAACATATACTTAAATGTTTATCACTTTTCGCAGTGTTTTATGTAACTTCAAAGGGTTTCCTGTAAAATTACACCAAAATTGTGTATTTAGACCACTGTATGTGGGTATGGGAAGCTTTCTAATTTGGGTAGGCCAAATCCAGGCATAAATGGTCCTAGAGTAATTTAGTGTAAATAAGTTACTTTGTGTAAAACAAAAGTAGAGACTCTAAGCTTTCAAATGGTACCATATGAGGTCAGAGCTCCTCCACAGGGCACTTTGTACAAAATGCAAAATGAAAAGTTTTTCATTTTAAATCATTACATTTTAATATTCTTTTGTTGTGCTTTAAATAAGTATACATATTTAATGTGTTGACTAACATACTCTCGTAAAGCACATGTAAAGTACTTTATTTTAATTTAAAAATACATTTTAAGTGTACTAAACTGCAACTACATTACAAACGTCACAAATATTTTTTAAATTACTTTAATTTTTGAAATTACATTTTGTTTATCTTAAATGCTTGTCAGTACATTCAGCAGCACACTTTAACCATATTTCAAAAACAAACCAAGTAAATATGTAATTACTTTTAAATATGTACTTAAGTCCTATAGGTGGGTCAAATACTGGGCACTTTAAGTTTCAACTAATATAATTTAATATCAATTTAAATTATAATAAATTTTCATTTAATTGCACATGGCATGCAATTAAATGATTAAGTTTAGTTCACACTTAAGTATATTCTTTTAAAAGTGAATTATTTCCGTTCCGTCATAAGTAGACTTTTTAAAATGTAGGTTAAAAATTTACTGCTTTTTCAGAAGGGTTTGTTTGCATATACTATTATTTTGTTAACTTTGTTATTACGTTTGTAATGTTTTTTTTCAGCTATGGTTTTTGGTTTAATGTTAATTGTAAGGTGTACAAATCCATGGAAGATAAAGCATTCTCTCACTGATGGAGCGACTTGGCATGGAGGACAGAACCCTCTGCGTTGAAGAGGACCAGCTATTCCTCTGCAGGGTATTTGTGTGTTTGGACTCATGGTAATGCTGTGCCTCTAGGTCTTCTTGATCCAAATGTGTCAGATCAACTATAAGTAAAAAAACAAAACAAAAAAACAGTAAGTTATTACTTCCCAGTGTTTTATTTATGGTTTTCACACCAGGCTGTCTGTATGCTGTGTGCCCACATCTCACTGCTCTGTATGAACTCCTAACAGCTTCCAGCTCAATCTCGTCTTCATATTCATCTCCACTGGAAATCCTCTCCATGATCAGGGATGCAGCCATCCAGACTGTCTAGAGCTGTGTGCATCAGAGCAGAAACTGTTGTGATGATGGGTCATTATAAAGAATGAACTTCTTTATTAAGGTGCAATACTTGCCTGGGATTTTCTTCCCAGAGGATGTCTTAATTAAATAAACCATATGGATGAAGCATAAAAACAAACACAATGTGTAATCAAGCCTTAAACGCATACCTCGGGTCTTTATCGACCCGGGATGTCATTCACTACACCTTACCCCTCATTTTAATGTTTTTAAAGTTAGACATCAACCTTCTTAGTTTTCCTCAATCTATTGTTAAAAAAAATTAAAATAAATTGTTAAAAAGTGTATAGCGACCCGAGGTGTGTAAGTATATTTTTTCTGCTCAATAGTAATTGAATCTTTGCTGACTGAATAAGTGCAGTTCATCTTTATTCCACAAGGAGGCAATGTCTGACACACAATGATGAAGTGACGTTTCACACATAGTTACCGCAGACAGAAAACAAAAGAATAGGAAGGATCATCAGCAAAACTTGAAATGGCTCAGAGATTTACAGCAAAGTGAATCCTTAAAGTTCCCAAAGGCAACAAAATATGCATTAGGATAGTTTTATACTAGTACTGCGGCAGGTTGAGATCCATCTGTGTTAGATATAGATCCGGGTCCCTGAAGACCCAAATATGTAATATAATGACGATATGTTGAAACATTCATGCAATTAATTTGTCAAAATCAAATTCACAATATCATAACATAATAAACGCTACTCTCTTTACAATAAGGTTTCATTAGTTAACATTAGTTAATGTATTAACTAACATGAACTAACCATGAGCAGTACATTTGTTACTGTATTTGTTCATCTTTGTTAACGTTAGTTAATAAAAATCCAGCTGTTCATGGCTTGTTCATGTTAGTTCACAGTGCATTAACTAATGTTAACAAGATTTTAATAATGTATTAGTAAATGTTGAAATTAACATTAAAAAAGATAAATAAATGCTTTATACGTGAAGTTCATTCGTTTATGTTAACTAGTTAACTAATGTTAACTAATGAAACCTTATTGTAAAGTGTTACCATAAATAATAGTTTGATGTGTTATTGGGGTTGAAAAAAGGTTGATGTGATATTGCTTAATTATATCACAAATTATAATATACAAATCCAGATCTCATACAAGTACTTTTTTGCAACAATTTCTTGAACATTTGTGAGCATTCATTTTAGTGACATCTTTGACACAATCCCATCCCTCATTAATTTCTGAACCGGCACATTAAATAAATCAAATTAGAAAAAAAGTTATTGATTGCATCTGAGGTTTTACATTCAATCACATTAATGATGTTAATAAATACATCAGATAATGCACCGGCAATTTAGTAATATCCCAGCAGTTGTGGTCTTGACCCAGTCTTGAAAAAAAATCCAGAGTCCTCTTAGTCTGAGACCAAGACAAGACAGAGTATATGTGGATGAGACCGAGACAAGATCAAGACCTTCAAAAAAGGTACTACAACACTAAATATAATATTAACAAAACAACAGGCCACCTAGTGTAGGCTACATATAGAAAGTACACTTTCACGTCCGTTTCTTAACACACTTAAGCACACTTTTAAATAGTTCACTTTGTAATAATGTCAAATTAAAAGTTCTACTTTTAAGTACTTTACATGTGCTTTTAGTCAACACATCAAAATGAGTGCATCTTTAAATATTTTTAAAACATGAGTTAAAATGTATATTAATGTACTAAATTGCAACTTCATCATTACAAATGACATTAAAGTATATTTTAGTTTGCCATAAATGCTTGTCAATTCGACAGTAACTTTAACAAACATTGCATTTGCATTTAATATAATATAATATAAACTACAATACATGTTTATTGGATTGCAGTTAACATGCAATCATGTGTCTGAAAGCATGGCATTATGTTCACACTGAAGTACATTCCTTCAAATATAATATTATTTCCGTAATATTAGCTGTAGAGCTAATTTTAGTTTACATCAAACCCCTTTAACAACACTCCTCTTAGATAGAAAAGGCACATATGACAGCTGTCCGGAGAAAAATACCAACAATTATGATACTCACCTTATCAGCTGCAGGTGCTTCAAATACAGTCTAAAGAAAATACGATGTACAAAGTTTGCATACATATAAAAAAATGAGCGGCTCGTAGTTTAACAATAAGCATTCTGGGAGTGAGCAGAAGCACTTCACAGTTGACAGACAGTATACAAAGTGACAAACCACAGTCAGCATGCAAGGGAGGAAGAAACACTTTTTTTTTTTTTAGGTTACGTTGGTACTATTTTCACAAGCAGCCCGCGGTGTATGTAGATAGAAATGGCTCATTCTAAGGTACTAAAATCATAACTGTTAGCTATTTAAGGTCTTTATACTCCACTGAAAACATGTATATTATATTGCATTTCTGTCAATAGATCCTCATAAATATTACACACTGCACCTTTAACGGTCAATCAATGAGTCTATAGATATCTATAGGTTCTGTATATAGATTCAACTGATTTGCATTTTCTCAAAACAGATAATATTTGCAATTTGTGAGCACAGAGCAGGATATATACGAAACAATTAATGCCTGCATGCGTCAGAGATGCATCAGGAGGAGAGAGACAGGCATGTCACATTACAGTATAGTGTGTGATACTGTAAACCGTCGTAGAGACTGCCACCTTACTGTAACTGCCGTGCAGATTCAGTCACATGGTACAGTGAAAATATTTGTACTGTATCGGCAGCAAACTCAGTTGCAGTGTCTTATCTTAATTTCGTGAACTTATATTTTTGACTTATATAAGTGCATTACTGTAACATCTGCAACCAGGGTGATTTAAATCATGTATCTTGCTGTCCAAAAGGAAGATGCGTGATGCTGGATGAACGAATAACAAAGACTTTAATAAACACTGAAAGCAATACTACAACTAATGTAATGTAAAAGGCACGATATGTAAGATTTTGGGGTTAAAATATCCAAAAACCACCATAACAATGTTATATGTGTGAGTTGTGTTATATGTATGAGTTGTGAGTTAAATCCAGAGAAATGAGCGATTTTAACCAGGACATGGATCGTATCGGACCGTATCATTCACATGTTACCCTCGATTTTTTAACCATGGAAACACCAAAGATGCTTTGATGTGTTTTATTAGACAGGTGAGCAACTGTTTGGAGACATTCTTCGACAGAAAACTGATCATGTTATACAGCTCAACACAGTTGGTCTTATTGTTTAAATCTAGTTGTCTTGATTTACCGCGAGTACCATGTTTTACCATGCCTAATATTGGGGTTCTTCACTTTGCCACACCGGCGGAACCGTCTGTAGATCCTATAGGCACCCTTGCAAAAGAAGCGGTTCTGAGGAACCACCCAGGATTCCGGAGGAACCCTTCCTTTAGGAACCACCTTGGGTGCTTCAAGGCACCATTTCCCAATGTAACCCCTCTCTTCCCCCTCTCTTCCCCCTCTCTTCCCCACTCCCTCCCTCCCTCCCTCCTTTAAGTTGACTTCCTGTACTGTATGTTGAATAGGAAGTAGACACTCATAGTGAGACCTACACCCATGGTTATGTCAGCAAACAGTTCTTCGCCATCAAGAAAAACCGCAATGCTGCTTTCACCAAATGGGTCTCCTGTAATCATGTTGTGAGGTTCTGTGGAGGCTGTTGTTTGAAAAAGAGGGGTTAAGATAAAATTTCATTACAAAACCTTTACATGTATTCATTTTCCACATACATTTATCCAAAGTGACTTAAAAATAAGGAACATCAAATGCAACTGGTCACAAAGCTTATAATATACATAATATACAAGGCCATTTTGTTGTTGTAGTAGTGCCTTTTATGGTTGTGGAGCAGTTAATTGCACAAAATCTCTAGCAATAACTGGCATAATACTGGCAAAACTGTAAGCTGATTATTTGAATTATTTGCCTGGAACGCTACAAAGTCCTGAGTCGTAGTTTGAAGTTGTAACTTACGGGCTCAAAACGGTCTGGAATGCAGCAAAAGTAACTTTTTATGGAAAGTATGTGTAACATTACTTTTGTGTATTTTTTTTTTCTTATCTGGCCTGGGCTTGCTTATTTGTTTTAATAACAAATATATATAGATATTTTTGGCAAATGTAAAGGCCCTTTCACACACAAAGTGAAATTAATAAAGGCCAAAGTATAGGCTACTTCACTTTTTACACGTACGCAAGGGTTAGCGTACAGTGCGCGTGCCGCAAATTTTGTCATCAGAAGAGTATCCGCGCTCTTGATTTTTGCAACAGGTCACACAAGCACATTTCATTTTTGGCAGGGGTTGTAACTCATGGCGAGAGAGTGCTCAAAAATGCGCATGCGTTGAACGCCTGTGTACGCGTACGAGTCAAAAGAAGTATACTTTGCAAGGCTGTGCGTTTATGGCAAGCCGTTTTGACTCTTATTCATTCCCAGGATTTCTTGATATCAACAATCAGTATTTCTGATATCAAGAATTTATTGTTGATATCAATATCATTTTTTAGATATCTAAAATGGTCTTCTTACTAGTAACAATCACATTCATGATATCAAAATATTATTAATATTTTTACTAGTAGCAATTCAATTGTTGGTCAAGAATAGACATTTGCAGCAGTAACCACATAATTATTGATATAAAAAAAAAAGTTTTTTACTAGTAAGAATTGTATTCCTGATATGTGAAACTGGAATTTCAACTAGAAATCAATTCTTGATATCAACAACTGAATTTGAATGGCAGCCTATGGTGACATTTCACATACAATTAGATATATCAAGAATTAGCATTTTAACTAGTGAAAATGTAATTGTTGATATCAAGAATTCATGCCCTGGGAATGAATAAAAGTCAAAACGGCTTGCCATAGTGCGTTCACCTGTGTGCATATGCTCGCGGACGCGTAAAAAAAAACAAAGTAGGAAATGCTAGTTCACGTCAGCAGCAAAGACATATTAAATACATGATGAAGGCCTATATTATTTGTCTTATTTACTATTAACTTACAACCCCAAATCAGAAAAAGTTGGGACAGTATGGAAAACGCAAAAAAAAAAAAGATGTGATTTCTAAATTTACTTTGACTTGTATATCATTGCAGACAATATGAACACAAAATATTTCATGTTTTGTCTGGTCAACTTCATGTCATTTGTAAATATGCATCCTTTCCTGTCATTCAGACCTGCAACACATTTCAAAAAAAGTTGGGACAGTAAAGCATTTACCACTTTGTAATGTTGCCATTCCTTTTCACTACACTTAAAAGACGTTTAGGGACTGAAGACACCAAGTGATGAAGTGTTTCAGGTGTAATTTTGTCCCATTCTTCCTGCAAACAAGTCTTAAGGTGGGCAACAGTACGGGGTCTTCAGGCAGGCCAGTCAAGTACCCGTACCCTCTTCCTCCGCAGCCAGGACTTTGTAATGTGTGCAGAATGTGGTTTTGCATTGTCTTGTTGAAATATGCATGGACGTCCCTGGAAAAGATGTCTTCTTGATGCAGTGCCGCCTGAGGGATCGGAGATCACGGTTGTTCAGCTTAGGCTTACGCCCTTGTCCTTTACGCACTGTAATTCCTCCAGATTCCTTGAATCTTTTAATTATGTTATGCACTGTTGAATGTGAAATATCCAAATATCTTCCTATCTTTCTTTGAGGAACATTGTTTTTAAACATTTCAATAATTTTCTCACGTATTTGTTGGCAAACTGGCGATCCTCTGCCCATCTTTGCTCCAAAAAGGATTAGACCTTTTTTGGATGCTGCTTTTGTACCAAATCATAATTACAATCACCTGTTGACATCACCTGTTTCAAATCACATCATTATTTAACCATTTTACCTCATTACTAGCCCTAAAATGCTCCTGTCCCAACTTTTTTTGAAATGTGTTGCAGGTCTGAATGACAGGAAAGGATGCATATTTACAAATGACATGAAGTTGACCAGACAAAACATGAAATATTTTGTGTTCATATTGTCTGCAATGAAATACAAGTCAAAGTAAATTTAGAAATCACTTCTTTTTTTTTTTTTTTTTTGCGTTTTCCATACTGTCCCAACTTTTTCTGATTTGGGGTTGTATTTAATTTTTGCAGGTTTGTGTAAATATTCAGAGTTTGCCTTTCACTAATTTTAATCATTTTGAGGAATACTGAATGTGTTTTTGTGCAGCTGGGATGAGTAAATGCCTGCTCACATTTAGTCAAGAACTACAATCATGTTCACACACAGGCCTCTGCACTTACTCACGATTTCTCTCAACATGTGAACAAGTGAGCTGTCTTTCAATAAATGGGAAAACAAAATAACTTGCATTACTTATTTGAAAAGGCAACTCAGACATTCTCAGTGCTTGTGCTATATTTCTTTAAAAAAAATCTTAATTTGTCAAATCTTTAATTGTGGCTGTCCAAATACTTAATCCCAAAAAATAAAATTACTTCATCATTTATAATTCATAATTTATAATATTACAGCAAATAAAATATATTTTGGGGGAAAAAAATTTATCTTTCTTTGTCTAATGAAAGTCAACGAGGTCCAATATTGGTGTTCTTCAAAATGTCATCTTTTGCATTCCACTGAAAAAAGAAAAAAAAAAGAAAGAAAGAAACGGGATTGGAAGATATGAGGATATAGGTAATTGATTATTCATTTTGGGGTGAACTATCCCTTTAAGTTAAAAATAAAGATTAACAGCGCCACCTAGAGGGCTATATTCATTGGTACACATATACATTTAGTAGAGTTTTGAAAGATTAGTTAAATTGTTTTACTCGCTTTGGTACTATTTTCACAAGCAAGGTGTGCATTTTCAAAACTCAGAGTGCTAATATCACAACAGATCATCAAAAGTGCACTTTTTTCAAACATTTCAGCATATTTTCAATTGTGTTGGTACAATACACAAAACCGCAAAGTATCCTTTTCACCACAAAAAATGTTTCATCTTTATAAATGTTTCATTCACAGTAACTGCCTTTCATAAAGCTCTTTTGATTTGCATCTCTTCTCGTTCAGTTTAATACATTTGTCTATTATTTAATCCAACTGATCGTAATGGTTAATCAATCAATCATTTGGTACACCAATAGAATTCTATAGATATTGATTATACATAGTTTCTACTTTGTTTACAATTTCCGATATGGATAACCATATGTAATCAATTATTTTTACATTATAAGCAATTTATATTAGATTATAATTACTCAAAGTGTGTGTGTGTGTGTGTGTGTGTGTGTGTGTGTGTGTGTGTGTGTGTGTGTGTGTGTGTGTGTGTGTGTGTGTGTGTGTGTGTGTGTGTGTGTGTGTGTGTGTGTGTGTGTGTGTGTGTGTGTGTGTGTGTGTGTGTGTGTGTGGCCTGGTAAACTCTACATTATGGGGACAAAATGAAAAAGCAGAAAGTTTTGTGTGATGTTTAGGGGTAGGGTTAGTGTAAGGGGAGAGTATACCCAGAAAGATAGTGAACCAGACATGTGAGTGTGTGTGTGAGTGACCATAGAGTAGAATAGAGTATAAGGGAAAGGAAATAGTCAATGATGGTAGATGCGTCAGAAAGAAGGGAGACACATGGCATCAAATACAGCATTTTACATTACAGTAAATGCCATGTGATACTGTAAACAGATTACCGTGGTAGAGACTGCCACATTACTGTAACTACATAGATTCAGTCATATGGTACAGTGATAACATTTACTGTATTGGCAGCAAACTCTGTTCTATAGCCCGGAACCTCATGGCTGTGTCGTAACTTCATCACAGCTTTTGATAACACACTGAATAGATACTATTACAAACATATAGATTCAATTTTATTAGTTTTTCTTATGTGGCGTCTGTAGCCTGTGTTACTGTAGATAATTCAGCAACGAGGGTGATTTGAAACATGTATTTTGTATTGTTTGCTGTTGGATAAACCGATTGTTTAAAAAGTACTAAACTGAAAGAATATCACTGTTGTTTTTCGGTGATTAAACCAAATGTTCTCATTACATATTATAATAATCTTGTGTTTGAAACAATGATTATGTGGACTGGAAATATGTGCAACTGAGTGAAAGCATGAGATCAGGTTTTGAAAGAATGACTAGCTGTGTTGCAAGTGTGATCAGTTTGGATTTTTGTACTAAGAGTTTTGAAAATGTACGCCTTACTTGTGAAAATAGTACCGAAGCGAGTAATAAAAAACCCCTTAAAATTAAAATTCTTTGGGTGTTTAAAGTCAACATCGTAACGGTTGTGTGAATGAGTCACTACAGACTGAGGTCACGTGGTCCTTCAAACAATACTTCTTGAGTTAGATCACAGAGCTAGCTGTGTAAACTGGAGGGCAGTCCTTGTGTGCAGAGCGATGAAGCTTCAGGCCTACACCCAAACAAACAGCAGAACACTGGAAAACTCCTACACTCATAAATATTTAAGCCTGTTCAGGCCGAAGCATTATGTCAAATAAAGAACTGAACAACACAGTCAAAACCCTTTATCCCCCTGTGAGAAACCTTGTTTTACTCCGGTAACACTCTTGAGTGATGTTTTAGATGTTACAGTTTTTTTTATTCACTTTGGTACTATTTTCACTAGTAAGGTCTACATTTTCAAAACTCTTAGTACAAAAATCTAAACTGATCACACTTGTAACACAGCTCGTCATTCTTTCAAAACCTGATGTAATCCTTTCATTCAGATGCACATATCTTCAGTCCACATAATCATTGTTTCAAACACAAGATTATTGTAATATGTAATGAGAACATTTGGTTTAATCACTGAAACACAACAGTGTGATCTTCTTTCAGTTCAGTACTTTTAACAATCAGTTCATCCAACAGCAAACAATCCAAGATACATGTTTCAAATCTCCCTCATTGCTGAATTATCTACAGTAACACAGACTATATATGCCTCATAAGAAAATACACTTACATTACCTAATTTATGTAATTTAATCTATAATGTTTGTAATAGTATCTATCTATTCAGTGTGTTATCAAAAGGTGTGATGAAGTTACGACATGAGGTTCTGGGCTATAGAACAGAGTTTGCTGCCAATACAGTAAATGCTCTCACTGTACCATATGACTGAATCTACTGTAGTTGAGCTTTATAAGGGTGATTTACAGTAATGTGGCAGTCTCTAACATGGTAATCTGTTTTCAGTATCAAATGCATACATACTGTAATGTAAAATGCTGTATGGTGCCATCTGCCATCTCCCTTCTTCTGATGCATTCCTGATCAGTCTGATGTTACATTGTCATAGACTATTTCCTTTCCCTTATACTCTACTCTGCTCTGTTCGCACACACACACACACACACACACACACACACACACACACACACACACACACACACACACACACACACACACACACACACACACACACACACACACACACACACACACACACACACACACACACACACACACACACACACACACACACACACACACACACACACACACACACGTCTGGTTCACTATCTTTCTGGGTATAAGCAGGCATAATGGTTACAAACTGTATATTCTCTCCCCTTACACTAACCCTACCCATAAACCTATCAATCACACAAAACTTTCTACATTTTTAATTTACAGTAAAAAAAACAAAAGTCCGCGCAAGGACAAGGAATTAGGATACTGCCATCTTTATAGGGACATTTTGTCCCCATAATGTAGAGTTTACCAGGCCACACACGCGCACGCACTTTGAACATAGTAGTTATAATCTAAGATAAATCGCTTATAATGTCAAAATAATTAATTACATATGGTTATCCATATCGGAAATTGCAAACAAAGTAGAATCTATGTATATCAATATCTAAAAGAAATCTATAGGTGAACCAAATGATTGATTGATTAACCATTAAGATCAGTTGGATTAAATAATAGACAAATGTATTAAACTGAATGAGAAGAGATGCAAATCAAAAGTTTGATAGTAAGAGCTTTATGAAAGGCAGTTACTGTGAATGAAACATTTATATAGATGAAACAGTAATTTTTTGTGGTGAAAAAGATACTTTGTAGTTTTGTGTATTGTACTAACACAATTGAAAATATGCTGAAATGTTTGAAAAAAAGTGCACTTTTGATGATCTGTTGTGATATTAGCACCACTATGAGTTTTGAAAATGCACACCTTGCTTGTGAAAATAGTACCAAAGCGAATAAAAAAAACTGTAATAGATAGACAGATAGACAGATAGACAGATAGATAGATAGCTAGATAGATAGATAGATAGATAGATAGATAGATAGATAGATAGATAGATAGATAGATAGATAGATAGATAGATAGATAGATAGATAGATAGATAGATAGATAGATAGATAGATAGTGGTTTCTAGGGTAGCCTACTCAGAGTGGTTGTTATAGTGTTATGTGGTTGCTAGGGTAGGCCTACTCTGGGTGATTGCTAGGGTTCTCGCGGTGGTTAGGCTAGGGTGTTCAGATAGGTTTGTTTGACATCATGACATGCAGTAATAATAACTGCCTGCCTGTGGGAATGTATTGACGTGACGTGTACTTCCTTGAAGGGCGGCGCACTACTTTCAGGAAACAAGTGTGAAAGTAAAGAGCATTTTATCAAGCTGGACAGTTCGCCGAATCTGTCACCAATAAAGACGGGCTAGAGTCGCAGAAACGCGGACATGGAGTCGAGTGCTTACGGTGCATCGCTGGCCGGTGGGGCCTTTGATTTCAGGAGCTTTATAAAGCAACCGCAGACTATCGTCCGGCTGTTCAGTTGGGTGAGAGATCATCAAAGTCATCGTTAGCTAATCGAGCTAGTGCTCCTGCTAGATGAAAGTTGATCATAATTACTGCTGGCCTCAAACTGTGCTGTAGTTGAGCAAAGTTTAGTCGCAAAACTAAAAGTGCTGCTGTCATAAGTTGCAAAGCACAGCCCATATGGCAGCAGTTTGGGAGTTTGTTGTTGTGGTTCGCCTCATGTGACTGTCAACACGGATCAAATCATCCAGATGTCATGTCAACATTAGCGCTACCGTCTTTTATTTTTGCAGCTAGTTTGCGCGTGTTCTTTCTTTCTTTCTTTCTTTCTTTCTTTCTTTCTTTCTTTCTTTCTTTCTTTCTTTCTTTCTTTCTTTCTTTCTAAACAATTTAGTACAATAATTTATCCATCACAACCATGTCTTAATACTAAGTAATATGATTACTTTTCCCTTGAAAAAGTAAACTAAGTAAACTAATATTTCTGTAATTTAATTACGTTTCTTCTGATGTATTTGCATTAAATACTAAGACTATATAACAATTCCATAACAATAGTGGCTTTAAAATCAAATTTCAATGTTAAAATGCATGTTTTTAATGTAACCTCTGTCGACACATGTTGGTCAGTTCAAGAATAATTTATGCAATTTTATATTATCTATTTGAAAGCATTAAAAGAGCATGTCTTTCCTTGTAAATTTGTTCAACTTGTTGAGGTTGATATGGGATTTAGAAAGTAATAAGTAATACTTTATAGAGAGAGTAATTTGTACAGCACTGCTGAAGATGTACATTTTTCATTCATGTGTCCATATTTAATCAAAATAACTTCCCCTCCCATCTCTTTTCTGATGATGTTTACTGGTGTGAGGGGGCGGGACAATAATCTGTCAATCACATGAGACTGACTAATAGCAAACCACAACCATCCAATCGATTCCCCACGGACAAATTCAAGCCCCGCCCTACATTTATTCTTTTTTGAGAAGCCGTTTCACTCAGATATATGTCACAATTGAGACTATCACAGCTTCTGTTTCAAGCTCACTTTTCATGCATTTTAAAAGTTAAATCTTTAGGCAGATAGATTTAAAACAGGTGTAGATTCCCAAATGCTGTTATTTCTGGCCTAATTCTGCTTTTGCTGTATGGTTACTCTAGTCTATTGTGTGCTTTACTGTTTGTTTGGTTACTACTCTTTTTTTTATAACCAAAGTAAACGTCTTGTGACATGACAGTGTTGTTCTCTGTGAACTTCTGTTTTAATATATGCAGTGCTCTCAATAGCAGATTCTTCGGTGTGCTTGATTTGATGTGTTATTGAAGAGATTCTGTCATTGTCCCTAATTCTGCCTCTTCTTCTTTCCATCGCAGCTCTTCTCCATAGTGGTGTTTGCTACCATACTTTCTGAAGGCTACATCAATAAACCGCATGAAGCAGAAGTTAAATGCATTTTCGATAATACAGAGAGTGCTTGCAGCTATGGAATTGGTATCGGGATTTTAGCTTTCCTGGCCTGTGTTTTCTTTATTGTGCTGGATGCCCTCTTCCACCAGATAAGCAATGCCAAAGAGAGGAAATACATTGTCTTGGCTGATCTTGTTTTCTCTGGTAAGAAGTATTACAGGTTTTTTTTGGCATCGGTGTCTAAGAGCCACATATTTGCTTCCATCTAAAACCAAAAGAGCTTGAAAGCCCAGTTCACACTGCCAACAACGTGCAGCAATAAATTTATTCATTTTCATTGAGAGAGCCTGCATCCACGACTGTTGCCAGTCGTGGTATGTATATATATTAGTTAAATAATATTCATTTAATATTAATACCATGGTTTACCCACTACGTGCCTGTATGAGCACTTAACCTCAAGAAGTTAACCTCAAGAACCAAAAAATTGTCCTTTTATATTCCTCTATTCCCTCCCTACCCTAGCGTATGATGTGATGTCCACAACTTAGTACTTCCGGCACTTTTTGTGTTACGTTGCCTCTTCATAACGGATCGCTTCTTGTACCCCTCAGTTATAAGTCACTTTGGATAAAAGCGTCTGCTAAATGCATAAATGTAAATATACATGTATCTACTAGTGTAGTTGCTCATGAGTATATATTTTTTATGAAACCTGAGAGGTTTCTGTTCCTCCGTTGAAAGTCCAAACCAACCAAAACTTTGAAGGTCATAAAGTTGTCAGGAAAACAAATCCATATGAATTAAATGGTTAATTCCAAATCTTGTGAAAATATATGATAATTTGGGGGTTTATTTGACTTTTTAGGATCAGCGCACACACACATCAAATATGGTAAACATGGGAACTCAAACGCGTTCGTCACGCGCCAAAACAATCCTCATTAGTTTTTGTGCATCTCACACGATTGTTTATCATATTATGGGCCAGATTTACTAACAGCTTACTCCAGCGCAAACCCACTTTTGGCGTTAAAAAACTGCTGTCAGGATTTACTAAAGACACACAGTGATAAATTAGCGCTGAAAAAGCGTAGACAGGGTTATTTTTGTTTTCCCTTTCAGACGCAACATTTATGGGTGGAGAGTATTAAAAGCCCCGTTTCCACCAGAACAATTTGTCCCAGGAACTCTTTTTCTCCCCCTGACCTGTTTCTGTCTGCGTTTCCATTGTGGTCTGAAGTTCCGGGAAGATTAGACCGGTGATGTAGGACTGCACGCGACTTTCCAGAGCCCACTGGGTTTCGTCCTCCGCAAATAAACATAATAAAGCCTGAACCTCGCCTTCGGTCCATCGTCATATTTTTTAAACTCCATTGTTGATTCGAATAGCAAACAACTCTTACTGCACGCACCGCAACAGACTTTTAGGTTGAAATAAAATGCTGCGTGAGCTCAACCAATCAGCATGTTCAGCGCCCAAGTCCCACCCCCGAAAGTTCCTGAACTTTGAAAAAGTACTACCTCGTGAGCAGGGCCGTTTTGAAGGGGAAATCTTTACCTGAAATCTTTACCTTAGACCCCGGTTCCTGCGTTCGAAACACCCCAAAGTCCCTATAGTTCCTGGGGAAAGTTGTAAGGTAATTTGCTAAGGTTTCTGCTCGTCAATTTACTGATGTTTGTGCCATTATTTACCGCCCTAAAAAGTATGTCTTAAACCAGACGCTAACGGGTAGATTGCATTGGTCATTATGGAAATCTGGCGCAATATGCGCTCTTGGATTAACCCACTTGATTTATATGAATCAGTTTGCGATGTCTTGATGAATGTCAAAGTTTTGGTTGCGTGGACTTTCAATGGATGGACAAAAACCTCTCAGGTTTCATTAAAGGTGCTTTCACACTTGGTTCGATTCCCCGGACCCAACCCGAGTTCGATTGCTTCCCCCTCCCCCTTCCCCCGCTGGACTGTGTTGAGTCGGTGGGCATTTATGTCATCAAAGCAGCAGCTGTTTACCCTGTTGCTTGGTAACGACAGCGAGCGAGCGAGAAGGCGGCAAAATGCATAGCGTTGCTCACCCCACTTTTATATATATATTTTTTTAACCATTGGTTTTGTTTCCAAAGCATCAGTACGAAACAACACTTGCGTCTTATCTGCCGCCAATGTACGGCAAATGCTCTTAAGAACGAGATCCGAAGAACTACACACATTTTTATCAAATCATACGTCATAAATAGCGGTTCACTTCTGTGATTTAGTACGATTGCGTTCATATTAGCAGCGAACCGTACCGGAGGTCACATGAACCGAACCCCTGACCCCCCTTTTCAAGCGGACTCACCCGAGTTCTGAAGACAACGTTCACATCATCCAAACGAACCGAACTCTGACGTCAATCAAACCTGGGTGCGCACCAAAAGTGCTAGTGTGAAAGCACCCTAAAAATATTGTCATTCGTGTTTTGAAAAGTGTTTTGTGTTTGAGCGACATGTAAATGAACTGTTTGAAGTGACGTATGAAGTTTCTCATCAGGTGTGTGGACGTTCCTGTGGTTTGTGTGTTTCTGCGTCCTAGCCAACAAGTGGTCTCGCACTGATCCAGACGGCGTCCCAGCTGATGCAGCTCGAGCTGTGGTGGCCTTTTCCTTCTTCTCCACTGCCACCTGGGTGAGCACATCTCACTTAATTAGACTTCCTGTCGCTGCCTGATGGCCTCCTTGTACATCTGATGAACTGAAACAAGCTTATCCTTCTTTCTCAAGGCACTGCTTACTGTGTTCGCATTTCAACGGTACCGCCAAGGAATGGCCGACATTGGCCTGGGCTACAGCGATCCAGTCAGTGACCACACTTCCCCGTACCCCTCCGACTATTCTGGTGCTCCAAAGGGTTACCAGCAGTCCCCGTTCACGCCCGGTTCTGCGGGAGAGAGCGGGTATCAGCCTCCAGCGTACTGAAGGCATTTTAAAAACACGTCTGAAAGGCTCACCTGTGTGGACTGATTCATACGCTCCACTTTGTTTTTTCCTTTTACATAAGAGTTTAGGTTGTGACCTGGGATTGACACTTGGTGTGCTTTGCAAGTGTGTATTTTCATGTTTGAAAAAGGTATTTATTTTTTATTCTGTTTGAATGCAAATGCTAAACTTAACCTTAAGTGCAAACACTCTTTGCATTTGGTTTTCCCTGCCAAATTACATTCTACACCAGCTGCCATTTTTACATTGATGAAACACGTAGACGTTGCTCTATTCCACCTTAACGTAAGACAATCTTTACCATAACTACATAACTAGTATGCATTGGTTTCCACAGCATATCGTCTATCTATACAACAGAAAGTGAACAGACTCTGTGTGCCAAATACATTACCACAATTAAGTAATTCCTTCGAAACACAGCATTGCCACACATCACATTTGTTGAAAAGTATGCACTAAATCTATTGCCAATATTAACTGAGGATGTTGAGGCTGTTAGTCTTACCGAGGCTGGAATAGATAACTGATGAATAGTGAGATTGATGTTGTGAGGTAGGAAATGATAAACTACTGTAAACACGTGCTTTATTTTTATTTGTGACAGACAATAGGCTTTGTGTGGATGATGAGCCTTATTTTTGTGAACTTTAAGCACCTGAGTTTTGAAGTGTTAAACAATCATACAATGTACTATTGCTGATGACCTCTAGCAGTTTACCTTTCGATTGTGTTCTTTGTGTCAGGCCAAATTCACTGCAAGATTTCTACCTCTTCCTACTGAAATTGTGCCTTATTTTGAAATCTAGGAAATTACATTTCTGCATCGACTTTTGACTGCATTGACCGCTTTTACGATTCTCTATGTTTTCCTAAAATTAACTTAATTTAGAATAAATGATAATCAATCTAAGTTGGCCACTAAATTTAACTTCTTTTTTTAAAAATATAGTATAGTGTTTTGCTTACGGTAGAGATATTTCATTCATTTTAATTTCACAGTTCAGTCAAAGCACATAATTTTGTCTTTCTGTTGGATTTTCTTTGCAACTGTTATTGTAACAGCAGTTATTGCAACATTCTCTTCTTTTTTTTTGTAAGGAAATGCAGCGCAATAAACAGTTGATTCTTTCCATGTTAACAAATATCAAAGCTTTGAGTTGTGTCTCAAATGACGCACTAAACACTGTACACTTTTACACTATGCACTTATACACTATGTTCTCAAACATGTAGTGTATTAACTTTATAAAGTTGCTTTGTCAATCAACATTGGAGTCTAATGCCCCTCCCCCTCTGATACATAACTGGAAGGTCTTTTTTGGTTAAAGAGCACCTATTATGGCATTTAAAATGTTCCAAATATTGTTTTAGAAGTCCCCAACAACAGTTTTGCATGCATGCAATGACAAAAAAGACTTTAGTTTTCTTATAATATGCATTTATTTTTACTTGTTTTGACAGCGATTCTCAAATGATTCCTTTAGTGATTCACTTTTCACAACCCCGCCTTTACGTGACGCTAATCTGCGGTGATTGGTCCGATGACCCAGTCAGTTGTGATTTGGTATAGTCTGTGCAGATATTTTCGGAAACGGAATGCCCATCAAAGTCTTATAGTGACAGTAATTTGTTAATATGTGTCAGGAGTTATGAATATGAAAACCGCATCGGTACCGTTTGATTGTAATATGAGCCTCAGCTGATCTCATTCATAAAAAAAACTCCTCTATTCTCCTCACGAAGACTCGCGACAAATCAACATCCCTCAGGGCTTTTAGTTCAAAAGAAATATTGATAGATTCTCATATGTCTGTGTCAAATTTCTAAACAGAGGAGTATTTTTTATTCAATACTTCCTCAAAATGCGCAGAAATAGCCTAATCATGAGCGATTGAGTCTCTTGTGTTGTTTTCAATTCATACTGGCAGCCGGAGGGCGCTCTGTGCACATGTAGTCCATATATGGCACAGATAGACGAAGAAGATACCATGTGCCATTATAGAAGTCCATAATAAAAGCTTCCTGAGATCGCGAAACATGCAAATAGAGACATTTGAAGACCAATAAACGCACAATCGCGACGATGTATGGTTTGTCTTCAAGCCACTTAGTCTTCAAATGCTCATCCTTTGGCAGATGAAAAAAGTTTGCTTTTGAGTCGCACTTCAGAACACAGCGTCTCGTCGCCATGATGTTTTCTAGTTTTCACTGGCGTCTTGGAGCGCAATAAGTGGGCGTATCGTATTCAAATAACTTGACAAGTTGACGTCATCTAGTCAGAGAAAAAGCTTCGGTCTTCTAACGATTCTTAAAAATGACTCAGAGTCGACTCTTACTTTTGAAAGAAAAGAACTATATATACGGTGTACTGTCATATTTCAAACTTTGCAGGATGTTTTTGTTCACTTAGATCTATGTTACACACTACATGAAAGGTAAATTTCAAAATTCCATGATAGGTGCTCTTTAAGTGCATCATCCGGGTATTTGAAGTGCACTTTTTCTATTTGAAATGTTCAGTGTGAACTGTGAACACACTACTCACACTATTTATACTACAATGGCATAGAATAGTGCATAAGAATGTGAATTGGGATGCACCTTTGTTGTCCCATTTGACATCTAATGATTAGGGGGGTTAGTTCACCAAAAAAAACGCACCCGGCCAACCATGTGATGTAAAAGAAAACGTGATTCATCAGACCAGGCCACCTTCTTCCATTGCTCCGTGGTCCAGTTCTGATGCTCACGTGCCCAGTGTTGGTGCTTTCGGTGGTGGACAGGGGTCAGCATGGGCACCCTGACTGGTCTGCGGCTATGCAGCCCCATACACAACAAACTGTGATGTACTGTGTATTCTGACACCCTTCTATCAGAACCAGCATTAACTTCTTGAGCAATTTGAGCTACAGTAACTCTTTGATCACCGGTTCACAACTGTTCCTTCCTTGGACCACTTTTGACAGAAACTGTTCCCTGCAGACCGGGAACACCCCACAAGAGCTGCAGTTTTGGAGATGCTCTGATCCAGTCGTCTAGCATCACAATTTGGCCCTTGTAAAACTCAAATCCTTACGCTTGCCCATTTTTTCTGCTTCTAACACATCGACTTTGAGGACAAAATGTTCACTTGCTGCCTAATATATCCCACCCACTAACAGGTGCTGAGAGGAAGAGATAATCAGTGCTATTCACTTCACCTGTAGACCAGCTTCCGGCCTAAAGCCTTTCGTATTCAACTCTCGCAGTTCAAAACGCTTACGCCACGTCTGACGTCATCGTCGCGTCAGTTACGCTTTCTTCGTAAGTTGAATACAGAAGGTATGGCGGAAGCTGGATATTTTACTTTATAACATGTTAAATATGGATATTTTTCTTACACAAACACATGGCTTCACTTCAGAAGGCCTTTATTAACCCCCGGAGCCTTGTGGAGCACGTTTATAATGGATGGATGCACTTTTTTTGGGCTTCCAATTTTGGGCAGCCATTCACTGCCATTATAAAGCTTGGAAGAGCCAGGACATTTTTAATATAACTCAGATTGTATTCGCCTGAAAGAAGAATGTCATATACACCTAGGATGACTTGAGGGAGAGTAAATCATTGCCCTGCACGGGCAGCCCTCACTTAGCCCCCAGGAAGCCCTCACTAGGCCCACACTATTAATCTACAACAATAAATCACTATAAATACTTTTCTGCTACTATAGGTTACGCCTTTGAGAAAAACAGTTATTCTATACATCTGAAATGGGTGCAGTAACAACATAACTAATTTCTGTATTGTCAAAAATGTACAGTAGTCAAAGAGATTTCAAATCAATGTATTTATTAAAAGCAAAATAGAAAACATTCAATTCAGGTTAATACAGCTAACACTCTGAAAGGGACTAAACTATCAAAATAAAAATACCAAATGATTACTTTATCACACCAAAACATATTTTCAGCAAAGGTCAAAGTATTCATTGGCAAAGCTCACTCTTCCCCCGAGGTCTCTCGACTAGTCAGCCGATGATGATAGCTCCCCTTTCGTCCACCCGCTCGTTCTCTTGAATTCTGCGGCCACACCTGTATCTCACTCTCAACTTCAGAATCAGGACGACATGGCTGAAAGGAGCATTAAATTAAGAAATATAAAAATAAAACTTCACTGTATACATTATACATTATTTCTTAATACAGCTACTGTATTAAAGTTCTCTGTGTTTTGTTTTATTAGGGATAGTTACCCCAAAAATCTGTCATCATTTGCTCTTTCAAGTTGTTGTAAACTCAATGAGTTTCTTTCTTCTGTTGCAAATAAAATTTATTTTGAAGAATGTCGGTAACCAGACAGTTGCTGTTCCACATGCTGTTCTACTATGGAAGTCAATGGGGAACAGCAACTGTTTGCTTCCCCAATCTTACCCTACAACGTATTGCATGGCTGTAAAATTACTGTAAAAATTTTACTTATGCATTAGCATTTTTCATGTTAAGCCTAACACTTCACATCAATGTCTAAATATAGAATTAATTATTTAATGCCAATATGCATTTATCAGAGAGGTCTCAATCTCAAACTACTCTCTGTTATATATCCAAGGTGAGCATGTTCAAATTAGCCCCTCCTGGTAGATATACCTTGGGTTGCATTATAATTTAAAAAAATAATGAATTTAGTGGAGAAATATGTACAAATGTATGTGTGGGCAAAATGCATAATCCTCCTCTAAACTCATGACAATATTAATAACACTGTAGTGTCTTATAAAATCAAATGGAGTATGTGATTGAGCAGAATAAAGAAAGCCATAGGCCTAGACCTTTTGTAATGAGGGGGAGACCAGGGGCAATTGTAACACTCAATTCCTCCAATCAGAAACAAGCTAAAGTGCTGAGATCTGCACATGCTCATTAGAATTCTCTCTCTGCCTGTGGGGAGCACTTTAGCAGATGCTTTCAGCAAAATACTGATTTTGAGATGTGAAAGTTACTTTTTGGATCTACAGTATTTTTCTTCTGCTGTGTAAAGTTTAGATGACTGAGAATTTAAACTTACGTACATTTTATCTCTTGGTTAATGATAAAAAATTAACACAAACTACCTATGCTAATATAGGTGTGGCTAGCTAGCAAACGAGATTTTATCATGGCTGCAACATTGGGGCAATTGTAACATTGTGAGCCACATGGCCCAATGTAAGCCCTGTGTTTGTCTGTGTTGACATACTGTTAGAAAATAAACATATTTCACTAAATTTAAATGTAACTACATTATTAATATTATTTATTAGTGTTACACATTAAACAATGTGTTGCCTTTAAAAATACAATTAATATCTATTATGTCTCGTACCATGTCTTCTATGTCTATCTTGTACCATTATAAACTTAAAGGGATAGTTCACCCAAAAATGAAAATTCTGTCATCATTTACTCACCCTCAAGTTGTTCCAAACCTGTATGAGTTTCTTTGTTCTGCAAAACACAAAAGAAGATATTTAGAAGAATGTTTGTAACCATGCATGCAGATAGAGCAACTATTGACTTCCATAGTAGGGAAAAAAATACTATAGTCAATGGTTGCTCTATCTGCTTTGTTACAAACATTCTTCTAAATATCTTCTTTTGTGTTCAGCAGAACAAAGAAACTCATACAGGTTTGGAACAACATGAGGGTGAGTATATGATGACTGAATTTTCATTTTTGGGTGAACTATCCCTTTAACATATACTACAGCAGTAAAGTGACTACTTTGAGGTAGGCTTTTATTTGAGATACAGTGGGTTAATATGACTATTTTTCAGTGTTACAATTGCCCCAAACACTGTTGCAAGGGACAGTTGTAACACTCCGAATTAATTTAATATTATCCTTATTGGTGAAAATATATCAATTGCATTATTAATTAGTGCACCTATATTTGTTTCTTGTATCAAAAGATGACTGTATTTCAAGTCTGTGAGTTATGAAGGGAATTGCAAAATATATGTTACAATTGCCCCCAGTCTCCCCTACTTTTAATTACACTCCTGGCACCTTTTGATTTGTACTTTTTCTTATGTCACCGATTGCATAAAGTGAACGCATGTAACGTGTTGTTGAAAGCAAGCATGCTAAAAATAAAAATATCTCGTTCTACTTCAATCATTATGCGTAAAACGTACGCTTGTATGAGCGTACAGAAGTGGTTCACCGCTCAGTGGCGCGCCCCCAATTGCGGAAGTGTTTTGGGACGCGCAGCGCCGCGCTGCGTGAATGGATCTGTGAGGCTCTAGAGTTCACAAGTCGCGGTTTGACCTGATCACCAAGAGGCGCTGATTCATTTCGAGGCTTGTCTTCCACCGAGAGTAAGTAGAGTCCGCTTTAAAAGCTCTAGATTAAGAGAAAACTACTGTGTTCATGAAGAAGCTCATTTAGATGTTGGACATAGTGGACTCGTGTGCAATGTATTGTGTAAATACTCTTAGCCCATTAAGACTAAACATTTGACCGAACAGGTTGGTAAATATACTTGTATAATAATGTGTTTTATATCTTTTGGTAATAAATGTCAGATTGAAGGTGCAGGAAGAGGCGCTCTCTGATTGGTCCAGCAGTGTATGTTTACATCACGTGATTAAAGATTTAATGCTAGTTACTTCAACAGCTCTAATGAATTTCTTAACTACCTGGTTGTTTATTTGTGTTATTAAATCCATAAATAGCTAGCTCATGGTACAAATCCTAGTTCTTAACTAGCTTTCATTCTAGTTCATTCATTCATAGCTTTCATATCTCTCTCCTCATTCATTCATTCATTCATATATATATATATATATATATATATATATATATATATATATATATATATATATATATATATATATATATATATATATATATATATATATATAATATTCAGTTTTGGCACACTACCATAAAAATACATGTAAAACAATGTAAAGTATTAAGAACTAAACAATGATAGAAATATAAATTAATTCAGTTCATTGGCCGAATTTACACATTTGGGACCCTGGAATCATAAGAGTATTTTTTTTTTTTAATTGAGATTTATACATTATACATAAAGCTGAATAAATTAGCTTTCCATTGATGTGTGGTTTGCTAGGATACATCTATTTGAAAATCTGGAATCTGAGGGTGCAAAAAAGTCTAAATATTGAGAAAATCTCCTCTAAAGTTGGCTAAATGAAGTCCTTAGCAATGCATATTACTACTAATAATAACATTTTTGATATATTTATGGTAGGAAATTGACAAAATATCTTCATGGAGCATGATCTTTACTTAAAGGATTAGTTCACCCCAAAATGAACATTTCCTGATCATTTACTCACCCCCATCTCATCCAAGATGTTCATGTCTTTCTTTCTTCAGTCGAAAAGAAATTAAGTTTTCGGAAGAAAACATTCCAGGATTTTTCATCATATAATGCTTTTCAATTGCAAATATAATACAATACTAATACAAACACAGCAAAAACACTAAATTTTCAACGTCAAAATCGTCCGATATCATTGTTTTACCTTGTTTTTGCTAAAGGATGTTTGTATTAGTTTTCGCACAAGCGCTTTGTAAACACGGGGGCGGTACTTCTGCCTACGTCTTGCGTGACCTTTCCGACGTGATTACATCATCCTTAGCACCTAGCAGAGCTGCACAAGATGAACAATGTAGGTTCAAAAGTATATTAATTTTTATTTATTTTTTGAAAATGACCGATCGTTTCGCTAGATAAGACCCTATTCCTCAGCTGGGATTGCGCAGTACCATTTGAAGCATTTCAAAGCGCTTTGAAACGGCATTGATTTGGACCTTCGACTGAAGAAAGAAAGACATGAACATCTTGGATGAGATGGGGGTGAGTAAATTATCAGGACATTTTAATTTTGGGTTGAACTAACGCTTTAACATCCTAATGATTTTAGGCATTAAAGAAAAATGGAAAATTTTGACCTAATGGCTATTGCCACAAATATACCTGTGAGATTTATGACTTATTGCTATTTGTGGACAAAGACCAACATGATGAGAGTGACGGTCAACACAACAGTGGTTCAGCCATCAAATAAAGGGAAACTAAATGTGAAACAACAAATATTTAGCAATTGTGTTAAGCCCTTATCTTTGTGATCAGATAATGCAAGATTCAGTCAATGACAAAAGTTTACAAATGTCCTAAACGGCTTCGTGTGTTTTGAACTCGCCCAGTATTGAACAATAATTTATGTATTCCTGAGTAAATATGTGTAATTTTAACTACAGCGAGCCACAAAGTTGCAAATAGAAGCTTTCTTTTTTAGTAAACAAGTATGAAATTTACAGGGTTCCCACTTTTCCTGGAAAACCTGGAATATGTATGACACATTTTCAAAGATTTTATCACTGGCCCAAACAATTACCCCTGTTTGCAGAAAGTGTGATGTTCAGAAATGCTGAGTTTTGACACGTTGGCTTACAGCTCACAATGCAAAGGGGAGAAGCCTCATGTTACGGTCGCCATGAATGCCGATGACACTGTTCATGTACCGCATTGTAAGATTAAATTAATTTATATTTAACCAGTTTAATATGGAGAGGCACTGAAATGTAGACCTTCTTTTATGTGTTTTTGACCTACACTGTTAACGTTACATGACAGTTAGTTATTTCGGCTTGTATGTTAGCAGGGACTCACTAACTTTAATCGTAACTTAATGAGAGTATGCCAGACAGAAAATCCCCTCAGGATACCTGGAGTCAGTGTTACAGAACCCCAGACACATCGTTTTACCATTTTTGTAACATAAACACCATCAAACCGATGAAAGCTTCGGATTTTCCAATGTTTCTCTATGGCGCAAAAACCTAAAGATGTCCGAGTTCCGGTCCCTGTGCAACTAATACTCAACTGCCATTGGCTCACCTGCATTTGAGGGGCGGGGCTTACCATAGGTCATTTGCAATTTATAAAGTCAGAATTGCAAAACTCTTATATCTCGCAATTCTGACGTCTTTTTCTCGCACTTGACATTTTTTGCTCAATTGTGAGTTTATATCTCGCAATTCTGACTTCTTTTCTCACAATTCACAATTGCATGTTATAAAGTCCAATTGTGAGGAAAAAATACTTTTTATATAAAAGTTTATATCTCACAATTCTGACTTTATAACTTTTATAGCAATTGCGAGGAAAAAATCTGAATAGCGAATAGATAAAAAGTCGCAATTTTTATTTTATTTTGATTCTATTTTTATTCTGTGGCGTAAACAAGCTTCCATAGTCATAATGTATGATTTAAGAGCTCATATTAATTAACTGTTTGTAAAGTTAAGTCATGGCAAATAAATGTACGCCTTTTAAAGGTGCAGTGTGTAAATTTTAGCGGTGAGGTTGTGAATTGCAACCGGCCACCGCTCACCCCTCCCTTTCGAAGCACATAGAGAAGCTACGGTGGCCAACACAGGACAAAGATGTCATTGTCTGAGACAGCAGAGAGTAGCTGGCGCTCTGTAGAGCAGTTTGTCCCTTTAGGGCAACTGTAGAAACATGGCGGCGCAAAAGGGGACCCACAGTAAGAGGACCTGTGGTGAAAAACGGCTCATTCTAAGTAGGGCTGTGCAATTAATATATTTGAGCACATTCGATTTCTAAACCGCATAAGGCTGCGATTTTATTTATTTATATTTGAATTCAGAATACTACAACGTTCTTGTGCACATGTTTAAGATGTTAACCAATCAGAGCTCACTCAGCGCATGCAATTCTCTCACTGCAGCGGACCGGCCCAAGCGGACACAGCGTAACAAATATGGTGGTGAGTGAATTAGGCTAAATAATGAGTTATATGCATAATGCGTTCGGAGCTTTTATAAGCGCTATAAGTTCCCGTGCTAACTGAAAAGACCGATTATCAGCACAACACGGCGGAAGCCCGGTTTATTAGTGGCGCGTAAATCAACATAGTATAGGCTACTCTGCGCACGTTCACCAGCGCGCTCCAAAAGGGTGATGAGATTTGCGCGAGCCGTTCCTATCATGCTATAGTAAAAAAAAAAGTTAGTTTGACTTATTGAAGTAGAAAGTTAGCAACAGTCTCATGCAGACACATCATGCAGTGCAGGTTTCTTTACGGAAAGAACTGAGAGGTTTTACAACCTTTACAAGCGATGGCTGAGGGAAATCGGTCTATATGAATTAAAGTAGGACTGCATTCTATTAATGTATCTCTGAAGGGAAATGACTACTGTACCAAAACTACACCCTTTAATAATTAGCTTTTATATTGCCACTAATGCCAAAGCAAACTTTAGAAAATTATCTGGAAATATTTATTTCATGTTCAGTTTTTTTTTTACCACCCACTTGCATAATGAATAATTCATTCAAGAAACGTCACTTCATCATTGTGTTTTAGACATTACCTCCTTGAGGAATAAAGGTGAACTGCACTTATTCAGTCATCAAAGATTATTGTTGTGCAGAAAGAAAATATACTTACACCTTATTTTTATTGTTATATTATTTATAATGAATTGAATGAGGAATACTAAAAAGGTTGATGTCTAACTTTAAAAAAAGAATGAGGAGGAGCCGAGGTAGTAAATGATGTCCTGGGTCACTAAAGACCCTAGGTATGCTTTAATGGTTAAAAGTGCTTGCTGTTTTACTGCCTGTACTATTAAGAGAAGTTGTTTCTTAGAGTTTCAGTTGTGTTAAATATTAACAATTCAGATAAACATAGTCCTTTGTGGTCTGTTTAGTTGATTACAAACTTGCACAGTAAATAAGACCAGGGCTGCTGCTAAGTGCTAACTATTATTTTTTTAAAGTGAGAATTGTGCCAAACCTTTGAAAACTGACTAACTGCTTTCAGACCATAGCTGTGGTGCAGCATATGTATATGCAGCTTTACCAGTTTGCCTACGGTCCGTTTAGCAAGCCACTCCTTACCTCCACGTCAACATTGTTCATTTCCTTAAGTGTTGCTGTGGCTTCAATGTATCCTGGTTTGACAAGCTGGTAAGAGTGTCTGGTGCTTTGGGTCCAAAAAATGGTCGAGTCCTAGGTAGGACTGTTTTAACACTTGCTTGTAATATTGATGTAATCATCTGTTTTGAAGTTTTTAAAACATTTATGTTTAGAAACATTATTTGAGAATCTACCTGATTATATTGGTTGTTTAGAAACTTAAGAGGAGTCATGCAGGAGAGACTGAAATAGCCATCTGTCTAACCTTCGCTCCTGTTTGTGTCAAAGAATAAAGTGGGTGACCAAATTATTATTTCACAATATGAGAAATTTTATATCAAGATAATTATATATATCACAAAATTTGATCTAATTTCTGTTGTTAAGAAGCAAATCACAAACAATAGGAACAATATAACAAGAATATGAATGAACAAATTAAGTTTTTCAGGTACAATATTTTTATTTAACATGTATTTGTAGTAGAATTGGTACAGAAATGTAATAAGTAAATGTAAAAAATTAAATATTGCATAGTCTTCACTGTATGAATGAAATATAAATGAATTCTTAAAGCTAAAAAAGTCAAGAGCAGTAAGATATTTTCTCTTTTGATTTATTCGCATTAAAGGATTAGTTCACTTCACAATGAAAATGTCCTGATATTTTTCTCACCCCAATCTCATCCAAGATGTTCATGTCTTTATTTCTTCAGTCGAAAAGAAATTAAGGGTTTTTTTTTTTGAGGAAAACATTACATTTTTCTCCACTGAGGTGGAAAGAGTAATACAATATTCTACTCAAGTAAAAGTACTATTACTTCAATTAAATTTTAAATTCTACTCAAGTAAAAAGTATAGGAGATTTTCACAATATGATAACCATCTCAGAAAACATTTCACGGTATTAAATAATTATTTAATAAATAAACTTTATTATTAAATTATGGTTATTACTATCATGACTTAAAATGGCCGTTAAATGGATGAAAACATGTTTTTTTTTTTTGGTTGAGCAAATGCTTTATGATGATAAACTTGAAACCATTTGTTTGTTTTGTTTATTAAAACTTCAATAAAACGTCTAATCAACTAATTTTAAATAAATGAGTAAATGTAAATGATTATGAATTAGATTAACAACTTATTTGTATCATTACTTTATTAAAATGTTTAAGAATAATAGAGTCCTATGAAATTTTTCTTTTTATGATGTATATTATCAAAAACGGTGGTAATCAAATAAAATGTAACAAACTTTTATCCTTTTATTTTTTGGCAAAGTGCTGCAAAACAGAGATTTACTAAATTAAACTATGGATTAAAAATATATATTCTTAAATAATGTTTAAAAGTACATTCTATTGGAGGCCTACAATAGTAATATATTTCTGTCACAATTTCTTCTCGTTTATTTTGACGGGTTGCGGTGAAGACCTGTTTCAGATTGTATTTAGCAATTTTTTTTATTAAAATGAAATGATCATTAGGGGGTCTCAGAGCCGAGTGAACGTGCACATTCAGTAGATAGCGCTCCCGGTACACAAGTTGGTGCTGCGGCACTTTACGCTTCTGACACTCGCTTGTCACACAGAAGAAAAAGAGAGACAGTATTTACATGCTTTCCAAAACCATAGATATATTATGTCTATGGCCAAAACCATTCACACACTTTTTGCTAACTGGCAAGCAGCATTAGCAGCTCATCTTCTTCTTTGTCTACTTACTACTTCTTCGTCGTATCAATGTGTGCTAGGGATGGCTCGATACCACAATCTAATACCGAAGTACTTTTCTTTGCGCTCATACCAACTACAAACAGACAAGCCTAAAGTGCGTTGCGCATTCCAAGTTAAGTTCTTTTTCCTTAGTCACATACACACAGAATTATGTCAAAAATGTCCATCTTTAGTGAGTAACTTAGTCACATAAACACAGTTGTCTTACGTGAATATGGTGCAATAGTATGCGTGCACATATTATGAAATCTAAACGTCATTGGTTGAAACGAACGCTGGAGATTTCATTATATTTAAACGATACGATCTTATGTATGTGCGTTGATCAGTGTTAAAAGAAAATAAATGTTGATTTATGCACTCACCTGTTAATCTCTTAATGTCTTGTACAAGTCAGGAAGGGCAAGTGGCAGATGCTTGGCAAGGTTTGATGGTTCTTCAGCAGTTTTATAAGCAAAGTAATTCCAAATTTCACTTCTACTTCTCTCTTTGTTAACTCCTTTTGGGCGTGTTGAGTGAGATTCAACTGCTGTATTCATTTTGTTCTATGTTGCCACATTTGCCGGTTTCACGTCAGTTTGGGTAGCGCACTGCCACCTAGCGGTGAACTTCGGAACAGCAGCATATACCGAAATGAGTAAAATCTTGATATCGTACCGTTTGAAATAAAATATGTACCGGTATTTTCCCAGTACCGGTATACGGCGCATCCCTAAGTGTGCTCGGCAAGACCGTTTGGGCTTGAGCGCCACCAAGTCGTGTTTTACTGTCACTTAAGCAGCTCCAGGCATGTGAACAAAAGCACTGATCTCATTGTTTTTTTTTTTTAATTACGCTTTTACGCCTGCCGTTTTGTGCATCGGTGTGCACACTCACATTGGCGCCCTTTGTTTAGTCACGAGGCGTTAAACGTTGGCAATAAACGCGCGTGAAAATCGTCCCGGTGTGAACAGGCCTTAAATGTAATTTGTTACCTCCACCTCTCCACATAATGGACTTCTATGGCAATCAACGGTTCAAAGTCCAAATGAATGCAGTTTCAAAGGAAGGGCTTCAGAGGCTCTATCCCAGACGAGGAAAAGGGTCTTATCTAGCCAAAACATCGTCATTTAAAAAAACAAAGGAAAAAAAAACATTTATATACCTTTTAACCTCAAATTGCTTGACTTCGGTGTTGTGCCTCTTCTCGGCTTATTGCGGCATCATGTCGGAAAGGTCACACGTGACGTAGGTGGAAGTACCGTGTCATAACGTGTGTTAAAACAAACGTGCACAGACTAAATCAAACAACGATGTCAGATGATTTTTTTCAGCACAGGGTCGGTACTTCCACCTACGTCACGTGTGACCTTTCCGAGGTGATGACATCATACACCGTGAAGAAGAACAACACCGAGTCGAGCATTCGTGGTTAAAAAGTATATACAAGGTTGGTTTTTTTTGTTTTTTTTAATGACCAATGTTTTCTCTAGATAAGACCCTATTCCTCGCCTGGGATTAGGGTTGGGAACCGAGAACCGGTTCTTATGCAGAACCGAAACTGATTTTTGAAAAATACCAGAACCGCGCGAAATTCCTAAGTTTCTGTTCCGAAAACGGTTCTGGTGCAATGTGTGTGCGAAGCGCTGGAAGCGTATCCGAGTGACAGCCAGTGTTGCCAAGTCCGTGGTTTCCCGTTTTCCACTGTTGCCGCGGGCTGTGTTTCATGTCCGCGGGTTGAAGCGATTGTGCAATTGTGCGGGTTTTGTTGTAAAAACCTGGCAACCCTGGCTCACCTCATCATGAATATTAATTACGTTGCCTGCCGCTTCCAGGAGTGCAACGCAGTTCAGCCTGAAAGCCCTCGCGCTACACATTTAAGGTTTTGCGTCAGATATTTTCTCGTTGACCACCAGCATGGCGAAGATAAAGTCACAAGTATGGATTCATTTCCAAAGAATGAATGATAATGAAGCAAAATGTAACACGTGAAAAGTTCATAACATGCAAAGGAGGCTGCACTAGCAATTTGACAAAACATTTGCTACAGCAGAGAGTGCCTCACGGCTTATACCAGATTTATAGTGAAAGGCCTATATATATATATATATATATATATATATATATATATATATATATATATATATATATATATATATATATATATATATATATATATATATATATATATATATATATATATATATATATATATATATATATATATATATATATATATATATATATATATATATATATATATATATATATATATATATATATAATTTGTCAACCGTTGAGTCACCATGGTTTAGGTAAGCGTTTAGGCACAATTACCTTTGTAATGCTGAATTGCAATTTATTATTTACAAGTTCACTGAATAACTGAATTACTATTAAATTAATATACAACTAATTAATAAATATAACTAATAAATATAATTTATAACTTGGTTTTATTCAGAGACAGAGAGATAAAATGTAATAAGACAATTTCAGAGGTGTTCATTTGAAAAACAATGTGTTGCAAGAATGGCTTAATTAATACTGTAATATATGTACAGTACAGGACTTTTTTGACATTGCCAACCTGTAAATAAATTTTAGAGCAAGTAATAAACACAAAATGGATTGTTTGAGTTGCGTATTGTGCCTTTTTCCTTTACCACTATTTGTTTAATAATTTTAATGGAACCGGAATCGGAACCGGAATCGTTAGGCGGAACCGGAACCGGAAAATTTCTCACGATTCCCAACCCTACCTGGGATCGTGAAAGCGTAATTTCTTTTCGACTGAAGAAAGAAAGACACGAACATCTTGGATGAGATGGGGAGTAAATGATCAGAGAATGTTCATTTTGAAGTGAACTAATCCTTTAATGACACAGAGAGCAGAAGGTTTATTAGGCTGCTGTCACTTTAAGACCAAACACACGGATCCATTATACTGATACACATCCAGTTTACACCCAACTGTTTACTTTCACTTGAGACATATCCGGCTGTTTTTACATGACTATTCCACATGATGTGTTTGGCCATTCAAAAAGTCACAGAAGATGCATCTGAAACGCCTGATTAGTAAGCGATAATGTAAATCCAGCTAGTTGTTCAGGACCCTGATGCAAAGCATCTTACTGAAGGGGTTTATTCTGCGATAACAACACGCTGGGTGTACATTATTACTTATTACACGGCTACTCGCCACACAAGTAAATATTTAGACATGAAATATTGATCCGAGTCAAAATTTAATATTAGCTCTTTAAAACTCAAAGCTTCCGCTGAGAAAGTAAGCAGAAATTTCACGGTGATACGGTACAGTCACACCAATTATTTCAGCACATAAATAATTATGGGGATAAGAGATATTGATTTGAGATTAAACCGTTTTAAATCATACCTGTTTGTTGTCTTATAAATATTACAGTGTACAAAATAATTGTGGCAAAATGGCAGCCGCAGCGTTTGTATGAAACAAAAGCGTCTACGATACCCGATGTAACAACTGTACACACAATATTTATTAGCTCACCAAAACCAAAGTTTCCACAAGCTACGCTCCTAGCAAGCGTAAAACGCTGACTTCAGTTACCTGGATGAGCCTGTGTTATCAGTTTTTATCAGTCGGGGGATAACTGATAAACCTGGCTCCGCCCTCCTACATATTTCCGCTCCATTTTCTTTTTCTTTCAGTACGTCTGGGTTTGCGCTATATTCCCCAAATTTTAAGTGGCTGAGAACGATAACGTTTATGTTGTGCGCTAGTTTGAGATGTAGTGCCTTCAAGGAAGTAAACGCTTGTCAATCAAGAGTGGCCAGACTATTTGTACAAAATGAAATGTACAAGAGTGTGGTAGGACCAGGCTAATAAAACATACCACCAATCAGAATCAAGTATTCCACAGAGCCGTGTAATAATACCAGGTAATGGTACATGTATGTCTTGGCTGACCACGTAGTTTAATACCAGGTGGAAACCGCTTTACTCTCTCGCTCGCTCGACTTCCGGGATATCGTACATATTTTGCGGGCATCAGGGAGTCACTGTCGATATGCAGGAGACTCATGGGTGAGGTGGGATGTCTGTAAAAGTATCATGTTGACCTAATTATACTCTCTGTTCCCTGTGCAGGTGTGGCTGCCGTCCCTCCCTAATGCCTGTTTCTCCAGGCTATGCACGTCTCCATAATGAGCCTATGAACTCTCTGCGCATCTCTGTTGGAGGGCTCCCGATGCTGTCTTCCATGACCAACACCACAGACCCCCGTTTCCACATCAAATGGAAAGCCATTGTGGTGGTAGCATCAGCGCTAACCCTCGTCCTCCTCATCTACATGCAGCTTTTGCCCTTTCACCCCCAACCTAGTGGCAGATATGGCTTAAAGTTAAACCGTCATGAGGTGAGAGCGGAGGACCGCTACAATGACACGTACCCCCTCAGTCCACCAGAGCGCACGGCCCAGGGCACGCGCTACCGTATAGGGGTCATTGCTGACCTGGACACAAACTCTCTCAGTGACAAGAAGCTGACCTGGTTCAGCTACATGCTAAAGGGTCACCTCCTGGTGTCGGAGAGTGGAGATACAGTAACTGTCGAATGGGATCAGGAAAGGGTGGTCTTGGAAAGCCACCTGGCAGAGAAGGGTCGGGGCATGGAGCTCTCCGAATTAGTGGTGTTTAATGGCAAACTGTACAGCGTGGATGATCGTACAGGCGTCATATATAACATAGAAGGACTTAAAGTAGTGCCCTGGGTTATACTGCCAGATGGAGATGGCTCTGTTTCAAAAGGTTGGTGTTTCTATAGTACCTATTTTCCACCAAAATGGTGCTGTTACTGGGAGCTCTTTCAGATCCATCCACGGACTTGAGAGCCTTGAGAACTGAATACCCAAACAAATATAGTGCATTGCTGTCTTTGTTTGACCGGTCTTCTGTTTGACATATTTTAACATCTGAACATCTGAAATAATTTAAAGTGCCCCTATTATGCTGTTTTAAAGGTTTTGTTTTGGATGTCTCCTACAATAGGCTTACACACACAATCAAGATAAAATAAAATAAAAACATGTTTCTCATAATATACATTGCAGCATCACAGTGTCTAAACGGTTTGATCAAGGATTTGGTCTCTCTAAAACTCTCCTTTCCGTGAACTCACTTGGCTCTGATTGGTCCAATGGCCCAGTCTGTTGTGATTGGTCTACTCTGCTCTGATTGGTCAGATGGCCCAGTCTGTTGTGATTGGTCTACTCTGCACCTGATTGGTCAGATGGCCCAGTCTGTTGTGATTGGTCTGTTGTGATTGGTCTACTCTGCTCTGATGGTCAGATGGCCCAGTCTGTTTTGATTGGTCTACTCTGCTCTGATGGTCAGATGGCCCAGTCTGTTTTGATTGGTCTACTCTGCTCTGATTGCTCAGATGGCCCAGTCTGTTTTGATTGGTCTACTCTGCTCTGATTGCTCAGATGGCCGAGTCTGTTTTGATTGGTCTACTCTGCACCTGATTAGTCAGATGGCCCAGTCTGTTGTGATTGGTCTACTCTGCTCTGATGGTCAAATGGCCCAGTCTGTTTTGATTGGTCTACTCTGCTCTGATTGGTCAGATGGCCCAGTCTGTTGTGATTGGTCTGTTGTGATTGGTCTACTCTGCTCTGATGGTCAGATGGCCCAGTCTGTTTTGATTGGTCTACTCTGCTCTGATGGTCAGATGGCCCAGTCTGTTTTGATTGGTCTACTCTGCTCTGATGGTCAGATGGCCCAGTCTGTTTTGATTGGTCTACTCTGCTCTGATTGCTCAGATGGCCCAGTCTGTTTTGATTGGTCTACTCTGCTCTGATTGCTCAGATGGCCGAGTCTGTTTTGATTGGTCTACTCTGCACCTGATTGGTCAGATGGCCCAGTCTGTTGTGATTGGTCTACTCTGCTCTGATGGTCAAATGGCCCAGTCTGTTTTGATTGGTCTACTCTGCTCTGATTGGTCAGATGGCCCAGTCTGTTGTGATTAGTCTACTCTGCACCTGATTGGTCAGATGGCCCAGTCTGTTGTGATTTGGTCTGTTGTGATTGGTCTACTCTGCTCTGATGGTCAGATGGCCCAGTCTGTTTTGATTGGTCTACTCTGCTCTGATTGGTCAGATGGCCCAGTCTGTTTTGATTGGTCTACTCTGCTCTGATTGCTCAGATGGCTCAGTCCGTTGTGATTGGTCTACTCTGCACCTGATTGGTCAGATGGCCCAGTCTGTTGTGATTGGTCTGTTGTGATTGGTCTACTCTGCTCTGATGGTCAGATGGCCCAGTCTGTTTTGATTGGTCTACTCTGCTCTGATGGTCAGATGGCCCAGTCTGTTTTGATTGGTCTACTCTGCTCTGATTGCTCAGATGGTCCATGCTGCGTTCCAGTTCATTTTTATTATGCCCTTCACTCGTTAACTTCCCTCCGTCTCGTTCACTCGGATGTGCGTCATTGCTTACATTGCATGAGTGCCCACTACTGGAGGCACATTTGCAATGGACTGAACTGGAACGTCCTATGCCCTTGATAACTTCGAATCCTATGGAGTTGATTTATTATTTAATTTTTTCCTTTACGAAATTGTTTAATGTAGAATTCTATATGTATATAGGTGTATTAGGGTTGCTTTAAAGGTTTTTTAAAATAATACAAATATCATATAGTTGTTTGTGATGGGGTAAATTAAACACGATATGCGGTGACGTCACAATCGTGTTGCATTGTGGTATATGAAGCTGCCTGAAGTGTACATATTAAGTAGACTCGCTCCCTCAGTCAAAATCGAGGGAGCAAGGGTCTGTCCATATAAACTTCCCTTGTCCACTTCACAAAGTGGAACGCACTTCACAATGTCGGCGGGGATTCCCCCGAGGGGAAGTGCTTAGGGAAGTTCGCAAGTGCATGTCTAAAAATGGAGTGGCACAACAGCACCGGTCTGTTGTGATTGGTCTACTCTGCTCTGATTGGTCAGATGACCCAGTCTGCTGTGATTGGTCTACTCTGCTCTGATTGGTCAGATGACCCAATCTGCTGTGATTGGTCTACTCTGCTCTGATTGATCAGATGACCCATTCTGCTGTGATTGGTCTACTCTGCTCTGATTGCTCATATGACCCAGTCTGCTGCGATTGGTCTACTCTGCTCTGATTGCTCAGATGACCCAGTCTCCTGTGATTGGTCTACTCTGCTCTGATTGGTCAGATGGCCCAGTCTGTTGTGATTGGTCTACCGCTTACAGCACATGTCGGCAACCAAATAGCCATTATCATATCTGAATTTCTGCTCTTCCTCAGCAGATGTACGCACAGTGATATGAACCGTTACAATGGCGTTGGTTTTACAATATCAGTTTGAGCCTGAGTCCTTATCATTTGGAAGTGCATCAAAGTGGATTTACTTTTGCAGTGCAGAAAAAATCTTCACGACACGTCGACAACACAAACCAAATCTTTTGGGCCTCACCTACAACTACAGGATCAAAAGCAGATGTTGTTTGCAGCAGCAGCAGCCAGTGAAGAATATGCTTACTGATGATTAATTTCAGGTTCTTTCTTTTGGGAGACAATAACTTTCTTTGAAACTTTGCAGACCTTTGACATTCACAAACAGCTGTATTACACACTGCATGAAAGATAATATCCAAAAAAGCATAATAGGGGCATTTTAATTCACTATCTTCAAGCCGTCTTGAGCTGACTTTAATGTAATGGTCAGAAACTATTCAAATATGTAAAATAATGAATCAAATCCAATCCAATACAGTCAATTTGTATGATATCTGATTTCAGTTTTACCTTCTTTGGCATTCTCTTACATAGGGTTTAAGGCAGAGTGGCTTGCAGTGAAGGACGAGCATCTATATGTGGGGGGTTTGGGGAAGGAGTGGACCACCACCAGTGGGGAAGTGCTGAATGACAATCCTGAGTGGGTGAAAGTGGTGGGAATCCACGGAGATGTACAGCACCACAACTGGGTTCCCAAGTACAACTATCTCCGAAGCGCTGCAGGCATCAGTCCGCCCGGTAAGCGGCAGCCATTCAATCACATGAAGTGTGTACTTGTAGTGAGAGTGAGCTAATTTCTACCTTTTGAGAGGAATCTTGTTCAGGGCTGTCTATAATTTCTTACACTCCATTGACAGTAAGCACGGATTGAGACAATCACCTAGAGCACCTTATTTTTCAATCTTTATTTATATAGCGTTTTATACAATACAAATTGCTTCAAAGAAGCTTTACAGGGATAAAGTGTTGCTACATGGACAGTGTGCGGAGATTACTGGACAGTGCTGATGACCAAATTACGTCACACAGACTTTTACGTTTACGTACAAAAATTACGTTTCCAGAGCGGAAAGTGGACAGGGAAGTTTTGTCTTTATTAGTCTTACTAAATATGATTTATTAAACAGATTTTTTTTTTTAAAACACACTGGACTACAATTGGAACCCTTAGTTGAATTCTGAAAGTTAGACTACGTTTTTTATAGTACATCAGGCTTTAGTATCTAAAAAAAAATCAAGGAAAATGTAATCCCATGTGTTGTGAACCCTTTATTGTTCAGGAAAATAGGCTTAATTTTCTTCATGAAAAATGGAAACATTTATTTTTTCTTATAACTTTAGGGTAAAACATGGCATGTATAACACATTCTTTAATTTTTAATTGCATGAATGTTTGGCAAATCATTATTACATATTCGGGTCTTTAGTGACCCAGATCTATATCTAACACAGATGGATCTCTACTTGTCACGATAATATATAAAACTCTCCTGATTTTAGAATAACAATTACAGAAGAATAAAATAAAGCATATTTTGTTATCTTTTGGAGCTTGGAAGGGTTCAGTTTGAGCAGATGTTTTTTACCATCATCACTGTCCTGATCAGAGCTCATTTCAGTACATTCAGCATCTGCCTCATATTCACCAGCTCAAACATATTCTCAAAACTATAATTTTCAACATCTTCAAAATCAATATTTTAAAGCCCTGTCTGCTTCTTCACCAGATCCACCATCAAGTGACAGTGACACTCATATTTGATTGCGTTCAACAATAAATCTCTGAGCCATTTCAAGTTTTGCTGATGATTCTTCCTATTCTTTTGTTTTCTGCCTGCCTGCCTTGTGGAATAAAGATGCATTGCACTTATTCAGTCAGCAAAGATTCAATTATTGTTGTGCAGAAGAAAAAAAATACTTACACGGTTAGACACCTCGGGTCGCTAGTGACCCTATACAATTCTTACAAAAAAATTAACAGGAAAACAGGCATTGTTTTTAATTAAAAAAATTCTTGTTATATTGTTTATAATGAATTGATTGAGGAATACTAAGAAGGTTGATGTCTAACCTTAAATAAATAAATGAGGAGGAGGGTAGTGAATGACGTCCCCGGGTCACCAAAGACCCGAGGTATGCGTTTAAGGGTTAAAGGCTTGCAGTGGTGGAAAGAGTACTGAAAAAGCACACTCAAGTAAAAGTACTGTTACTTGTCAAAAATGTGCTAGTAGAGTAAAAGTACCTGTCCTAAATACTACTCAAAGTAAAAAGTAGCCCTTCTAAAAGTACACAAGAGTTGTGAGTAGTGAGTATTATGCTATGAAGGTTATTCCACCTTATACCCTGAAAATTAAAAATGTAGCTTACTCTTTTATGGATGATTCTCAGTAAGAACAAAAAAACATGAGATCACCAACAGTATTTCAATATTTCTCAAAGTTCAATTTTTGTCTGCTAGCACTAAAAATACAGCCATGTACTATTTGAGAAAGCAACCAATAATCTGGTAACATTTATGACAACCATTCTGTAGAGGTTTTCTTGCGGTTACTTAAAAAAGGTTGCAAAGCGTTGTGCATTAACAATTTTACGTTAAAGAGTTCTTTCTTTTCAAGATGCATTCATTGTACTGCTTTAATTTCAATGAATGTTTTCTCTGTAAAAACGCATGGAGTCACAGGACTGATTATTCATCTTAGCCAATCACGTTGACAGGGAAAAAATTAACATAATGTAGCGACTGCAGGTTTAGGGAAAATAGCGCAGTAAAAGTACCGATACAGCATTTAAAATGTATTCAAGTAAAGGTACACTGTTTTTAAACTACTTAATAAATTACAATTCCTGAGAAAAACTACTCCATTACAGTAACAAGAGTATTTGTAATCCGTTACTTTACACCACTGAAGGCTTGTGAGATTTACTAGTACTGATTAACTTGGGGTATATAAATCCTTCTTTTCCTCTCTATGGTCTTTTCAGGGTACCTCATACATGAGTCTGCAGCTTGGAGCGACACATTGCAACGCTGGTTCTTCCTGCCACGACGTGCTAGCAGCGAGCGCTACGATGAAACGGCAGATGAGCGGCGGGGCACCAATCTAATGCTCAGCTGCTCCCCAGACTTCCAGGACATTAAAGTGAGAAATGTTGGGCCCCTGAACCCCACACATGGCTTTTCGTCATTCAAGTTTGTCCCCAACACAGATGACCAGATTATTGTTGCCCTAAAGTCTGAGGAGGATGCCGGGAAAATTGCCACTTACATTGTGGCATTCACCCTAGACGGCCGAATCTTGCTTCCTGAAACTAAGATTGGAGATGTGAAGTATGAGGGACTTGAATTCATTTAGTGTCTGGAGGTAAATAAATGCCAAGGACTGGTAAATACATTCGTCTAGATGATGTACATCTAGATGTGGTTGAAATAGTTGAATGACGTTCAAATAATGCCAACTGGCCATTGGCAGACATTGCCTAAAATGTGGTTGTGGTTATAGAGACTGAAGAAATTAGGACATGTTGACTCTTTAATTGTTTTGAGAGACTTATCAGAGCCTTCATGAAGAGTTTTTTTTTGTGTTTTTTTTTCACTACCATTTTCAACAACGACGTTTAGTGGTTTCACTCCAGTACTGTACTTACCGTGTCATGAATGTAACAGAATGAAGTGAAGTGATAGACTATAGTACATGCATAAAATAGTTTACTCTACACACATTTTTGCAGTTGCCATGTGGTCTTGTGAATGTCTTTTTTTTTATCATGCATTTTTGTTTTGTTTACTTTCGTGATTAGTGTCTTAAGAAGACCAGCTACCTTTAAAAAGAAATCTAAAAAAACTGAACCGTCACAAAAGGATGAACATTACTTTTTGTTGATGCACCAGAGCCATTTATTTGTTGTTGCTGTTTTTTTTTTTTCCTGAAAAGAACAGATTGAAGGTTTTTAAGAAATGTATAAGTGCACCTGAATTTCTTTTATCTAATTGTTTGAATCAATCTCCTTATATGGTTTTACTGTAGGGATTTTGTAAAAAAAAATTAAAATGAAATAAAATTGAAAAATAATCACATTAGATTTGAACGCACAGGAAATGCTGCTCAAACACAGTGTGGTTGTAGACCGAGTTCATGCAATCGATATTATTAGTTATTCATGAAAAAAAAAGAACAAAATTGCATATTTGTGTTTTTCATAGAGACTCAATCAAGCACCCAAAACCTTTTTTTTTATCATTTCACTCCCTGGGGTTGGCTGATGTGATTCGGAAACATACACACACACAACCTTGAATGATCTGCCTGTGAGACCAGAGAACAGTAGTACCAGCAATTTCTGAGAGAGCATTGTTTGTTTTTTCAGAAAGCAATGTGCTAACTAGAATACTGTACAGACGAATAGTAAACGATGCTAGCATTCCTCATTGCTGACATAGAATAACAGGGGCCTGTACCATGATGGTAGCTGAACTAACTCAGGGTTACAGGATTAGTTTTGAGTTGAAAAAACCAAACCAGTCCAATCTGGCTTTGTTTGGTACTGTCATGTAATGCTGCTCATCAGCTTTCTGTCAACGCAGGCTTTGATCCCATATATATATACTAAATATAGTCTAGAGCTTTGAACATGTAAGGTCACATTTTTAAAGCTTTATCTACTTATTCTACAGCTTATTACATATTATCTGTATATATTAATATTTATAAAAAATAAAAAAAGAAGCTTAATCATTTATAAGCTAAAATTGATTGTGTTTAATCGATTAAGGTAATATTAACTATATGTATCTTAATATAAATCAATTATAAATCATATAAAATTATTATATTAAGTAATTATCATTAAAGCCAGACAATATATTTTTTTATCATATAGTGACCCTTAATTTGGAGCAAGAGAAACTGGGGGAGTGACTTTATTGCATCAGACATGTCACTGTGCTCACAGCTGATTGGTCCAATTTCAGTTTGAGATCTCTTATCCCGGACATAACCTGCTCCGGAGCAGGTTAGCTGTGGAGTGTAAGTTACTATGACGATGAACACTGTTAAAAGCAAAGCCACCTTCATGGTACCTAAAACTCAGGATTGGCTCAATCTAAACTGAAACTTACCTGGCTAGCCAGCGAAACTGGCTTTAAGTGACAGGTCCCAGATTGAGACTAGTTTTGCAGGAATTAAAAAAATAAAAAATGTTAAACGTTTTAGAAGATGATGGGTTGTTGCGTCAGATGATGGGGGAGGGGTGCATTTGTTTCAGCTGTCAACCCAGAAGTTGTGTTCAATTGATTGTTTCACTTGTGTCCAACTTACTCAAAATCTTTAGTTTTTGTCAAAGATCAATTATATTGATTTGAAATTAGTAATAATTGTGATCCTTGAAACTGATCAATTCATTTCTCCATTCTCAAATATTTTTATTGAAATTTACATAAAAATATGAAGTATATTTTAAATATATAATTGGTTAGTCAAATACTAGGTTCTTTTTGTGGGAAAAAACCCCCCACAGTGCATCCAAAGTACAGTGCATCCAGAAAGTATTCACAGTGCTTCGCTTTTTCCACATTTTGCTATGTTACAACCTTATTCTAAAATGGATTAAATGCATTATTTTCCTCAATTCTACAAACAATACCCCATAATGACAACGTGAAAGAAGTTTGTGTGAAATCTTTGCAAATTTATAAAAAATAAAATAATTCACATGTACATAAGTATTTACAGCCTTTGCTCAATACTTTGTTGAAGCACCTTTGGCACCAATAACAGCCTCAAGTATGAGTATGATGCTACAAGCTTGGCACATCTATTTTTGGGCAGTTTCTCCAATTCTTCTTTGCAAGATCTCTCAAGCTCATCAAGTTGGATGGGGAGCGTCGGTGCACAGCCATTTTCAGATCTCTCCAGAGATGTTCAATTGGGTTCAAGTCTGGGCTCTGGCTGGGCCACTCAAGGACATTCACAGAGTTGTCCACTCTTTTGTTATCTTGGCTGTATGCTTAGGGTCATTGTCCTGTTGGAAGATGAACCTTCGCCCCAGTCTGAGGTCCAGAGTCTGGAGCAGGATTTCATCAAGGATGTCTCTGTACATTGCTGCATTCATCTTTCCATTGATCCTGACTAGTCTCCCAGTTCCCACCGCTGAAAAACATCCCCACAGCATGATGCTGCCACCACCATGCTTCACTGTAGGGATGGTATTGGCCAGGTGATGAGCGGTGCCTGGTTTCCTCCAGACATGACGCTTGCCATTCAGGCCAAAGAGTTCAATCTTTGTTTAATCAGACCAGAGAATTTTGTTTCTCATGGTCTGAGAGTCCTTCGGTGGATTTTGGCAAACTCCAGGCAGGCTGTCATGTGCCTTTTACTGAGGAGTGGCTTCCATCTGGCCACTCCACCATACAGGCCTGCTTGGTGGAGTGCTGCAGAGATGGTTGTTCTTCTGGAAGGTTCTCCTCTCTCCACAGAGAAACGCTGGGGCTCTATCAGAGTGACCATCGGGTTCTTGGTCACCTACCTGACTAAGGCCCTTCTCCCCCGATTGCTCAGAGCTGCCGCCCGGCCAAACTAGGAAGAGTCCTGGTGATTCCAAACTTCTTCCATTTACGAATGATGGAGACCACAGTTTGCTCATTGGGACCTTCAATGCTGCAGACATTTTTCTGTACCCTTCCCCAGATCTGTGCCTCGATACAATCCTGTCTCGGAGCTCTACAGACAATTCCTTTGACTCCATGGCTTGGTTTGTGCTCTGACGTGCAATGTTAACTGTGGGACCTTATATATAGACAGGTGTGTGCCTTTCCAAATTATGTCCCATGATCAGTGGAAACAGAATGCACCAGAGCTCAATTTTGAGTGTCATGGCAAAGGCTGTGAATACTTATGTACATGTGAATTTTGCAAAGACTTCAAACAAACTTCTTTCACTTTGTCATTTATGGGGTATTGTTTGTAGAATAATTAATTTAATCAATTTTGGAATAAGGCTGTAACATAACAAAATGTGGAAAAAGTGAAGCGCTGTGAAAACTTTCCGGATGCACTGTAATAGCTGTAAAAGTTAGACAAAATCAATTGTTGTATTTATAGGCATTTATTTTGATATGTCCAACTCAAAACAATTAGTTAAGTCAATAGTTCCCAATCTTGGTCCTGGAGGACCCCAACACTGCAAAATTTGTTATGCCTATCTTATCTGACAAACTCATTTGAGGTCTTGGGCTGTCCAAAATAAATCCTTAAATATATCCCCCTTTATCCTTAAATAGGACACTATTTGAAGGGACAGCCGTTTGTAGACATTATTGGACATTATTGAGTGCACTTAATAACACCGTAATAATGAATGTACAGCTGATGTACACTCAATGGCTAGATAATACCCATAATGCACTGAGAATCGGGGGCCGAATGAATTCCCGCGTCTGTCCAGAAGATGGCGCCCACAGCTCAATCACCCATCCATCCATTTTTCAAACCGCTGGTCCAATGTATACACATAGGTTTATTGAGCATAAACCTAATTAAACTATTTAATAATCAATTAAAAATATATGCCTGTTTGATATTACGCTGTATAGGCTTGTTTCCATGGCAAAGAGAAATCTTTTCATTTCTACTGGAGCTGCCAGTTTGCTAAGTTTTAAATTATTATTAAACAGCAAGCAGTAGCCCTTCCAACGCACTCAGTGTCTGAATCTACTCACTTGTTTTCATTCACTCCTTCAAGTAGACTATATTAGTGAAGTAGTATAGGGAATAGTGGATGAGGGTATAGAGGGTGATTTCGAACACACCTTTGTAGTCTTTATGCTGGGCTGGGTTACACCAGGATTGGGAACCACTGACTTAAGTGGTATTCAGAAAAGTTATTAAAATAGCATAGTTATTTATTATAGTCACTGAAATATCTTTCAGAGTGCTGGCCTTGGAGTCCTGGGGCAAACTCCTTTCGGCAAGGGGAAGGCCGTCCAAGAAGAGCAGACAGGCCAGTGGGGAAAATCAAGATGCAAGGTCGGGGCCAAGAGGCAGGTCGGTATCGAGAGATCAATCTGAAACTAGCAACCAGAACCAAAGGGCTTGACAGAGGACGAAGAGCTGTGAGGCATACAGACAGCAAAAGTCACTTACACTGATCAGACACAACATTAAAACCACCTGTCTAATATCACAACCGCTTGTGCTGCCAAAACATCTCTAATACAAAGAGCTGGCCTTCTTGTCCATGATCAGAGGTGCTGATGGCTGGGGAATTGCCTTCTTAGCTGTGAAAGTGAGAACAGACGCTAACAGGTGAACTTAAGACTTACTTTCTGTATTGTGTGAATTTAGTTTGACTGGTCTCACTCACACTGCATGTCTAGAACATGCTGACCAGGGGCCTCAGACTGGGGGTACAACCAGTATTGATTACCAGGGCCCCAAGGGAAGAGAGGGCCCTTGAAAAGTCTGGAATATATTTTAGCATGGAACATGGGGGCCCATCAGGACTGCCTATGCATAGGGCCCGGGATCTTGTGCTACATCCCTGATGCTGACAGACAGTTCTTTAAATGCATATGTTGCAGTAATGAAACTTGAAACTCAAATGTAGCCTTTTCATGAAATGAAACTTATGGTAGCCCTCAAATGTGATTACACGGTGTTTTATCCAAGTTTCACAATATTTGACCTCATTTGGTCCTTATAAAGGAAAGGCAAGATGTTTTGTAACTCATTGACTTGTGAATTGTGTTCCTGTCTCTGCTGTTTGAAAAGAATCATGTATCTTCTATGGCCTCTACTGTTTCTTCATGTTTCAGCACGTCATACCCTGTTTGGTAAGTAAAGAAAACTTTTCTTTTTACATTTAAAATACATTGATTGCAATATTTGTATTTAGAGGATTTTCATTAGTTTTATTAAAAAAGTTACAAACATTGCATATATTTGTGAACATTGCAAAATGTCAAATGTAATCTACAGCCTTTTGAACAGTAAGTGGTATACTAAATTTTTTATAACCAAATATGTTTTCCTGTTGCAACAACAAATGCAGTTAACTGAGGTTAAACAACACATTTTTTTACATCTCATAATTTTTTTTTTAGTAAAAATCTCTTAACCTTTAATCTTTTGCTGCTGGATGAAGATTCCAGACCAAAGCAGACAACACGGGAGGGCAGAGTGAAGCTTGTCGGAGATCTTCCTTCATCTGGTCGTGTGGAGATCTATCATGATGGACAGTGGGGTACAGTTTGTGATGACGGATGGGACCTGGCCGAAGCACAAGTGGTGTGTCGTCAGATGGGTTTTCCTGGAGCGGAATCAGTTACGGCTGGAGGACAATATGGTGAAGGTATTAGATCCTCTGTGCGATTTGATTATTACAAACTGTGATAACAATAATTGTCGAATTTTTTTAACCCAAATTCTATTGATTGTTCAAGGCTCTGGTCCAATCTGGATGGATGACATGAACTGTAAAGGCTCTGAGAGCTCATTGTCTGATTGCAGCTTCAAAGGCTGGGGTGTGACTGACTGCTCACATAAAGAAGATGCAGGAGTGATCTGTGAGGCTGGTAAGAAATTCAGCTACCAGATTTATTTGTATTTCTATTAATATAATTTTTATATTTTTTTATTACATTTTCTTTGCAGGTACAAACATAACCAGCAATCGTCGGTTCTCTGTGGACAACAGTCTGGGTTTGTCTGCTGATCTTGGTCTTCTGTTTGACAGTGGAGATGGTTGTGATTTCAGCATTAATGTGCGAGACCTCAGTGAAGAGGCAGAGATGTCGTTTTGTGTGCACAGTATGATCCTGATGATTTATCCAGAAATAAACATGACAAATAAGTCCAGAAACCTCACCGTGGATGTCAGCCAGATGTGCCATCCTCATGTCCCTACTTTTCTCAGGTGACTTTCTGAAGACCACTTCTTTTTGTAGCACAATCCAATTATCTCAATTCATTGAGAATGTTGCTTTGAATAGTGCATATCATAATTAGATGCTTACGGTATCTGAACTGTTTTTCTCAGGTATCTGTACACACGTCAGATTGATGTTTCCATCACATCAGCTCAATGTCTCCATCAGCTGGCGTTTATCTTTGGAGTGAAGAATCTTATGGTGGATGTTGGCAGGGTCTTCACTTCACTCATTCCTGAAGACAACACCTTCCGGACGCAGGTATCAATGTACAAGTATGGCGTCCGCACAGGTGACCTTGTTCTGCAGGAGAATGTCCTTCAGTATCTTTCCTGGAACTGTGAGTTCCTCATAAGCTCTCCGCTGTGGAGCACCATCTCCTTTCACATGATGGACGCTCTGCTGCAGCGCTCAGACCTGGTTGTGAAGGATGAAGCTTTACTTCTTGAAGCTCTAGAGAGATGGATCCAAGACAAAGGTGATGAAATTAGTTCAGAACAACAGGCCAGCCTCCTGAATCACATCCGCTTCCTCTTGATCCCAGTGGATAAACTGTATGAAATGCAGTTTTCCTCAAGTGTTTTCCACCAGAATCATGAGAAACTGTACCTAACTGGTCTGCTCAGAGGTTTTCAGTTCAATGTTCTGCCTTTCTCTAAGATTAGGAATAAAATGGACAATATGAGTTATGATTATCTACCCAGAATCTACACTGCTGATGAATGGAGCCTCAATGACACAGCCCGTGCTGAAACTATCTATATCCAACGATATAACAGCAGGTATGGCCAACATTTCGGAATCCAAGTTCCTACCTTCTCCACTCCTGCACACCCTAGTGCTCTTTACAAAACGCAAAAGGTCCAGTGGCAAGCCCAGGTTTTTCGTAATGCTCAGGAATGCTCTAACAATGGTATTTCATGTAACTATTTTCCTGTTGCAAGGTTATTCGCAAGTGGCAATCAGAACAGTTACGCTAGCACCATTCGCTTCAACAACAGGTTGATTCTTACCTGTAAGAACCAAAACAATGTCTTTCATGTCCAAGACTTCAAAAATTACATGGCTGTGATTCCAACCAACAGCAGTATGGGCCTGTCTATCCCCTGTCCTGATGACTACAGCTTTAGATTTGTAGTGCGTCCAGAGTATATCTGACTGCACAGAGATACATTTGGCTAAAGGTTTCCTACAGGCATTTCAGTTCAATCAAATCTATTAAATCAAATCTAGTTTAATTGAATCTATAAAATTAATTTTATTCATTGAGTGATTTCTGTAAAATTTTTGTCGATTTTTAAACTTTTCATTTATTTTAGCAATACAAATTCTTAATTTTGAAAGTGCACTTACATTATCTTTGTCAGTTTGATTCTTGTTTAACTGAGCAGTCCCAGCAGGCACCGGGTGTCAATGTAACATCAAGACGTTGGACTTCAATGTGAAATTCTGGTTGGAAACAAAAATCTGGTTGATGTCAAAGCAGTTTGACGTCAAGCTCCAACGTTGGGCAGATGTCAAATTTTGGTTGGAATAAAATACCAGAGATCTTTCATTACCAAGTTCAGACAAATGTCAAGATCTACAGTCAGCCAGACCCAAAGTATTCATTTTAAGATTGATTTTAATTAATTTTATTGGATAAATATAGCGTTATCATAATAAACATTCAATGTAACACTTTTAAAGAAGATGCTTACTTGTTTAAAGAAGTGGATTTACCAATAATATGGGAATTAATTCACAAAATGTATAATAAACTGAAAAATTATAATAATAATTTTTGTTTCATAAAATACAGTATGTTCATAAAATTTAAAACTGTCCAGAACTCATACCCATCTTTTGGACCCAGCTTGCTCATTTAAATTTCAGGAATGGGGTTTTACTGATGTATTTTTATGTTGTACGATCTAAAAACAAAATATGGAAAAACAAATCTTGAGTTTGTGTTATTTCAGGCATTTAACCATATCCCATTCAAATAAAACTTGTTGACTTTGGGACAAAGGAACCAGAAGTGCAAACATTTCAAAGGTTTAGGACTCTATACAAAAGGGAAAAGATCACCATTCACTAATTACACAAACATTTATCCATATTTGCTTGGAAAAGCCTAAAAAAATTAAAAAGCAATAACATTACAACATTGTGACACTTGAAAGCATTTAATACACGTTTATCTCTTAAAGGGATAGTTCACCCAAAAATGAATATTAGCCCATGATTTACTCCCCCTTAAGTCATCCTAGGTGTATATGACATTCTTCTTTCAGACTAATAAAATCAGAGTTATATTTAAAAAGTCCTGGCTAATCCAAGCATTATTATGGCAGTGACTGTTGCTTGGTTTTTGAAGTCCATAAAAAATGCATCTGTTCGTCAAATAACTGCTCCACACGGCTCTGGGGGTTTAATAAAGGCCTTCTGAAGCGAATCGATGCATTTGTGTAAGAAAAATATACAATCTTTAAAACTTTATAAAGTAAAGTTCCAGCCACTCGCCTTCCCTGGAAAAGTGTTGAAAGTGCCTTCTCGCAATTCAAGATGCGTACGCGACGTCTGACGAGCATACCTGGTAACGTAAGCCTTTGATCGGCAGAGGACCTTTCAACACTTTTTCCATAAATTGAATACGGAAGGCAATCGACCGAAACTTTACTTTATAACGTGCTAAATATGGTTATTTTTCTTACACAAACACATCGATTCACTTCAGAAGGCCTTTATTAACTTCCAAGAGCTGTGTGGAGCATGTTATTTGACGGACAGATGCATTTTTTGATGGACTTCAAAAACAGAGCAAAATTCACATTTACATTTAGTCATTTACATTTAGTCATTTATCAGACGCTTTTCACTGCCATTATAATGCTTGGATTAGCCAGGACTTTTTAAATATAACTCCGATTTTATTTGTCTGAAAGAAGAATGGCATATACACCTAGGATGACTTGAGGGTGAGTCATTTTAATTTTTGGGTGAACTATCCCTTTAAGCCAATGTTTGAGTGTGCCCTCCACTCTGACGGAGCAAACCACCACTAATACCCTAAAATTCTTTAAACAGATTATCTTAAATTATTTCCATAATATGTTCACCTATGGAAATTTATGATTGATTAATTAGAGAATGAGTATTTTGCATAAAGAAAAACTAAAAAAGCAAGGTTAAATGAAGCCTCTCTGTTAATCGCACTGGTCCTTGCTCCGGGTAGTCAAGTTTATTAGCCAATTTATAAAATAAATGGGGCACAATTTTCACCCACTGTGGTCCGATTAAAAACCATTATGTGACTATTTGTGGGTCCAGTGTGATCACCCATGTGGGCCCCATTATTAGCACCCATATGTGACCCAAGGGAGCCCATATAATGAACATCTAAATGGGCCCAACTTAGGGCCCACAATGGACCCATCATTTGCCCATATGGGCTAACATACATGGGGCTCATGTGGAGCTAATGGAGTAATTTATATGGGCCCCATTTGAGTTGCACATGCAGGGCCCAATTGACAGCCCATCAAAAACCCACACGAGGCCCAAATGGTAACCAAAACCCAACGCCTGCTGAACGTCATAATGTTCACATCCATATACCATTAAAATTTAACATCATAACACATTGATATGCTTAACCGCCTTTGCTAGAGCTACAGTCAGCAGGCTTTCTAAAAAAATTCGCTTGGCAGCAAAGAGCTGGGGGTGTCCTTCTTGTCCATGATCAGAGGCGCTGATGGCTGGGGAACTGCCTCCTTGGCTGTGACAGGGACAACAGGCGACTAACAGGTGAACAAATTAAATTATAACTACAAACAAACAAGATGTTTTTATTTAGTTTTCCTGTGTAATTTTTATATTTATTAAAGGGCCGTTTGCATTGATGATCTTGATCGTCGTGCACTTTGTACACAGCCATAACATTACAGAAGATTGGACCCACATGAGTGATAAAATGAACTTACAAGCAGTGCATCTCCTCCTACTCCCTGAACAAAGGCCTTTAATGGAGTATTTGTGGTGGGTAAGGCGACTCCCAACACAGGCTACCACAGATTTCGTCCTGGATCCATAGCCAGCTACCATGTCAGTCCCGGAGTATAAACACTGTTCAGTCCATCCCAGAGCCAGGAGTGGACGACTGCCTCATAGACCTTTGGGTTACGGATCTAGTTCCCTCCTGAGTCTCCACCTTTGAACCGACTCTTTTCCCATTGGTCCCGTCCGGCTGTCTGGATGCTCTGGTCCATTAACCCTCTGCAGTATGAGCTGTTTTGGGGCCCTTTAGAAGTTTTGACATGCTCTGACATTTATGCTTTTTTCAGTTGCTTATAAACATATTAATGGCCAGATATTAAAAGTGTCATTACACTGTATTCAGCACAAACTGGGCTACCATAATATGAGAGCAACATGTATGCACATGCTTGTATTTTTGAGAGAATAACATAAAAAATAAAAAAAACATTTAATACACTGAATTAAGGCCTCAAAACACACAATAGATATGTGTCCACAATACTTTTGACTAATGGGTGTTGTTGCCTAGAGTTTTTGCTTCAAACTGATGCGAGTATCATGGTGCCTACTCATTCACATAAGACAATATAGATTTACATTTTGTAAGACACTTTTTCTTTACAAAGGCCATATGCAAAGGGGTGATGAATAATGCTGTGAATCTCACCTGATGAATGCATAATGACCTGCATTATGAATGAGCCTCAGGTATGTGACTGAGAGAGCTAAGCAACATGATAAAATAAATATATTTTGCTGTAGTATATTTAGAATGTAGTTAACAAAGGCACACTACAAAGGCCTATTATATTTTTAATTTAATTATATTTAATTATATTTAGTTTAATTTAAACTATTTTTAATGTTTTTAAAAGAAATCTCATGCTAAAAACAGTAATATTGTGACACTGAACACAATTCAGTATTCAGTAAATACAAATAACTGAATAATTGGTAATGATGAATGTTATAAGTAAAATATTTGTGATTTAAAACAATATAATGCAATGCAATTATGATTTCACAGAGTATAGGGTGAATTCAGGTTGATTGGGACACTTTTTTTCCCAGTCATTTCAATGGCAAACATTTTCTGAATCATGTGATTTTTGTAAACTATCTGATATACAGAATACTCAAATATCATTTCGAGTTTTGGTTAATTTATGAGACACGCGTGCAATGCATGATCGCTAGGGTTGGGTATCGTTTGGGTTTTTTTCGATTCCGGTGCCAAACCGATACTTTTAAAACGGTTCCGGTGCCTAAACGGTGCCTGAACCGATACTTTTTTTTTAAAAAAAGGCCACAAAACGAGGTGGATGACATTAAATGGCTTTTTATTTATTTATTTTTTATTTAAATTGAACCATTTATTATAAGTTTAATGTATACTTAAATGTATGAATATAAATAAATACAAAACACAATTTACTTATTTACAAATTATAATTGACTTATTTACAAATTCACAGTAAAACCTAAGCCACCTAACCCAACTACAACAAGCCTAATATAACTCTTAATTACAATAATAACAGCAGTAGTCTGTATTCTTGGTATGCTACTAACCAGCTTCGAGCTTCAGCTCTTTTTTGAAATATGATCATATTCTCTGGCTAAATATTTTAGAACGCATCGTCTTAATGTTTCCATGGCGACGCGTCATGTTTCTCACATGACACACAGCAGCCGCAATAGCGCTGACAGCTCAGCTGTATCGGGTTTATTTCGTTTTTTCTTTTTATTCAAAATATTCACAAACTTCTTAACTGTGTCACGAACTATCTGATGTTCAAATGTGTGAGTGAATGTGTGTTAGTTGATCTATAAAGCGCAATGGGCGGCGCCATGTTAGTTTGCGCCTCAGAATCGGATCTGTCGGATTTACAACACTTGAGAGCATTCTCGTCTCACGAAATACATGAAAGTAAGTGACCAGTGAGTGAACTGGAAGAAGAACAGAGTAAACGCTATAGTTACTATATAATGTGCATGTATCTGATGTGAATAAAACATGTAACGTTAGTCAAATTATAATCGTCTGAAAGGATTGTCATAGCCGCTTTCATAGACATCAGGGTGTGTTTTTTGCTAGTAGCCTACTTATGAGCATTTAAATGTTTGAAACCTGAAATAAACATGATGTCGTTGAAAACACTGAATAGTTGTCATGAGTTGTGATGTGACCAGTGCTGAGCGTCTGTCTCTGGCTCAGCCAAAGCGCGAAAGCACGTTTGAATTTTGGCACCGAAATGAGGAACCGAAATCTGCGTTCTGATTCGGTCCGGTACATACCGGTTATATAAGTACCGGTGCCATATTGGAACCGGATTTCGGTACCCAACCCTAATGATCGCACCAGCACTAAGGCTAATGTCTGCTATATTTGCTTCTTATTAAATTAGAAGCAAATACACTCACCTAAAGGATTATTAGGAACACCATACTAATACTGTGTTTGACCCCCTTTCGCCTTCAGAACTGCCTGATAGGATAGCATCTTGCAGTTGATGGAGATTTGTGGGATGCACATCCAGGGCATGAAGCTCCCATTCCACCACATCCCAAAGATGCTCTATTGGGTTGAGATCTGGTGACTGTTGGGGCCATTTTAGTACAGTGAACTCATTGTCATGTTCAAGAAACCAATTTGAAATGATTCGAGATTTGTGACATGGTGCATTATCCTGCTGGAAGTAGCCATCAGAGGATGGGTACATGGTGGTCATAAAGGGATGGACATGGTCAGAAACAATGCTTGGGTAGGCCGTGGCATTCAAACGATGCCCAATTGGCACTAAGGGGCCTAAAGTGTGCCAAGAAAACATCCCCCACACCATTACACCACCACCACCAGCCTGCACAGTGGTAACAAGGCATGATGTTTCCATGTTCTCATTCTGTTTACGCCAAATTCTGACTCTACCATCTGAATGTCTCAACAGAAATCGAGACTCATCAGACCAGGCAACATTTTTCCAGTCTTCAACTGTCCAATTTTGGTGAACTTGTGCAAATTGTAGCCTCTTTTCCTATTTGTAGTGGAGATGAGTGGTGCCCGGTGGGGTCTTCTGCTGTTGTAGCCCATCCGCCTCAAGGTTGTGCGTGTTGTGGCTTCACAAATGCTTTGCTGCATACCTCGGTTGTAACGAGGGGTTATTTCAGTCAAAGTTGCTTTTCTATCAGCTTGAATCAGTCGGCCCATTTTCCTCTGACCTCTATCATTAACAAGGCATTTTCGCCCACAGGACTGCCGCATACTGGATGTTTTTCCCTTTTCACACCATTCTTTGTAAACCCTAGAAATGGTTGTGCGTGAAAATCCCAGTAACTGAGCAGATTGTGAAATACTCAGACCGGCCCGTCTGGCACCAACAACCATGCCACGCTCAAAATTGCTTAAATCACCTTTCTTTCCCATTCTGACATTCAGTTTGGAGTTCAGGAGATTGTCTTGACCAGGACCACACCCCTAAATGCATTGAAGCAACTGCCATGTGATTGGTTGATTAGATAATTGCATTAATGAGAAATGTAAGGTGTTCCTAATAATCCTTTAGGTGAGTGTATATTAAAAACATTGATTAAAATTAAGATACAATTCAAAAACGAAAATTACTTTAAAGAAAGGCTTTCTACAAAACAAAACTTAATTAAGTGGTCAAAATCATTTCTGACCCACTCCATATCTTTTGGTATATTGCATATCTAATGATGTGTCCTTTATTACTCGTGCTGTTCACTTTTCACAATCAACATATATTAAATTTAAAAAATAACATTAGGATACGACCACGTTCTGAGCCTCCAGCCTGTGAGGAAACGGACATTAACAAACACAACGTTCAAAGTTTTCATCCAGTGAGACAGTAACGACTACAGCACATCCCGAGTCTCTGGGACAGAGAGACAAAAGCGAATTGACAAAGTCAGAGAGGCAGAAGACACACAGATAAATTTGCAACAAGGTTAAGCTTCGGAGAGCAAGCCTTCACTTCAAGGTTCCTACATATGTGTGTTCCAGATTTTAGGACCCTTTGGTGCTCCAGGAGATCAGCCTCCCATCTCTGTGTTCAAGGCTGTTGAAACATATTCTGGCTCTTTCCAGACTGCATTGTCACCCAGCGCAACCAGTGGAAGAAGTCACCGCCATCGGACTGCTTACTCAACCAAGTGGAACGTAAATATCACTTAACCAAACCTCTTTCCAGAGAAGGCTATAAGGCTATAATATTTAAACATCAATATGAAACAAAATACGTTTTTATGGCTACTGAACACAAAACACTTTACTGGTACTATATTTATAGCATCTGAGCAGAAATTTTCAAATACAAGCTTTATTGATTGTGACACTAGGCTATTTTACAATAAACACTTCATAATCTGTCCACAACAGGCCAAAGAAATCTTGTCTAAACAGTCTTGCCTCTATGACATTTTATGTTGCAGCAGGATTTATATTTAAACAATCTTTTTGTGTTTAATATTCACAGACACTAAAAGAATAAACTTACCTCACAATCAGCGGCTGAATCCGTTGCTCTTAGAAATAAACAGCTTTTCATGAGGTAAATTATTCCAGGATTATTCCGCAACACGTCTCAAAATGATGCAGGACTGTGTTTAATGTGTTTGATGTTTGATGTTTGATGTTTGATGTTTGATGACGACATCGAGGTCTACGCTGATAGCGTAACGTGTTTCATCAGGAAGTGCGTAGATGACGTTGTTCCGACCAAAACAATTCGGCTGTACCCAAACCAGAAGCCGTGGATAAATGGGGATGTTCGCGCGGCACTCAATGCGCGGACCTTCACTTTTAACTCTGGTAATGCGGAGGAGCATAAACAAGCAAGTTATGCCCTCCGGAAAACAATCAAAGCAGCAAAACGCCAGTACAGGGACAAGATTGAAGGACAGTTCAACACCACCGACTCCAGAAGCATGTGGAGGGGAATTAACACCATCACAGACTATAAAGGGAACACAAACTCCACCGTGAACACCGCTGCCTCTCTCCCGGACGAGCTCAACACCTTTTATGCTCGCTTTGAGGGAAATAACACCGCCCTCGCGGAGAGAGAGCTCGCGGCTGAAGATACAGAGGTTAGTGCACTCTCCGTATCTGAAGCGGATGTAACCCGATCCTTCCGGCGGGTGAACGTCCGTAAAGCTGCGGGTCCAGACGGGATTCCCGGCCGCGTCATCAGAGCGTGCGCGCGCCAACTGGCTGGAGTTTTCACGGACATTTTTAACCTGTCCCTCTCCCTGTCTGTGGTCCCCACATGCTTCAAAACGTCCACCATTGTTCCTGTACCTAAGCAGTCAAAAACACTCTGCTTAAACGACTGGCGTCCTGTTGCTCTGACCCCCATCATCAGCAAATGCTTTGAGAGACTAGTCAGAAACCACATCTGCTCTGTTCTCCCCCCCTCACTGGACCCACTGCAGTTTGCATACCGCAAAAACCGCTCCACTGATGATGCCATTTCATCAACAATTCACACTGCTCTCTCCCACCTGGAAAAGAGGAACACATATGTGAGAATGCTGTTTGTAGACTACAGCTCAGCATTCAACACCATTGTGCCCTCCATACTTGACATTAAACTCCGGGCTCTCGGCTTAAACAGCTTGTTATGCAGCTGGATCCTGGACTTCCTGTCAAACAGACGCCAGGTGGTCAGAATGGGCAGTAACATCTCCTCACCACTGACTCTCAACACTGGAGCCCCTCAGGGCTGTGTTCTCAGCCCACTCCTGTACTCTTTGTACACACATGACTGTGTGGCAACCCACAGCTCCAACACCATCATCAAGTTTGCTGACGATACGACGGTGGTAGGTCTCATCACTGACAATGATGAAACGGCCTACAGAGAGGAGGTGCACACTCTGACACGGTGGTGTCAGGAGCACAACCTCTCCCTCAACGTCAGCAAGACCAAGGAGCTGGTGGTCGACTTCAGGAGGAATGAGAGAGAACACCGCCCCATCACCATCGATGGAGCACCGGTGGAGAGAGTCAGCAGCTTCAAGTTCCTCGGTGTCCACATCACAGAGGAACTCTCATGGTCCGTCCACACCGAGGCCGTTGTGAAGAAGGCTCATCAGCGCCTTTTCTTCCTGCGACGGCTGAGGAGGTTTGGAATGAGCCGCCACATCCTCACACGGTTCTACACCTGCACCATAGAGAGCCTGCTGACTGGCTGCATCACCACCTGGTACGGCAACAGTACCGCCCGCAGCCGCAAAGCCCTGCAAAGGGTAGTGCGCACGGCCAGCTGCATCATCGGAGGTGAGCTTCCCTCCCTCCAGGACATTTATGTCAGGCGGTGTGTGAAGAGAGCTCAGAGGATCATCAGAGACTCTAGCCACCCGAACCATGGGCTGCTCTCACTGATGCCATCAGGCAGACGGTACCGCAGCATCAGATCACGCACCAGCCGACTCCAGAACAGCTTCTTCCCACAAACAATCAGACTCCTTAACTCTTGACCCATCAGGATCATAACACACACTGGACAGAATATCACTCAGCACAACCCACTGTAGATAAACACACATTATATACACATTTATTTATCATACAGCATCTATTGCACTTTGGATTTCAATTTTTCAATCTGTGAATAATATTTTATACTGTACATTGTATATTATTATTACTATTATAGCGTAATGTATATTGTTTAGTGTATGTTTAGTGTATATTGTTTAAAGTATATGTATATTGTAAGTATGTGTATATTGTTTAAAGCTGTGAGAACTACACTCACATTGTGTAAATTATTTATTGTTTATTGTAGAGTTTACTGTGCTGTGAGTAATTGTGGGCGCATCAGTGTAATCTGATGCTGCTTTAAATGTTGTACATGTCATGTCATGACTACCATGTTGCTCGGAACTGCACCTAAGAATTTCACCTACTGTTGCACTTGTGCATATGTAGAGTGACAAATAAAGTGATTTGATTTGATTTGATTTGACTGTTGGTATGTTTATTTGAGTTGATGTGGGCATTGATTCTGCTCTCATGGCGGATAATGAGACACTCGCTAACGACAGACATGTCTCTCTTTTTAAACAGATTACATAAACACAGAATATTTGATTTTGTTTTGATGTTCATTTCAACGTTTCTTTAGACATATGTCTCATGTTTTTGTGATAAGTATTCACTAAGTTACAATTCTTTTTCTGAAGAGAATCAGATTAGACGTCATTGAGAGAGAAGCTGCAGATCGCGCATCTGGTGTATGTTTTCTTTATTTTGCAAAAAGCAAAACATTTGTTTTTATTGTGACTGTACGCAAATAAATGTAAAAACTTAACAGATTATGATGCTGTAAAACACTTGCCTGAATGATAAAAATCTAGTTATTTAAGTCTCTTTGGCACTGATAAGAAAAAAAGCAAGTTGATTGCGATGGCCAACTCGAGGGGGTTAACTCCATGCGGCTCTTCAGCTCCAGCTCAGGCTTCCCCTCCACCAGCTCGGCCGGTCCCTGGCCTTCAGGCCCAAGTCTCCCCCTCTGCCTGTAAGCCCCGCCCTGGCTCACCGTTCCTTCATCTCCACCGCGGCCCATCTGCCCTGGGACTCCTCCGGACTCTGTCCGGATCAACCTCGGTCGGCCATCGCTCAGCTTCTGCCACGGATTTCCAGGTCTCTGGCTATGCCTCGCCCCACCACCCCTTTGGCTCCATTGGGCTCCTCCCTTCATCCATGTTCCCCATGGGCTGCCGGTTCCCTGTCTCTGTCCTGCAAGCCAGCAGCTATGCCTTGGGCTTCCGGGCTGTGAATGTTGTCCTCGTCCATAGGCCTCTTTGCTCTGCCAGTTCACTTTCTGGCTCTCGGGGGAATTCTCGGCTGTTAGTTCTATGGCTGTATACATCCCCCCACATGAGGATAATGACCTGCTGCTCACAAAATTACACAGCACAAACAATAAACATGAAACCTGGGGGGGGGGGGGGGGGGGACTGGGGACTTTAATAAAGAGTCACTGAAGGGAGTACTGCCAAAGTACTATCAACACATAAAGTGCAACACAAGAGAATCTTGCATCCTTGACCACTGTTAGGCTGTGTGTCCACCAAAGCATTTTTTTCCCCAGAGGCTAGCATATTTATTCAATTGGAGCAACACGTTTTTAAAATGGCAGCAGCATGACAACATGTTATGTTATGTTGCATTGTGTCGACATTTTGATATTCAGAAACAAACTATTTGTGAAATTAGATACTAGTAACAGTTCAGCTGATTTTCTATATTATAGCACATACAGCGTCTCTACTGAAAAAACACTGCAGCGTCAAAGCACTCTCAAGTGCCAGCACAAAGTTTTTTTCCGAAGGGAACTTGCGTTTTCAACTGGTTAAAAATGCATTGGTGGATATGCGGTCTTACACTTGTAGTGAACAGCAAATTCCAGGGCCCATTTTATGGCTGGGCCCCTCTCTGTCCAACAGTTTGCTACATATTGATTGGATCTTGGTGAAATGAAAGAAACAAACTGTCCAACACAATCAGATAAAGATGTTCGGACAACAGCCAGACACCTCTTAGAGGGCAAGAAGAAGACCTCTGGTACCAAGCGCAGGGAGGACAGGACTTCTCATTGGTCCATATGCAGTTTCTGCCCTTTCCCCATCTAGAGACTAATTCTTAAGGTTGGCCTTTGACTGCCATAAAAATTCCTCAGGACCTCAGCAGTAGTGGGTGAGACAAAGAAAGACTACATTGGTCCATCCAGATATATATAACTATGTTTGGAAACCTTAAAACTGATGTAAACTACACGCATCCATTTCATACTTATTCAGAGAAATAAGTATCCTCAGTGACAGCTATATGTAATGCAACATCTTACACAAATGCTGTTTGTGTAAGATGTTGTTAATGTACAAATGAATGAATCCATGACAGTTCAATCTTTTTCCCATCATGTTTGGTCTGTATTTGTTTAGAAAACTGCCAAAGTAATTCTGGTGGTGGTTTGCAAAGTGAGAAATGCATTGGAAAACTTTAAAGACACTTTAAAGACATCTAACTGTGTGTTTTATGCAAATGAGTGAAAGAAGGGTATGTTCCCTCTGATGCCAACAGCCAATCACATCACTTGTATGGAGAATCGCCAAACTGCAATCTCTTCCTCATTGGAAAGGGATAAATGTACCCTAACTGAAACCGATCAACCACGTTCTGAGTCACAGGTCTGCGAAGGTGAGACATAACAGATACACCATAACATTCTCTGGTCCAGAAACACAACAAATGATCTGATGATCTGAGTCTACAGCTTGTGAGGCATCAACAGATACGACCACGTTCTGAGCCTCCAGCCTGTGAGGAAACGGACATTAACAAACACTACGTTCAAAGTTTTCATCCAGTGAGACAGTAACGACTACAGCACATCCCGAGTCTCTGGAACAGAGAGACAAAAGCGGATTGACAAAATCAGAGAGACAGAAGACACACAGATAAATTTGCAACAAGGTCAAGCTTCGGAGAGCAAGCCTTCACTTCAAGGTTCCTACATCTGTGTGTTCCAGATTTTAGGACCCTTTGGTGCTCCAGGAGATCAGCCTCCCATCTCCGTGTTCAAGGCTGTTGAAACATATTCTGGCTCTTTCCAGACTGCATTGTCACCCAGCGCAACCAGTGGAAGAAGTCACTGCCATCGGACTGCTTACTCAACCAAGTGGAACGTAAATATCACTTAACCAAACCTCTTTCCAGAGACCTTGGCATTGTTGTATATTTTCAGTATATGATTTTCTAATTTACATTAGAGATAATTTAACTGATGCTAGTTAATAAATAAACTTTTGTTTATTTGTTTGATGCATAATAAGGTTCTTCACCTTATTTTCAGAGAAACAACATCTTTCCATAAGATAATGTAAGAAGTCTTCCATAGCCACACTCAACTTAATCACTTGTATTTAAATGCGTCCTATGCACTTTATTAATTTATCATTAATTGTATTAATTTAGTAATTGTGTTAGTTATTCTTGTTCATCTTTTGTTAATACAATTTATTGTATTGCACTTGTGCTGATGATACAGAAAAGACTCTACAAGTTAGAAATCTAACCAATCTTTCAGATAAATCAGCTGACCAACTCCCTCCAGTTTACATTCATTGTAAATGATTGAACAGCCTCCTGTTGGGCATAAAATACCTTAACTGGTGCCCCAAACTAAGAGAGTGGGAAGGTGGTCATCTGATATACTCAAAACCACACCTTAAGTGACAGGTGATCCAAAAATCCCAACGTCAGCGGAGACGGGATTACAGATCACTACATTACTTACCGTCGAAAATGGACGAAAGTAAAACCACTACACAGGGACAACAGATGGCTATGTGAATGAATTGAACTTCGTTATGACTTACTTTCTGTATTGTGTGATTTAGTTTGACTGGTCTCACTTGCACTGCATGTCTAGAACATGCTGACAGTTGAAATTCACATATTGCAGTAATGAAACTTGAAACTTAAGTCTAGCCTTTTCATGAAAGGAAACTTATGGTAGCCCTCAAATATGATTACAATGCATGATCCAAGTTTCACAATATTTGACCTCATTTGGTCGTATTTTAAAGGAAAGGCAAGATGTTTTGAAACTCATTCAGTTGGAAATTGTCTTTTCTGTCTCTGCTGTTTGCAATATTTCCAGCAAGAGAAGAATCATGTATCTTCTATGGCCTCTACTGTTTCTTTATGTTTCAGCACGTCATACCCTGTTTGGTTAGTAAACTAACCTTTTCTTTTTACATTTAAAATACATTGTTTGCAGTATTTGTATTTATTGTCATTAGTTTTATAAAAATAAAAAAAATACAATGTTACAAACTTGACAATATATATATATATATATATATATATATATATATATATATATATATATATATATATATATATATATATATATATATATATATATATATATATATATATATATATATATATATATATATATATATATATTTGTGAACATTGCAATGTATGCAATCAATGTTTAATTTAACCTTTAATCTTTTGCTGCTGGATGAAGATTCCAGACCAAAGCAGACAACACGGGAGGGCAGAGTGAAGCTTGTCGGAGATCTTCCTTCATCTGGTCGTGTGGAGATCTATCATGATGGACAGTGGGGTACAGTTTGTGATGACGGATGGGACCTGGCCGAAGCACAAGTGGTGTGTCGTCAGATGGGTTTTCCTGGAGCGAAATCAGTTACGGCTGGAGGACAATATGGTGAAGGTATAAGATCCTCTGAGTGATTTGATTATTACAAACTGTGATAACAATAATTGTCAAATTTTTTTTAACCCAAATTCTATTGATTGTTCAAGGCTCTGGTCCAATCTGGATGGATGACATGAACTGTAAAGGCTCTGAGAGCTCATTGTCCGATTGCAGCTTCAAAGGCTGGGGTGTGACTGACTGCTCACATAAAGAAGATGCAGGAGTGATCTGTGAGGCTGGTAAGAAATTCAGCTACCAGATTTATTTGTATTTCTAATATAATTTTTTATATTTTTTTATTACATTTTCTTTGCAGGTACAAACATAACCAGCAATCGTCAGTTCTCTGTGGACAACAGTCTGGGTTTGTCTGCGGATCTTGGTCTTCTGTTTGACAGTGGAGATGGTTGTGATTTCAGCATTAATGTGCGAGACCTCAGTGAAGAGGCAGAGATGTCGTTTTGTGTGCACAGTATGATCCTGATGATTTATCCAGAAATAAACATGACAAATAAGTCCAGAAACCTCACCGTGGATGTCAGCCAGATGTGCCATCCTCATGTCTCTGCTTTTCTCAGGTAACTTTCTGAAGACCACTTCTTTTCGTAGCTCAATCCAATTATCTCAATTCCTTGAGAATGTTACTTTGAATAGTGCATATCATAATTAGATGCTTACGGTATCTGAACTGTTTTTCTCAGGTATCTGTACACACGTCAGATTGATGTTTCCATCACATCAGCTCAATGTCTCCATCAGCTGGCGTTTATCTTTGGAGTGAAGAATGTTATGGAGGATGTTGGCAGGATCTTCACTTCACTCATTCCTGAAGACAACACCTTCCGGACACAGGTATCAATGTACGAGTACGGCGTCCGCACAGGTGACCTTGTTCTGCAGGAGAATGTCCTTCAGTATCTTTCCTGGAACTGTGAGTTCCTCATAAGCTCTCCGCTGTGGAGCACCATCTCCTTTCACATGATGGACGCTCTGCTGCAGCGCTCAGACCTGGTTGTGAAGGACGAAGCTTTTCTTCTTGAAGCTCTGGAGAGATGGATCCAAGACAAAGGTGATGAAATTAGTTCAGAACAACAGGCCAGCCTCCTGAATCACATCCGCTTCCTCTTGATCCCAGTGGATAAACTGTATGAAATGCAGTTTTCCTCAAGTGTTCTCTATCAGAATCATGAGAAACTGTACCTAACTGGTCTGCTCAGAGGTTTTCAGTTCAATATTCTGCCTTTCTCTAAGATAAGGAATAAAATGGACAATATGAGTTATGATTATCTACCCAGAATCTACACTGCTGATGAATGGAGTCTCAATGACACCGCCCGTGCTGAAACTATCTATATCCAACGATATAACAGCAGGTATGGCCAAAATTTCGGAATCCAAGTTCCTACCTTCTCCACTCCTGTACACCCTAGTGCTCTTTACAAAACACAAAAGGTCCAGTGGCAAGCACAGGTTTTTCGTAATGCTCAGGAATGCTCTACCAGTGGTATTTCATGTAATTATTTTCCTGTTGCAAGGTTATTCGCAAGTGGCAATCAGAACAGTTACGCTAGCACCATTCGCTTCAACAACAGGTTGATTCTTACCTGTAAGAACCAAAACAATGTCTTTCATGTCCAAGACTTCAAAAATGACATGGCTGTGATTCCAACCAACAGCAGTATGGGCCTGTCTATCCCCTGTCCTGATGACTACAGCTTTAGATTTGTAGTGCGTCCAGAGTATATCTGACTGCACAGAGATACATTTGGCTAAAGGTTTCCTACAGGCATTTCAGTTCAATTAAATCTATTAAATCGAATCTAGTTTAAATTAATCTAATAAATTTGATCGTCTCTTTTTAAAATTCATGTTATTCATAATTGAGTGATTTCTCTAAAATGTTTGTTGATATTTAAACTTTTCATTTATTTTAGCAATAAAAAATTCTTAATTTTGAAAGTGCACTTCAAAAATACAAATATATAACTTACATTATCTTCCGAAAGTTGTGTTTGCTGGTCAGTTTGTGTGCAACATTTTCCTCTACACGAGTCAGCTGCCTAGGTTTTTGGACGCAGCCTTGGTGTTTAAGCTGCCATTAAAACCCAAAGAAGAAGAAGAATAAGTCATTCTTGGTGAAGGATTATATATGTTACCACTGCCTTTCTGAACCCTGAAGTTTCTTGGATTTCCTTGTTTTCCTGAGTTACCTGCCTTGTGCTTGTTTTCGGATGGTTTATATGTATTTTGACCCTTTTTGCCTGCTGTATTGACTATGATTCTAGACGACCCTTAAATAAAGCTGTGCTTGGATCTTCACTCTTCATGTTTCTGTGTAGTACGTAACAGAAGTCTTCAGCCAAAATGATCTTCTTATTCTTTCGCTTTATGGCAGATTGCAACCATGACTTTAAAGGTGCATACTGCCACCTACTGTATAGGAGTATGTAACATGAGAACATATCATTATGACTATATCATTATATATAAAATGATATACACACACACACACATATATATATATATATATATATATATATATATATATATATATATATATATATATATATATATATATATATATATATATATACATGCACATACATGCACATTTACATACTACCTATATCCTATTATATATTCCTATGTTTTTCAAATATTGTACAACTGCTTTCTGTGCATCCTTTACCCCGTCTCCTGTTGTGCCTAACAAACCTTCAATATTCAACTTTCTTCCTACCTGACTTATCTTTTGATTTAGTCTCATCCTCTCATCCCTACGTATATTTCATGCAATGCAATAATACGTGTTCTACATCTTCCTTGGACCTACATTCTATACATTCATCTGATTCCCATCGTTTCTTTTTTAATTATTGCCTTAGCCTCTCCTTTTCCAAGGAGTATATTTATAGTATCGTTCGTCCTGGTTGATTTTTTTGCTATTTTATCTGCTCCCTCATTCCCTTTAATACCTATATGAGCAGGTACCCAACAGAATCTCACATCTATCTGTAGTGTCTGTAATCTAAATAAACTTTGTTGGATTTCTAGCATTAGATCTTCTCTATTTGATTTCATATTTTGAATACTATAAAGAGCTGCTGCAGAATCAACACAACACACCACCCTGTCTGGTTTTACTTCCTCAACCCACTGCAGTCCTACAATAATCGCCATCATCTCTGCCGTATACACTGAAGCCTGATCAGGTAATCTTTTCCCAATACTTATGTTCATTGCTGGTATATATATTTCTATTCCTACATTGTCCTTCTCATCCTTAGATCCATCTGTATACATTTATAAGTAACTATAGTATTTGTTCCTTATATATTGACTTGCCAGGTGTCCTTTCCCACTCTCTTCCCATTCATTTTTTAGTTCCAAAATATTTAAGTCTATCTCAATTTTAGTAAATAACCATATAGGGATATTACTAATAGGTGTAGGTGTATTAAACCAGATATTATTCACTCTATATTCCTCTGATTTTGTTTTTGTTACCCAGCCAAAACCATTACCTTTAAAAGACCTATACTCCCAACATTCTAGAATAGTACTCTTTGCATGGTTTTCATATCCACATCCCCTTAAGCGACTCCAATATGCAAGCATGAGCTTATCTGGTCTGAAGGCACTTCTCCTAACTCAACCTGTATTGCTTTAATTGGTGTTGATCTCATTACACCCGCACATATCCTCAATGCTTTATTACTAACTCTATCCAGCTTCAATAAATGTGTTTTAGCTGCTGCTCCATATACATAACATCCATAATCTATTGTTGACCTCATTAATGCCCTGTAAATATACATTAGTGATTGTTTATTTGCTCCCCAGTCTTTCCCCACTACTACTCTCATTAAATTTATGACTTTCTTGCATTTTGATTCCACCTTTTCAATGTGTATTTTCCATGTTGCCTTTTGGTCTAACCACATACCAAGATATTTAAAATGATCTACTGTTTCCATATTGTGTCCATATAACTGTAAGGTCGGTTTTTCTATCCATTTCTTCCTTGTAAATATCATATGACAAGACTTACTTGGAGAAAGCTTAAAGCCCCAGCTATACGACCATTGTTCTACCTTTCCTATTGCTTCCTTCCCACTGAGCAAAGTTATGTCCAAAAGACGTCTTTTCAACGTCTTTGCCACTAGAGGCGTACGTTGAAAAGACGTCCACTGAGGAGCCAGAATGAAAGTTTTTATGACGTCTGTTTTTGACGTGTTCTGCACGTCCGATATAGACGCTCATGGAACCTCAAGGTTAAAAACTAGTAATGTGCTCATTGTGGACATATTTCCCATTTGTAATTGCAAAGCAACTCACAGACAGTGTGTGTTTGTCCAGAAATCATGAAAATAAAAGAAACTTCGCTCAAACCTTTAGACACTTTAGACAACTTAGCATCTGTAATTCACACATCTTTGGATCGTGAGAGAATCGTGGGATTCAATCCAGGATCTTCTTGCTGTGAGGAGACAGTGTTTCCCACTGAGACACTGGTGCTGCCCTTAATCACAGACATAAGACACACTTTGACTATTTCTGTCAGACGTCTACAGAAGCTCTTACTGAGAATTAACAGAGGTTTAGATGTTGATGTTTGTTTCATTTGAAGTCACCATTGTGGTGGGAAGCGTTTGCTTTAGTTGGGCTCTTGGTCCCTGTACTTAAGTTAGCTTTCCTTTGGCTGCTGTAACTGTGTGTGAGAAACACAATAGTTGTGGCTGAGAAAGTTGATGACTAAATCATCAGATAGCAAGCATCTGATGTTGTGCCTGTGAGTTTTGCGTGTGTTGTTTTTCTTTTTAATATTTTATTATTTCCACTATAAGCTTGCGAAAACAGTACTGGCACCAATAGCATCAAAATGATCACTTGTCTTGAAGGATGATAAAACAGTATGTGCACACAATGTTTTGAGCAAATATTTCACATAGTCACACACAGACATCAAGATTTTGCCTATGCTTCACAACAACGGTGACAATCAAAACAAAAAAGCTTCATGCTGCAATGCATGATGGGTAGCTTCATAGTACAAAACTCATGCTTGATTGTCACCGTTTTTGTGAATCATATGCAAAATCTTGATGTCTGTGTGTGACCATATGAACTATTTGCTCAAAACATTGTGTGCACATACCGTTTTATCATCCCTCAGGACAAGTGATCATTTTGATGCTATTGGTGCCAGTACGTTACATTCACAAGTTAGTTTGCCAAACAAATACACAAAACTTAAAAAAAAAAAAATCAAATGATCACTTTACAAAAGTTTAGTCATCAACACGGAGCTGACAACACCTGATGTCGCTTTGTCTTTGCTTTCTCAGCCACAACTATTGTGTTTCACACATACAGTTACAGCAGACAAAGAAAAGCTAACTCAAGTACAGGGACCAAGAGCCCAACTAAAGCAAACGCTTCCCACCACAATGGTGACTTCAAATGAAACAAACATCAACATCTAAACCTCTGTTAATTCTCAGTAAGAGCTTCTGTAGACGTCTGACAGAAATAGTCAAAGTGTTTCTTATGTCTGTGATTAAGGGCAGCACCAGTGTCTCAGTGGGAAACACTGTCTCCTCACAGCAAGAAGATCCTGGATTGAATCCCACGATTCTCTCACGATCCAAAGATGTGTGAATTACAGATGCTAAGTTGTCTAAAGTGTCTAAAGGTGTGAGCTAAGTTTCTTTTATTTTCATGATTTCTGGACAAACACACACTGTCTGTGAGTTGCTTTGCAATTACAAATGGGAAATATGTCCACAATGAGCACAATACTAGTTTTTAACCTTGAGGTTCCATGAACGTCTATATCGGACGTGCAGAACACGTCAAAAACAGACGTCATAAAAACTTTCATTCTGGCTCCTCAGTGGACGTCTTTTCAACGTACGCCTCTAGTGGCAAAGACGTTGAAAAGACGTCTTTTGGACATAACTTGGCTCAGTGGGTTGATTTTATTTCTTACCCTTATGGGATCTCGTCCTCTTACCCAGATGGCCCCATCATCTGCATACAGAGCTGATCCAATCCTGTCCAGATTCATAAAAATCATTAATCATAACATTAAATAAAATTGGACTAATAACACTGCCTTGTGGAATCCCATTTGCAATTTCAAATTCCTCAGATACGTCTGATCCCACTCTAACTCTAAATCTTTTTTCTGACAGAAAGTCTAAGACCCAGTTAAAAAAACCTACCTCTAATTCCCATTTTGTTCATTTTAATTAACAGCCCTTCCCTCCACATGGAATCATAAGCTTTTTCAATATCAAAGAACACAATACTCGTTATTACTTTCATTTTAAGAGTTTTCTCCATCTCATTGCTTACTTTCACAACAGCATCCTTTGTGGAACGCCCTTTCCTGAACCCACTTTGATATGATGCAAATAATCCTCTATGTTCAAGGGTGTAGTTAAGTCTTCTGACTAGTATTTTCCCCATCCACTTGCAGAGATGTGACGTTAGGGCAATGGGTCTATAATTACCAGCATTATTAGGATCTTTCCCAGGTTTATTAAATGGCAATATTAACACACTCTTCCAGCTTTTTGGCATTTTACCTTCTTCCCATATCTTATTAAATAAATTCTGCATCCATAGTACATTCCTCGCTATCTTTTTTAATAAACACATCTCTATTTTCTTTAAGAACCTTCTCTTTGTAAGAGTGGACTCCCGCAGATGGTTCAATCTGCAGGGTTGCCAGAAGACTAAAGAAACGTTATCAGAAAGATGGAAGAAAACTGTACATTTCTCGTCTATTTCCACCCACTGCAACTTATACCAACGACGGAGATAAGCGCAGTTACAGTAGCAAAATATGTGGGAGAGCGTTGCTATAAGGTGACTATATTGTATTGCAATAGGGAGCACTTCAAAGTCAATACCACATCAAAACTAGTTAGCAGTATTCGTAATAGAAAGGATTTAATGACAAAATCTGGTTATGGTTACACTTAAAATAGTTTCATAATGGATGTATGAGATGATAAACTTATACCATTAATCGTACACAGCATAAATAAAATGTTACCTGAGGGAGAGAGAGAGAGAGAGAGAGAGAGAGAGAAGAAGAGAGCAAAGAAGAGGAGCCCCAATGACCTCAAGAGCCAGAGAGTAAGAGAGCCACAGTTCCAATCCTCTTTTATCTATTCCTTGACCATGTGACTGAAACCAAATGTATTTATTTCAAACTGACCAATCAGACCAATCTCAAACATGACATTCAAACTGACCAATCAGACCAAACTTCCCCCACTGTAAAGGTGTGGCACCCCATGCGGCCTACAGGCCTGTCTTTTGTCTTCCAAATGGCCTTTCTGGTAAGAAAATGGGTGTTGACAACAGAAAAGAAAATTTCTTTGTTGGATTTCAAATATCAAATATCTTTGATTATTTTCAATTCCTTCACTTTATGTAATCTGATTAAATTCTAAGTAATATTCTCTGCAATACTTTTTCAGGTAATTTCTGGAAGATGACGTAACTCAGTTGATCTTCTCCTGCAGTATTCTTAATATAATTTAATACTATCACTAGTTCATTCAAGTTTATTTCTGCATCCATAGTACATTCCTCGCTATCTTTTTTTAATAAACACATCTCTATTTTCTTTAAGAACCTTCTCTTTATGTAATCTATGTATATCATCTAAATGGTCACCACTATGAACACTGGCAAACTTCTTTCCCAAAACATTTGCCTTTTCTTTATCTGTTATTGCCAGTATTCCATCATCCTCTAATACAGGTATTTTAGTATACACTTTTTTCCCACTCATTTTCTTCGGCATTGACCACACCTCTCCTATTTTAACTTCCCTCCCTATAGTAGAACAATAGTTTTTCCATGCATTTTGTTTACTATTCTTAATTATTCTTCATGCTTGAGCCTTTTTCCTCTGATAATCAAGTTATCTTGATTCAAATTACTTCGAAGTTATTATTCTCATTGCCCTATTTCGTTCTTTAATAGCTTTTGTACATGTATCATTCCACCACGGGACCATCCCCCCACCCCCCACTGACTTAAAGGGTTAGTTCACCCAAAAATGAAAATTCTGTCATTAATTACTCACCCTCATGTCGTTCGACACCCGTAAGACCTCCGTTCATCTTCGGAACACAAATTAAGATATTTTAGTTGAAATGTGATGGCTCTGAAAGGCCTCCATTGGCACAATGCACGGTTCACTCTCAAGACCCTTAAAAGGTACTAAAGACGTCGTTACAAAGTCACAATAACTTTATGGAGTGACGAGAATAGTTTTTGTGCACAAAAAAACCCTAAATAACGACTTATATAGTGATGACGATTTCAAAACAAAGCATCATGAAGCTTCGAAGCGTTATGAATCAGTGAGTCGATTCAGCAGTTTGGATCGCCAAATTTCAGCAGTTTGGCGGTTTGACACCCGATCCGAATCATGAATCGACTCACTGATTCATAACGCTTCGAAGCTTCATGAGGCCGTGTTTTGAAATCGTCATCACTATATAAGTCGTTATTTATGTTTTTTTTGCGCACAAAAACTATTCTCGTCACTCCATAAAGTTATTGTAGAACCACTGTAGTGAGATGGACTTTGTAACGATGTCTTTAGTACCTTTTAAGGGTCTTGAGAGTGTACCATGCATTGTGCCAATGGAGGCCTTTCAGAGCCATCAGATTTCAACTAAAATATCTTCATTTGTGTTCTGTAGATGAACGGAGGTCTTACGGGTGTCGAACGACATGAGGGTAAGTAATTAATGACAGAATTTTCATTTTTGGGTGAACTAACCCTTTAAATTGTATGCTTTTTAATGCTGCATTGATTATTAAATGTGTAACCTCAGATGCACATTCCTCAATATCACCATGCATTGTATTTTTTTCTTTAAAAAAAACAACATATTTCTTTAAATTTTTCCCAATTAGCTTTTTCAAACTCCCACTTCCTATGATTAGGCCTTTATTGGATATCTATTTCAATATTAATAGAGCAAACTATTGGAAAATGATCACTTCCAATACTTGTACTTTCCTTAACCTTCCATTCACAAGAGTTTGCATTATTATTAGAAACCAGAGTGAGATCAATACAAGAAAATGTGTTAGAACGTATATCAATTCTTGTACCATTCCCATTATTTAAACAAACTAATTGCCTAACATCCATAAGTTCTTCCACTGCTTCTCTATTGCTATCTGTATGCTTACTTCCCCAAAGACTATTATGTGCATTGAAGTCTCCACACCATATTTCTTTCCGGTTTCCTTGTCTACTTATTATTCCCTCTAAGGTTTCTAGGTTTAATGATTTACAAGGGTTATATAAGTTGATGACTACTAAGTGCCCATCTGATTTATAAATTTCAATAATTACACATTCTATTTCTGTTGTAGTTTATATTCTTCTAAATGGTATCCCATTCCGTACAAATGTTGCACATCCTTCACCCTGATTCTCACCTCTATCAAACCTAACAGACTCATAACCAGGTATAATAAAATCAAGGTGGGGCCGTAGCCAGGTCTCTTGAATGCAAATAGTATCAGGTTTGACTTCAGACTCTACTATAAACTTCTTAAATTCTTGTCCATTTGTAGTCAGACTCCTAGCATTCCATTGTAAAAGATGGAATACCATCATAATATTAAGTAATACTCTGAGACCCTCCATCATTATTATTGCTTGGCATGCCATATCTTCTACTTTTAGATCTTTGATACCTAAGAATTCCTCGGCAGCTTCTACCACTGTCTTGATCCTGTCACTTTTTCTTTCTTGTCGTGTGGCAACGTTCACAACTTTACATATAAAAGCTACAAAGCTCTTTTTTTTCTACCATCAAGGTGTTCTCCTCCACTATACAGTTATGTTTACATGGTTGCTGTATGGTTACGGGTATTGTGTCTACTTTTCCTGATTGAAATCTCTTTATGTTTAACCTCTGGGGTAGGCCTACTCCATGTATTGCACTTTCATTCAGGTTTTCATGACTCTCTATTTGACTATTTTCCTTTGTTTCATATTTGCCTATGCTTTTTATAGCCTCTGCATATGACATCTTATTCACAACCTTGTACCTTTGTAATTCTTTAGCTTGTTTCTGAACCACACATCCAGCATATGCAGGACTATGCTCACCTCCGCAGTTGCAGCATTTTAGCTTGGTATCCTTGTTACATTTACCATATTCATGGTCTCCTCCACATTTCGCACATCTATGTATCCATTTACATTGTTGTACTGTGTGTCCCATTCTCTGGCACTTAAAGCATCTCAACGGTTGGGGAATATACTCCCTAACTTTGTTTAACCCTAACCCATTTTCCCCTGACCACTTTTCAACTTCATTTAGCGCACTTTGCAATTTCTTTATGTTATAATCTATATTCTTTCCTCTAAACCAGATAGCCCCATCATCAGCAAACAATGATTTCCCCATACTTCTATCAATCCTTGAGAAAACATCATTAATCATAATAATAAATAAAAGTGGACTTATTACACTGCCCTGAGGTGTACCATTATCAATTGCTCCACTTAAAGATATAGCTCCACCCACCTTTACTCGAATACTTCTTCCAATTAAAAACTCTTTTATCCAATTATACATTCTTCCTTTTATACTCATTTTCTGTAACTTTATTAATAACCCCTCTTTCCACAACATATCATAAGCCTTTTCTATATCAAAGAAAACAGCAAAGACACTCTCCTTATTTATAAATGCCTTTCTTATTTCATCTTCTAAAGATACTATTGGATCCATAGTCCCTCTACCACACCTAAACCCACTTTGATAAGAAAAAAACCATTTCATTTTTTCCAAATGATAATTCAATCTATCAGCTATCATTCTCTCCATTACCTTACATAAATGAGAAGTTAAAGCTATTGGACGATAATTTATAGGATTACTTGGATCTTTCCCAGGCTTTTTAATAGGTATAATTAATGCTTCCTTCCAACTTTGAGGAATTATACCTTCTATCCATATTCTATTATAAAATGTTAAAATCACTTCCATTGATGTTTCACTAAAATGCTTCATCATACAGTAACTAATCCCATCCACTCCTGGAGTAGATCGTTTCATTCTTCTTACTGCATTCTTTAACTCACTCATAGACAATGGTACTGTCAGGGTGGTAAAAGAGGAACCAGTTGCGGGAATAACTGTTTATTAAATGACAAAAGCAGACAAAAATCAGGAACACAGAGAAAAGAGAGTCCACGGTCAGAAGAGCAAACAGGGATGATGCCAGCCAGGTACAAGGGAGTACTATGTCGACCCAACAGGGGGCGTTGGAGAAAGGTTTCTCAGAGGGAATGGCAGAGCAGGCCCAAGCTGCAACACTGGAGAGTGGAGGTAGAAATGAGTGCAATCCAAAGACAATGAAGTAGGCGAGTTCACAGATGATCAGCTGGTGACGTAACGTTACAATGGCAGGGGGAAGAGAGAGAGATGAGTAAACCTGAAGGGTGGAGGTTGGGTCCTGGCAGTGGATGCTGAAATCCTTAGTGGTAGGCAGGCAGGGAAGATCCAAAAAGGAGGGAGGCCTGGATCTGGCAGCCAAAGCAGACAGGGGAGCTGGGAGCAAAAAGAAAAGGAGAGGGGAAAAACAAAAACAAAAACTAGCCAGACGGGAGCTCAAAAACTAGTTTAGGAAAACAGGGAAAAATAAAGAAAATAAAGAAATAACCAACACTGGAGAAAGTAGACAGGAACTCAAGACTAGACTAAGACTCAAGACAAAAACTATTGCAGAAGTGCTAAGTCTCAGAGACCATAGACAAGAGCCAGTTAACTCAGCAGAGCAGAGATTCGATCTGGCACAGGACAGAAAACAAGAGGGGAATATAAAGGGTGTGCAAAAGGCCATGTTCAAGTTCAAATTAGTTCATTATATTAGTTGTACAGTGTTCTGTATACGTGTTGCGTCTGCCGAGTAGGCGGAGCTTAATCGGAAGTCTCGCGCACGCGCATTCTGTGAAGAACAACGTGAGGCAGATGAACGGCAATGAAGGAAAGGAAGAAATGCGGTGCGTGTTATCATTGAAAATAAACGAAGCCCAGTGGATGAAGGCCATGAAACTATAGATTGATCATAGAGCACTCAGATGTGAGCAGTTTGGCATTTGCAGATGTGATGGTCGGTCAATGTTGTGTGAATGCTCCGGTGGTCGGTGGAATCGTATGGTGAATGAATACCATTAAGTGCGTCATTGCAGACTGTAAGTGTTCCATTTCATCATTCAGTTTAATAATCATTATATGATATGCTGTTAGATGATAAGATATTTCTGAGTTGTAAAAGAACAGCTGCTATATTAAGCATTTATGTCTGCGATGTTTTGCATGTTCACGTGAAGTGATAATGACTCAGCACTATGTTGTACGGATCGTACCACGAAACTAATTGAGATTCTATTTGTTCATTGTAGAACCACGTTTATGTTTATCCAGTGGACCATGCTCAGCACATATCACACACCCATCACGTGCACTCGCTGTTAATATCTCATCGCATTAAGCCTATCAGGACCCGAGAAGGACACCTACAGACTGTTTGTGTTGTGATGACATCTGCTATGAGGATCTACGTTTGAGGATATCAGCACCATCATTTCCTTAGGTGGACTTTCACTGGAGCACTTGGGACTTTCTAAGACTGAGTACACTTATTTTCACCCCGTCACTGCCTGATATCAATCATTGTATCTTTTGCATCAAAGCATACTGTTATATTGTTTGGTTCTTTTCGTAGGCCTACGGTATTTTATTTGTTTGTATTTGTGGACATTGTGAGCAAATGATTCATTCTTGCATATAACCAATCAATACATTGAGTGAATTTGATCTATTTCTCTGGCGTCTTTACTCCTCTCCTAGACACTGGACATCAATTGAGTACATAATTCTCTAAGGTGATTTAGAACCATAATAGTAATCAGTGCATTCTACAGTCTTCACTACAAAGGGTGGCAAACGAACAAAAACAGGTGTGAGCTATAATGAGATAACAAGGTAACAAGAGGGGCGGAGTAACAATAGACAGAGCACATGGCATGGCAACACAAATAACCAAGTGGACCAGACAAACACAAACAAGCCTAAAGCAGATCAGACCGACACCCTGACAGGTACATCTAACAAATTATCTTCAGCCTCTTTTTTCTTCTTTATATCAGAATATTCCTTCATCACACTCTTCCTCATTTCCTTACTCTGTTCAGTCAAATTCTCTGAACTATTTACTTTTATAAATGCCTTTAAAAACATTTCCACTTTATCTCCATCCTCCACAGCTATTTCTCCCTCCTTACTTAAAACTGGATACCCATTACACTTTTGAATCCCTTTCATTTTCTTAATCATACCCCATACTTCCTGTACTGGTGTATTCTTCCCGATTTCATCACAATAAGCCATCCAATACTGTTTTCTGGCTTTCCTTATTATCCTCCTTACCTCAGCTTGTACTTGTTTATACTCTATTAAATCTTGAAAATTATGTGTTTTCTTAACTATCCTAAATGCTTTCCTTTTCCTTCTAATTGCACTAGTACATTCTTCAGTCCACCATGGAACTCTTATTCTTCCTACGTCCTTTCCTTTTTGGTATATATTTATTTGCTGCTACTTGAATAGCATAAACAACATCATCACTAATCATTTCTACAGATCTATCTGGTTCTATTATAATATTCTTTAATCCCTCTTCACTCAGACTCATGAATTCTTCCCAATTCGCTTTGTCAAACCTCCAGCTACCAATATTTCCTTGACTCGCCTTACTTCCTCTCACATTTACACTAACAGATATCATTATTGGATAATGATCACTCCCAATAGTATCTTGTCGCATTATTTCCCACTCAGCACTTCCTGCAATTGAATCAGACACCATTGTTAGGTCTAACACAGACTCTTTACCTGTAGCCACATCTATTCTTGTATTACCCCCATCATTCAGACACACCAAATTTCTCTGATCTATCAAATCTTCCACCACCATTCCATTACAATCTGTCACTAAACCTCCCCATAACATGCTCTGTGCATTAAAATCCCCACACCAAATCACCCTATCTTCATTAAGACCCTCTATTTGTTCTAACTCACTCAACACTAATTTCTTACAAGGATTATAAAAGTTTATTATTACATACTTTATTCCATTCACCCATACCTCTACTACAACATACTCTTGTGTTACACCTTTGCCTAATGATCTATATTGCATGCCTTCCTTAATCAGAGTAATACACCCTCCACCATTTCCCTCCTCTCTATCTCTTCTCTCACTCACATATCCTTTAATAACAAAATAAAATCTAGGTTTAAGCCATGACTCTTGAATACATATCAGATCCGGTTTAACTTCCATCTCATTAATAACACCTTTAAACTCCAATCCATTAGCCACAAGACTTCTCGCATTCCATTGTAAAATTAAAATCATCCTTCTATCCAAACCATGCTTCCTGGCTAGATTGTATCTCACTAATCAGCCCATCCCTAACCATTTCCCATGATATGTCCTTTACTCCCAAGAATCTCTCTGCTGCCTTGACTATAATTTGAATCTTAGTTGTCTTCTTTTCAGTTTGTGCAGTACAATTAATTACTTCAGCTATGAACAACAAGAAATTTACTTTACTTACAATCATTGTCTCTTCTGTGATCCTACCTTCCATCTCTGATTTTCCCTCAATTCTCCTCTCTTTTTGCACATCCCTCTCTTTTCCTTTCTCTCTATTCCTTGTATCAACCACTTTAACAGCTTCTGCATATGTTATATTCCTCTTGGCTCTCTCATTCTGTACTTCAATTTCTTCCTCACCTCACATCCTCCAAACGCAACACTATGCTCCCCTCCACAGTTGCAGCATTTTGGTCCTGCTCCTTCACATTTGCCATAATCATGTTCTCCCCCACATCTTGCACATCGTTTCTTAGCTTTACACACCATAGCAACATGCCCGTATTTTTGACAATTATAACATCTTAAAGGAGGAGGCACAAAAGGCCTCACTGAATAACTGATAAATCCAAGCTTGACCTTATCTGGCAATATAACTCCTTCAAACCTAAGCTCAACAGAGAGACTCTCCATTCTGTTCCCTTCTCTACTCATAAACAATCGCCTAGCACCAACTATTTTCCCTCCACTGATGTTACTTTTAAGCTCTTCCATAGTCACTCCCAATGGCACTCCAGATATTACTCCACTTACCCACTGCCTCTGTCCTACAATCCTACTACTCACCACTTCCTGCTTACACATTACTTTAATCTTCATCACTTTCCTTCTTTGCTCTTCACTATTACAAACAATCATCAAATCTCCATTACTTAACACTTTTGCAATCTTAATTTCTCCAACTACTTTCCTCAACTCTTTTGTTAATACAATTGGACTTACCTTTTGTATTCCACCATCCTCTTTAAATTTCAATATTACCTTCAACTCATCCAAATTTACATTCCTCACCTCCTGTTCATTTCCACTCTCCCCTGAACTTCTTACCTCTATCTGATGTTTTTTCTTTCTTTTCTTTGTACCTACATCTTCCCTTATATCTAAATTCCTCTCTTCTCCTGTCTTTCCTAATTCCATTTGATCATCTTCCACATCCGTATCATCAACACTAACTAGTGTCTCTGGTCCATTTCCACTATAATTTTTCTTATATTTAGACATGATCGATTTCGCTGCATTTGCCGCCATTCACCAAACACCTCCGACAAGTCATCAACGTCACTTCCCGTCCGTGCTCTCTGACACATGACTTAAATACGGTGAGCTAAAAGGCTAATGACACACAGCTGACAGTAATCAAGGGTGATGAGTCTGATGAGGGCTTTTGTATTTACTGCACGGACAGTGATTGCAATAGCACAGGGAAAAAGAATGGTGCATCATTTTGTGCCTCCATTGCCTCCTCTTCTATTTCTGAGGTTTTTGATATATCCTCTCCTTCTCTGATAGTCTCTAAATACCACTTCTTCTTGGGACACACCTGAGCTTTGTATTTTAAAGGCCACTGGTAGATGGCTTGAACATCTTTGCAGGAAAACCGTCCTCACTGTTCATTATTTAGCTTTTCTTTAATACCTCAAAATTTACCAATCTGCTCTCAATTTGGCTGGTTCTGGTTTTGTTTCTGCTATTTTTAACAAATCAAGCAATAGACCAAAAGCATTGTTTGACACGATCAACAAGCTCACCAAACCTCCATCACACGATGCTCTAGCTTCAGATGAGCTTTGCGGTTCTTTCGTGTATTATTTATCAGAAAAGATGAATGCTGGCCAGTTTTTGGCTAGCTTTAATCTGACTAATCCATCTTGTATCACAGAGTTAATCTTGAAATTCAATTCCTCATCCTGTCGACTTTAGCCTATCCATCTCTCCTGAAATTCTGTCACTGCACCTATTTAACATTTCATAAATACATGTCTTGCCCTGTGCTTCATTCCGTTTACCACTTAAATCTGCCACAGTTACTCCAAATCTCCTATCTCTCTGATAGACAGTTTTGCATTTAAATTCAGGATTTTTCTTTCCCTCTGAAGTATGGTGTCCCTCTGGGATCAGTTCTCCATTATTATTCCTCATCTAAGTACTCTTGGGTCATATTTTACACTAACATTGTTTTAACTTTAATTTCTACGCTGACGACATCCAAATCTATACTGTGTGTAAACCTGCTCTATTCACTCAAATCGCTAACATTTCTGATTGTATGTATGAAATTTAAAAAAAAAACTAAACATGGACAAAACTGAGATTATTATTACTGGAACCCCTTCACTTGTTAGCAAAATTAATCATGGCTTCACCTGGGTGATTGATAGTACTCTTCAAACCATCTGGAACTGTGAAAAATCTAAGGGTTATCTTTGATCCCTTCCTCACCTTTGAGGCTCATATTAATTCTATCACCATCATAGAATTTTTTTTCTCCAACATTGCTGTGGAAAGCAGGATGGGGCCAATTTAATCAAATCAATTTGAGAATCAGACCAATCATTTTCTCTCTCTCTTGTATCTGTCTCTCCTCATACTTCTGTCTCCTTTTCTCTCACCTTGTCTGTCCTTACCCCCAGGTGCTGCATGGGGAGAGTAGAGTGCTATCTCGAGGGTACCCCCTCCAAAAAAAAGGGGCGATGGGAGTATGTGGCAATCAGGGCGGGTCTGAGAGCTGTAGGAATGGCCTTGTGTCTCACATCACATTCTACATCCAAATTAACTCCCAAGTTAATTTACTAAAATGTTACACAGTGTGTATGGAACCAAAATGAACAACTAGTTGTTAATGATGTATTTTAACATGCATCTGAGATGTTTCTCTCGTGTGCGGTGCAAGAAATCAAAGGGAAAGCGGTACGAGCCTTGACTCATTCATGTTGCCAGATCTTGCAAGAAGAAACACAAGAAATAAATCCATATTACCAAAATATTGCTACCCACACCTGATCACTTTAATAACTCCGAAAACTCGTTCACTTTATAAGCCAAGCTTAAACAACAAGCCCAAAATGATAATTATAATAAGTGCACATGGCAACACTGCAAGAGCACACTCTGTGAAGCAGCCTTTCCAGGCATAAGCAAACCACGACTCCTCTGTCGACTGTGCTTTAGTTAAAATTGCTGAACATAAGCATTTTGTTGCTGTAACAGTTCTTTGGTCAGAATAGCAGAGACCAAACAGTCAAGATGTCAAAATGTTGCTATGGTTTCCACAGTATAAATCATCACAGTTCCTCATTTAAATGCTGTTGTCACTCCTGAAACTTTAGAGTGTGTACATGGCACTGAAACTCCCCCGGTCACTCTGCTGGATTAATAACATTTATGAATGAATTTAAGTCACAACTCAAAACATTAGTTTTCTGAATGTTATCAAGCATTGTTCTGTATTTAGTTGTTGTATGTTGCTGCATGTGTAAACTGGGTATTTGACCAATACACTTTGAAGAAGGAGATGTGAGAGTATTCCACTTCACATCCTGCATGAAAAGGATCTGAACCAGCACAGAAAGTTTGTCGGTAAAGAATACATTTTTTGGTTACACTTTATTTTGAACATTGTAACACTACAACTACAAGTCAACTAATTCCACTTAGATTATTAGTAGAGTATAAGTAGACTGGTAGGGTTACGGAGAATAAGTTGACATGTACTTGCAAAGTAACTTATAGTTATTATAATATCTGTTGTGGGAGCATCATAATAAAGTGTTAGCAGATATTAAGAAGTCAGTCTGTGCTGTGAGACAGTTCTTGTTTGAATGCATATTTTGCAGTAATGAAACTTATCAAATTTAGCATTTTCATGAAATGAAACTTATGGTAGCCCTCAAATATGATTACGTGGCATTTGATCCAAATTTCACAATAGTTGACCTGATCTGGCCGTATTCTAAAGGAAAGGCAAGATGTTTTGTAACTCATTCAGTTGTGAATTGTGTTCCTGTCTCTGCTGTTTGCAATATTTCCAGCAATTGAAGAATCCTTTACAGCCGTGGTCAGAATATAGCATCCTTTTGATCTTTCATAAAAAATCACAAAAATCTAACCTTTCATTGAAGTAAAACAATTAAAAGTGGGGGGGGGGGGGGGGGGGGTGATAATTATTGGCACCCCTAGAAATTATTATAAGTAAATAATCTCTGGAATATATTCCTCTTCATTTTTTTATTTTATTAGCACACCAGGCTGACTAGGAGCATGAAAATCTCCAGCCACGACTTCCTGTTTAACAGGTTACATATATGAGGTAAACGAAGGCCAAATTCCCTTAATCATCCATCAAAATATGACATGATAAGGTCAAGAGTGTGTCCAAGTACATGTGTAGCCTTATCCACATGCTGAATAGCTAAAACCAAAAGAGTCCAGGACATAAGTAAACTCAGTGACTATAGGCTTTCCAGGACAGCAGACGTGAACATTAAAATCCCCCAAAATTAGCAAACGATCATATGATGCAATGATATGAGATATGAAGTCTCATTTATAGTCTTTATCTGGCTTTGGAGGCCTGTAGACCAAGACACATAATAACAGCAGATTCTATTAGTACACATTGCGCTTCAAATGTAGAATGTCTGTATTTTAAACTGATTCCTAAAAACCATGCCCACCCCACCACCTCTTCCAGTACATCTTGGAGTGCTAATAAAGCAACAGTTTGATGGACAAAGTTCACCAAAGATTGATGACTCATCAGTGCCAGTCCATTTTTCAGTCAAAAATAAAAATAAAACATCCAGGCCATGGCCGGTAAAAAAGTAATTCAGTATAAACGTCTTATTAGACACAGACCTGGCATTAATCAGGGCCATTTTTACGTGAGAATGAACAGTTTGTATGTGTGAATGTCGGACATACTTCAGTGGATGAATATTATGGAGATTTACACCTCAACTCTGGACACACCTCTACTCCTGCAGAACAAGGTGACCTTGTTCTGCAGGAGAATGTTCTTTAGTATCCTTCCTGGAACTGTGAGTTCCTCATAAGCTCTCCACTGTGGAGCACCATCTCCTTTCACATGATGGACGCTCTGCTGCAGCGCTCAGATAAAGTATTTCCGAATTCACAGTATTTATAAAAGAGTAGTCAAAAAGTACCCAGATGACCAACTACTTCCAGAGAGATTCTGAAATGTGCATATGATGGACACTTCAGTTACTAACAGATACTATCCCATGAGGCCACAGGAGAGGATTTGTAAATGGCAGTGATGGTGGAGATGGTGGTCTAGTGGGTTAAACCACTGAACTGATACGCAGAAGGTTGCTGTTTTGAACCCAGCAGTCGCCACCACCAGTGTGTCTCCAGGGGGATTGTCCCTGTAATAAGTGCACTGTAAGTCACTTTGGATAAAAGCATCTGCCAAATGCAAGTAAATGCAGTAAAGCGATACAACTGACATTTAGGTCACATTCATAGAAAATACTTTTTTTATCTGTCGCAAAGTAATAACTTGTTCAGAAAAAGTGCTTACTCCAGAGAGCATACGATTTCAGACGCAGCCACGGTGAAGCACGCAATACTTCTTTTATTTACAGTTTTTTACAATCGCTATGACAATTTTTTCAACACTTTTAACAAATTTCCTAAACTCTTAACGTACCACCACACCTACCACACACAATTGGCAAAACGGTTAATTTCATGTTCAAAATCACACGTAAACTAAACTCTAACACTTATTTTCTAAATAAAATAACACACTAACACAATACACTAACACATGTTCTCTTCCAACAGAAACATTTTGTCAATCATAGCACAATGTTATAAAAACACTAACACTAGATGGAATTACAGAAACTGCATTATTTTTTATGTCAGGTCTGCCCTTATACAATAGACTGTATATTTTATTGATCATAGATTGTTTGTCGTTTGAAGACTCTCCACATTTGTGTTTTGTTGGGTTTAGTAAATGCATGCATTTTGTTTCTTTTGCTGCAGAAATTCAATACAAAAAATGAATAACCCATCTCAGGGTAGTTTTATAGAATGCCCTTCAGTTTTATTTCATTATCAGCAATCACCATGTTGACAATAGCAAGTTCCTGTTCTTCATTTAGGAGCTTTCCTCTGCCCCCTGAGGGAGGTAGATGTTGAATCCTTAGAGGGACAATATAGAGTTACATATTAGAGACCAGAGGCATACAGTCACTGAAATACATGGTAAAAAGTATTTACACTTTGCAGAAGGAGAAGCCCTTATACAATATCATACCTGTTGGTTTCTGGAAAAGAATCTGGATAATGGATGCCACTGTGTCCCGGCTGAGGCTGTACTCGTTCACCAGCCCCTCTGAGAGCCTGTTGTTTATGACATGGTATATGATAGTAGGTCTTATTTCATCAGTTACCCTAATTCTGGCCCTTCTTTGAATGTCACCATGCATTCACCCTCCTCAATTTCTACCTTGCCCTTGTTCAGGCATTCCTCTCCCTTGCTCTTGTCCCATTCCTCTCCCTTGTCCTGGTGCTCATCTTCCTCTCCCTCATAAAGGCATTTTCTTACTTTCTTTGTGTTGCTCTATATTCCTTTTCCACACAAGATCAGCCCAAAGATGTCCTCTTTTACTGTATACCATATGGTCATGAGATTGAAAGAACATCAACACCTGAACAATTCCTAGATGGGAATCAGCTGGGATTTATATATTTACACAACTTCATAACTTCAATCAGCTGTTTCTCAGTAACAATGGAATAAAATACAGGGGATATATTTGTGTTTCAATTCACAATATAAACAGCTGTTTACCTTGACTTTAGTCTATAAGGTTAGGTTTAGCATATGGTGTTATCTGTTCTGACATACAGTGTTAAAGCATTGGTAAATTTGCCAGTAAAAATCCATTGTTTTGGTCTTGGTTGAGCTTGTGTGTAAAAGAAGTTCAAGCATTTTAAATTTGTGTTAACTATATGCATTTTGTGTAAAAGCAACAATAAATGTGTTAATTGTATAGCCTACACTATATTACTATATAGCCTATACTAGTAAGAGTTTAGCAAATTTGTTAAAAGTATTGAAAAAATTGTCATAGCGATTGTAAAAAACTGTAATAGTGATTTACATTCTTAGAGCATTTTGCCACCAACTGTGCAGTTCTGCAATCATTTTGAATCCTATCTTTTTTTATTGCTGTGGACAAAAATATATCCTTTGTTTGAAAAAGAAAGATTGATTGAACTAAAAAAAAAGATACAGATATCTATATTATAAAATATTACATAGAAAATGTCCTGTGAGATGAGAATAAAAAAATGAATTGCAGTTAAATAACATTGTGCAAAATGTATGACGCCCACTAACCCTGGAACATATGTTCTATGACTTACATACTATGAAAGTTACCTCCAGTTTTGGAACCGAAAGATGAGGTTATCCTCTTACTTATCCATATAATTACCCGTGTATATCACATAACCTGCTTTCTGGAATTTCCCCAGATGTCCTCAACAATAAAGGTGTTGTAACCTCCACAGCATCTGCTCCGGTAATGGTAAGTGACATGACAATTTTTCTTTCATCTACAACATACAGCTCTGTTTGAAAGTCCTACATTTTAAGGAAGAGAATTTGATCATTACACATTGTGATAAACACAGTAGTCTTGTATATATTTGTTCTATTATACTTTGAATTGTAAAGGCTTTGTCTGAATGCTGCTTCGACTGTTACTGACTACTCACATAAAGAAGATGCAGGAGTGATCTGTGATGCTGGTAAGACATCTGCTGGAGTTTACCAAAATTACAGCTCTTGTTCGTGGATTTAACTTTGTGATACTGCCTAATTATATTCATTTATTTATTTTCTGTTGTTTTTGTTCAGTTTTGTTGTTATTATGACATTTGTTTATGAAAGGAAGGATATAGACAAGTACTATTTAAAAAAATATATATATAATTGTCCAATATCTAAAAACTGAATGAGTGTGTCCCCTCCATCATGTCCCAGATGTCACCCAGTAGCACACACATTTATAATAAACATTATTTCCCACTGATTTCTTGATCCCACCTGAATCCATTCCATTCTATATAAACTTTTCAACATTTAAAATTTTCTGTGAAACATACTCTTTCAAACTCATAGTAAGATATACCTTTTATTACCACCTCTCGTTTAAAAAAAGTTCAAAGATGTCTTTGTTATTCAGTTTGTTTGACTGATGTGCATAACATAGCAACAAATATCAATTAAATTTCCCTTTTTATTTCAGCTGCAATTGGCTCATCATCATGAACTTTTATTTTAAAGGGATAGTTCACCCCCCAAAAAATTAAGATTCTGTCATATCAAGTTTTATAACCTGGATCTATGCAGCCCTTGGTTCCCAGGTACCTTCCACATGAACTGGTCGCTTTGGTCCTGGATGAGTTTGGTCTGGTCCAAAAGAAAAAAAAGGGAGAGAGTTCATTGGGCCAGCAGTGAGTTGAGGTGATTCTATACAGGTTCAGACAATCAGCACCGTGCCAAAGGTGTTCCCATTGCATCATCGCTACCCAGCATCTCATTCCTTATTTAAAGATCATGGGTTACAAAGATAACCTGAGACGTTTCTGCTTGTCTCATTTTTGTGTTCTTGTTGTTGTTTCACTTTCCTTCAGTGATTCTGCTTGTTAACAGCAGGTGTTTGTCACTAATACTCAATCGTCACTTAATAATCACTTAATTATCTAATTAACTTATTATTTAAACACTGTGTAGTGTGTAACATATGAACACTGAGTGGTGTTAATTTCACACTAGGGATTTTGCTCTGTAGCATACATAAACTGCCAAGGTGTCATCAATTCATAGCCCTTACAGAAGCTGGCGAGGAATCTTCTATGGGCCGGCCAGCATCTCCTGTCCATTTGTTCCCTGCCACAACTGCAGAGCGGACATATTATCAAGAGAAGTGTAGTCTACAGAGAGTGGTGGTTACACTCCCAGACAATGATATGGAGCATTTTCAGGATAGCAGAAGTGGACATCTTCGCTTCAGCAGAGAAAACTCACTGTCCAATATTCTTATACCTGACGCAATCCCTCTGGAAGTCGATGTGCTCGCTCTCCCAAAACATGCTCTTAGTATATCGTTTTCCTTGCTAGAGAACCAACTGTGTTCATTCTCCCTCATGTTTTTTTTTTTTTTATCTAACTGTTGACACATTTGGCTTTGAAAAGAGGTAAAAACATCTACATATATGGTAAACGGAAGTAGGAGGCTTTATGATAATGTTCATTCGTTTATCCAATCAATTGCAAGAGTCTTTGTTCTATATCAAATGAATATGCATAACAAGAAGAGTATATAAACGCTGGATATTAATTTAACACACTCGTCTGCCAAGACGGCTACTTTTTGACTGATGGATAAAGACGTGTAAGGTCAGTGACTATAATTCTTTGCGTGAACTTTTGCTCATTGAGGAATTCAAGAATTGTGTTCCGGAGTGTACGGCGTTGTACCTAAATGAACAAAAGGTTAGTACTGTAATACATTTTGAAGAAGGAAATGTGAAGCATACCACTTTGAGTTTGTATCATTCTTCCCTTGTTGGACTACATGAAAAGGATCTGAACCTTAGTCAAGATGTGCTGACAGACAGTTCTTGTTTAAACGCATTTGTTGCAGTAATGAAACTTATTGAATTTAGCATTTTCATGAAATAAAAATTTTGGTAGCCCTGAAATTTGATCACATAGCTTTTGATCCAAGTTTCACATTATATGATCTCATTTGGTCCTTATTTAAAGGAAAGGCAAGATGTTTTGTAACTCATTCAGTTGTGAATTGTGTTTTCTGTCTCTGCTTTTTCTGAAGAATCATGTATCTTCTATGGCCTCTACTGTTTCTTCATGTTTCAGCACGTCATACCCTGTTTGGTAAGTAAACAAACCTTCTTTTCTTTTTTTTATTTGAAATGCTTTCTTTGCAGTATTTGTATTTACAGGTTTGTTATGAGTTTTATAAAAAGTAAACAAAAAGACAATCTCATTAAATATATTTGTAAACATTACAACATATTTTTTAATGTTAATCTACAAAGTCTTATGCTGCGTTCACACCAAACGCGAATTGAGCGTCAGGCGCGAGTGATTTCAATGTTAAGTCAATGGAAAGGCGCGTTGACGCGCGTCTGGAGGTCCCGCGGCGCGGAAGGCGCGTTACGCGCGGCGCGAAGGACGCGAATCCGCTTCATTCGCGCGTCCAGTTCGCGCGAATGGCGCGAATTGGACGCGAATTGAGCGTCTTGCGCGATACGCGCGTTACACGCGAATGGTGCTTTTGTGCATTCACGCGTTTGAAGCGAATTCGCGTCTGACGCCCGAGTTGAAAAATTTGAACTTTGGCGTCAATTCGCGCCGCGTTAACCAATCAGGAGCCTGCTCGCTGCTGTCACGTGGTAAAGTGACGTGTATGAGAAACCCTGCATAAATTAAAAACAGTACTATTGTGTCACAAAATGTAGTTTTAAGACGTTTTCAGGTGGGAATTCAGTTGTTTGAAGCTCAAATCTGTGGTTTATTTATAAAGAGAGCGCCTATTTTAAAAAAATAATCTTGTGTTTTTGGAGTTGTGAGATCCAGGCGATCACCGGGCAATCACTGCTCATAACCCCGGCGAAGGCAGCCTTTCCTCGGCCAGTCCTTCTGGCGTCTGCCGCTGGCTCTGATGTCCTGTAGTGGTTCGTTTTGTGTAGATCTAACGGCCGAGCTTTGCTCTCATGAATCTATAATTTGTTGTCTGCCAAATCGTTTTGACTGAGGGCAAAGAGAAGTTTAATAACTTTATATTTTTAGGATATTTAAATATACATGTACTGAAGATGATGTAGGAGTTGCCTGGACCACATTTGTGTGGCTATTAATGCTTAATATATATGTTTAATGAAAATGAAAAGAGGCAGAGTGGTGTTTTATGACATATTTCTCCTGGAGTGCCTTGAACGCGCGTCAATTTCGCTTCAAACGCTCGATTTCTACGCGCGTCCAATTCTCTGCTGACGCGCGAATGCATTCAAAATGCACGCGCGTGAAACTAGACGCGGTAGGCGCGATTTTGACGCTCAATTCGCGTTTGGTGTGAACGCAGCATTAAGCTGCGTTCACACCAAACGCGAATTGAGCGTCAGGCGCGAGTGATTTCAATGTTAAGTCAATGGAAAGGCGCGTTGACGCGCGTCTGGAGGTCCCGCGGCGCGGAAGGCGCGTTACGCGCGGCGCGAAGGACGCGAATCCGCCTCATTCGCGCGTCCAGTTCGCGCGAATGGCGCGAATTGGACGCGAATTGAGCGTCTTGCGCGATACGCGCGTTACACGCGAATGGTGCTTTTGTGCATTCACGCGTTTGAAGCGAATTCGCGTCTGACGCCCGAGTTGAAAAATTTGAACTTTGGCGTCAATTCGCGCCGCGTTAACCAATCAGGAGCCTGCTCGCTGCTGTCACGTGGTGAAGTGACGTGTATGAGAAACCCTGCATAAATTAAAACCAGTACTATTGTGTCACAAAATGTCGTTTTAAGACGTTTTCAGGTGGGAATGTAGTTGTTTAAAGCTCAAATCTGTGGTTATGTGGATCTGTGGATCTGAGAGCACCTATTTAAAAAAAAATTATCTTGTGTTTTTGGAGTTGTGAGATCCAGGCGATCACCGGGCAATCACTGCTCATAACCCCGGCGAAGGCAGCCTTTCCTCGGCCAGTCCTTCTGGCGTCTGCCGCTGGCTCTGATGTCCTGTAGTGGTTCGTTTTGTGTAGATCTAACGGCCGAGCTTTGCTCTCATGAATCTATAATTTGTTGTCTGCCAAATCGTTTTGACTGAGGGCAAAGAGAAGTTTCATAACTTTATATTTTAAGGATATTTATGCTGCGTTCACACCAAACGCGAATTGAGCGTCAAAATCGCGTCTACCGCGTCTAGTTTCACGCGCGTACATTTTGAATGCATTCGCGCGTCAGCAGAGAATTGGACGCGCGTAGAAATCGAGCGCTGGAAGCGAAATTGACGCGCGTTCAAGGCACTCCAGGAGAAATATGTCATAAAACACCACTCTGCCTCTTTTCATTTTCATTAAACATATATATTAAGCATTAAAAGCCACACAAATGTGGTCCAGGCAACTGTACATTATCTTCACACATAAATATCCTTAAAATATAAAGTTATGAAACTTCTCTTTGCCCTCAGTCAAAACGATTTGGCAGACAACAAATTATAGATTCATGAGAGCAAAGCTCGGCCGTTAGATCTACACAAAACGAACCACTACAGGACATCAGAGCCAGCGGCAGACGCCAGAAGGACTGGCCGAGGAAAGGCTGCCTTCGCCGGGGTTATGAGCAGTGATTGCCCGGTGATCGCCTGGATCTCACAACTCCAAAAACACAAGATAATTTTTTTTTAAATAGGTGCTCTCAGATCCACAGATCCACATAACCACAGATTTGAGCTTTAAACAACTACATTCCCACCTGAAAACGTCTTAAAACGACATTTTGTGACACAATAGTACTGGTTTTAATTTATGCAGGGTTTCTCATACACGTCACTTCACCACGTGACAGCAGCGAGCAGGCTCCTGATTGGTTAACGCGGCGCGAATTGACGCCAAAGTTCAAATTTTTCAACTCGGGCGTCAGACGCGAATTCGCTTCAAACGCGTGAATGCACAAAAGCACCATTCGCGTGTAACGCGCGTATCGCGCAAGACGCTCAATTCGCGTCCAATTCGCGCCATTCGCGCGAACTGGACGCGCGAATGAGGCGGATTCGCGTCCTTCGCGCCGCGCGTAACGCGCCTTCCGCGCCGCGGGACCTCCAGACGCGCGTCAACGCGCCTTTCCATTGACTTAACATTGAAATCACTCGCGCCTGACGCTCAATTCGCGTTTGGTGTGAACGCAGCTTTACACATTCAGTGTCTATTTGAATTTTACAACCAAACACGTCTGTTGCAACAACAAATGCACATTTAGCTGAAGTTAAGCAACACATTTCATTGACTGCTCTAAAACATTCGTGAGCAGTTTTTCAGTAAAATATCTGTAAATATTTTAATCTTCTGTCGCTGGATGAAGATGACCGTCCAAAGCAGACACAGGAGGGCAGCATGAGATTGGTGGGAGATCTTCCTTCATCTGGTCGTGTGGAGATCTATCATGATGGACAGTGGGGTACAGTTTGTGTTGATGGATGGGACCTGGCCGAAGCGCAAGTGGTGTGTCGTCAGATGGGTTTTCCTGGAGTGAAATCAGTTACGACTGGAGGACAATATGGTGAAGGTATTAGATCCTTAGACGATTTTATTGTTACACACTATGATAACATTATGTCTAAATTTGAACCATAATTCTATTGATTGTTCAAGGTTCTGGTCCAATCTGGATGGATGACATGAACTGTAAAGGCTCTGAGAGCTCATTGTCTGATTGCAGCTTCAACGGCTGGGGTGTTACTGACTGCTCACATAAAGAAGATGCAGGAGTGATCTGTGAGGCTGGTAAGAAATTCAGCTACCAGATTTATTTGTATTCCTATTAATATAATTTTTATTTTTTTTATTACATTTTCTTTGCAGGTACAAACATAACCAGCAATCGTCGGTTCTCTGTGGACAACAGTCTGGGTTTGTCTGCGGATCTTGGTCTTCTGTTTGACAGTGGAGATGGTTGTGATTTCAGCATTAATGTGCGAGACCTCAGTGAAGAGGCAGAGATGTCGTTTTGTGTGCACAGTATGATCCTCATGATTTATCCAGAACTAAACATGACAAATAAGTCCGGAAACCTCACAGTGGATGTCAGCCAGACGTGCCATCCTCATGTCCCTACTTTTCTCAGGTAACTTTCTGAAGACCACTTCATTTCACTTCACTTCACTTTCTATTGAATCTTCACAATCCAATAGAGAATGTTTCTTTGAATTGTGCAAAACAGATTTCTACTATCAGTATTAGACACATTATCTGAACTGTTTTTCTCAGGTATCTGTACAAACGTCAGATTGATGTTTCCATCACATCAGCTCAATGTCTCCATCAGCTGGCGTTTATCTTTGGAGTGAAGAATCTTATGGAGGATGTTGGTAGGGTCTTCACTTCACTCATTCCTGAAGACAACACCTTCCGGACGCAGGTATCAATGTACGAGTACGGCGTCCGCACAGGTGACCTTGTTCTGCAGGAGAATGTCCTTCAGTATCTTTCCTGGAACTGTGAGTTCCTCATAAGCTCTCCGCTGTGGAGCACCATCTCCTTTCACATGATGGACGCTCTGCTGCAGCGCTCAGACCTGGTTGTGAAGGACGAAGCTTTACTTCTTGAAACTCTGGAGAGATGGATCCAAGACAAAGGTGATGAAATGAGTTCAGAACAACAGGCCAGCCTCCTGAATCACATCCGCTTCCTCTTGATCCCAGTGGATAAACTCTATGAAATGCAGTTTTCCTCAAGTGTTCTCTATCAGAATCATGAGAAACTGTACCTAACTGGTCTGCTCAGAGGTTTTCAGTTCAATGTTCTGCCTTTCTCTAAGATCAGGAATAAAATGGACAACACAAGTAATGATTTTCTACCCAGAATCTACACTGCTGATGAGTGGAGTCTATTTGTCAATTACACAAGCATGAATAACCAACCCTACAACTATGAATATGACGAAGATGAATATGGAGATGACAACAGAATCAAAATCTTCTCCACTCCTGCACACCCTAGTGCTCTTTACAAAGAGCAGAAGGTCCAGTGGCAAGCACAGGTTTTTCTTACTGTTCAGGAATGCTCTTACTATGGTGTTTCATGTAATTCTTTCCCTGTTGCAAGGCTTTTGGGATATGATAATCAGAACCGTTACGCTAGCACCATTCGCTTCAGCAACAGGTTGATACTCACCTGTAAGAACCAAAACAATGTCTTTCCTGTCCAGGACTTTAAAAACAGCTTGGCAGTGATTCCAACTAACAGCAATATGGGCCTGCCTAACCCCTGTCCTGATGCCTACAGTTTTAGATTTGTAGTCCGTCCAGAGTATATCTGACTGCACAGAGATACATTTGGCTAAAGGTACACTGTTAAATCTAATTAGTTAGACTTACTTAAAAAAAAGCATGTAAAGTGAAATCAGAGAGAGTACTTGATAATTTACTTTAGATTTACTCTTGACTTAGTATAGCTACCATAGATGTTACCATTGTTGTGTTTTGATGCTGAATGTTGAAGTCTGTGTGTGACTCAATCATGATCAGCTGCAAGATATTGTTACAAATATGGAGGGATTATGTCAACCCAATTCAAAGTTTCACAGGTGTTTATGCTGAAGTGTTAGCAATAAAATAGTTAATGATCATTATACGACATAAAGGGAAATATTACATAGGTTAATTTTAAAGGTGATTCCTGACTAAATCATTAACTATAGTTAATTTTTCATTCAGAATCTAGGTCAACTTTTAAAAGCAACCTATTTGTTACTTCTCTTCCTTTGAGTCATTTGAATCCTTCAGTCTAATCAAATCTAATAGGTTTAAAGTCTCTTTTTTTAAAACATATGTTGTTATTCATTTATAATAGTTAATGATTTGTCTGACACGTTTCACTTGATTTTAAAAAATTGTATTTAATTGTTTTTAGCAATAAAAATGCTTAATTTTGCAAGTGCACTTAAAAATAAAAAAATATATACTTATTTCAATATCTCTGGTGTTTGATTCCATTTATTGTTAAAATATGTCGGTTCTTCACCAAAATTCATTAAATCAATCAAAATCAGTTAATAAATCATTGACTTACAATGATCAAGTCTTAGATTAGACATGTGTTGCTTGGTCCTCTTAGTCAAAAAGACTCTTTGTTGTCCAGGTGTCCACCGGTTTAGTAAATAAAATTAAATAATGGATTCCCAGGAATTTAAATCTGCATACTCTTTTGACACAGTCTCCATTTATAAAGAGGGAAGGGGTTGGCAGCTTTGCACTTTCTGAAGTCCAAGATGAGTTCTTTAGTTTCTTTGTGTTTAACTACAAATTAAAGTGTAATTAATCAAAACTTTGGGGGGTCGGGATTCAGATCTTTTTATCTAACCCTCTGGTCCTCTTCATTTAGGGGTCACACTTGTCTCCTTCGCGGTCAAAAGTAACCGAGGCCTGTCATTTTTTTTTTTTTTCAGGCAAACCAATGTAATATATTTTTGTTCAATAATATTTTTTGATTATTATTTAGAATTTTGAAGGGATTCTATGGTACTATGCAATAATTATACAATTTTAATGATTTTTACTATACAATTTTTTCCATTAGAATTAATATTTAACTTTTAATTTTTAATATTTTTCCCAAAAATGCAACATTTCACATTACAATAGAGTTTAGGCCTTTAAAATCCATTTTTTGAAGTGAGAATGGCGCCTTATGGAGCCATTAAAAAAATAAAAACGTGTAATGTTGTGTAACCATCTGTAGGCTATAGCTTTTTTTTTTTTCAATAAATGCAGTATTGCCTGTTCATTTCTGTGTCTCTCTCTCTCTCTCTCTCTCTCTCTCTCTCTCTCTCTCTCTCTCTCTCTCTCTCTCTCTCTCTGTGTGTGTGTGTGTGTGTGTGTGTGTGTGTGTGTGTGTGTGTGTGTGTGTGTGTGTGTGTGTGTGTGTGTGTGTGTGTGTGTGTGTGTGTGTGTGTGTGTGTGTGTGTGTGTGTGTGTGTGTGTGTGTGTGTGTGTGCATTTGAGCGAGAGAGTCACTTTTGTATTTTTTTTTCATTTATTGATTTTATTTCGCATATTCTCAAAATTTGCTGTTGCAGTCTTACCTGATCGTGTATGTGTGTGTGTGTGTGTGTGTTTGTTTGCGTGGGTGTGTGTGTGTGGGAGTGTGGCTGTCTAATTTCTTGACATTTTAGAGTGTCAACCCTTCATTGCTGTGCACTTTTTTTCTGCACAGTGGATAATTTGTAGTTTGTACTACCAAAAGTTTCTCTGAGTTTTCGTATTTTTGCGTATTTCCCATTCATTTCCTATGTCGGTCATTTTTGACCGTGAAGGAGACAAGTGTGACAATTTTTTTTACGACCCTTTAACATATCCGAATCATCTCCTTAAAGCTACACTGTGTAACTTTTTTAGTCTATTCTTAGCTAAAAACACTTAGTTCTTTCAAAAATATATGTGCTCATTAATGTATATTTACTTCTTTCAAGTAATAAAGTATTCTCGTAAGTTTATAATATGCCATTGAAAATACATAAGGTAATGGGATCTAACGGTGGTCGCCATGTTGCCCCTCCATCTTGAAAGTACATTAGCCAAAGAGGGACATACCCGTAAATTCAAGCTTCGCCTTTCGCGTTTTAACCGGTTTTAACACTGTGCGCGTCAGCTTGTTCAGACTTGTCTGGTGCATGTGCAGAGAGTTTTCATCTCAGCAGCGTCAGTAACAGAGTTATACGGAGTTTTCCTGGCTCGTTTATTCCTCAAAAGTCTGTTTTTCCTTGTGTGGTATTTCTGTGCGTTAATAACTCCGTAAGTAATAATAGTTATTGTCATTGTGGATGTGTTTCAGAGTGTGTCATCATGTAATTCAGTTGATGTCACCTCAGAAGTATTTTTGTGTCAACATACAATACCGTAATGCTCACCTATTTGAATAGTCATTCAGTTATTAACAATGTTTATTCGTTTATAGAAAATATTTGCTTGTAATGTATGTTGATGGAAATATGTATCAGGTCTGATCGGCATATTAACACTTGTTATACAGAGCGCACTGCAGTGCTAAACCTGCGCACACACTTTTGTAATCCGACACCGCTTGTTAGCAGCAGCAGCGGCAGCTCCGCTCCTTTTAATGCAGCTGCATTTAGCACTTATTTTGGTACAATAAGCTCTGGTTTACGGTTACATTATACAAATGTAACTTATAAGTATAGTTATACAGTTCTTAACTGTGTATATTCTGTCATGTCATTATCATGTATATTTACCATCCTAATTTGTTCTCTCACAGAAACCACATTTATGTACATATCCATGCAAACCTGTTAATGCCTTGCAATTGGATGACTGAATAAACATTACTATCATCAAAGTTCACTCTGGATTAGCTACAGTTCTTTCTAGCCGAATAATTAGGCCAGTTGAGTTCCAACCATCCCACTGCGCACAGAATATCCCACAGGCACCGTGTCGAATGTGGACGAGGTCGAACTGGAAGCCATATTAATCTTGGACTAAATAGGCCACCGTAGGAGTTAAAACGAAATCGGAATTGAACAGAACAGAAACTAAAATTCACTGGATGGTCATATACAAGTTCACCACTAGATGGGGGAAAATATAATAGCTGTGAAATGAAATAGCTTTAATTTTTTTTGTGTGTTCACATAACTAATGCAACAAAAGTCACCAAGTGTCATCCCATTCCGATGAGGCAAAAAAATTAAACATTTCAAAACGTAAAAGTTTTCGGTCATTTTTGACCGAAGAGGACCAGAGGGCTAAGGGACAAAATAAGCTCACACAATTTACATATGAACATGACCAGAGATGATGGAAAAACATACAGAGAGCAGCAGCTTCATAATGTAACATAATTTCATAATGTTCACGTGTTAGGTCAGTAGATGGAGAGTAGACAGTATTTTGTGGTCTCTAAATGAATGGTTAATGTTGTAATGAACAGAAGCTGTTCTTTGTAAATAATTGGAATCTTTTCTGGGAGAGGCCTAGGCTTTTCCATGCTGATGGCCTGCACCCCAGCAGGATCGGAGCGGATCTTCTGTCCGACAACATCTCCGTATGACTAGTAAGTCAATCTACACTTGACAGTTCTTGTTCTGTAGTGTATTGTATATAAACTGTGTCTATTCCACAAATATTTAGGTCAAAATCCTCTATAGGATCTAGATCAATAAATAAAATCTGATCATTATTAAACCTGTAACGATTCCGTGACCCACTGGAGGCAAGTCTTAGTTGAACCCAAATGCAGTGTTTATTATATCTTAAACGTGAGCTGGAACACAATAGCCTTAGTCTAAGACTTGACATGAACTCACCAACAGCAGATTGTTACACTAACAATACTCAACGAAGACACATGGCAAACACAAGGGCTAAATACACAAAGACTAATGACAAGGGACACCTGTGAACAATGATGAGACAATGAACCAATGACAGGACAAGACACAAGATCACATGAGGGAATGGGAATCACCTGACAATGAAACATGACAAAACCAGGAAGTGAATGACAAGACTAACTTATGCTGCCTTCACGTGCTATCGGAATTATCGTAAATACGAGTTTCCTAGGTAAAAATTGCACATGAACGCCCTCTGATGTCGTGTTTACCACTGGGAAGTTCGGAAATAATTTTGATACCCCAATTCCCGAGATGGGCGTGTCATAAGCTTTAAACATGGTGGCGGGGAGAACTACTGCTGTGGCAGGTGTGGTTTTATTGTTTTTTTTTCCAAAACAGCTTGGTCGTCTTATCTTGACATTAATGTAGTACATATTTACATGTAAGAGTAATCATATGAAGCGTATTGTATGTTTGGTACACAGCGAAAATAGCCTGCATTTGACTGAAATTACAGAATCAGCAGAAAGCGGACTATCTGGAATGTTTATATGGTTGTCGGTGCATGGGACACTACATATGATGTTGGTTTTAATAAGATTTCCCCAATAAATAGGCATGAATAACCTGGTGTCCACCATGATTCCTGTTCACTCCGACAACAAAGCACTTGAATGCAACAAGCTCGTAATCACGACTTCTAAAGTGGGAATTAGGAAATTTCCGATAGCACGTGAAGGCAGCATTAGAAACATGACACTCAAACATAACATGATAAACTAAAAACATAACCAAGAACAATGATAAACTAAAACATGAACAAGGAACAATGAACATGAACCGTCACCAAAACACCCTGTGACAAAACCAGATAATCTTAAAAGAAATTAACAAAAACATTCTCTAAAACTAAGTCTCCTTAACATTCGATCGCTCACACCTAAAGCAGTTATTGTAAATTAAATGAGATAATAGCTTTGATTTACTCTGTCTGACTGAAACCTGGCTTAAACAAAATTATTATTTCAGTCTTAATGAGTCTACTCCACCAGGCTACTGTTATACACACAAGCTCCGTCTGATTGGTCAAGGTGGCGGTATGGCAACTATCTACAGAGATAGTCTTAATGTTACTCAGAATACAGGTTTACTTAATTTGAAGCGATTGTGCTAAATATTACACTTTCAGATATAAGAAAAAATCCCTATTATCTTTTGCTTTGGCTCCCATATATAGACCACCAGGGCCCTGAGTTGATTTCTTAAAAGAGTTTGCAGATTTTCTCTCAGACCTAATGGTCACTGTCGATAAAGCACTATTGTCGGGATTTGAACATTCACGTAGATAATACAAATGATGCGCTATAGGGGTTGCGTTTACAGACTTATTCAACTCCTTTGGGGTCAAGCAAAATGTAAATGGACCCACTCATCATTTTAATCATACATTCGATTTAATTATATCACATGGAATCAATCCTACTGATATAGACATCATACCGCAAAGTGATGATGTCACTGATCACTACCTTGTAACGTGCACACTGCGCACTGCTGATATTTTCCACACTGCTCCGCATTATTGACCAGGTAGAACAATTCTCCCAAACACTATAGATAAATTCACAAATAACCTACCAGATTTATCTCAGCTGCAGTGTACCCAAACACACAAATCAACTAGAGGAAATGACTAGCAGTATCAGCACCAATTCTCTAGTATATTAGAAACGGTTGCACCGATCAGATTAAAAAAGGTGAGTACTGCAACGTGGTACAACAATATTACTCACGCTATCAAGAGAGAAACTCGTAATCTAGAGTGCAAATGGAAACAATCTAATTTAGAATTGCGTAGAAAGACAGCACTTCCCGTTATAAAAAGGCTCTAAAAGCAGCCAGGGCTGAGCATTACCATAAACTGATAGAAAAACTGATAGAAAAATAACCAAAATATCCCGTTTTTTTTATTTTATTTAGTACAGTGGCCAGGTTAACAAATAAACACACATCACCTGAACAAAATATTCCAGTACAGTTTAGTAGTAATGACTTTATGATTTTCTTCACTAGAAAAAATTGTGTCTGCTCAATTGTGCACTTACGTACAAGAAAACGATATCTATAAAAAATTTAGGTCTGGATTCAGACCCCATCATAGCACAGAAACTGCGTTCGTCAAAATCACAAATGTCTGCTGACCAAGGCTGTATCTCAATACTAGTTTTACTTGATCTTAGTGCTGCATTCGACACCATATATCATAAAATACTACTAGCTCGTCTACAAAATTACACTGGTATTCAGGGACAGGCATTAAAGTGGTTTAGATCGTATCTATCAGAGCGTTACCAATTTGTCTATTTGAACAGGGAACAATCTAAGATAATGTCTGTAAATTATGGAGTGCCGCAAGGATCTGTGTTAGGCCCTCTGCTTTTCTCAATATATATGCTGCCACTTGGTAATATTATAAGAAAACATGGAATTAGTTTCCACTGTTATGCCGATGATATTATATATTTCAGCACGACCAGATGAAATCTCTAAATTATCCAAGCTGTTATAGATATAAAATATTGGAAGACCTGCAATTTTCTCCTATTAAATTCAGATAAGACTAGGTATTATTTACTGGACCAAAAACCTGTACACAGAATCTCTTAGAATATAATTTGCATTTAGAACGATGTACTGTTACTTCATCCGCTACAGTAAAAGACCTGGGTGTTATATTAGACAGCAACTTGTCTTTTGAAAATCATATTTCAAATACTACAAAAACAGCCTTCTTCCACCTCAGAAACATTGCTAAGCCACGGAAATCAGTGCACATGATTGTCTACACTTAATGCTTTGAACAGCAGCTACGCTAATTATTTTCCTGTTCTGCTTTATCTCGGGACGCCCATCGTCAGCTCCAGTCTGGATCCAGCCCCTCATAAAGACTTGAGATGACCAACACCTGTGAAGAGACGACTCAACTCCTGCGAGGACTTCAGATGATGCAGCTCTGCATGAACACGCACCTGTAGGATGGTGAAAGATGTGTGCATAATCTGAGCCCCCCCTTCCCGCCTGTGTACAACACCTAGAATAATCTTTATTTAATCTTTATTTTTATCTTTAATTGTTATTTTATTCCATGTGTTCCAATGTTCATAAACTGGATAAAATGTGATTTTCATGGGTGTTAGAAAAAACTATTAATGTAGTCTTATACAACCTGTAAGTCATAGACTAGGTCTGAGAGGTACACGTGAACAGTTAAGGGTTATAGGTGATAGACGCATGCGCATTCGTTGATATAAGTTACCATGTGTGTGAGTGAGCAACGGCATCTCATGTACTGTTCATGTTTTGTAATTTCAGTGTGAAGCAAAAGTAAAGAACCTGAATCACAACATGCTCGAGAGTTGGTGTTATTACTCGGGTGTGTAACACACCCATGCTCATTTCTATATACCCTATTCATTAACATGTATTTTTATTTCACTTATTTCTGTGCCTTAATTATTATATTGATTAATAATACATTGTTAGCTAATCTGTGTGCTTTGTATATGTGCATTTCTGAAATACATAACGTGGACAAATCGCTTTAAATTGTAATGTAGACGCATGCATTTTTCTGTGAAGCTGCTTTGAAACGATATGTATTGTGAAAAGCGCTATACAAATAATTATCAAATGAATTGAATTTAATTGAATTTTGTGGCTGTTTGAACACATTCAACCACATGAGCGTTTACACAACGAAAGCAATCCGGTCGAATGGGTTTTCAACTACCTCTGGAATTGATCGAAAGTGGACAAGCTAAAAACGTTTTAGACCTGTTCACACCTGTATTTAGCATTGTCCACTTGTAATCCAGTCGACCAAAACGCATCTTAATACCAGGTGTAAACAGGGTCTTATGCTGCCTTCATGAACGCCCTCTGATGTAGTATACCACTGGGAAGTTCAGAGATAATTTTGATACTAAAATTCCCGATATGGGCAGGCCATAAACTTTAAACATGGTGGAGAGGAGAATGATTGCTGCTGTGACTGCTATTCTTGATTAGTTTTTTCCACAACAGTCCACAACCTTGTCTTGTCCTTAAAACATGCAAAAAACTTGCATATTTACATATATGAATAATCATTTGAAGCCTGTTTGTATGGTTTATACACATTGCAAATAACTTGTATTTGACTGAAATTCCAGAATCTAGATACCTGTGAATGTTTATATGGTTGTCAATGAATGGGACACTAAATATTATTTCGGCTTTAATAAGATTTTCCTAACAAATAGGCAAGAATAAACCCGGTGTCCGCCATGATTCCTGTACTTTCCGACAGCAAAGCACTTGAATGCAACAAGCTCGTAATCACAATTTCAGAATTTAATCAATTAATAAATAAGTAGTCTGTGGATCTGTATTTCAGTGACAATAAAGGAGAAAGAGCAGTAGAAGGATGATTTGCAGCAGTTTTAATGAACAAACAAAATCAAGTGATGAAGAACAAAAACACAACAGCTTTACATAAACGCATAGACAATAACCAACACCACAAGCTTCAAACACAGGGCAATAACATAATAAGAACATAATCAGTAACCAAAGAAAATCAGTAACTAAGGAAATTCAGGAACGAAACAAAGAAAATAACGTCAAAATAACAGTCTTCAAACAAACAGAACATGACAGATAGACACATGGTCTGTGAGCAACTGCATGGAAATGTAGTCTTTTTTCTGCAGCAGAAGTTAAGGCTGTGTTTCAGCTGTGTCATGCTCAAGTTCAGTTCTAATCACAGAAGTTACTGGAATGCCCACACCCAGGATTTAAATGGTCTCGTGGATATGAATACAATGAGAAAGCAAACAGTCAGGTTGATTTGAACATAGACGTTTAATGTTCTTACCAGTGGTGAGAACATCCTCTTTGCACTGTGTGAATTGATACTCAAACAGGTTTTGTCTACACACTGCAGTTACTTGATTTTGTTTTCTTATTAAATGAAACGTAAGGTAGTCCTCAAATTTGATTGGACAGAACATGAAAGTGATACCTATCTCACAGTGCTTGACCTGATTTGGTAGATATTTAGTTGAGAGACAAGAGGATTTGCAAGTCTTTCTGTCAGGGTTCTGCCACTTCTGTTCAGTATATTCTTGGTTTTTTGACAGAACTCTGACACTCCCGGTTTTGTCTTGTGTTTGTGTGAGCACATGGCTGGTATTTTATTTTTGCTGCATGTGCTTGTGTTTGTCAATAGGCGTGTTCGACATCGGCTGCGGCTGGATGCAACTGATCGGTGAGAGTAGCCGCGTGCAGGCGGGGAGGAGCTGCAAACGGAGACGTGAAGTCGGACACTTTCTGCTTCCCGCAGTGACGGTCGCGCTGTGTTTGTCAACTATTTTAATAAATGTGACACAATATAACATCACGACTACATGAAAGGAGTTTTTACCGTTATAAAAAAACAGATTTCTGATTTTGTAAATTTGAAGTGTTTTCTGTACAATGACACTATTTATTTTTTTATTTCCTACACTATATGTGTGTAGGGTGAATATTTACACTTAACACCAGGTATATTAACTAGTAGATTATATTTACACTTAGTGTAATATTTTCTTAGTGATAGATGATATTTACACTAAGTGCAAATAGATGTAGATGCTATTTACTACGTGAAAATAGTGATATTCTATTTACACCATGTAAATGTAGCAGTTCTTTGCAATATGTGTAAGTAGTAACTATATATACTTTATTTTGACAGATACATATTTGCACCTCAGTATTGTTGTACATTAACAGGATGTAATAAAAACAGTGTAAATTATTATATTTATTAAAATTATTAAATGGAGGCTGTCTTAATGGGACCCTAACCCTCCCCAATACATGCTTTTATTATAATAAAAAAAAAACTTTATTTCCATTTTTAGAAACATTTTCTTAATTTTTACGGAAAGTAAATACACAGTAAAATCCCCAGAGTTAAATTAACACTGCTCAGAGAACATTTGGTCCCACTCTACAGAGTGTTAAAGTAACACTGAATCAGTGTTAAAGTTAATGAGATAATTAACAGATTAATTAAGTGATAATTGACCATTAGTGGTGAACACCTGATGATAATGAGTAGAATCACTGAAGGAAAGAGAAAAAGAAAAACACAAGAACTACGACTGACTATTAAAAAGACATTCAATCTCTGAAGATCTCAGCAGAGGAGGATTAAACAACTCCACAAACAGCATTACCAGCTTCACACATTACTAACCAGACAGACTTTATTTCTATCAGATGACTACAGAAGCTCTTATTGAGGTTTAGATGTTGATGTTTTATTGAAAATTAAAGTTGTTTGAAGTTACCATTATTGTGATTAGTGTTTGCTTTAATTGGGCTCTTGACCCTTGACTTGTCAACATAAGTTTTTCTCTGGCTGCTGTAACTGTTCGTTACGGTGAAAATGGCAAGAAAATCTTGACGCTTGTTGTTTATGATACAGTTGTTATCATCATATAGTGCCTTATTTGCTGATCCCCTGAAAGTCATTGATTATAGGAGTCTTGTGATTCTAGGGCAGAAGATCCAGCAATGTTATCATCAGAGAAACTAAACAATTATCAAAAAATTTTTACGTAAGATTTGTACTGCGGTTTACTAACACATCACACAATAAGCACTTCTAACTCCTGCGAGTTTTACTCACACACACATATCAAGAATCTGCCTATGAATCTCAACAATGGTGACATGCTTCATGCCACAATGCATTCTGGGTGCATCACGCAAAACTCATCTATGGCTCCCAGAATGCATTGTGGCATGAAGCATGTCACCATTGTTGAGATTCATAGGCAGATTCTTGATGTCTGTGTGTGAGTTCATCTCGCAGGAGTTAGAAACGATTAGTGTACAATCGGTTGCAAAACTTATTCAGCTTTTCTGATTAAAACAGTGTTGGATCTTTTCTAAAATCACAATAAAAAAAGTGAATAGTATATTGCTCATACTCAGTCATAAAATCAATGAATTAAAAAATTATACAATGATCATATTCTCATCATCGAGCAGCCGACAGCATCTGATTGTGTTTACTCTTGCTATAGCAAACTCAGTTACAGCAGCCAGAGAAACACTAATGTTAAAAAGTCATCAAACTGCCCAACTAAAGAAAACACTGATCACCATGATGGTCACATTAAAAACTAACAATTTTCACAACAAAATCAAACAAAACATTTGTTAATTCTCAATAAGAGACGTCTGACAGAAATAAAGTCAGTCTGGTTAGTAATGTGTGAAGCTGGTAATGCTGTTTGTGGAGTTGTTTAATCCTCCTCTGCTGAGATCTTCAGAGATTTAATGTCTTTTTTATAGTCAGTCGTAGTTCTTGTGTTTTTCTTTTTCTCTTTCCTCCAGTGATTCTACTCATTATCATCAGGTTTTCATCACTAATGGCCAATCATCACTTAATTAATCTCTCAATTATCTCATTAACTTTAAAGGGGCTATATGCGTTTTTCTGAAATTTAAACTCGCGACTGACACCTGTGGCCAAAAAACAGAACTGCTCTCATTTTCTGCTCGCTCTCGCAGCGGTAGTGACGTCACATCCGCAGACGGCGCGGGAAAAGACGACCCGCCAGAAAATAGGAAAAATAGGATACAGGCTTATAGGTGCACCCACTGTGAGCGGACAAGGTGTCAGTATGCTCATCAGGAGATGTTGGAGTCATAAATGGTAAAATAAAAAGGCTATTGTTACGTTTATTTTGGGGAAAAAGTTGCATATAGCCCCTTTAACACTGATTCAGTGTTACTTTAACACTCTGTAGAGTGGGCCCAAATGTTCTCTGAGCAGTGTTAATTTAACTCTGGGGATTTTACTGTGTACCTTTCTGATGTGATATGTGATGGGAAAAGAGAGAAGAGCGAGTTCGGCAAAAGGCGAATTCGAACCCGGTGGATCAGTCAAAACCTAGATCTTTAAGCCTTAAGCTTTACTGACTACGCCACTGAAAATGTTGAAATGAGTCCATCAATTTTTTTATCTTGTTTGTTAGGCGGAGCTACTGCGAATAGCACTTGGTGTAAATAGACACTCCGTAATTATAAAAGCGCAGTTAGCAAGGATATTAGCGTGAGCTAATTCTGACTTCTACATTTGCACTACATGACTCTCCGTTTTTACCTTCTCCTGTCCATGTAATCTTCTTTATACAGTCCTTCATTACCCCATTCGGATGTTTTTCTATTAATTCCAGCTTAAAGAAGTCATCAAATTTCGAAATATGCTGAGTGTAATTGTTTTTTACAACTTCTATATTGTCTATATTTGCTTCGGTTTGAATATCTGTATCCTCTTTATCCAATTTGGGCATCACATAACATTCTGGCTCTTCTACTGTCCCATCCTCTTTCTCCACAATTATCACCTTAAAGAAGTGAGTTGGCACTGCTTTCCCTCCCTGCAGGTCTATTGTTTTGAGGTCAGCACATTCATACATATCCTCCAACTCATCACCCATCCCCCGTTTTTTTTTCTTCTCTTTCAGGTAAAGTGGTCCACTGTACACATGGACATTACGGACTTCATCATCCTTAGCTTTGTCTCGACAGTAATTCTCAGTAGTTTTCCAATCGCCTCTGTTTAATATCTTATTCTGTGGTACCATGTTGCTGAGCAAAAAAGTGTCATGATAGGCTTCCTGACACCACCTGTGATTGGCAGCCGCAGCGAGATGACCTTGATCATAGTCATCGCCCTCAATTTCATTACTTCCGAAGCACATTTGCTTCTTGAAATTGTTCTTCACAGTGTCCTTGTTCAGTATCTCATACACCCAATCAGCGTTCCTGGTTTCTTTGTTGTATGACATGACATAAGATTTTCTTATCCTTTTGTCAGAACATCTAGGAAATCCGTCGACTAATTTATAGGATGACTTTACAAATGACACCGGTTTAGAGTCGGATACATTGCAAGACATTTCAAAGAACGGGATACGTATGCAGCTCAAATCCATCTCTGCGGAACTCTGGAACAGTATCTTCTGTGGCTTTGATTGGACCTCAATTCTGTTCTACAACACACACACACACAAACAAAACATATTTCATAATGTACACTTCAAACAGAACCATTTCAAGACTTTTTATTAAGACCAATAAGACCATTTATTATTTGAGAGCTGTGCGCTTTCATCTTACAAATGTTTCTTCCACATTGTATTTGCTTAATTTTATTTTTATTTATATTGTTGTTGTTTTTTTATTTTATTTTTATATTACAATCAGCTTTTGGAAACCAAAACATAACAAGCATTACATTTGAACTGCGTGTTCATAGCATATATGCATTATATCATCGATTTAATACATCAAATGCAGATTAGGAGAATAAAAGTAACAGTAGAAATCGTGCACTTTCACTTTCAAGATTGAAAGGGCAGAGCATATTTCTATCAGTCACGACCCACAGCTTCCATTTCCTGCTGTCTTGTTTTTTTTAGGGGGCTTGCAATCGATGGTGTAGGCCAGGGGTGGGCAACTCCAGTCCTCGAGGGCCACTGTCCTAGAGAGTTTAGCTCCAACCCTGATAAAACTCACCTGCCTGTAGCCTTCTACACAGTAAAATCCCCAGTGTTAAATTAACACTGCTCAGAGCACATATGGTCCCACTCCACAGAGTGTTAAAGTAACACTGAATCAGTGTTAAAGTTAATGAGATAATTGAGAGATTAATTAAGTGATGATTGGCTATTAGTGATGAACACCTGATGATAATGAGCAAAATCACTGAAGAAAAGAGAAAAAAAGAAAAACACAAGAACTACGACTGACTATAAAAAAGACATTAAATCTCTGAAGATCTCAGCAGAGGAGGATTAAACAACTCCACAATCAGCATTACCAGCTTCACACATTACAAACCAGACTGACTTTATTTCTGTCAGATGTCTACAGAAGCTCTTATTGAGGTTTAGATGTTGATGTTTTATTGAAAATAAAAGTTGTTTGAAGTTACCATTATGGTGATTAGTGTTGCTTTAGTTCTGATCTTGACCCTTGACTTGTCAGCATATTTTTTCTCTGGCTGCTGTAACTGTTTATTACGGTGAGAACAGGAAGAGAAAATTCATGATGACAAGTTGATGACAGATGATGTTGGCTTGTTGTTGATGATACAGTTGTTATCATCATATAGTGCCTTATTTGCTGTTCTCCTGAGAGTCATTGATTATAGTAGCCTTGTGACTCTACAGCAGAAGATCCAGCAGTGTTTACTTCACATAAACTAAATGGTTATCAAAAAATGTGTACATAAGTTTTGTACTCCAGTTTAATAACACATCACATAATAAGCACTTCTAACTCCTCCGAGTTATACTCACACATAGACATCAAGAATCAGCCTATGAATCTCAACAATGGTGACATGCTTCATTCCGCAATTAATTCTGGGTACGTCACGCAAAACTCATCTATGGCTCTCAGAATGCATTTTGGCATGAAGCATGTCACCATTGTTGAGATTCATAGGCGTATTCTTGATGTGTGTGTGTGAGTTACACTTGCAGGAGTTAGAAGTGATTAGTGTACAATCTATTTCAAAACGAATGCAGCTCTTCTGATTAAAACCCTGCTGGATATTTTCTAGAATCACAATAAAAAAAAGTTAATGGTATATTGCTCTTACTAAAATAAATTCATATAAACTCATATAAAATCGATTAATTGAATTACTACACAATGATCATATTTTCATCATCGGGCAGCCGACAGCATCTGATTGTGTTTACTCTTGCTTTTCTTGCCATAACAAACTCAGTTACAGCAGCCAGAGAAACACGAATATTAAAAAGTCACCAAACTGCCCAACTAAAGAAAACACTATTCACCATGATGGTCACATTAAGAATTAACAATTTTCTAAATGTGGCGGAAGCTACCGCCGCCAAATATAAAATATATGTATTGTAAGTGTTCTCAACTACAGGTCTTCCAAACAAATGGAAAAGACAAGCAGAGATGTGTTCATCAAATCTTTAATCCACCCTTCGTAAAGGTTTAAAAGGATAACCATACATAAAACAACTTCAAAAAGAAAATACACAAAATCAAATAATATTTACACACAACAGCAACAGAAAAAAAAGAAAATACCATCCAGTGGCCAGCTGTGAATATATCTCTTGAATATCAAGATCCCAATAACTAATTCAACACTTATGAAAGGAAGGTTAAAAAGAAAAAAAAGAATTAAGTTTCACACAACCTTAATTAACACCATACAAATCATTAAACAAAAAAAAGCAAGCCCACCCAAATAAACAACCAACACCACAATCCACACAAACAAACAATAAATATAAACCTTCCTGTCACAGTAGATAATAGCCCTTAATGGTTATTGATGGTTGGAATTTGTTAAACAATCAAAAGGTGACAATAGCCACTCACAGTGTTCAAAACAAAAAAAAAAAGAAAAGAAAATGACCACACAAGAAACAAAATACACTAAGAATCCATCACAAAGGAAACATAACATCAAATTGTCTCAACACATATACTCCACCACGCGTTCACGCAAGCGCGCACTCGAACACGCGCTCTGAAGAGGACGCGCTCAACAAGGAAGACGCGCTCACAAAGAGGCGCGTTACTCAGGTTGGTGCGATTGGGCATACACCCACACACACACGATCGTGTGTACTTGAAGGAAACCTTGCGGGACGCAGTGACGAGCCACCGCACAGCACAGCAGCAAAACAGCAGCAGACCGATTTCTATAAAATAGTTACCCACATTTGTAATTATATAACAAATATAGAATCTAAAATTACATTCAGTAACAAACGACTTAAAAAGTCACATAAAACCTACCTGCAGCAGAATTAACCGGCCCTCTGTAAGAGTGGTGAACAATCCACCAATACTGTCTGGATCACGCTAAATAAATAGGCCACCATTAATAAGTGCCACTGCTAAAATTAATAATGCGGCAACAATCATATGCAGTGACGTACCCCAAAATGCGTCGATGCGGTTGAACACCCTCAGGCCCAAAATGAGAGGATTTTCAGCCCTACAGGTCCACGGCGCTGAACGAGCACAATGCTTAATGCAAACCAGAATGCTCTCGAGATGCACCTGCGCAACACCTGCCTATCATGCCAGAGGAGAAACGGAAGTGAACGGGAAAATCACCGCATTTTTAAAGGGGCCGCGTGCTTAACTTCCGCCCAGCTCCATCCACTCACGCACCAGAGCTCACCTTCAGGGGGCACCCCATTACATTCTACCCCTGGCTTTTCTATCATCGTCCCGATGATACAACCTACAACCATGGGCGAAAAGGGCGACTCTGTTCCATTGCAACTCGGTCACACTCATTCACAAGCTCTCTGCCCAAATGTACACTCTGAACAATTGCTGCGGACCTTGGTAGATTATAAGGGTTCGAATGTTTCCCAGCAGTAACCCGAGTTGTTTGACGCTGACCCCCCTCCCTTGTTTGGCGAGAGGGATCAACAACCGACATAGGGCCTGCAATCCCCATTCCAACCGGGCTTCTAAAACCCTCTCAGGCTCCAGTGGTAGATCTACTTCTGCTGAACTTGAGGTAGCGGGGGTTACATCTATAAGGGCTACGTCCAAATCATCCACTGCGGTAGTAGAGGCTAAAAGCTCATCACTGCCTGATAGCTCTAACCCTGGGTCAACCATATGGTCAGGACATGCTATCTGTGGTACTGACTTTAAATGAGATATGTGCACCTGCTTTACCCGGGAAGGGTTGTCTACCGGAGCGATCGTGTATACCCCACCATCACCCCTAGGAGCTCTAACAACTTTGTAAACCACGTTGGACCAATGATTTTGTATTTTATGGCGACCACGGACACCATAGTCACGCAAATAAACCTCTCGACCTTCCGGCAGTACACTTTCCCTTCCTACCTGACCGTGGCGCTTCTTACGAAGCTCTGCAGCTCTATCCAGCCGAGCCCTTGTTCGTACATAGGTTGCTTTAAGCGTCTCTCTATGCTCAACCACCCAGTCATTCACTCGTCCACTGGCAGGTTCGTCCACTGCTGCAAGCAGGAAATCAACCGGAAGTCTGGGGACTTGCCCGAACATCAGAAAATACGGTGACTCACCGGTAGTCTGGTGGGGAGTTGTATTGTATGCAAAACATACCTGCGCAATATGACAAGTCCATGACCTTTTCTGCTCTAAGGACAGTGTACGGAGTAAGTCATGGAGGATTCGATTGAAGCGCTCGCACTGCCCATTTCCCTGAGGGTGATATGGGACAGTGCGAGTCTTCTGAACTCCGTACAACTGGCAGAGCTGGGAGACTACTGCACCCTCAAAACTCCGACCTTGGTCTGAATGTTTTTGCGCCGGTAAACCAAACCTATAAAACCACTCATGAACCAAGATGCTAGCTACCGTAGATGCTTTCTGGTCCCGTGTGGGAACAGCCTGTGTGTATTTCGAAAACACATCTGTAATAACAAGGACATGCTCTCTGCCATCACTAGCCCGCTCCAAAGTAGTAAAATCAACTGCCAAGATCTGATTAGGTCTTGATGCCAACAAATGGCCCATTGGAGCGTGGGCTGGTGGCTGATTTGATTTGGCAATTGCACATTGACTACACTCCTGGCATTGTTTCCGAACATCAGCCTCCATCCCAGGCCAATAACACCGGCTGCGGATCAACTCATATGTTCGCTCCCTCCCTTGATGGCCATGAGCACCATGCAATTTCTCAAAAACCTCTGCCTGCAAAACCTCCGGCAGCACCAACTGGTCCACCTCTTCTCCCCCATTTGGTAGCTTTAAGCAACGATACAATAAGCCATCTCTCTCAAACAACCGGCTCCACTGACGAAGCAATTCCAAGCATCTCTTTGACATAGACTGACGTTGTTCTTTATTCGGATACACTTTGAACAAAAGAAATCCAGAAATGGACCAATGACCAAATCCTGCTCCTGTGCCTGTCGTAAGTCGACTTTTGAGGTTGTAGCAAAAGCAGAGATTGTGCTCTGTACTGCCTCTATTGACCTCCCTCGGTCCAACAATTCTACCAGAGTGGTCGGCAGAGCAGTACCATATTCCTGCTGTTGAGAAGGAGCCACGGTGTACTGCCTAGACAAAGCGTCTGCATTACCGTTAGTGCGGCCAGGACGATATCGAATATCAAAATCGAACACTGCTAGCTGGGAAGCCCAGCGTTGCTCTAAAGCACCGAGTTTAGCAGTCTTCAAATAGCTCAAGGGATTGTTATCCGTATAAATGGTACACTTCTGCCCTAAGAGATAGTCTCTAAACTTTTCAGTCAGAGCCCATTTCAAGGCTAATAACTCCAACTTCATGGAGCTATAATTTTGCATATTCCTTTCGGTGGGTCTGAGTCCCCGGCTAGCATATGCCACTGGCCTCATCTTACCATCTTTTTCTTGCGCAAGCACAGCCCCTAAGCCAGAATGACTAGCGTCAATTTCTAACACGAACGGGAGGGAGAAATCTGCATATGCCAGTACAGGAGCAGACACCAATCGCTGCTTCAAATTCTGAAACCCCTGCTCACACTCCTCAGTCCAACAGCTCTCAATCGGTTTTCCAGAACCCCTCTTCTTCTTTGTCCCTACCAGTTCTGCAACAAGGCGATGTAACGGGGAGGCCAACTGAGCAAACCCCTCTACAAAACGCCTATAATAACTTGCGAATCCTAAAAAAGACCGCAATTCAGTTACGTTAGTTGGGCGCTTCCATTCAGCCACTGCACTGATCTTGGCAGGATCTGTAGACACACCCTCCCTAGACACCACATGCCCTAGATAGCCCACTTCTTGCCGGAAAAAGCTACATTTTTCTAACTTGGCCTTAAGTCCCTCCCGCTGTAATCGGGCAAAGACCATTTCCAGCCTCTCCAAGTGCTGTGCAATGGTAGACGAAAATATTATAATGTCATCTAAATACAACAGTAACGTCTGGAACCTTTGGTCACCGAACATGCGCTCCATAAGGCGTTGAAAGGTGCTAGGGGCATTGCACAACCCAAAGGGCATTCGATTAAACTCAAATAACCCAAAGGGTGTGCAAAAAGCGGTCTTACACTTATCTTCCTCTGTCACTGGAACCTGGTTATAGCCACTGGCAAGGTCCAATGTGGAAAACCACTGGGCTCCACACAGGGCATCCAGTGACTCCTCGATCCGGGGCAGAGGAAAAGCGTCCTTCCGTGTCTTATGGTTCAACTGCCTATAATCAACACAAAGACGAATCTGACCATCCTTTTTCCTCACAACTACAATCGGAGAGGCATACGGACTGGAGCTCTCTCTGATTACCTGACTCTGTAGCAATTGGTGAATATGCTGCTTAACTGCCTCATAATCTGAAGGAGGTAGACGTCTATATCTCTGCCGTATAGGCTCACTATCGTGCAGGGGAATCTCATGAACGATGAGCTCCGTACAGCCTAAGTCACCCTCCTGAGCTGAAAAAACAGATCTATACTGGCGCAAAAGGGACTTGACCTGAGCCTGTTTGTCCTGAGGTAATTGAAGCAAATCCATGTTCTCGATTGCCTCCTCCACTCTATCCACTTTGACAGACTGCAATGCAATAGTGGCTTGATGACAAACTTGTTCCTCTGATGGTACAACAAGATCACCCCCACCTGACAGCAAAACAGTCTGGACCTTACACAAGGTGCCCACCACAACATGAGGCTGCAGTAGGACATCCTGTTCCCCTACATTAACTATAGGTACATAAGCCACCCCTCGGGCAATTGGTGCGAGAGATACAGAGGCCAATAGGCCAGCAGGAAGCGGATTTTCTTTCCCCAAAGGCTCAAAATGTTGGAGATAGAACCTCTCTGAAATGGTGGTCACCATTGACCCAGTGTCCAATAAACAAGGAACCTCTACCCCACCCATAGTAATAGTGACAGAAGGGCAATTACCTAATAATTTACAAATGGCCTGGTTCCCACCAAATTCAGAGAGCCGAGAGCCAACTGCTACCCCTCCTGAAGTGTGGCTCATCAATTCAGGGGGTTGAAGTTTTCCGTCGGCCTACTAGGATTCAGAGAGTTACCCCTCTGTGACAAAGACGCCTGCTGCTCGCTAGATCTATAAAAATCCAAAACACAATTTCGAGCAATATGGCCTGGTTGGTTACAACGCCTGCAAATAATAGGGTTAACCCGCCTAGGCTGATTAAACGCATGCCGAGATTGCAATTGCTGCAGGCCTTGAGTGAGCTGGTTGAGTTGCTCTTGTTGGGCCCTCAGCATCTCCTTCAATTCAACCAACTCTGTCTGATTCTCTCTAGCACTGGGAGGTAAACTATGCCCTTGAACTCTATACTGAGTAGCGAGAGATGGAACAGAGTAACTTCTTTCCCGTGCATCAGGACGAAATCCCTCCTCAACCCACCTAATTGCCTCTTTCCTTACATCCAAAATGGTAGACTGTGGATGGAGCCGGACATAGCGCTTAAGCTCACGGCATAGGCTGTTATCAATCACATGTTCTACGAACTGATCCCTGAGTAAAGTAATTGAGTTGGGTACACCACCTGGAGCGCATTGTACCACCTTCTCCATCAAAGCAAAAAGAGCATGTGAGAAGTCTTGTAAGGACTCCCCCTGTTCCTGTTTACGTGAGAAAAACTGCTCCTGAAGGGAAATATAGGAGTGCGCACAGCCATACAACTCCTTTAACACAGAAAACACCTTTTCTGGATCCTCCCGCTCTTCCCTTGATCTAAACTTAATTTCACTTCTGGCAGACCCCCCTAGATGATCAAGGATAAACAGAGCTTCCTCCCTTACTGATAAATTCCGAGCCCGTAAATTACTCTTAATCTCCTCCACCCATTCAAACACATCCTCATCTCCCCTTCCACTAAATATGGGACATCGTCTCTCTCTAGAAACGAGAATAACACGCTCTGCTATGGGCCTGGGGGCATCCACCATACTGGGGGCACGAACATTTGTGTCAGAGGCCGAGCTAGCACTAACCGAGGGCCCTGCTGCAGAATTAGCTTGACGCTGTAACTGCTCATTCTCCGACTGCAGGGACTGGACCTGCTGTCGCAGCTCTTCCAACTCACTCTCCATTAGTAAAACGCAAAAAGAGAAGAGGGGGAGAAAAAAATACCTTACTCACTGGAATTTTACGAAACCACCAGTCTCGAGAAAGCTTGCCTTGATCACTGCCCGCTGCTGCTTTGCTGCTGTAAAATAGACACTCACACAACATCCAAATTTATAACACAAAAAAAAACACAAAACAAAAAAATTCACTTCTAATTTCAAACCAGCAACCAAGCATCCAAGAATTAGAAGCACACACCTCTGCTTGAAACCAGACCCTGCCTGACTACGCCAAATGTGGCGGAAGCTACCGCCGCCAAATATAAAATATATGTATTGTAAGTGTTCTCAACTACAGGTCTTCCAAACAAATGGAAAAGACAAGCAGAGATGTGTACATCAAATCTTTAATCCACCCTTCGTAAAGGTTTAAAAGGATAACCATACATAAAACAACTTCAAAAAGAAAATACACAAAATCAAATAATACACAGTAAAATCCCCAGAGTTAAATTAACACTGCTCAGAGAACATTTGGTCCCACTCTACAGAGTGTTAAAGTAACACTGAATCAGTGTTAAAGTTAATGAGATAATTGAGAGATTAATTAAGTGATGATTGGCCATTAGTGATGAACACCTGATGATAATGAGTAGAATCACTGAAGGAAAGAGAAAAAGAAAAACACAAGAACTACGACTGACTATAAAAAAGACATTAAATCTCTGAAGATCTCAGCAGAGGAGGATTAAACAACTCCACAAACAGCATTACCAGCTTCACACATTACTAACCAGACTGACTTTATTTCTGTCAGACGTCTCTTATTGAGAATTAACAGATTTTTTGTTTGATTCTGTTGTGAAAATTGTTAGTTTTTAATGTGACCATCATGGTGATCAGTGTTTTCTTTAGTTGGGCAGTTTGATGACGTTTTAACGTTAGTGTTTCTCTGGCTGCTGTAACTGAGTTTGTTATGGCAAGAAAAGCAAGAGTAAACACAATCAGATGCTGTCGGCTGCTCGATGTCGAGAATATGATCATTGTATAATTTTTGAGCAATATCCTATTAACTTTTTTTATTGTGATTTTAGAGAAGATCCAACACTGTTTTAATCAGAAAAGCTGAATAAGTTTTGAAATCGATTGTACACTAATCACTTCTAACTCCTGCGAGATGAACTCACACACAGACATCAAGAATCTGCCTATGAATCTCAACAATGGTGACATGCTTCATGCCACAATGCATTCTGGGAGCCATAGATGAGTTTTGCGTGATGCACCCAGAATGCATTGTGGCATGTCACCATTGTTAAGATTCATAGGCTGATTCTTGATGTCTATGTGTGAGTAAAACTCGCAGGAGTTAGAAGTGCTTATTGTGTGATGTGTTAGTAAACCGCAGTACAAATCTTATGTAAAAATGTTTTGATAATTGTTTAGTTTCTCTGATGATAAAATTGCTGGATCTTCTGCCCTAGAATCACAAGTCTCCTATAATCAATGACTTTCAGGGGATCAGCAAATAAGGCACTGTATGATGATAACAACTGTATCATAAACAACAAGCGTCAAGATTTTCTTGCCATTTTCACCATAACGAACAGTTACAGCAGCCAGAGAAAATCTTATGTTAGCAAGTCAAGGGTCAAGAGCCGAATTAAAGCAAACACTAATCACAATGATGGTAACTTCAAACAACTTTAATTTTCAATAAAACATCAACATCTAAACCTCAATAAGAGCTTCTGTAGTCGTCTGATAGAAATAAAGTCTGTCTGGTTAGTAATGTGTGAAGCTGGTAATGCTGTTTGTGGAGTTGTTTAATCCTCCTCTGCTGAGATCTTCAGAGATTGAATGTCTTTTTAATAGTCAGTCGTAGTTCTTGTGTTTTTCTTTTTCTCTTTCCTTCAGTGATTCTACTCATTATCATCAGGTGTTCACCACTAATGGTCAATTATCACTTAATTAATCTCTTAATTATCTCATTAACTTTAACACTGATTCAGTGTTACTTTAACACTCTGTAGAGTGGGACCATATGTTCTCTGAGCAGTGTTAATTTAACTCTGGGGATTTTACTGTGTATTTACACACAACAGCAACAGAAAAAAAAAGAAAATACCATCCAGTGGCCAGCTGTGAATATATCTCTTGAATATCAAGATCCCAATAACTAATTCAACACTTATGAAAGGAAGGTTAAAAAGAAAAAAAAGAATTAAGTTTCACACAACCTTAATTAACACCATACAAATCATTAAACAAAAAAAAGCAAGCCCACCCAAATAAACAACCAACACCACAATCCACACAAACAAACAATACATATAAACCTTCCTGTCACAGTAGATAATAGCCCTTAATGGTTATTGATGGTTGGAATTTGTTAAACAATCAAAAGGTGACAATAGCCACTCACAGTGTTCAAAACAAAAAAAAAAGAAATGAAAATGACCACACAAGAAACAAAATACAGTAAGAATCCATCACAAAGGAAACATAACATCAAATTGTCTCAACACATATACTCCACCACGCGTTCACGCAAGCGCGCACTCGAACAAGCGCTCTGAAGAGGACACGCTCAACAAGGAAGACGCGCTCACAAAGAGGCGCGCTACTCAGGTTGGTGCGATTGGGCATACACCCACACTCACACGATCGTGTGTACTTGAAGGAAACCTTGCGGGACGCAGTGACGAGCCACCGCACAGCACAGCAGCAAAACAGCAGCAGACCGATTTCTATAAAATAGTTACCCACATTTGTAATTATATAACAAATATAGAATCTAAAATTACATTCAGTAACAAACGACTTACAAAGTCACATAAAACCTACCTGCAGCAGAATTAACCGGCCCTCGGTAAGAGTGGTGAACAATCCACCAATACTGTCTGGATCACGCTAAATAAATAGGCCACCATTATAAGTGCCACTGCTAAAATTAATAATGCGGCAACAATCATATGCAGTGACGTACCCCAAAATGCGTCGATGCGGTTGAACACCCTCAGGCCCAAAATGAGAGGATTTTCAGCCCTACAGGTCCACGGCGCTGAACGAGCACAATGCTTAATGCAAACCAGAATGCTCTCGAGATGCACCTGCGCAACACCTGCCTATCATGCCAGAGGAGAAACGGAAGTGAACGGGAAAATCACCGCATTTTTAAAGGGGCCGCGTGCTTAATTTCTGCCCAGCTCCATCCACTCACGCACCAGAGCTCACCTTCAGGGGGCACCCCATTACATAAACAAAATAAAAAAAAAATCTGTTAATTCTCAATAAGAGCTTCTGTAGACATCTGACAGAAATAAAGTCAGTCTGCCCACTGAGCCAAGTTATGTCCAAAAGACGTCTTTTCAACGTCTTTGCCACTAGAGGCGTACGTTGAAAAGACGTCCACTGAGGAGCCAGAATGAAAGTTTTTATGACGTCTGTTTTTGACGTGTTCTGCACGTCCGATATAGACGTTCATGGAACCTCAAGGTTAAAAACTAGTAATGTGCTCATTGTGGACATATTTCCCATTTGTAATTGCAAAGCAACTCACAGACAGTGTGTGTTTGTCCAGAAATCATGAAAATAAAAGAAACTTAGCTCACACCTTTAGACACTTTAGACAACTTAGCATCTGTAATTCACACATCTTTGGATCGTGAGAGAATCGTGGGATTCAATCCAGGATCTTCTTGCTGTGAGGAGACAGTGTTTCCCACTGAGACACTGGAGCTGCCCTTAATCACAGACATAAGACACACTTTGACTATTTCTGTCAGACGTCTACAGAAGCTCTTACTGAGAATTAACAGAGGTTTAGATGTTGATGTTTGTTTCATTTGAAGTCACCATTGTGGTGGGAAGCGTTTGCTTTAGTTGGGCTCTTGGTCCCTATACTTGAGTTAGCTTTTCTTTGTCTGCTGTAACTGTGTGTGTGAAACAACTTTTATTAACAACTTTTATTTTCAATAAAACATCAACATCTAAACCTCAATAAGAGCTTCTGTAGACATCTGACAGAAATAAAGTCAGTCTGGTTTGTAATGTGTGAAGCTGGTAATGCTGATTGTGGAGTTGTTTAATCCTCCTCTGCTGAGATCTTCAGAGATTTAATGTCTTTTTTATAGTCAGTCGTAGTTCTTGTGTTTTTCTTTTTTTCTCTTTTCTTCAGTGATTTTGCTCATTATCATCAGGTGTTCATCACTAATAGCCAATCATCACTTAATTAATCTCTCAATTATCTCATTAAACTTTAACACTGATTCAGTGTTACTTTAACACTCTGTGGAGTAGGGCTGGGCGATATATATCGTGAGATTGTTATGCGCATCTCATCAGTAAAGCCGGTTAATTGATTAGTAGTAAATCGCTTTCACCTGCTTTCAGATGGCGCGGCATTTACTACAAAGAGCCGTAGTTAACTGACAAGCTGAGCCATATCGCATTAATATCGTGGACGTATCGCCAGCGATAATTAATGCGATATGGCTCAGCTTGTCAGTTAACTACGGCTCTTTGTACACAGCAAAAACTCCAGTGTTAAATTAACACTCCTGGGAGTGTATATGAGTCCACTCAAGAGTGTTGAAGGTAATGAGATAATTATGTGATTAATTTAGTGATGATTGATCATTATTGAAGACACCTGATGATAACAAGCAGAATCTTAAAATTAAATTAAAATTGTAAAAATCTCAAATTGTAAGCCACCGTTATGGGGATGGGTGTTTGCTTTAGTTGGGCTCTTGACCCTTATGTTATTAACTTTAGATTTTGTCTGGCTGCTGTATCTGAGTTATAACTGCCAGTAGAACAAAGATAAAAAGTGATCTGTTGGTTATATTATGACAATCATCATTTGAACTATATTTTTTATTTATTTTGCGGTTTACAGCATAACTGTGATTCTGCATAAATATTCAAAGTTTTAGACATAATATAAAGGATTTCTTAAAAGTTGTTTTAAAAAAAAAAAAGCTCCTCTTTTAGCCACACACAGAGGTCAAGATTCAGTCTATGCATCTCAACAATGGTGACGAGAAGAATAGTCAATTAGGAAAAGAAAATAACATAGACAATTCAGATCATAATTTATTCATACCGCAATGCATGATGGGAGCCATTAATGAGTTGTGATTGGTGGTAGCCACTGCAACATGCTTTATTATTGTCACCATTGTTGAGACTCACAGGCTGATTATTGATGTCTGTGTTTCTAAATAAATTAATTTGAAAGTTTTTTGATCAGAACAATGTTTATTAAATATTTTAGATTATAAGAAAAAAAATGATAATCACATACTGTAAAATCACAAAGCTGCTGTTAACAAGTTAAACAAAACTTTCTCAAAATGCTTCAATTTTCTGATCATCGCATGATTATGTCAAAACATAGCCAACACTATCAGATCACACTTTTCTTTGTTAATTTGACTGCTATAAATCAATAACAGCAGACAAACAAAATCTAAAGTTAAGAATATAAGGGTCAAGAGCCCAACTAATGCACACACCCATCCCCATAACGGTGGCTTACAATTTATGATTTTCTCCTTCAGTGATTCTGCTTGTTAACATCAGGTGTCTTCAATAATGCTCAATCATCACTAAATTAATCACTTAATTATCTCATTAACTTCTCTAACTTCTTTCTTAATTTAACACTGGAGTTTTAGCTTTGTAGTAAATGCCGCTCCATCTGAAAGCAGGTGAAGGCGATTTACTACTAATCAATTAACCGGCTTTACTGATGAGAAGCGCATAACAATCTCACGATATATATCGCCCAGCCCTACTGTGGAGTGGGACCATATGTGCTCTGAGCAGTGTTAATTTAACACTGGGGATTTTACTGTGTAGAAGGCTACAGGCAAGTGAGTTTTATCAGGGTTGGAGCTAAACTCTCTAGGACAGTGGCCCTCGAGGACTGGAGTTGCCCACCCCTGGTGTAGGCTATATCTAAACAGCCTAAAAAGAAATAGCTACTTTGCAGTAAAAGTTTTTTCTTGGTGCATTAAACCAAGTTAAGTGCTTTCGCTTTGAGCAGTTTAGAACAACTTCACCCAAAACCTGTGTGAGACATAAAACATACATTCTGACTAAGCTCTGTTCTGGGTATGGTCCAATAGCACTAACATTCCCAGAATGTCCCATGATTCAGAAACAATTAGTTAGATTTTAATAAAAGTCAAATTGCAAAAACAAGCAAATGTAAAAAAGTCAAACCTGAGGAAATCTGTGTTCCAATCAGCAAACCGAGTTTTCTGCTGGATGTTACAGAAGAAATGTGTCTTGTGTTCTTGAATTATTTAGCTGCACTCTTTTGCCACTGCAATGTGGGCTTAAATATTAGCTTACTGACATTACAAAGGATGCATTTCAGCCAATCAGAAAAGATCTGTATGTTACGTAGACATCAAGTCTGCTCTCTCTCTCCAGTAAATCACATGACTTTCAAGAAGAAGACTACAATGGAGGGGTGGGGGGACAAATGACTTGCAACTTCAAATCTGTGTGTGTGATCAAGGCTGCATGCATAACTGTTTGTTTCTCTTTCCTATTGTGGTTCTATGAACTCCAGCACTGCTTCTGTGTTATTTTAACCCTCTGGTATTGTTCTTTTGTGAGTCACACTGTTTATTTTCAGTAAAATCAATGTAATATATTTTTGTTCAATAATATTTTGTCTTTTTTATTTTGTATTTTGAGAGAATGTCATGATACTAATGAATATTTGTGCAATAATTATGAATACATTTTTCCCCATTGAAAATATTTATATTTGTATTTTTAATATTTTATATTCATTTTTTAAGGTAAAATGTTAAAGGTGCAGTGTGTGATATTTATGAGGATCTATTGACAGAAATGCAATGTAATATACATAAATATGTTTTCAGTGGAGTATAAAGACCTTATATAATGAACCGTTATGTTTTTATTACCTTAGAATGAGGCATTTCTATCTACACACACTGCGGGTCCTCTTACAGTGAAGACGCCATTTTGCGCCACCATGTTTCTACAGTAGCCCTAAAGGGACAAACTTCTCTACAGAGCGCTAGCTACTCTCTGCTGTCTCAGACGACATCTTTGTCCTGTGTCGGCCACCGTAGCTTCTCTATGTGCTTCGAAACAGGTGAGGGGTGAGCGGTGGCGATGCTGCTAAAATGTACACATTGCACCTTTATAATAACAACGTATTTAAAATCTAACTTTTGAAGGCAGAATAGTGCCATCTGGTGGTAGAAAAATTGGTCCAGTGGTGACCTGAGGATCATGGTTAGGGCTACCCTGCCGAGGCAAACTCCATGGGCCTCTAATCCACAGCCGGTTGGGTTGCCAAGAGAGCACACTGGCCCCTCCCATGGGTGTCCAGTGGTGACTTCCGGGGCTCCAGCAGATGACAGGATGTCAATCGCTGCATTGGAGGAGGAGCTTCAATCATCTGGGGATGAAGACTCGCCTGCGTTGCCTCCCTCTGAGAGTAGCGTTACCTGAGATGGACCCAGAGTTGATGGCTATGCTCTCCTGGGTTCTCAGCACCCCGCCCGTGTTTTATATGTGTGGCATTTGTTATTAATTTATGTTTGATTATTGTTGTGATTCTACAGCAAGAGACTCAGTTTAATCAGAAATGATCAGAATGTCAACTCACACTCAAACATCAAGAATCAGCCTTTGAATCTCAGTGATCTTAACATGTTTCAATTCCGCAATGCATTCTTTGATGCCCCCATAATGCATTGCGGCATGAAGTATGTCACCGTTGATGAGATTCATACGCTGATTCACAGGAGTCTGAAAGTGCTTTTTAAACAGCAGTGCGAAAAAGAATGTACAAAATTATTTTTAATCATTCAGTTTATCTGACTAAAACACAACTGGATATCTGAAAGTCACATGCTGATTATTGCTATAATCAACGCTTCTCATAACATAAGCAAACATAGAGAATACCACTACATGAGGATTGCATTTGTACCATCCACAAGTAGCCAAAATCATCTGATAATTTTTTCTCTTGCTGTTCTCACCATAACAAGCACAGCTACAACAACCAGAGAAAATCTGATGTTCAAAAGTCAAGGGTCAAGAGCCCAACTAAAGACAACATTTTCAATAAAACATCAATGTGAAGCTGGTAATGTTGTTTATGGAGTTGTTAAATCCTCCTCTTCTGAGATCTTCAGAGATTTAATGTCTTCTGAGATCTTCAGTTGATTTCATCTAAGGTTGTGGATGAAGCCAAATTCATATCCCTGGCCATAGCAAAAGCATCTAAGCTCACTTTGCTACTTACAAGAACCAATTTGAAGCTACTTTTGGCAGTGTAAATACCAGTGACGAATGTTACACGCTGTAATTCAACGTTCAAGCAGGTGCAGGTCATCACAAGTCTTGATTACAAAAATCTGGCTGAGATCTGTGGTAAAGAATTTGAAAATGTGGTGTTTACACTCCGTGAATGGAATGAACTTAAAGAGCTGAGTGCAATTCTTGGACCAATTCTTGGACCAAAAGCAACTGACTTAACACAAGGCGAAAAGTCTGTGACCATAAGCATGGTGGTTCCTACTTTTTAAAACACACGTACGTTAGGTGGACGTTAAGAGCACTTAAGCTTAAAGGTTAAAAGTTATGTACAAGTTTTAAGCTTAAAGGTTAAAAGGTATGTAAAAGTTATGTAACAGTTGAAGATATACAGGTATAGTGGTACAGTAATGTTATGTGTACAAGAAATATGATGTGGATGTATATAGTGGTACAACAATGTTATGTGGACAAGAGCACTTAATACTGACAAGTGACAATTCATAATTGTAATAAAATTACCTTTTCACCACCTACTATGTGACTGTTTTACCTTTAACTGATAATATTTTTTAAACCAATATCACTCTAAGTAAATAAAATACAGTGTACATGCCATGGTCTATTTAATGTAATGTTTGAGTATGGTGCCAATTTTATCGTTTCCATCAAACATTTGACATATTCTTGAAGATTTCTTTAGGTCTTGTCTCAGACCCAACCTTATGTGGACTTGGACTTGTTTTGGACTCCATCCTCTGTGGTCTCAGTCTCGACTCTGACTCAGCCCTCTCTGGTCTCGGTCTTGACTCAGACTCGAATGAGCTGGTCTCGACTACAACACAGGTAAATTAATTTACGACAACAATAATATAGTGTAAAATATAACAGTCAGATTTACTAAACGAAACAAGTTTATTTCACTGAAATATTAGCTAAAGTTAATAGAAAAAAAAGTAATGCAAAGTTAATAATTGTAACAAACTGCTCCAAGACACAAAGGCTGAAGATCCAAATGCAGTTTTTATTTAAGGGACAATCCAGACACGTAGTCCAATGTACAGTCAACAGGTCAAAACTTAAGCAGGCAGTCCAAAATAAAAAACAACACACACACACAGGGCTGGGAACAAAGGCAAATGGGTAATCCAAAGGAAGGCAGAGAGTCCAAAAACCACCCACTGAGCAAAGCTATGTCCAAAAGACGTCTTTTCAATGTCTTTGCCCCTAGAGGCGTATGTTGAAAAGACGTCCACTGAGGAGCCAGAATGAAAGTTTTTATGACGTCTGTTTATGACGTGTTCTGCATGTCCGATATAGACGTTCATGGAACCTCAAGGTTAAAAACTAGTAATGTGCTCATTGTGGACATATTTCCCATTTGTAATTGCAAAGCAACTCACAGACAGTGTGTGTTTGTCCAGAAATCATGAAAATAAAAGAAACTTCGCTCACACCTTTGGACACTTTAGACAACTTATCATCTGTAATTCACACATCTTTGGATTGTGAGAGAATCATGGGATTCAATCCAGGATCTTCTTGCTGTGAGGAGACAGTGTTTCCCACTGAGACACTGGTGCTGCCCTTAATCACAGACATAAGACACACTTTGACTATTTCTGTCAGACGTCTACAGAAGCTCTTACTGAGAATTAACAGAGCTTTAGATGTTGATGTTTATGTTTCATTTGAAGTCACCATTGTGGTGGGAAGCGTTTGCTTTAGTTGGGCTCTTGGTCCCCGTAGTTGTGTTAGTCCTTTTTTGTCTGCTGTAACTGTGTGTGTGAAACACAATAGTTGTGGCTGAGAAAACAAAGATAAAGTGACTTCAGGTGTTGTCAGCTCCTTGTTCATGAATAAATCATCAGAAAGCAAGCAGCTGATGTTGTGTTTTAAGTTTTGTGTGCTTTTTTGGAACAATAGTCATTTGTTTAAAGCCACTATAAACTTGTGGATCTACTGTATTGGCACCAATAGCATTAAAATGAATATTTATTCTCAAGGATGATAAAACAGTATGTGCAAACAACGTTTTGAGCAAATATTTCACACAGTCACACACAGAATTCAAAATTATGCCTATGCTTCACAACAATGGTGACAATCAAGTTTGAGTTCAGTACTATGAAGCTACCCATCATGCATTGCAGCATGAAGCTTTTTTTTGTTTTGATTGTCACTGTTGTTGTGAATCATATGCAAAATCTTGATGTCTGTGTGTGACTACGTGAAATATTTTCTCAAAACAATGTGCACATTCTGTTTTGTCATCTTTCAGGATAAGTGATTATTTTATTGCTATTGGTGCCGATATAGTGGATTCACAAGGGTATTGAGGCTGTAAACAAATGATTATTTGCCAAACAAGAACACAAAACACAAAAGCACAACATCAGATTCTAGACTTCTGATGATTTAGTTATCAACAAGGAGCAGACAAGTTTATTTTATTTTCATGATTTCTGGACAAACACACTGTCTGTGAGTTGCTTTGCAATTGCAAATGGAAAATATGTCCACAATGAGCACATTTGATAGTTTTTAACCTTGAGGTTCCATGAACGTCTATATCGGACGTGCAGAACACGTTAAAAACAGACGTCATAAAAACTTTCATTCTGGCTCCTCAGTGGACGTCTTTTCAACGTACGCCTCTAGGGGCAAAGACATTGAAAAGACGTCTTTTGGACATAACTTTGCTCAGTGGGCAAGATCCATGAAAGCAGAGAAATTAAGCACATACAAGCTTCTACCTAAACCTTTATGTTCTTTCTCAACATTTTTTGTGTTGTCAAGCTTCATCTGTGCCATGTGAGCGGGTATTTTCCAAGGCTGGAGATAATATCCAAAAAGAGAAATCGACTCGCAAATCTTGTTTTTAAACAAAAATAAATAAGGTTTTCCCTCATTTTACACAAACTTCCACTGCCCTCTCTCGAGTCCACCTTTCACTTTGTTTTATCTAATCAAAAGAACTCCATTTCCCTCTGTTCAACAAAAGCATTCCCCAATTACAAAATTATGAAACACTGAGCATAAATACTTGAATGATTAATTTATGTACATATATATATGTATGTATATATATATATATATATATATATATATATATATATATATATATATATATATATATATATATATATATATATATATATATATATATATAGTCCTGACCATTTTTAAGCACCATTTTTGCATTGACCAGCAGGTGTCTCTAGTGTGCATTCGAAGCCTCAAGAAATGAACCACTTTTCAAAACATCTGTCTGGAAAGCTTCAAAGCTTCATGAAGCTTCATTTCGCCACCACTAGGCAGCTTTTATTAAAGGGACAATCCAATCCAATTATTTCACTATTACACATTAAATGTTTGCAGTTTTATATAGTGTTTGCCTTGCTAGAGCACAAACTGTGTTCTCCCTTATGGCACCTTTGGCCTTGAAAAGAGATAAAAACATCTACATATATGGTAAACGGAAGTAGGAGGCCTCATGATAATGTTCAGTTGTTTATCCAGTCAATTGTAACAGTCTTCAATATCGAATGAATATGCATAACAAGATGCGTATATAAACTGGACCAATAAACTTTGAAGAAAAATCAGATGTGAAGAATACCACACTGGGTTTGTATAATTTTTCCCATGTTGGACTGCATGAAAAGGATCTGAAGCAGCACGGACGGAACAACAGAGCAAAGTTTGTGTGAAAAGATTAACTAAAGAATACGTTTTTCTTACACTAACTTTAGCCAAGATATGTTGACCGACATTTCTTGTTTAAATGCATATGTTGCAGTAATAAAACTTCTCGAATTTAGCCTTTTCATTAAATTAAAATGTTGGTGGCCCTTGAATGTGATTACACAGTGTTTGACACAGAGTGTTTCACAATATTTGACCTCATTTGGTCGTATTTTAAAGGAAAAGCAAGATGTTTTGTACCTCATTCAGTTGTGAATTGTGTTCCTGGCTCTGCTGTTTGCAATATTTCCAGAATGAGAAGAATCATGTATCTTCTATGGCCTCTACTGTTTCTTCATGTTTCAGCACAACGTTGGACACTCTTTGGTTAGTAAACAAACCTTTTCTTTCTTTTTTTGAGTAACACTTTACAATAAGGTTCATTAGTTAATTTATTTATCTTTGTTAATTTCAACATTTACTAATGCATTTTTAAAATCTTGTAACATTAGTTAATGCACTGTGAACTAACATGAACAAACCATGAACAGCTGGATTTTTAACAAATACAGTAACAAATGTATTGCTCATGGTTAGTTCATGTTAGTTAATACATTAACTAATGTTAACTAATGAAACATTTAGTTACATGTTTGCAGCATTTTTATTTACAGGTTTGTCATGATCAGTTTTATAAAACAATATACAAAGTCTCAAACATTACAATAAGGTTGTATTAGTTAACATTAGTTAATGCATTAGTTAACATGAACTAACCATGAGCAACACCTCTGTTCAGCATTAGTTAATCTTTGTTAACATTAGTTACTAAAAATACAGCTGTTCATGGTTTGTTCACGTTAGTTCACAGTGCATTAACTAATGTTAACAAGATTGTTATAATGTATTAGTAAATGTTAAAATTAACAAAGATAAATAAATGTTAACTAATGAACCTTATTGTAAAGTGTTACCAATGTAATCTACAAAGTCTCACACATTCAGTGGTCTATTGGAATTTTATGACCTATGTCTTCCTGTTGCAACAAAAATGCAGTTAACTGAAGTTAAGCAACACATTTCATTGACTGCTTTAAAAGGTATTTTTGTGGGCAGTTTTTCAGTAAAATATTTAAATCTTTAAATCTTTTATCACTGGATGAAGATGATAGACCAAAGCCAACACAGGAGGGCAGAGTGAGATTGGTGGGAGATCTTCCTTCATCTGGTCGTGTGGAGATCTATCATGATGGACAGTGGGGTACAGTTTGTGATGACGGATGGGACCTGGCCGAAGCGCAAGTGGTGTGTCGTCAGATGGGTTTTCCTGGAGCGAAATCAGTTACAGCTGGAGGACAATATGGTGAAGGTATAAGATCCTCTGAGCGATTTGATTATTACAAACTGTGATAACAATTAATAATTAACCCAAATTCTATTGATTGTTTCAGGTTCTGGTCCGATCTGGCTGGATGACATGAACTGTAAAGGCTCTGAGAGCTCATTGTCTGATTGCAGCTTCAAAGGCTGGGGTGTGACGGACTGCTCACATAAAGAAGATGCAGGAGTGATCTGTGAGGCTGGTAAGACATTCAGCTACCAGATTTATTTGCAGTTGTGCACTTTTAGCTACATATTTTTAATCAGTTTTATTTCATTTTCCTCACAGGTACAAACATATTCAGCAATTGTCAGTTCTCTGTGGACAACAGTCTGGGTTTGTCTGCTGATCTTGGTCTTCTGTTTGACAGTGGAGATGGTTGTGATTTCAGCATTAATGTGCGAGACCTCAGTGAAGAGGCAGAGATGTCGTTTTGTTTGCACCGTTTGATCCTGATGATTTATCCAGAACTAAACATAACAAAAGAGTCCAGAAACCTCACAGTGGATGTCAGCCATACGTGCCATCCTCATGTCTCTGCTTTTCTCAGGTAAGTTTCTGAAGAGCATTTCACTTCACTTTACTTCACTTCACTTCACTTCCTATTAAATCTTCACAATCCAGTAGAGAATGTTTCTTTGAACTGTGCAAATCAGAATTCTACTGACTATATCAGTAATAAGCCCTAGTCGGACGGGATTAGTTTAACATGGGGAGGTGGGGGTAAAGTAATTTTACCTCAGGACGTCTGTAATGTTAATGGACAATTCGCACGGGATAAGACATCTCAGTAAAACTAGCAGAAGTGGGAGGGGTAACTCTCTCTACGCACCACAGTAACCTCCTTGTCGTATGACATTGCTTCCTGTTATCACGTGAGCAAACACGCCAACAAGAAAAACGCGAAACTGGAGCAGGGATTTAATCTCGCTGTGTTTAATCTCGGAAAATAAAAAAAATCTTAAATAACATTTTTATATTATATGAATATTAAAAAAATATTCTAATGTAATGCTAAAATAAGTGTTGTGCCTCTAATAAGTGCTTTCAATCTTCTTTTTGCTTTAAATGCGGGGAATACTAGAGGTTTGCCACAGAGTTGTCCCACCACCTACAACGCAACCGAGTGCTGTTTGAAGCGGCTCCATGCTTGCAAAACGCGCCAAAAACTACTTTTAAACAGTAAATGACGGAATTTTACCGTACACATATTCCCTCTATTCGAGCGGGATTAGTATTACCCGTGGTAATTTTTCCGGACCATTTTACAGAAGGTAAAAGTCTCCGTAATCTTTACTGACATTGTCCGTAATGATTACCGAGATGGCAGATTCGGACGGGACTAAAATCACCTCTGGTAATAATTACTTTTCCCCCATGTCCCCATGTTAAACTAATCCCGTCCGAATAGGGCTTTAGACACATTATCTGAACTGTTTTTCTCAGGTATCTGTACACACGTCAGATTGATGTTTCCATCACATCGGCTCAATGTCTCCATAAGCTGGCGTTTATCTTTGGAGTGAAGAATCTTATGGAGGATGTTGGCAGGGTCTTCACTTCACTCATTCCTGAAGACAACACCTTCCGGACACAGGTATCAATGTACGAGTATGGCGTCCGCACAGGTGACCTTGTTCTGCAGGAGAATGTCCTTCAGTATCTTTCCTGGAACTGTGAGTTCCTCATAAGCTCTCCGCTGTGGAGCACCATCTCCTTTCACATGATGGACGCTCTGCTGCAGCGCTCAGACCTGGTTGTGAAGGACGAAGCTTTACTTCTTGAAGCTCTGGAGAGATGGATCCAAGACAAAGGTGATGAAATTAGTTCAGAACAACAGGCCAGCCTCCTGAATCACATCCGCTTCCTCTTGATCCCGGTGGATAAACTCTATGAAATGCAGTTTTCCTCAAGTGTTCTCCATCAGAGTCATGAGAAACTGTACCTAACTGGTCTGCTCAGAGGTTTTCAGTTCAATGTTCTGCCTTTCTCTAAGATCAGGAATAAAATGGACAACACAAGTAATGATTATCTACCCAGAATCTACACTGCTGATGAATGGAGTCTCAATGACACAGCCCGTGCTGAAACTATCTATATCCAACGATATAACAGCAGGTATGGCCACTATATCGGAATCCAAGTTCCTACCTTCTCCACTCCTGTACACCCTAGTGTTCTTTTCAAAGAGCAGAAGGTCCAGTGGCAAGCACAGGTTTTTCGTAATGCTCAGGAATGCTCTAACAGTGGTATTTCATGTGATTCTTTTCCTGTAGCATGGTTACTCGCAAGTGGCAATCAGAACAGTTACGCTAGCACCATTCGCTTCAGCAACAGGTTGATTCTTACCTGTAAGAACCAAAACAATGTATTTCATGTCCAAGACTTCAAAAATGACATGGCTGTGATTCCAACCAACAGCAGTATGGGCCTGTCTATCCCCTGTCCTGATGACTACAGCTTTAGATTTGTAGTGCGTCCAGAGTATATCTGACTGCACAAAGATACATTTGGCTAAAGGTTTCCTACAGGCTTTTCAGTTCAATCAAATCAATTAAATCAAATCTAGTTTAACTGAATCTATTAAATGTCATGGTCTCTTTTTAAAATTCATGTCATTCATTATTGAGTGATTTCTCTAAAATGTTTGTTGATTTCAAACTTTTAATTTTTTTTAGTAATAAAAATTTATCATTTTGAAATTGCACTTCAAAAATAAAAATATATAACTTACATTATCTTTGTCAGTTTGATTCTTAACTGAGCAGTACCAGCAGGCACGGGATGTCAATGTAACGTTGTAATGCAGAGTGAATGAGCAGGCAGGGAAGAAAATATAAGTGCATGAACATTTAATGACAAAACTAGAAAAGAAACAAGGAACTCATAAACCACATCAATACATGTACAACGACTGATAACCCACGAGTGGAACACAAGCACTATAAATACACAGGGAAAACTAGCTAAACAAGTTAACAAGGGGGCGTGACAGATAGCAAACACCTGGAGAACTAAATCAGCATGAAAAACTAAAAAGCAAAACACAACAGGAAATAATGTAAAAGTCCACAAACACACAGGGAATATGTGACAAACGTGTGTCAAATATGTGACAAACATTGGACTTTGGACATTGCATTGTTTGTTTGACATCAAGCTCCAAAAATAGGCAGATGTCAAACTTTGCTGTGAAACAAAAATCAGGTTGACGTCAATGCACAATGTTGTCTTTACATCAAATTCCAACGTTGGGCAGACGTTGCATTTTGGTTGGAATAAAATTCCAGAGATCTTTCAATACCATGTTCGGACAACTGTCAAGATCCACTGTCAACCAGACCCAAAGTATTCATTTTAAGATTAATTTTAATTCATTTTATTGGATAAATGAGGCGTACAATGGATTATCAAAATAAAAATTGAATTTAATACTTATAAAGAAGATACTTACTTGTTTAATAAGTGGATTCGCCAATAATTTGGGAATTAATTCACAAAATTTATAAAATACTGAAAAAATGTTTATGAAATGTTTTCATCAAATAGGTTCATAAAATGTAAAACTGTCCAGAACTCATACCCTTATTTTGGACCCAGCTAGCACATTCAAATTTGGTTTTACTGATGTATTTTATGTTGTACGATCTAAAAACTAAATATAAAAAAAAGAAAAAAAATCTTGCGTTTGTGTTATTTCAGGCATTTAACAAAATCCCATTCAAATAAAACTTGTTGACTTCGGGACAAAGGAACCAGAAGTGCAAAAATGCCAAAGGTTTAGGACTCATTCCTGCAAAGCTCTATTGGTCATCAATCTGTGGATACAAAAGAGAAAGGAATACCATTCACTAATTATAATGGTTCAAATTAACCACAAACATCCATCGCTATTTGCTTGGAAAGTCTCAAAATAAAAATATTTTTCCAATAACATTACAATATTGTGACACTTGAATAAAGCATTGAATACAAGTTTATCACTTAAGCCAATGTTTGAGTCTGCCCACCACTTTGACGGTGAAACCACCACTAATTCTGAGCTTTTTGTACTGAGTACCCTAAAATTCTTTAAACAGTCACAGTCACCAGTTGAAGTGCCCTGGTTGTCCACCAGTGGGCACTCATCACAGACTATTGCCACACTATCCATCTATCTATAATGACGTTTATAACAATTATCTTCCAGTTTCTTATAATTTGTCATTTTGTAATCATTTTTATTTGATTATTTGTGCCGTACTGCTGCATAATGCTATTTTGTCCTTTTTCAACTATTTAATCCAGTCTTTAAACTAATTGCTAGAGGTTTGTCATTTTGTAAATGCATTAAAGGTCCATAGCTTGAAATTTTCATTTTATGAGTTTTTTTTAACATTAATATGAGTTCCCCTAGCCTGTATATGGTCCCCAAGTGGCTAGAAATTTTGATAGGTGTAAACCGAGTTCTGGCTGTCTTTCTCTGCCTTTGAGAAAATGAGAGCTCAGACGAGCCGATCTGGAATCTTCCCTGTATGTCGTCATAAGGGGAAAGGTTACATTCCCTTCCTCTGCTTTGCCCGCCCAGAGAATTAGGAGAAAATGGATTGAGTTTATCAGTCGCTCTCTCTCTCTCTGGCAGTGCGTTGAGATCTCGCTAAACCACGCCCCCTCCGCCACATAATCTAATACTCATTTCAAATGCAAAGATGTCAGCCAATCACAACAGTGGGTGTTTTCACTGAAGTCTCACAGCAGACACGCCCCTTGAAACAGGGCATTCAAGCCAGAGGGGTATTATCAGTATAGAAAAATGCTTTTTATTTCTAAATTATGACATTTTTTGATGTAAAAACCATACTAACAATATAAGTACACCTCAGGAAACATTATAAAATAATAATAAAAAATACATGCCATGGGACCTTTAACACCATAGATCTAGAACCCCATGTGTCTACCATCGGTCACAATTGTGACCAGACATAATACCCATTTTTTCATGGACTTTTCAATAATTTTTTGTGCATAATTTACATTGATTGTTTGATATCCTTACAAATACCATATAAGTTCATACATGTAATCTTTGGGAAAAATGTGGTATTTTGGAATATTATACGTTATGCCGCAAGGATATGTAGAGGGAAACGTAACGTTAAACCACCGTACAATAACCCTTTGCTCATGCTTGCTCTTCAGATAAACAATAGAGTGACCTAACTCACCTGTACCGACCGCTCATGCAAGTGTCAACAGAAAAGAGGCAGGCGAGCTGGCGTGTTGGTCAGGCTCTGGCGGAGATCCCAGAAGGCACATTTAGTGAGCGCAGAGGGCACATCTCATTCCAACGAGAGATGCATGACTGCAGCATAATCTGTCTCACCGAAACTGCAGAAGGTCCGGACTCTGTCGCAGCTTTCATTGGCGAACAGGGGTGGACTGGGGCAAAAAAGTGGCCCTGGACTTTCTGGCACAAAGCGGCCCATCACACCCGGTCTGCAACACACCTCACCATAAACCCACCAGCTCATTATAGCCCAGGGCAATTTTAAACACGAAGCGATTTATACAAAAATATGAATTATATTAATTGTTTTATTGAAATGCTTATCATACTGAATGACTGGCATACTTCTTCAGGTTATAATTTGTCTTTCCTGGTGCACATGGCAAAATAGTATTTTTTTTTTTTAAATACAAATTTTGATTTCTTTTTCTCCATACACTGTAGTTTAATATCATTAAGATCAATACCTACCATAAAATCAGACCATACACAATGCTATGGTCTAGAAGACTTGTGGACTGTTTTAGGGTGCCTTTCTAGTGGTTATAGTATCTAGATATCTGTAATTTTATGGAATAGAGCTCAAATAGTGGAAAAGAGTTTAAAAATGATATGAAAAATACAGCATATTAAAATGATTTCTGAAGGATCATGTAAGGACACTTACTGAAGCAATGATGCTGAAAAGTCAGCTTTTACAGAAATAAATTATATTTTACAATACATTCTCATGAAAACAACTAGGCCTTTTGGAGATTGTATTAATATTTCTTAATATTTGTGGTTTTACTGTATTATTTTTGATCAAATAAATTCAGCCTTCTTCTTTCAAAATTTTTTGAAAACGTCTTATTTCAAACTTTTGATTACCAGTGTGTAAAATAATGCATGTGAACTAGCAAATTATATATTTATTTTCATATATGACACTTTCCATAGGCTACTTGAATATGAAAGTTGCCAGTTTTAGCATGATGTATAGGCTAAGCCTACGTTTCAGAAATATATTTTGAGTATTATGAATAATTTGAAAATGATTGTGAAATTACTGAAGAAAGGCTGGAAACAACAGAGACAAACATTCCCTCTGATATGCTCAAAACTGTGACATTACAATCTGATTAATTCTAAAAGGTCAGCAGTAGTTTACATCCCTGGAAATTAATGTCCGTCGTTTAAAATTTTTAAAAATCTTTAACAGTCGGGAAATATTGCTGTAGCCCATTGACTCATATTCAGTTCTTACCTCGGCTCGCATTCAAGACGAGACACTTGGACTGAGCAGGCTATAGATTAGAGTTTTGCCTCAAGTGGGCTGCGCGGGCCATTCGTCTGGGCTGACGGAAGGATATAGGCTACGTAGTTTTACTATAATTTATTCTTCATATATATTTACGTAGCAACGGGCCGGCCCACATTGTCCAGCGGCCCACCGGGAAAACGCCAGATGGCCAGTCCGCCCCTATTGGCGAAGGAAAAAACGTTTGGTTTGTTCCGCATCATGTTTAGAGGCTTAAACATGTAAAGTCGATGTATGCAATAACAGACCGGCGTGCGTCTATAAATTATGAATCCAAGAACATTGTTAAAGTGTACGGAAATGGAGCCCAAACTTCACTTAGCCTATACTATCAGTCTTTGTCAGTCACGTGGGTTTGTTGTGTGTGACGTCACTGCGGCACCATTTTTGAGGTATCGCTACTGACTGACTCTATTATAAGTAACGTTAGAGATAAAAAATAAATAAAAAACTTGCAAAACTGGAGAAGCACAAGAAAAACGAGAAGAAGCCATACCGAGATAAACTTAATAAAGATGCCAGGGACTGTTATCTGAAGAAATTGTCATCCATTCAGAACTTAGATCCATATGAGCTGACTGCATTAAGTTGGAGCACTGACCCCTCTTTGCTACCTCCATCCTCATACCTCGACATTGTCAAGGATCTTGTTTATGGTATAAGTGCATATACCAGTGAACAATTTAAAAACTAAAAATCTCTTGAAGCCCACAGACATTTCACCAATGGCTGGGTACAGGATTTATTTACATTCCGACTGAAAGACTGCGACAACACAGTAGTATCAGCAAAGGTGGCTTTGCTGTAATGTTAATGATGATCAGTGTTGGGTGTAACTTGTTACTAAGTAATTAGTTACTGTAATTTAATTACTTTTCCCTTGAAAAAGTAAAGTAAGGGATTACTCTTATTTTTCTGTAATTTAATACTTCTGATGTAATTGAAAAAAATACTGTGTATAGACAGTGGAATTAACATCAAAATGTAAAGTCTAACTTTAAAATACATGTTTTATGTGTCCTTCTCTCATTTGTAATACTTGGATCAGTTAATATGAATAATTTATGTAGTTTTATATTATTTATTTGAATTAATTAAAAGAACCGTTTCATGTCTATCCTTGAATCGCTTAACTAGTCGATATAGGATTTAGAAAGTAATAAGTAATAAGTAATTAAATACTTTTTGGAGAGAGTAATTTGTTTTAGATTTGAGATTGGCCTGTAATTGACTAATATTATAGGATCAAGTTGCGTTTTTTTAATAAGTGGTTTAATAATAGCCAACAAAAAGTTTTCGGTACATATCCTACACAGTAAAATCCCCAGAGTTAAATTAACACTGCTCAGAGAACATTTGGTCCCACTCTACAGAGTGTTAAAGTAACACTGAATCAGTGTTAAAGTTAATGAGATAATTGAGAGATTAATTAAGTGATGATTGGCCATTAGTGATGAACACCTGATGATAATGAGTAGAATCACTGAAGGAAAGAGAAAAAGAAAAACACAAGAACTACGACTGACTATAAAAAATACATTAAATCTCTGAAGATCTCAGCAGAGGAGGATTAAACAACTCCACAAACAGCTTTCCCACTGAGCAAAGTTATGTCCAAAAGACGTCTTTTCAACGTCTTTGCCACTAGAGGCGTACGTTGAAAAGACGTCCACTGAGGAGCCAGAATGAAAGTTTTTATGACGTCTGTTTTTGACGTCTTCTGCACGTCCAATATAGACGTTCATGGAACCTCAAGGTTAAAAACTAGTAATGTGCTCATTGTGGACATATTTCCCATTTGTAATTGCAAAGCAACTCACAGACAGTGTGTGTTTGTCCAGAAATCATGAAAATAAAAGAAACTTCGCTCACACCTTTGGACACTTTAGACAACTTATCATCTGTAATTCACACATCTTTGGATCGTGAGAGAATCGTGGGATTCAATCCAGGATCTTCTTGCTGTGAGGAGACGGTGTTTCCCACTGAGACACTGGAGCTGCCCTTAATCACAGACATAAGACACACTTTGACTATTTCTGTCAGACGTCTACAGAAGCTCTTACTGAGAATTAACAGAGGTTTAGATGTTGATGTTTGTTTCATTTGAAGTCACCATTGTGGTGGGAAGCGTTTGCTTTAGTTGGGCTCTTGGTCCCTGTACTTAAGTTAGCTTTCCTTTGGCTGCTGTAACTGTGTGTGAGAAACACAATAGTTGTGGCTGAGAAAGTTGATGACTAAATCATCAGATAGCAAGCATCTGATGTTGTACCTGTGAGTTTTGCGTGTGTTGTTTCTTTGTAATATTTTATTATTTCCACTATAAGCTTGCGAAAACAGTACTGGCACCAATAGCATCAAAATGATCACTTGTCTTGAAGGATGATAAAACAGTATGTGCACACAATGTTTTGAGCAAATATTTCAGATAGTCACACACAGACATCAAGATTTTGCCTATGCTTCACAACAACGGTGACAATCAAAACAAAAAAGCTTCACGCTGCAATGCATGATGGGTAGCTTCATAGTACAAAACTCATGCTTGATTGTCACCGTTTTTGTGAATCATATGCAAAATCTTGATGTCTGTGTGTGACCATATGAACTATTTGCTCAAAACATTGTGTGCACATACCGTTTTATCATCCCTCAGGACAAGTGATCATTTTGATGCTATTGGTGCCAGTACGTTACATTCACAAGTTAGTTTGCCAAACAAACACACAAAACTTAAAAAAAAAAAACATCAAATGATCACTTTCCAAAAGTTTAGTCATCAACAAGGAGCTGACAACACCTGATGTCGCTTTGTCTTTGCTTTCTCAGCCACAACTATTGTGTTTCACACACACAGTTACAGCAGACAAAGAAAAGCTAACTCAAGTACAGGGACCAAGAGCCCAACTAAAGCAAACGCTTCCCACCACAATGGTGACTTCAAATGAAACAAACATCAACATCTAAACCTCTGTTAATTCTCAGTAAGAGCTTCTGTAGACGTCTGACAGAAATAGTCAAAGTGTGTTTCTTATGTCTGTGATTAAGGGCAGCATCAGTGTCTCAGTGGGAAACACCGTCTCCTCACAGCAAGAAGATCCTGGATTGAATCCCACGATTCTCTCACGATCCAAAGATGTGTGAATTACAGATGCTAAGTTGTCTAAAGTGTCTAAAGGTGTGAGCTAAGTTTCTTTTATTTTCATGATTTCTGGACAAACACACACTGTCTGTGAGTTGCTTTGCAATTACAAATGGGAAATATGTCCACAATGAGCACATTACTAGTTTTTAACCTTGAGGTTCCATGAACGTCTATATCGGACGTGCAGAACACGTCAAAAACAGACGTCATAAAAACTTTCATTCTGGCTCCTCAGTGGACGTCTTTTCAACGTACGCCTCTAGTGGCAAAGACGTTGAAAAGACGTCTTTTGGACATAACTTGGCTCAGTGGGTTACCAGCTTCACACATTACTAACCAGACTGACTTTATTTCTGTCAGACGTCTCTTATTGAGAATTAACAGATTTTTTTGTTTGATTCTGTTGTGAAAATTGTTAGTTTTTAATGTGACCATCATGGTGATCAGTGTTTTCTTTAGTTGGGCAGTTTGATGACGTTTTAACATTAGTGTTTCTCTGGCTGCTGTAACTGAGTTTGTTATGGCAAGAAAAGCAAGAGTAAACACAATCAGATGCTGTCGGCTGCTCGATGTCGAGAATATGATCATTGTATAATGATTTAATTCATTGATTTTACGACTGAGTATGAGCAATATCCTATTAACTTTTTTTATTGTGATTTTAGAGAAGATCCAACACTGTTTTAATCAGAAAAGCTGAATAAGTTTTGAAATCGATTGTACACTAATCACTTCTACCTCCTGCGAGATGAACTCACACACAGACATCAAGAATCTGCCTATGAATCTCAACAATGGTGACATGCTTCATGCCACAATGCATTCTGGGAGCCATAGATGAGTTTTGCGTGATGCACCCAGAATGCATTGTGGTATGTCACCATTGTTAAGATTCATAGGCTGATTCTTGATGTCTATGTGTGAGGAAAACTCGCAGGAGTTAGAAGTGCTTATTGTGTGATGTGTTAGTAAACCGCAGTACAAATCTTATGTAAAAATGTTTTGATAATTGTTTAGTTTCTCTGATGATAACATTGCTGGATCTTCTGCGAATTTCTTACGACGAATCACAAGTCTCCTATAATCAATGACTTTCAGGGGATCAGCAAATAAGGCACTATATGATGATAACAACAGTATCATAAACAACAAGCGTCAAGATTTTCTTGCCATTTTCACCGTAACGAACAGTTACAGCAGCCAGAGAAAATCTTATGTTAGCAAGTCCAGGGTCAAGAGCCCAATTAAAGCAAACACTAATCACAATGATGGTAACTTCAAACAACTTTAATTTTCAATAAAACATCAACATCTAAACCTCAATAAGAGCTTCTGTAGTCGTCTGATAGAAATAAAGTCTGTCTGGTTAGTAATGTGTGAAGCTGGTAATGCTGTTTGTGGAGTTGTTTAATCCTCCTCTGCTGAGATCTTCAGGGATTGAATGTCTTTTTAATAGTCAGTCGTAGTTCTTGTGTTTTTCTTTTTCTCTTTCCTTCAGTGATTCTACTCATTATCATCAGGTGTTCACCACTAATGGTCAATTATCACTTAATTAATCTCTTAATTATCTCATTAACTTTAACACTGATTCAGTGTTACTTTAACACTCTGTAGAGTGGGACCATATGTTCTCTGAGCAGTGTTAATTTAACTCTGGGGATTTTACTGTGTAATGTCAAGGATGTAACACCAATTAAGATATTTTTTATGAAATCGATTTCATCAAAAACATCTTAATTTGTGTTCGGAAGATGAACAAAGGTCTTAGTATGAGGGCAAGTAATTACTGACAGAATTTACATTTTTGGGTGAACTAACCCTTTAAGCAAACACACTCAGGTTTTTATCAAAGTATTACTAGCCACTTCCAGTAATACTGCTTTTGCAAAAAGTGTTTTCTTTTATCAAAGTTGCTCATTTCAACAACATGTTTGTTTTAAAATATGCAATGCTAAAAAAACGCATGACTTGAAAAGTAACAAATATATCAATTGCACTGACATTTACTGATGTTACTTGAATACATATTCTGTTCATGTGCATCACTGATTTGCATAGTTTGCACTATTGTCTATACACTTCATAGTGTGATTCCAAGCAAACAAAGTTGTTTTCAGAACGTTTTGTTAACATTCCCTTTAAGTTATGAAAACGTTATTTGGGAATGTTTTGTACACGTTAAAAATGTCCAGTTCTTTTAATGTTTTTTGTGGGGTCTCTGCGAACGTTACAGGAACATTCCGTTCAAGCATTTTGAAAACATTACAAAAACGTTATTACGGAACGTTCTTTACAGTTTTTGCCTATTGCTTGAACACTATAGACAAAAGCTTAGACCAAAGTTACAAAACTTGAAGCTTTTGTTACTATACCTTAACACAGTGTAACCATACCTTAATCAAAAGTGCTGCTTTGCACTTCAGTTGCAATTCTGCAACACACTTGCTCCGGCACACTACACACCATTTCATACATAAGACACTTTGTTCATACGAAATCTCATTGCTACCATTGAGAAAACGCATCTATTCAGAATACAAAACACATTGGGTGATAGAAAACACTTAGACACACACCTGAAAACTCTTACTTACAAAACTGATCACCAATCAGCCAACAACAAATAGGCCTCAGTTGAGCCATTTTGAGAACTTTGCATGCATGGAGGCAGGCAGAGGCAGAGGCACACTGTAAAACCTAACAGTTGTATGTACTAAATAAAAATGAGTTCACTGCACTCAAACATTACCGAATGTTGTGTGGACACAATGACTGAAACAGAACTCAAAATGAATGAGTTATAGAACATTTCTAGTTCCCAGCATGATAATTGGATAATAATTGTATTGTTAAAGGGTTAGTTCACCCAAAAATGAAAATTCTGTCATTAATTACTCACCCTCATGTCGTTCGACACCCGTCAGACCTCCGTTCATATTCGGAACACAAATGAAGATATTTTAGTTGAAAGCTGATGGCTGAGAAAGGCTTCAGATTGGCCTCCATTGGCATTCAGTACATTCACACTTCCAAGATCCATGAAAGGCACTTAAAACGTCGTTACAAAGTCCATCTCACCACAGTGGCTCTACAATAATTTTACGATGCGACGACAATAGTTTTTGTGCGCAAAAAAAATCAAAATAACACCTTTATCCAACTTGTTCTCCTCTTCCGTGTATGCCTCCACGACGCATGCGCGAGAATATGATGCAGATCCGGCGTTCGGACATATGACCCAGAAGCGATTTGTTTACAAGCAGAGGAAGACGCGCGTATCTCAGCTGTTGAATTCTACATTGATCGTGCTTTAGGTCTCGGCGTAGTGCTCAAAATGGGGCTTAACCCTTTAAGACCTAAGGGTATTTTTACAATTAATTTTCCGGCTGGTGTTATTTACTAAAAAAGCTTGTAAAACATCAACCCTGTTGTGCACAGACAATTGACACACCTCTTTTTTTTCAAGACAAGTTGCTCTGTCAGTATATTTGTGTTGCATTGATGTCACCTGAATGTAAAATAAGTTATGGGACCATAAAGACAAATGAAAACATAAAACGGAAATTGAATCACTCAAATATTTATTGAAAACACACACAAATAAATAAAAGCTAAGCATATTTCCTCTGGAAAACAGTTTGTTCAAGTCTTTAGAGTCCTGGAACTCAGGAATAAACATGATAACTTATACAGAACCAAAACTATTTACATTTTTCCCAAAAAAGTCCAGGCGCTTTTGGCCTCTTTGGATTTTGGATATTTACTGGTGCCAAGCCTCAAAACAGTTCCTATCAGGAACTTCTCCTCAAACTTTCTCCACAAAACTGCAGCGCGTCTCTCTCTCTCTCTCCTCAACACTAGCCGTGCGTCTCTCTCTCTCTTCACAATAAAAGAGCTGTGGTTCATGCGTAATGACGCACACCAACGTGGATGACGGATCAGCCTGTCATTGGTCAAACCCTCATCCAAAATGGCAGCTAGCATCGCGCTAGCGGCAAAAATGACGGAAAATTTATAAATTATGGACATCAAGTGGATATATCTTGGATGTAAGCGTTTTGATTTATTGCTGAACAACTCCAAAAGATGCACATGTTCCAGGCTGGATAGAAAACCTTCTGTAAAGGCTACAAAGACACCAAAGACACCCCCGTGATGGCTAGCTCGTTAGCTTTCTGATGGAAAAAACGGTAAGAAAATCGATAAAAGTTTCATGAAATAATATAGATATTTATCGGAGGTGCCGTGTGACGTCGTGGGCGATGCCGTCGGGCTCTGAGGGTTAAGTGTGCATTCCATGGATTCCCGAACGCCGGCGCTACGTCATATTCTCGCGCATGCACAAAATCCAGGATGGTTGTGTAATCGAACAATATGCAGGATTGAAATAAATAAAATTAATGCACAAAAGGTTTTAATCTACTACTATACTCAGACACACACAGACATCAAGAATCAGAGTATGAATCTCAACAATGGTGACAATCAAAAAAATGTTCAGATAAAGATCAACTTTGAACATAAAATAAGCTACAAAAACATCACAAACATAGCAAAAGTAAAAGCAAATAGTAAGAATCAAAGAAAATTGATCAGAATTCAGATGCATAATTTATTCATGCTGCAATGCAAAGATTAACCTTTTGAGCTCTATATGGTTTTGAAATCTTTCCTTACCATAACAAATGTGCATTCTAAACACACAGTTAAAGCAGCCAGAGAAAAAAACTAATGTTAAAGATTTAAGAGTCAAGAGCCCAACTAAAGCAAACACTCATCTCCATCATCCAAATTAAACTATTATTTTCATTAAAACAGAAATAAAGTCAGTCTGGTTAGTAATGTGTGAAGCTGGTAGTGCTGTTTGTGGAGTTGTTTAATCCTCCTCTGCTGAGATCTTCAGAGATTGAATGTCTTCTTTTATCTTCTGTTATTTCATCTAAAGCTGTGGCTTAAGTCAGTTGTAGTTCTTGTGTTTCTCTTTCCTTCTGTTATTCTGCTCATTATCATCAGGTGTTCATAATTAATGCCCAATCATCACTTAATTAATCACTTAATTACTCAACTGCAACATATATTAAGAATCATTTAAAAAAATGTATATTAGTGAACTCAACTGAAATGAGCTTAGAGGACTCATAACTGTTAGTTTTTAAACTCAAATTATTTGAGGTAATAAGTTTCCTCAAATGTAATGAGTTTGCTTAACTCATTAGGTTTGACTTTGTGTGAGCTATTGTGAGCTAGTAGTAACTAGCAAGCTCTCTGAGTTCATTTAAAGTTTGTAATTTCTGTTGTTTTACTCATTATAGTGAAGTTTTAGCTGTAAAAAGTATTTGAATGCAGTGTAAAGTTTAATTGGATATTAAAGGTCCTGTTCTTCGTGATCCCATTGTTCAAACTTTAGTTAGTGTGTAATGTTGCTGTTAGAGCATATATAATACCTGTAAAATTATAAAGCTCAAAGTTCAATGCCAAGCGAGATATTTTATTTAACAGAAGTTCCCTTTCAAAGCCTACAGCGAACGGCCGGTTGGGAGTACATCCTGGTACATCCTGCTTTAATTACGTCAGTAGAGCAGTTTGTCGACTAACCTCCGCCCACAAGAGTACGCGAAAAAGGGGGCGTGGTCTTGTTGCTCCCGCGTGGATAAGAGGAAGTGTTGCGTTCGGTTGCGTTTGTTTGCGTTTGTATAGTTTGTTTGTCGCCATGTCGTCGAGACGCTGTTATTTTCATCCCGGAGTCAAGTCACCTTTGTTTGGCTTTCCCAGGGACGCTGTACTTAGAGATCATTGAGCGCATGCATCCCCGTTATGGTGAGAGGCGTGACCTTTCCAGTAACGTGCGCTCTGCGTGCGCTAAGCTGCTGTCGAATCACAACACGGGAACCGCTGGCACAATCAGAACTCGTTACGTGTTTCTGAAGGAGGGACTTCATAGAACAGGGAAATCTTTCAAGCCGTTTTGAGGACAGTGAAAACAGCGGTATACAGATAAGTAAATTGTGTGAAAAATACTGTGTTCTTTTACACGCGAAACATGAACACATGTTATATTGCACACTGTAAACACAATCAAAGCTTCAAAAAAACACGAAAAAGGGGACCTTTAAGAAATATCCTTGGTTTAGTGGACTCAATTAAAATAAGTACAGAGTTCTCATAACTACAGTTTTTCTTTACTTCAATTAAGTTTGTTAAACTCAATTTAATTGAGGTAATCAGTTTCCTCAAATTAAATGAGTTTGCTTAACTTGTTGGGTTTTACAGTGCAGAGGAAGAGGAAGAGGAAGAGACAGAGGAAGAGGAAGAGGAAGAGAGAGGGGAGTAGGACATGGTCGAAGAGGCTATGCACGGAACAATATTTCAGATGATATTGCAGTTTTTCTCAATTGTTTACACACAAATACTGGTCCTTGAGACACAATGACCACAATATGTAACTCATGCACCAACCCCCTGAACCAATTCTGCTAAACTACAAGCACAATTCCTGCTTTACACTCAAATTGCAGTTCTGAAACACACTTTTTTCAAAACACTACACACAATTCTCTGCATTTGGCACAGTTTTCATGCAGAAAATCTCTTGTTTTCACAAGGAACACACTGCCATTCAAATATGCACACTGACTCTTCACATGGGCAAACACCTGTCACACAGTTTTACAATTAGCAAACAGAGCTTTAGCATAAAAGGGCAACAGGTGAGAAACTGAAGAGAGGATGCAGCATAGTTAAATCTTTTTTTTTTTACTATAACTGTACAGTAAATTCTTCTGTTGTTTTGTATGTAGACCACTGTATGTACAACTTTGTGATGGTTGGGGTGTACACTGTGTACATTGTTTTTGTGGGAAAAATAAAATATATTTGTTACCGTGTATTTGTGTGATCTGAGTATGAAAACAATATTCTCAAATATTTTACAACACACTTATGTATGTACTGTCTGTTGTAAGTGTAACACTGAACCAAAAAAGACCTAAGTCATTATGATGAAAGGAGAAGAAGTGTTTTCCATTCATCATAGTGTTTTACATTGAGCACATCAGTGTTCAACTGGTTCTTAGAAATGTCTATTCATGTGATGGTTTGTGTGTGTCATTTGAAAACAAATTTCCATTTTGAAAAGAAATAACATTGTTTTGAATGTAAAGTTGCATTTTGCAGGATAATTGAGGGGTTTTGCCCATTGTGTGTGTGTTTTTGGATAGAGTTCTGAGAATATGAGGCATGCTTTCAGAAAATGTGTGTAAACAATCGAGAAAAACTGTAAAGCAACGTCGGTGGATCATGTGATAAATCATGGCCTAACAATAAGGCAGCAAGTTGGGCAGAGAGTACATAGCACTGTCCCATTGAGATTTTACAGTATTGTGTACAGTATACAGTACTGTAAAGAACCAAACCAATAACAATTTGTGGTTGCATTTTTCTACAGAATGACTAAGACCTTCTGGGGGTGGTCAGCAATGCCTGTTCACCCAAGAGCAGGAACTTGCCATTGTGGAAATGGTCAGAGCAAACAATCCGTCTCCACCAGCTATGGGAACAAATACTTGCAGATTGGCAAGTATTCATCAACATCAATCGAGTAGGCATTACCACGATCAGACGTGTCTTTGTAAAGCACAAAATCACATTGAAGCAATTGTACAAGATCCCATTTGAGAGGAACTGTATCAGGGCCAAAGGACTTCGACAAGAATATGTACAGGTAAGTGTTGCAGTCCTTTACATTTACAATACCGTATTTATGTAATCCAGTACAGTAATAGCTGAATATGTACCATTGTATCAGTACCACATAGATGCATGCAGAGAGGGACACGGATACCTGTATATTGGGGTGGGGATGTGTGGGGGGGTTCTGTATGTGAAGATGTGTGTTTTGAGTAATGCCAGCCATCCATGCTATGCATTTTTTTTGTTGCAGAAAATCTTGGACATGGATGGAGTGTTGCATTGCTTCACAGAATGCTAACTGATGAACTGAATAAAAACAGTGAACATTAAAGACTTCAGTGTTTTATATAAAGTACACTAGTGTGTTGCTGCTAATCTGAAAGTGTATTCATATGATGCAAGTGTGTATCATTTTGTCATCAGCGTGACATTTTAACAAAGGATATGTTTCAATTCGACATAGATGTGAATAGTTTATTTCCCAGTGTTGTGTCTTGTGTGCTTGAGTGTACAGTTTAGACATAATGAGCCAAAGTTTTGCAAAAAGTGTTCAAGCAATAGGCAAAAACTGTAACAGGATAAATATGAGGTAAACAAAGGCCAAATTTCCTAAATAATCCATCAAAATAGGTTATACCTAAGAATGTAGATTGATTTGTAGCAAAAGATTGTTGAGCTTCACAAAATAGAAAGTGTCTGTAAGAAAATAGCTAAAGCATGTTGGCAAATAATAATAAAATAATAAATAAAAAAAACATTAAATGTCCAATATCTGTTTTATATTGCTAATATTGTTTACATGATAACTCTCCATCATGCCAGATGTCACACACTAACACAAACATTTATAATAAACATTATTTTCCACTGATTTCTTGATACCTCCCGAGACAGGGTCATGGGCGGCCAAGGCTCATTGATGCACGTGGGGAGCGAAGGCTGGCCCGTGTGGTCCAATCAAACAGACAAGCTACTATAGCTCAAATTGCTGAAAGGTGTCAGAATACACAGTGCATCTCAGTTTGTTGTGTATGATGATTTACTCTTATCATCCGATCGTGGCTGTATCTCTCTATTAGTGTTACTTGATCTTAGCGCTGCATTTGATACTATCGACCACAACATTCTTTTGAATAGACTCGAAAATAATGTAGGTATTAGTGGAATTGCTTTATCATGGTTTAAATCATACCTATGCGACCGTTATCAGTTTGTAGTAGTAAATGAAGATATGTCACACCGATCGCAAGTTCAGTATGGAGTACCACAAGGCTCAGTGCTAGGCCCGCTACTCTTCACCCTGTACATGCTACCACTGGGAGATATCATTAGGAAGCATGGCGTTAGTTTTCATTGTTATGCTGACGATACTCAGCTCTATTTTTCTTCACGCCCTGAAGAAACTTACCAATTCACAAGATTAACAGAATGCATAGCTGATATAAAACATTGGATGACCGGTAATTTCCTGCAACTCAATTCAGAAAAAACTGAATTTTTAATTATTGGACAAAAAAGCTCCACAGGTAGTAACCTAGAATACTGTCTAACACTTGATGGCTGTTCTGTCAAGTCCTCGTCGTCAGTGAGGAACCTGGGTGTGCTCTTTGATACCAATCTTTCGTTTGAAAGCCACGTTTCTAGCATCTGGAAAACTGCTTTCTACCATCTTAAAAATATATCTAAATTACGGCACATGCTCTCAATGCAAAATGCTGAACAGTTAGTTCATGTGTTCATGACCTCAAGGTTAGATTATTGTAATGCTCTACTGGGTGGTTGCCCTGCTCGCTTAATAAATAAACTCCAGCTGGTCCAAAACGCAGCAGCTCGAGTTCTTACTAGAACCAGGAAGTATGACCATATTAGCCCAGTTCTGTCAACACTGCACTGGCTGCCTATTAAACATCGCATAAATTTTAAAATCTTACTTATTACTTACAAAGCACTAAATGGTTTAGCTCCCCAATACTTGAGCGAGCTCTTAACATATTATACTCCATCACGTCTACTGCGGTCTCAAATTTCTGGCCAGTTGATCATACCGAGAATATCCAAATCAACTGCAGGCGGTCGATCCTTTTCCTATTTAGCTCTTCCTAACATTGTTCGGGAAGCAGACACACTCTGTCAGTTTAAATCTAGACTAAAAACACATCTCTTTACTGTGGCATACACATAAAACACTTTTTCAATGAAATGATTGTTAGGCTGCATTAACTAGGTCAGCCGGAACCGGGAACACTTCCCATAACACCTGATGTACTCGTTACATCATCAGAAGAACGGCATCTACGCTGATGATAGTCTCTCTGTTTTATCTTGAGGTTTACTGCAGTCAGCCGAATCCGGGCCGTATCCAGTTCAGATGGTGGACCTGCACCCAGAGAAGACCAACACAGGACCCCGAAGTGTCTGGGAGACCGTGATTAGACTCCCCCTGCAACTGCCTCATCGACACGGCATCTCAATAAACCCGTCTCCGGCGTGTTGACTCAGATTGTTAGAATATTACAATTAAATAATACTTAAATCAATATGTCATCCTCAATAAACCCGTCTCCAGCGTGTTGCCTCCGATCATTCGAATATTGCACTTTAATAATTATTTAATCAACATCATCCTCAATAAACCCGTCTCCAGCATGTTGCCCCCGGTCCCTCGAATATTCTGATCTATTATGACCTCTGACCTGTAAAGCTGCCAGAATAATAATAATAATAATAATAATAATAATAATAATAATAATAATAATAATAATAATAATACGCTGTTTGTTAATTGGCCAGAGGAGAACTGGCACCCGACTGAGCCTGGTTTCTCCCAAGGTTTATTTTTCTCCATTAGGTCACCTAATGGGGTTTTGGTTTCCTTGCCACTGTTGCCTCTGGCTTGGCGTGCTCAGTTGGGGACACTAAATTTTTCAACTAAACATCGAAATAAATCGAATTAATAAACTAAATTAACCATTTAAACTAAATTACTGATCGAATTATTGATCTAAAGCCAACACTGTCACTGTATGATAATTGAAATAAACTGATGACATCAGCGTTTTTTCCAGAATGGCTATACAGCTGAATAAAATTATGCTGCATTATTTTCCTGTTTAACACTGTAAAGCTGCTTTGAATCTACATTGTTAAAAGCGCTATATAAATAAAGTTGACTTGACTTGACTATGGGGCTGCATAGCCGCAGACCAGTCAGAGTGCCCATGCTGACCAACAGTGGGCACGTGAGCATCAGAACTGGACCACGGAGCAATGGAAGAAGGTGGCCTGGTCTGATGAATCACGTTTTGTTTTACATCACGTGGATGGCCAGGTGGATGGCCTTCTCTTACTGGGAAGAAGGCAAGCCGGCGGAGGCAGTGTGATGCTTTGGGCAATGTTCTGCTGGGAAACGTTGGGTCCTGACATCCATGTGGATGTTACTTTGACACGTACCACCTACCTAAGCATTGTTGCAGACCATGTACACCCTTTCATGGAAACGGTATTCTCTGGTGGCTGTGGCTCTTTCAGTAGATAATGTGTCCTGCCACAAAGCAAAAACGGTTCTGGAATGGTTTGAGGAGCACAACAACGAGTTTGAGGTGTTGACTTGGCCTCCAAATTCCCAAGATCTCAATACAATCGAGCGTCTGTGGGATGTGCTGAACAAACAAGTCCGATCCATGGAGGCGCCACCTCGCAACTTTCAGGACTTAAAGGATATGCTGCTAACATCTTGGTGTCAGATACCACAGCACACCTTCAGGGCTCTAGTGGAGTCCGTGCCTCTACGGGTCAGGGCTGTTTTGGCAGAAAAAGGCAGACCAACACAATATTAAGTCACAATGTTACTCCTGATCAGTATATGTTAAGAATCACATAAAAACAGTGGGCCTCACGAAACCTTATACACAATTAATTCAGAGTAATTTCTGTGTAAAATGTATTTTCCTGAAAACTCTCATCTGGGCCCACCAATGCTGATCTGATTGTTAAATGTGTGTTGGTTAATGAATTCCAATTATTTATAGAATGCACATGCACGCTCAATTAACATAATTCTCCTCCATGATTGACATGAAGACTTGAAATTGCATTAACTGTGGGAAGTATATTAAATAAATGCAAAAGACTAATTCACAATATGCTTTACAAAAATGTGCACAGAAGTTCACTCTGCTCATGGTTTTGTGTCAGCTGGCCACAAGGTGTTGCTATAAAAAGCTAATGTAGCCTATGTTTTTGGCAAGAAAATCCATAGAAATGTTGTTTGTCTTCTGTCTTTTTTCAACATGTTTTGACCATGACTTTTTTATTGAAATGAGAAACTTGAGGAAAATGTTAACCTTTTTTATTAAGTTTTCTTTGCAGGTACAAACATAATCAGCAATTGTCAGTTCATTGTGAATAACAGTCTGGGTTTGTCAGATTGTCTTTTTGTGTGCACAGTATGATCCTCACGATTTATCAAGAACTATACAAAGCAAACAAGTGTCATCGTCATGTCTCTGCAAACAATGTGCCATCGTCATCGTCTCTGCTTTTCTTAAGTAATTTTCTAAAGCCCCCCCCCCCCCCTTTTTTTTTTCTTTTCTTTTATTCTGTGTGATTCTCTGAATGGTGTCTTTTGTGAACCATTGTATATGTAATCATATGTGGCAAAGTGGTGGTTACTCCCATGAAATCAAGATAAGAATTTTAGAAAACCATAACCAGGAAGAGAATTACCCATACAGATAACCCACCCCAAGAGGATAGACTTGAAAAGTTACACCTCCAAAGATAACCGACTATGCCACCCTGGGGGCTAGTCAGGGAATTGCCTTTTACAAAAATCACAAAGGCACAGGTTCGGTTATGGTCAGGACATGAAACTGAGCTGAAGTACAAAAATAGCCTTACTGAAAACCATCAAATAACACATACGAAAAAGCAAATAAAAAAATCAATACAACATAATTCTGCCTCCACTCCAGGGGTCCGTTCTTTGTACGTCACTAACTAAATTTGACGGATTTATTTGTTGACGATTTGGCATGATCTTGGATTGTTTGGTTCTTCGACGCTCATCCTGGACTTGCTGTCATAGTAACAGGTCCGTAATCTTAAACCTGCTCATGAGCAGCTTATTTCATGTAAACAGGATTAGATTGCATCTTGAGGTGATACTTAAAATCTGTCCCAGCCACTGCTACTTTATTACAAGTTCATTACTGAACCAGGGGCAATAATAATAATTTTAAATAATATAATATAAAAATATTATATTGTATATGTATATGAGAATTTATATAATATTATAATGTTGTGTATAATACTATAGACACTTGATTGAGCGATTTATTTGTGATGGAATAATTACTTTATAATTTTATTGGAGGTTTACACACATGTTGTACAGTTACTCTGAGCCGTGCATTAATTTAAGTTATCACAGATATTATGGGAGTGGCTTGATGCAGCGCAAGAGATGCAGATAATTTGATCTTGACCCTTAAGAAACTTTAATACTGTCACGTTACAAATCTGCTTCAAATTGAATAAAAAATTAAATTACAACATTGAAATAAAAATGTAAAGGGTGTACAAATACTGTATAAAATTGTGAATATAAAAAATTGGTAATCATGTTACAGTTTTTCTCGATTGTTTACACACATTTTCTGAAAGCATGCCTCATACTCTCAGAACTCTATACACACAAATCCAAAAACACAAACACAATGGGCAAAACCCCTCAATTCTCCTGCAAAATGTTTCCAAATGACACACACAAACCATCATATTACAGTTTTTTTTACAATCGCTATGACAATTTTTTCAAAACTTTTAACAAATTTCCTAAACTCTTAACGCACCACCACACCTACCACACACAATTAGCAAAACGGTTAATTTCATGTTCAAAATCACACATTGTAAACTAAACTCTAACACTTATTTTCTAAATAAAATAACACACTAACACAATACACTAACACATGTTCTCTTCCAACAGAAACATTTAGTCAATCATAGCACAATGTTATAAAAACACTAACACTAGATGTAATTACACACTGTAAAACCTAACTGTTGTATGTACTAAATAAAAATGAGTTCACTGCACTCAAACATTACCGAATGTTGTGTGGACACAATGACTGAAACAGAACTCAAAATGAATGAGTTCAAAAAATATTTGAATGCAGTGTAAAGTTTAATTGGATATTAAGAAATATCCTTGGTTTAGTGGACTCAATTAAAATAAATTCAGAGTACTCATAACTACAGTCTACTTCAATTAAGTTTGTTAAACTCAATTTAATTGAGGTAATCAGTTTCCTCAAATTAAATGAGTTTGTTTAACTTGTTGGGTTTTACAGTGTAGAAACTGCATTATTTTTTGTGTCAGGTCTGCCCGTATACAATAGACTGTATATTTTATTGTGTGTCGTTTGAAGACTCTAAGGGGGGGGCACCAACACACCTACATCACGCAATTGCCAAAACGATTAATTTCATGCTCAAAATCACACATTGTAAACTAAACTCCAAAACAAATTTTCAAAATACAATAACAAAATTCACTAACAAAATACACTGTCTACCAAAACCCTAACACATGTTCTCTTCCAACAGGAACATTTAGTCAATCAGCACAATGTTATAAAAAACACCAACACTAGATGGAATTACAGAAACTGCATTTTTTGTGTGTGTGTCAGGTCTGCCCGTATACAATAGACTGTAAATTTTATTGATCATAGATTGTGTGTCTTTTGAAGACTCTCCACATTTTTGTTTTGTTGGGTTAAGTAAATGCATGCATTTTGTTTCTTTTGCAGCAGAAATTCAATAAGTGAAGTGTAGGACTAAATCTTAAGTGTCAGTCTTAGAGTTGAAGATCTCAGCAGAGGAGGATTAAACAACTCCACAAACAGCATTACCAGCTTCACACATTACTAACCAGACTGACTTTATGTCTGTCAGATGACTACAGAAGCTCTTATTGAGAATGAACAACAGGTTTTAAGTTTGATTTTGTGTTTAAATTTATAATTTTTTTATGTCACCATCATGGTATTCAGTGTTTATTTAGTTGGGCGACTTTTTAATGTTAATATTTCTCTGGCTGCTGTAACTGAGTTTGCTATGGCAAGAAAAGCAAGATAGAACACAATCAGATGCTGTCGGCTGCTTTATGATAAGAATATGATAAGAATATGATCGCTATGTAGTAACTTACTTCACTTGCTCTTAGTTTGAGCAATATATCATTAACTTTGTTTATGTGATTCTAGAAAAGATCCAGCACGGTTTCAATCAGAAAAGCTGAATAAGTTTTAAAACGGATTATACACTAAGCACTTTAAACTACTGTGAGATTTATTCACACACAGACATCAAGAATCAGCCTATGAATCTCAACATTCTTCACTGCAGGTGCACAAATCCTTTTCTACGAATCACACACGAAGAAACTCATACGCTCACATTTCTGCTACATTTGCTGCAGTAAATATGGTGCAAAACTCATTCACACACCCGTATCAAAAATGTGAAGTCACAGACAAATTTTGCACATCTGCAAATTAATATGTGAATCCATGCAATGAGAGTTGCACACTTGTAGAATATCTGGTCACAAATGCATGTCTTTTCTTGGATATTATTCTGCTTGAATCTGCTGCTACGAGTCTCAAACGTAGTTTTTCCGCCTTCAATTGACAAGTTCCGCACGCTCTCACTTTTGCACCACATACTACGTGAAATGTGGAGCAAAAGTGATTTGTGCATCTGTGATGTTGCGTTCACACCAAACGTGAATAGAGTATCAGGAGACTTTAAGACTTTTTCAGGTGAGAATGTAGTTGTTTAAAGCTCAAATCTGTGGTTTATTTATAAAGAGAGCGCCTATTTAAAAAAAAGTTGGAGTTGTGAGATTCAGGCGAGATTCGCACTCAGCGCTCATTAACACCGGCGAGAGCAGCCTTTCCTCGGCCAGTCCTTTTGACGTTTGCCACTGGCTCTGATGTCGTGTAGTGTTCGTCTTGTGTGGATCTAACAGGCGATCTTTGCTCTCATGAATCCATAATTTGTTGTCTGCCAAATCGTTTTGACTGAGGGCAAAGAGAAGTTTCATAACTTTATTTTTTTTAAGGATATTTAAATATACATGCAGTGATAGATAATGTTGGAGTTGCCTGGACCACATTTGTGTGGCTATTAATGCTTAATATATATTTTTTATGAAAATGAAAAGAGGCAAAGTGGTGTTTTATGACATATTTCTCCTGGAGCGCCTTGAACGAGCGTCTATTTCGCTTCAAAGGCTCAATTTATCTGCGCGGCCAATTCGCTGTGGACGCGCGAATGGATTCAAAATGTTCAAGCTTCCAACTGGATGCAGTAGACGCGATTTTGACGCTCTTTTCGCGTTTGGTGTGAACGCAGCATGAGGCAGTGGCAGGCCCTGCTCAGAGAGCAGACAATTTCAGCCACTCAGAAGAGCTTTTTTACTGTCCAGCAGTGCAGAACGATTAAAAAAAAAAAAAAACATTCAGGAGGCTTAGAGCTGCAGTAGAAACTAGCACACACATCAAGAATCAGCTAATGAATCTCAACAATGGTGACTAACCAAAAGCTTCATGCCGCAATGCATGCTGGGAGTCATGGATGAGTTTTGTACTATGGTAACTCCCAGAATGCATTGCAGCATGAAGCTTTTGGTTTGTCACCATTGTTGAAATTCATGAGCTGATTCTTGATATGTGTGTGTCTGCGTGATACCGTAGACTCTAACATCCTGTACACACACTCACAGAAATATTTCACCCAAAATTTAAGATTTATGCAATTTTATTAAATGACAAATTCCCATTTATATTTTTTTCATAATTTTAACACAAATCTACCAAATAAACTTTACACAATTTATTTTCATTAGGATAATAAAACCTATTTATTTAAAATACATAAAGTTTATTGTATAAATTGCATAATAATTAAGAGAACTAAATCAGGATAATTAAAAAAGTTAAATAACATTTATTTGAATCATGTTAAATGTATATTCATGGCAGAGTTAGTTTTTATGCATTTACATCTATTTGATTTTATTTAAAAACTCATATTTTTAAAATCTATACATTAAAAGTAAATAAACTCTAAAAGATTTAATCAATTTTACAATTTATTTAATGCAATTAGTTAATAAATACTAACATTGTTTGAATAATAAGAGTTATAAAACAAACAAGATTCTGTTATTTAAAGTTTATGTGATTGGTTTTCATCAAAGTTATGAAAAAAAATCCATTTGGGAAACAGGAAACGACGTCACTTTCGCTGGACACAAGCCCTCGAGATATTGTGGGAATCCGTCACACACACCCCACTGAGCAAAGGCGTACGTTGAAAAGACGTCCACTGAGGAGCCAGAATGAAAGTTTTTATGACGTCTGTTTTTGACATGTTCTTCACGTCCGATATAGACGTTCATGGAACCTCAAG